>NC_057922.1:30670226-31272892 GCF_018873765.1 Telopea speciosissima | reverse complement strand
TCTCAGAAAGTAGGGTAGGCCTTCTTTCCTTGTCGGTCGTTTTGTGGAGAAGCCCTGTGAGAGCATCTCTGTGAGTTAGGGGTAAGGTGGAATGTCCCCCCCGTGTATGCTCTTATTCTTTTATTCATTATTAATAAAATCCTAGGGGCTGTCCCGGGTCCCAGTTAAGTTCGGGGTAAAAAAAGGCTATTTCATGGGCAGTGTATGGTTCAAAATCCTAGGTTACCTCAGCCGACCTGCACCGCACCTCATTCCAGGCCGATTTGGCTGTGAAATGGCCGTCACTGGAGATCGACCATACCAAAACATCTTCCTTATCAGAAGTAGCAACATTACCATTTAAAATGCTTTGCCTCTTACCCTACAGAGCCAATCTGGTTCAACAAGTCCTGCTTCCACACCCCTTCCTCATCAACCGCATCCTTAACAAGCAAGCCCGTATCAACAAGAAGAGCGTTATCCACATAATCAATCAAAGGGCCGTCCCCCACCCAGTTATCTAACCAGAAAAAATATCGCCTGAGCCAATTAACCATCTTGACTTCACCAGCAAGAATTCCTTATGCACCAGAGCATTTCTCCAAGACTTCGAACCTAAACCACACGACCCTGCCAATGCAACATGATTATTTTTAAAAAACTTAGCTCCTCCATAACCCTTTAAGCCTAAGAGCGAGGCCAAAATCCTCCAACAGCTTAATCCCCAAACCCCCTTCTTCTAGAGGCCTGCAAACCTTCTGCCAACTCACCCAATGCCGGTGTTTACCCCACTCTGAACTCCCCCATAGGAAATTCGCAAAAATGCCATATATCCTCCTTAGGACAGCCTTAGGTGGCTCCATAGTGGCCAGCACGAGAATGGGGATAGAGGTAAGAACGTGCTTCAACAGCGTCACACACCCCCCAGCAGATAAAAGCTTCCCTTTCCAACCCGCCACCTTGTTTCTTATTTTTCCAACCAAATCATCAAAGAAACATATTTTAAACCTTCCAGCATGGAGCGGGGGCCCCAAATAAGTAATCGGCAGCGCATTCCTTGCAAACTCTGTAACAGCCCCCACCATTCGAGCCCTAGCCGCCGAAACCTTATTGCTGAGCATAAAACAACTTTTTTGTTTATTCACCAACTGCCCCGAAAAGCCTTCATACCTGCTGATAAAACCCAAAACTTGATTCAAGGACCATGGTGGTTCTGATTATCCTTACTCTTTCTACAATGGCATTTATGTAAATATTGGCAAGTGTTAAGAAGTTGTTTTGGAATAAGTTTTTCCAAATGCATTGCTGTTCTTTTTTTGTTTCGGGAACAGTTCTGGAACAGGTTTACCAAATGCTCATTCGCAACTAAAGAACAGTCTTCTAGCACAGAAACAGGAAAAAACGTTTCTGGCAAAGAGCAGCATACCGAGAACAGAAACGTTACCAAACGTAGCCTTAGATTCCTGCATTTTATAAGAGAAGACCTAAAATTTCATTGAGTTGATCTAAAAGGTTTTTCTGCTTTCCTCATAGCTGCACAAATGTGGCATGCATGGCTGTTGTTTAATAGGTCCCATATATACTAAGACAATCATAGCCATCCATTTAGTTGCATTGTTTACAGGCCTATCATTTTCTTTTTCTTGGGGGGGGGGGGGGGAGGGAATTACAGACAAAGCAAATTTGACAGGGCTTCTAGTCCCTTAATCTTTTCTTTCACATTTAAGATTCCCAAACCCCTCAAAATTTTGGGCCAAAAGGTCCTCCACAAAATATTCCCAAACTTTTCTATTTATCCTTCCATATTAGAGCCCCCAATAAAAGTTGTTTTGTCTATTTTCTCACACTTTATTTGAAAGTTTCTTATAATTTTAAGTTCTAAGCCCAGCAAGCCCATCCTAATGGTTAAGGTAATCATATGTCCACCCACCTTGCCTCACCCACAGGGATCCACCCAGCTGCCTTGTAAATCTGGTAAGCCCCATGCATGTTAAAAGGGTAAATCTCATTTGATCTGGGCAATATTTTAAGTGGATAAGAGGATTATACATGGCATTGGTAAAATCTGACTCCCTGTGGCCACCCTCAGGTGGGGGGGTTGATAGGGTTAAACTTGAAACTGGAAAAAAAAAATCTTTAAAAAAGATGGGTGGAATAGACAGAATGGAGTTCATTGTGTCATGTTTTAGAGTAGAAGAAGAAGAAAGAAAAGCTCCAAGAGAGCAAACACGATTTTGGGATTGTTGAGTTGTGTCTCAAACTAGAGACAAATTAGTTTATATTGAAAAGAATAGGTAATTACACAGAGGCCCCTGACATTATACAACTAACAGAAAGAACATATAAAAGAAGTGGTTTTATACAAATATACCCCTGAAACAACTATTCTTAACACTCCCCCTCAAGCTGGGTGGTATGTGTCATCATAGTTCAAAATCTTGCGAAATCTCGATCGAGATTTCGAGAATTTCGAGAATTTCGACCCCCTCGAAACGAAATGACCCCTCGAATCAAAAAAATACTAAATTTCGATCGAAATTCTCGAGATTTCGAGATATTTTGAGATTTTTTCAAAATCTCGCGAGATTTCAAAAATCTCAAGAAAATGCTTTATATAAAATACCATGTTTCGATAGTCTCGGTCGAAATTTCAACCGAGACTGAGAAACAGAGCATTTTTCCTCTTTTGCTTGGTTTTTTAAGGTTTTTGCTTATTTCTTCTTCAATCTTCCACTTCCCACTTGAATCCTTGCCACATCTACGCCGGAATCACTTGGAGAACAAACTTCTTAGCACATCTGTGAAGCCTTTCCACTATTTCAGGTAAAACCATATTCTCAAAATTGATATTTTTAAGGGAAATGCTTGATCAACATGTTTGTTTGTGATGAAATAAATATATGTTAGACACCGGAAGCCGATCTACGACTTCACGGTGTCGAAATTTCATTTGGAATTACTCAATTCAATACTAAATAGTAACGAGTCATTACTAATTTTAATTATTTTCCAAATGATTATAGTTGAAAACTTTTAGGGATGCATTGGGAAGTTTTGGAACCGAAGCTGCACAGCAAGGCCGGACACGCGGTGATGCCGGTACTCATTAGTCATTACTTCATTAGTCATTACTCAATTCAATATCTTATTCTTTTGAAATGAAGGTGACATGTTTCTTTTGTTGTAATGCAGCTGAATGGTGGGTGTTGTATGGGGGTTCGGCAAACAATTTAAGAAAAATAGCAATCAAGGTTCTCTCCCAGACATGTTCAGCATCTGGCTGTGAACGGAATTGGAGTACATTTCTCTCATCCACTCCAAGAGGAGAAATAAATTGGGTTCTGAACGTCTCTCTGACTTAGTGTATGTGCATTATAATTTGAGGTTGAAGATGCAACACATACGCATGGGATAATAGGGTATCAGGGAAAATATCGATCTCGCCGACATTTTCCAGGTGGAGTCAGATGATGAAGATCCTATTGTTGATTGGGTGAGGGATAGAGGTGAGCCAGTGTTAGATCAGCCTGGAGGTAGACCTGACCCCATGATAGCTGAACACATACAAGCTGATGTGGATGACTTCATGGCTGCAGAGGGTGAGGTACATGCACGGGACGCGTCACCCATACCGTTCCAGTCTACTGGTGGTGTTGATGAGGAGGATGAAGATTGGTCTATGTCATCTGGTGGAGATGGTGGTGGTGGAGATGGTGATGGTGGAGATGGTGGTGGTGGTCCTGGTGGAGATGGTGATGATGGAGGTGATGATGAAGGTAATGATGGGCGTGATGATGATGGTGATGGTGGTCAAGCATATGAGGGAACTCGAGTCCCGTTTGTGGTACAAGAGCAGCAAGAGGCAATCCGTGCCCCCACCGGCCCCACACCAGCCACACGGCCCACATCGTCCACCTCGACCTACTCGAGAAAGCAGCGTGGCCAGTCCCGTCCTGGTGGTCGTGGTAGTGGTACTAGTAGGCGGTGAGCTTATGGACATTGATGCCCTATCGCTCTGTTGGTGGGTGAGTATTGGCGATAGAGACAATGGGTCGAGTGGGCATTTCCGTGCCCCATCTTTTCATGTAGACAGAGTCCATCTCCAAGACAATCGAGCATGGTTCATCTCATTCACATCCATGTGGCGAAGGGCATTCAGGCGTACCCTGGGGCGCGACCTATATCGTCTCCATCCATTCCAAGTTTTGAGTATGACTCCCACTCACAAGGATATAGTGGATCGTCTTTTGTGCATGACTTCTTTTCCTACGCTGGCTACCCAACCCACCAGCCGCAGCCGTACAACCCGTACATGCTCCCAGAGCCGTCATATGACTCATATCATAGTGGATCAGTGGGTAGTACTTCTTCACAGTTTGGTGACCTATATCCTAGGATAGGTTACCTTCAGCATGTTGATGATGCAATTTACATGGCCACTGTGGATGACTACACTCGCTTCTTCTCCTAGACTATGACGTGGCATGCATTTGTCCTACAGTCGGAGAGCAATACACGTCGGTTCCAGCGGACCATGAGTGGGGTTGATCCTGGACGGCAGAGTAGTTATTATTAGCAAATTTGTAAACATTTGAGATGAATGATGAGTAGTTGACTACTTGACTACTTGACTTGTAGCCTTGTAGGGAACAATTGGGGATATTGACATATTGTGATTTGGAATGTTTGATATCATCTTCTTAAATCTTAACTCTTAAGTTGTTATTTGTTAACTTGTTATTGACTTGATGTCTTATATACTTAATATTATGATTTATGACTTAACTTATGAGTCATTATGTTTCCAACTTAGTTCCAAGTCAATTTACTTGTTTAATGTACAATGTGTATGTGTAAATGTGTAATTAACTAAGTTATACATTAGGGTTCGCCCGTACATTGCCAATCAATGGTGCACATCCAAAACACCATTTTGGGTAACTATTTTTGCAATTTGAACATTTAAATGTGTTTATATAGCCTAAAATAGGGTTTCCATGAAGTTTCAGGCCTTAACTTGGCCTAAAACCCACCGAAATGACCTGTCGAAATATACCAGAAAAAATACAATATTTCGACCGAAATATCCGAAATTTCGAATATTTTGGATATTTCGGTCAGCTCGAAATACCGAAATGAAACGAGTTCTCGAACTATGTGTGTCATACATGCCCAGCTTGTCCAACAAGCAACCAAAGTGATAAGAGCTAAGTCCTTTGGTGAAGATGTCGGCCACTTGTTCATTTGTCTTCACAAAAGGAGTGCAGATGGTCTTTAATTCTATCTTCTCCTTGATAAAATGTCTGTTAACCTCAACATGCTTTGTCCTGTCATGTTGAATTGGGTTGTGGGCAATACTTATGGCTGCCTTGTTATCACAATAAAAGCTCATAGGTTTAACAGTCTCAAATCCCAATTCTTGAACAAGTTTCTTCAACCACAAGATTTCACACACTCTGTGAGCCATGGCTCTAAACTATGCCTCAGCACTCGACCTAGCCGCCACAGGTTGCTTCTTACTTCTCCAGGTGCCCAAATTTCCACCAACAAAAGTACAGTATCCAGAGGTGGATCTTCTATCAGAAATGAATCCAGCCCAGTCAACATCAGTGTATGCTTCAATCCTCAAGTGACTATTTCTAGAGAAGAGAAGACCTTTTCCAGGGCATGACTTCAAATATCTGAGGATCCTGTAAACTGCATCAAGATGTCCCATCTTGGGTGCATGCATAAACTCACTTACCACTCCAACAGCATAGGCTATGTCAGGTCGGGTAAGGGAAAGATAGATTAGCTTGCCTACCAATCTCTGATATTTTTCAGCATCCACAAGAGGTTCACCACAATCTTCCCCTAGTTTGTGATTCTGATCAACAAGGGAGGAGACTGGTTTGCACCCTAAGTAGCTTGTCTCTGTAAGCAAATCAGGGACAAACTTCCTTTAGCAAACATTGATCCCTTTCTTGGATCTTGAAACTTCAATCCCTAGAAAATACTTCAATGGACCGAGATCTTTGATCTCAAACTGTCGAGCCAAGTAAAGTTTCAGCTTTGAGATTTCAGCCTCATTGTTTCCCGTGACCACAATGTCATCAACATATACAATGAGAGCTATAATAGTGATGCCCCTCCTTTGTACAAACAAGGTGTGATCGGCTTGACTTTGAGTGTATCCATTCTGTAAGATAGCTTGTCTAAACCTCTCAAACAAAGCCTTAGGAGACTGTTTGAGTCCATAAAGAGCCTTCCTAAGACGACACACTTTTCCATTGCCACCAGGATGCTTGAACCTAGGAGGAGAGTCCATATAGATCTCTTCTTCTAAATCATCATGTAAGAATGCATTCTTTACATCAAGCTAGTAAAATGGCCAATCAAGATTTGCAGCCATTGAGAGAAGTACACGAATGGAATTATGCTTGGCCATTGGAGCAAAGGTCTCCTGATAATCAATGCCATACACCGGTGTATAACCCTTGGCAACAAGTCTTGCCTTATACCTCTCCACAGTACCATTAGATTTGAACTTGACTGTGAATACCCATGTGCATCCAACAGGAATTCTCCCCTTTGTGAGTTCAACAAGATCCCAAGTGCAATTCTTCTCAAGAGCCACCATCTCTGTATTCATTGCTTCTCTCTATTTTGGATCAGCCATAGCCTCTGCTACATTCTTAGGAATAGATATGGACTAGATAGCCACAGTGAAGGCAACACCTGTAAGGGAGATAGAATCATAGGAAACAAACTTAGCAATAGGATTACATGCCTGTGTTCCCTTACAAAGAGCAATGGGGAGATCTAAGTCTAAGGATGTGGAAGTAGAGGAAGGTATACCTATCTCAATGGATGGAGACTCAGGATGAGCCGATGAGGAGACGAAGGAGGATTTTGGCAGGTCTTCTTTATGGGAAGCTATGAAGAAGGATTTTGGCTGGTCTTCTTTGTATACACCAGCAGCTCCCCCTGTTCTCTGTTCACCTGTGCACTAGGAGGCTCCCCCTCAACAACAGTATCCACAGAACTTTTCTTTCCCTTGTCAATCTGAAAAGAAGGAATAGGAACAAGAGAGGAGGAAGGAAAGGGAACAAGCTCAAGAACCTCTTCAACCTCACCACCAAGGGATGAACACTCCCCCTGAAGAGGTGACTGAAAATACGGTATGGTTTCAAAAAAATGGATATCTTTTGAGAGAAGCCACCGATGGGTAGGAGGATGATAACATGTGTAACATTTGAAGGTAGAGGAATACCCAAGAAAGAGGCACTTCAGGGCCTTAGGATCCAATTTAGTGCGGGCAGATTTGCTAATATGTACATAGCAAATGCAACCAAACCCCCTTGGTGGAAGAGAGAAAGAAGAAGAAAGTGAGAGTAAGACATCAAGAGGAACCTTGAAGTTCAAGACACTGGAGGGCATATGAGTAATAAGAAATACAACTATGAGTAAGGCATTGGACCAAAAAGTTTTTGGAACATGTATTGTAAGCCAAAGGGACCAAGCCACTTCCAGAAGGTGGCAGTTTTTTCTTCCAGCAACCCCGTTTTGTTGTGGGGTATCAACACAGGCCACCTGATGGATAATGCCATGATCAGAAAAAAAAGTTTCCAAACCACCATACATATACTCCCCACCTTTATCAGAACGGGCAATTTGAATACGAGTTTGAAACTGGGTATACACCAACTCATAAAAATTTTTAAATGCGGCATAGACATCACTCTTTTGTTTCAATAGGTAAACCCAAGTAACTCGAGAGAAGTCATCAATGAAAGAGACAAAGTAGCAAAAGCCACGTAAAGAAGTAACAGGGGAAGGTCCCTAAACATCAGTGTGAACAATGTGAAAGGGTGAAATAGATCTATTACCAGCAGATGGATAAACTGTGTTACAACTTTTTGCAAAAAGACAAGTTTCACAATGAAAAACATGGTTGATAGGAAAAGAGGTAAATAACTGTGGCAACAGTTTCCTCACAACAGAAAAGGAAGGGTGTCCCAAACGACGATGCCAAAGCAAAATATCCTCCTGTGTACGTCTGCCATCTTGCCCACACACATTAGATTGAGCTTTCGCAACAGGGGAGGCACAGGTATCCAAAACATATAAGCCATCTGCTTCACGTCCACTGCCAATCACCTTCTTCGTCATCAAATCCTAAAAGAGACAATGGGTAGGAAAGAAAGTGACAAAACAGTTCAAAGATTTAATCAATTGGCTAACTGAAAGGAGATTAATAGTATAGTTTGGAACATGAAAGACAAACTTCAAAGGTATAAATGGAGTAACCTGGATATCCCCCTTACCAGAAATGGAAGAAAGGGAACCATCAGCAATTTTTACCTTATCTTTCCCAGAACAAACAGAATAGGATTCATAAAGCTGAGACCTACCAGTCATATGATCAGTGGCACCTGAGTCAATGACCCAGGGAGTGGTACCAGAGGAAGTAGAGACCTGTAGAACAGTGGAAATAGTGGTAGTAGCAGAGGAGGAACCATCCATGTGGGCTACAATCCGGCGAAATGCAGCTATGTCTTCCTTGGAGAGAGAGGATGGATCGGACTCATGAACTCCAACATAGGCCCTAAACCCAATCTTCTTCTGTCCTTTCTGTCCCCCAGATGAAACAGAGGATGGCTTCCCGTGAAGATCCCAACAAAAATCCTTCTTGTGCCCAGGCTTGCCACAATAGTCATAGGAGAATCTGCCCTTACCAGCTCTCTTAGTGGAGGGAGTACGATCCTGAGGAATGGAAGAAACAAGAGCAGAGCGCTCAACAGTGGGAGTGTTCTCCATAGCACCCCTACGGGTCTCCTCACTCTGTAAATAACCACACACCTCCTCCAGTGAGGGAAGACTGGGTCGGCCAAGGATCTGCACCCTTAAAGGTTCAAATTCAGGGTTAAGACCTCCAAGAAGGAACAAGACCTCTCTTTCTCAAACAACTAATGCACTTTGGGCTCATCATCATGACACAACTGGAGATCTCTGTAGTGATCATACTCCTCTCAAAGTCCCACAACAAGACTATAGTATTCAGAGATACTTTTATAACCCTGTCGCAAGCTAACAATCTGTTGGAGGAGTTGATAAACCTTTGTAGAGTCTCCCACTCTATCAAAAATACGAGCAATACTATCCCAGATGTCTTTGGCAGTCTCCTTGCTCATAAACCTTCTTCCAATCTCCGGCTTCATCGAAAAATTAAGCCAAGTCATCACAAGGGAGTTTTCGGTTTCACATTTGGAGTACTCTGGATCAGTAGAGGGGGGAGTCTTAATGCTCCCAGATATGTACCCCAACTTCCCTCGACTCCGAAGAATTAGCTTCATAGATCGTGACTAATCCAAGTAATATTTATGGTCAAGCTTGACAATGGGAAGTTGAACATTTGGGTTCTCATATGATAGAGGTGGAGGCAAGGCTGTTTCAACATTTTTTTCACCCATTTTGACCTGCAGTCAAACACTTGGAAGACCCAAACAACAGCACCTCAAGCAAAACAACTTCTTCTCAAAAAAACAGCAGTCAAAAATAGGGACAAACACTGACAAAAAACTTGAAAAATCTTGAAGAACCTCACACGATCATCAAACAAAAGCGGAATAAAAAGGAGAAACCTTCCTCACAAAAAACGATACTGAATAGCCCAAAAAATCCCCCAAACAAAGCTCTATTGAAGAGCTTTTTCCAATCAAGTACCCTGGCTGGCGGAAAAAACAGGCAGAACAAGCCTGGCCGAAATGCAGTTCCGACCCTTTGATGCTTCCAAGAGACTTGAGGTGATACAATGGGAAGAAAGAGGACTTCCAAACGAAACTAGAGCACTTGGTTGCTCTCCATTTGGATTCCAAACAAGGGAGAAACAGATCTGTGAAGATACCCTAGGATTTTCTTTAAACACCAACAAGAACCAAGCAAAAAAAAACTAACTCTTAGCCTTCCAAACAACCTTCTATCACCTTCAAACTCCAGGAACAATAAGCTCTGATACCATGTTATGCTTTAGAGTAGAAGAACATGAGAGAAAAGCTCCAAGAGAGCAAACATGATTTTGGGATTGTTGAGTCGTGTCTCAAACTAGAGACAAACTAGTTTATATTGAAAAGAATAGGTAATTACACAGAGGCCCCTGGCTTTATACAAATAACAGAAAGAACATATAAAAGATGTGGTTATATACAAATATACCCCTGAAACTACTCTTCTAAACACATTGGTGGCACTAATGCGGTAGAATATCCTGACATGCAGATAGATAAGCTGAGAAAATCCTGTAACCTTCTGGATCCCGATATTTTGAGAGTTTTTTTTTTTTTTTTTGGTGGAAATATTTTTAGGAGTTTAGAAATATTAAAAATGAAAATGATTGGCAGACTAAGCGTTCTTAAAATTGTAACCTCTTTTTTTTGGGTGGGGTTGGGAGGAGGGAGGCTGGCCCATGATTGTAATCAAATGAGTTTAGTTTTGAGCATTGTAGATCTGCAAGGCGAACTAACTGAATGATGGGACCACTTCACAAATACTGCCAAATATGCAGATGGAAAACAGATTGCTACATCCATTCAGTTTAGCCAATGGGTCCTTAGGTTTTCTTTTTTGAATCAGAAAACAATTTAAAATTCCCACATAGAAAACATCAAAACTGCAGACCTATTAAAAAATCACGCAAATTATATTCAAGGCCTAGAAACACATCAAATTTAATCTAATGAGCTATATTTCAAGCCTTACCTATTTCCATGACAGTATATAACACAAGGAAGTGCCTTTCCTTCAGGAACAATAACAGGCATGTAATGACTACATTGAAGAACGTTTCCTCGACTGTTAGTAATCTGCATCATGTTTGAAGCCATTTATGTAAGGCTGTCATTTACTATTATGTTTAAGTTTCTAGACAAGCATAAATAAATCAACATTTGGCCAAGGAATAAGCAGAATTACCAGAAAAAATGACTTGACAAGTAATCTTGATGTATTCACTACTATAGGTAACTAACTATTAAAGCTCATCAAAAATTAAATGAAGAAAAAAACCAAAATGAAAGTCTACTACAGATTAAATTTCTTAGAATGAAATAGGACATTTAGCTATCAACAATGAGTTTGATTTGTGACAAAAAACAACAAAATATAGGAGTATCCATCTAAAGAGAAAACTTCAATATTGGAAATAATCCTCATTCGCATATTGACCAACTGTGGGAATGAGGATGACTTCATATACTATTTGAGCTTCTCCATCTAACAGCTTAAGCTTTTGGGTTAGACACTTCAGCATAACTATCAGAGCCACCAGGTCCACTATGTTTCCATATAAGGCCACCCAAAAGAGGGGTCACATGTGCTACGTGTACTGCCACCCAAAAGAGGGCAACATGAGATGCAGTTACAATAGCTATTAATCCCATATGGAGGCCCTATACGCAAGATTATGAGGCCCATAAGATGCTTGTATCTGTCCAATGGGCTGAAATTGACTTTTAGGTAGTTATATTATAGGTTGTGCCTTAAATTTTTTGGGTTTCATTGTAATGCGCCTAATTTACAAGCCCGTAAAGTGGGGATAAATTGAATTAGATTAGGAACCTTAATAGTCAGATAGAGTTCTGTTTTGAGTTTACTTACTTTATTAAGTGTGTTAGAGTGATTAGGAGACCTTTAAAAGCTGATTGGAGGGCAAGGATCCATGTTGCCGACCCCATTTAGTTGGGATAAGGCTGAGATGTTGATGTTGTCAATTTAAAAATTTAAGGCCTTTATATAAGCAATACACCCCCCTCAACTGGAGATGATTTGAGTGAAGAATATAAGTTTTTTAAGAGTTTTGGTGTTGTTGAGCAGTGCATACGGCAATGGCATCCCATACCTGATTTCTTCTCCTCTTTTGTTCTTTTCTGTTCTCTTCTTCCTCCCAAGCAAATTGATCTCATCTCTTTTCCCTCCCCTTCCATCGATCTAATTTCTTCCCTTAACAACGTAGATGCTCCCTTTCTCTCCGAACTAATCACAGATTTGATCATTGGGCTTGCTGGCATCTGAGATTTATAATCTGGATTTTCATATTGCATTAATTCTAATACCATGGATCCTACTCTCTTGTTTGCTATCCACTATTAACTTCTACTCGTGCAAGAAAATCTACGAATAATTGAAGCAAATATTGAAGAAACTCGGCAACAATGTAAAGAATTTAAGAATCAATTACTGATCACATCTGATTGAATAAGATCCTCGTTTGATAAATTGAGCTTAGTCATTGAACAGTGGGTAAAAGAGCAAGAAGACTAACCACCAACGATGGAAGACGAAGTGGCTCCAGACTTCCAGTTACCGTTGAAGAACGACCAGTGGAGGAACATACAATGGTTGATCTTTTGAACAAAGTAGTCAAGTTTGTGCCTCCATATTGCGACTTCAACAACGGATTCCTTATCATTGATTTTGTACCATTGGATTGTGGTCTAACCATTCGTCTTGTGGAGTTTTGGAGAATGGTTGTAGATCGTGCATTGAAGATTCTTTCGTTCTACAGAACCTGAGCGTGAACATCAAGGGAATTGATGTAGTTGCATACTTGCATTAGACATTAATCTCGTATGGAGGCCTATGAGCAATCTTGGGAGGCCATAATATGCTTACGGCAGTCCAATGGACTGAAATTGACTTTTGGGTAGTTATATTATAAGTTGGGCCTTTTATTTTATTTATTTTATTTTTTGGTTTCATTGTAATGGGCCTAATCTATAAGCCCATAAAGTGGGGATAAAATTAATAGACGGGATTAGGAGTTAAGTTTTGAGTTAGATTAGGTTACTTAATAGTTAGATAGAGTTATGTTTTGAGTTTATTTACTTTATTGAGTGTGTTAGAGTAATTAGGAATCCTTTTATAGGTCAATTTAAGAATTTTAGAAGGTGTTCATATATGTAACACAATCCCATCAATGGAGATGATTTGAGTGAAGGATATGAGTTTTTTTTTTTTTTTGGGCGGGGGGGGGGGGGGGGGGAATTACACCCCCCTCTCCCGTGTTGTAAAAAATTACACTCGTACACCCTAAGGCTGATGGTGTTAGTCAGGAGTTAGTTGTGAAATGTAAAAGACCCCTTAAACCAAAACATCCCAAATCAAAAGACTATTTTACCCTTTTGTTCTTCTTCAACCCAAACATCCACAAAATCAAATATGAACCGTTGTGAGAGTGAGCTGTGCAAACCCATCAACTACGAAGGAATCTCTTGCAACTCTCATCAATCTCTGGTGGAAATAAAGGTGCAACTCTCCGGCGATTTCCTTGGCTTCTCTTCTTCTTCCTCCACTTCCACCACAGAGAAACGCAGCTTCTTGAACTTTTCGCAGAGCTTGTCTTCTTTGAACTGGTTTTGCTTGACTCAAATTCCAACCAGATCAATGGAACCTCAATGGGTTTTAGTTGGTTCCTTTGTGATCATCTCTTTCGCATAAAACCCTCCATAATCGACATTGCTCTTGTAGTTTCTCAAAATCCTACTTTCACCAACGTTTTCTTCGATACCAATGATTTCTTATCAGCACAAGAACAATTGCAGCCGAAACTGGCAAAAAATCTCTTAGCTTGTAACCTGTTTTGCTTATTTGGAGACTGGTCTCTCAAGAAACTTGGCAGTAATGCACTCTGGCTGTTCCCACTCACTTCCAAACACGAACTCAGAGTGCCATGCTTGATTTTGGGTTTCACGAATTGGAGATTGGAACGCTCATCTCTCTGATGCTGCTTCGCTGCAACCATCTCGACAATTTGTGGTGTGTCATCATCCATTCTGCCATTAACATATCTTTCAGCACCGAATACACCGATTTCACCATCAGTCTTATTCTTTCTTCCTAAGCTTATTTGGTAGTGAGAAAGTCTCCTGTGCTACTGAGGTAAGAAGAAAATGAGGCATCACAGACATGGGTATTGTCACTTTTGTATGCCATGGTCCGGGAGATGATGGCATTGCAGGGTGATGTTAATGTGACTGTAGTGGCCATGGATTTGTTATTTGGAAAAGAAGATACTTCTGAAAGAAACAGAAAAGAGAAAATAATTCAATTAACTGATAGAAATTCAATTTGAGAGCTTCTGAGACTGCTGGAGAACAGAATATATGCGTGAATTAGATTAAAGGATATTTTAATGGGAAGAGCTTGAGACCTTGAGGAACACTAGAGGACCAGGAACTGTAAGAAGAGAAAATAATTGGATTCAAAAGAGGATATTTGATTGAAGAAGTTGAGGAGAAAACTATTGAGTGAAGAAGCAGGCTTTCACCTATGTTGCCGGCAATCGATGTTAAGAGTAAGAAGATGAAGTTCAGCAGTTACTGGTAGGAGAACTAATTTCTCTTGTTATAGAATAGAGGGTAAAAACGTAATCTTCCACCATCGAAGGGTATTTTAGGCATTAAATGAATTAGCCCTTACTGACATCACCACTTAACGGAGACACACTAATGGACTGGGGCTGTCTGTTAACACATTATAAACTGTAGGGGAGGTTCGTGTAATTTTTGAAAACACGGGAGAGGGGTGTAATTAGGCCATAGTTCAGGGGACAGGTGTGTAATTTTCCCTTTTTTTAGTTTGGTGTTGTTGAGCAGTGCATACGGGATTGGTATCCCATACCTGATTTCTTCTTTTCTCTTATGTTCTCTTCTTCCTCCCAAGCAGATCGATCTTGTCTCTTTTCCCTCCCCTTCCATCGATCTGATTTCTTCACGTAACAATGCAATTGCTTCCTTTATCTCAGATCTGATCACATTTGATCATTGAGCCAGCTTGCATCTGAGATCTATAATCTGGATTTCAGAAAGCTTGGATCACTTCGTATACCACTTGAGCTTATCCACATCCAACATCATGCATGGATGTCATTGGATTTTGATAAATCACTCTCATTGTCAACATTTTTACCTTAGCCTTATCACAACTACTTGGTAGCCTGCTGAAGGACAAAGTACAAAGCAAGTACTGAGCTATGGGCCCAATAACCGATTTTGAACTTCAATCCCCTAAAACCAAAAGGACCAGTGGTCGGACCCATCCTTTGGACTGTTGAAAATCAGGCCACAATGATCCGTATTGGCCTCAAGACCAAAGATGGTCTAAGAACCCTGGAATGGTTAATGGACCGTACTGTTTTAGGACGATACTCCATCTATTACTAAATTATTTAAGACAATCGCTTTTGAGCTAAGTTGTGGATAAGCTTGGACAACCAGGATAGGATATGTTTCTCTATACATTGTATTTTTTGAATTCCAATCTTAATGAACAAATTGAACTTTCAAGCAATTAAAGAAATTGTTCTTGTGTAAACTATGAAGTATTATGCCTGGAATTTTTAATTTGATCACCTTAACCTTAATTGTGACTGCTCAGACTCTTCTTCTCTCCCCCACCCCCCATTTTCTTCATTTTCTTAATTTCTTTTCTGCAATGCTAGCTCCAATAACTCTATACCAAGTACACAACCCACCTGAAATTCCAACAAATCCATTTAGCCACATTTACCAAAAAGAAGAAAAGACTATAAGCCTCAAGGTTGTAGATTACAATCTTTCACCCTAAAATTACTGCATCCACCAACATAACCCAGTTGGACATATTTAACCTCATTCTACAACCTTCAAAATCTCATTTGCAGATTCCACCTCTGCCTTTAAAATATCTAATTCACCTATCTACAGCCTTAACTCTAATTTTCACGGATCTTTTAGTACTCTTACAGAGAAAACCTATCTTTTACCCGTTGGTTCAATTCCTTCCAGCCAAAAATTCTCTCTTTTACCTAAGCCTGAAACTGCCAAAACCTAGCTGATTTCATCAAGTTCTTCTATTATACCACCTCGGCTGACATAGGGTCATCATCTCTTAGGGGGCTTGGAAAATTTCTTGTATATGGTCCAGTCCCTTGTAAAGGGCTAACGGTGATAAACAAGCTCCAAGGAAAGATAATTCAACATGAGGATTTGGCCAATGACTCCAGCCAATAAGAAATGTAGCTGTGACAAGCCTCCCTCTAACCCAGACCATAGCAAATGTGGATGATGCAATCTTGATTATGAATTTCTCCTTTTTTAAGTTCTGAACTTTCTTCTATCAAACTTAATGAAGTTGAGCCCCTAAAAGAATTCTATCACCATAAGCTATCTAAGAAAACTCATCCATGAATTGTTTAAGTAAACATTGTTAATAAATATAGCATGAAACAAAAGGCAGAACAAACCGATTTCCTACAATTAGATAATATGTTTATGAAAGGTAAGGATAGTGTTTTTATTTTCTTAAGAAGAGAAAAGATATTTACCTCCAGGTCCTTTCTTTGAAACCACTGTCCTTTTAGCATGAACTCTTGATCCAGTAAATCATTTTCTGGATTATACTCAGATCTGAAATCCAAGATACAAATTATTTATGATCTCTTAACTGGACTCAGGGAAAATGAGAAGATATGATAAACAATTTTGAATGATTTACAATAAAATGTTTGTCATATTTTCAACAGATAGACAACTTGTATCACATCTGTACTTGATAACAGTTCCATTTAGCAT
This sequence comes from Telopea speciosissima, assembly GCF_018873765.1. NCBI lineage: Eukaryota > Viridiplantae > Streptophyta > Magnoliopsida > Proteales > Proteaceae > Telopea > Telopea speciosissima. The sequence continues at coordinate 31,256,327 of NC_057922.1, read as the reverse complement.
TACAGATGGAAAGCCAATTTCCCTAGTTCCAACAGCACCAACAACAGAAAGGGCAGTATGCCTCTAGCCAGATTTATCATGTGGTACACAAATTCTTTGACAGGGGCAAAAATGCCCAACGGAAGCACAAAAGTTTTACTATAAATGGTGAAGTGAAGTGAACAAGATGTAAGCTGTTAGACCATGTTTGAATGAAACCATGCTGATGAGCAATGGATTGTGTTTCCTATAGTTTGAAGAAAATTAACTTCTTGAGAGCCACCAAGACCCACTGCAAGTTGAAACTTGAAATCATAGTTGTCAAGGCGGCAAAGTGACCCAAGGCGTTGGAGGGGTGTCTAAACGCTTAGGCGACAAGGCACCCACCTAGGCGTCGCCTAGGCGACCAAGGCGCCCCAAGTGTTATTTTTTATTTCCCCTTTTCTAACATTATTTAGTATGCTACAATATATACCTTATATCATCAAAAATCAACATTAAGCCTTCTCAAGTCATCAAAAATCAACATTAAGCCACATCAAGTCATCAAAAATCAATATTAAGCCACATCAAGTCATCAAAAATCAACATAGAGCTAGAAGACTACAGAACTGATGAAGCAAGCTATGTTTGAAACAATCAAACATACATATGGTTTATACTAGTCTCACAATTGGTTTATACTGTTCTTAGAAAATATGAATTATCTATAAGTAATTAAATTGTTCTTGATTTAGAGAAATGTGCTTGTTCTCTAAGAAGTTTGACTAGTCAGATAATTTTATTTTTACATGAGACTTTTAGTTCAGGTAGAGCCCAAAACCAGCTTTCCAACAAATCCAAAATTGCTTAAATCTGATTTATATTGAAGAAGTTATGTTCCGGTCAAACTTTATTTGGTATGCGCGAATGCTGTCAAAATTGTTCTGAATGAAAATATATTTTTAGATATCAAAACAAATGAATATTTTACCGCACTTTTGTTTTTTAGCAATGTTTTACCATATTAAGATTTATAGAATTTTTAGATTTGAGAAAAACCCCAACATTAGAAAGTTGAAAATTTTACCTACCGTCGAAAATCCAGTTTTTGTTCTTGAACTGGGGGGTTGACTTTTTCCTTCTGGAATTTTATTTTTTAACTATTTTTATTGAATTGAAATAAAGGGGTATTTGCTTATTTATGAATAATATCTTAAGTAAATGAAATACCAAATATAAAACATTTACTTAAATGATATTTGGCATAAATAAGGGCCAATAACAGGTTCGATACCAATAAAAACCAGTGCAAGGCGCCTTGCAATAAAGCGGAGGTCGCCTAGGCCCCAACAAAACCGCCTGGACGCCTAGGCGACGCCTTGACAACTATGTTTGAAATACTACTTAATCTGCTGCCAAACTCATCAAAAACTAGATTTTCAGCAAGAGTCGGAATCTCCTGCCAGCAAAAGTTTCTAGCAGTGATGATTGTTAGCAAGGAAAGAGAATCTATTGGCAGTAATTGTTTTCGCCTGAAGCATCTGCTACTTGCAAACATCAGTGAACCAGCAGCAATTATCATTACATCCTAGTCAATCTCTGCAGTTTGATAGAATCAGAGATATAATCATTCAGTATGATGATACATTTTCTTGCATACTCTTCTTTTCTGGGTTCCCTTCCCATTATACTAAATGTTGACGGCTGCTCACTTACGAGCCAAGGATGATGAAGAATTGGTAGCAAATTCACAAACTGGAGTCACTGGACAGGCACCATTCTACTTGCTTATTCTGGTCTCACAGGAGTTGGTGACTGCTAGAGCCAAACTTGTAGCTCTTTTTGATTGGATCAGGTTAGCTTGGTGGTGCATCTGGGTGGGACAACACCCTAATTGTCTTTTGTTAGTATGAAACTAGTTTCTTGCCCAGTGGGCTCTGTGACACTACTTGACGATAAAGCCCAAGTAACTAAGCAGAACGATGCCTAATTCAGGCAAGAGGATAACAAACCAATCTTAGAAGTCCAGGTGGTTAAGGGCCTAACTTGATTCCATCAATCCTAGGTTTTTTATATTGATTAGGTTCTTAAAAATTTCCTAACTGTATAAAGTCATAGCTCAAGTGATACAAGATGGAAAGGGCAACCTACACCAAAATCTTAGCCACCAAAAGTGGGACACTGCTACCTAGAATATAAGCCAAAGTAAGTGCCACCATAATCAAGAGAAAGAAACCTGTAAAGGGTGAGAACCACCAAGGTGGAAGGGGCTACCTCAAGTCAGTGCAGTGATGGAGAGGAAGCATGGTGGAGTGTTATAAACCAAGTGATTTAAGACCTAATTTAATGTGTTTTCATCAGTCCTAGGGCTTCTCTGATAATGGTTAGTTTTAAACATCCAACTAATAAGAAGTAGGATGTCCCAGGATCATTGCATAGGAAATTCTTCATTGGTTTTTTCTTTCTCTTCAGGTGCCCTTCCCTCCCTCTTACAAGTCTCTCCTTTGTCCATTTCCACTTTTATAATCAATAAGACTTGTATTGATTTAGATAGAAAGGAAGGGAAGAAGTCACTAAGAAGAAGGGAGGAGGTTTCCATGGTGTAGCCGATTAGGTGATCTGGTATACATTGAATTCAAATCACAAGAAGCATAGTTATCAAGGCGAAGCCAAGGCGTCCAGGCTCCTTGCCACCTTGTTGGTGTCACCTTATTTTAGACCCTCTCCAACGCCATGGTCGCCTTGCCGCCTTGATAACTATGACAAGAAGAGGTTATCTAACTCACTGGATGGTCTCCTTCATGATTACCAGCCCATTTAACTTTCCTATGAATTTGTTGGCAGCTCATAGTCCAAAAGAGGTTGTCATAACTAAGGTGTTATACAACAACAACTAAGCCTTATCCCAACAAAATGGGGTCGGGGACATGGATCCTTGCCTTCCAATCAGCTCTATTCGAGGTCATACTTGATACAAGGCCTAAGCTATGCATGTCTTTCCTCACCACTTCTCCTTAGATCATTTTAGGTCTGCCCCTGGCTCTTTTAGTTCCTTCAATCTGAATCAAATCACTCCTCCATACCGGGGTATCCAAAGGCCTCTGTTGAACATGGCCATGCCACCTCAAACAACTTTCCCATAGCTTATCATGTATCGGAGCTACTCCCAAATCAGCTCTAATATGATCATTCCGTACCTTATCCTTCCTAGTTTTGCCACTCATCCATTTCAACATCCACATCTCCACTACACTGAGTTTATCTATATGATGCTTCTTAACTGCCAAACATTCTGCACCATACATCATAGCCAGTCGTATGACTGTCCTATAAAATTTTCCTTTTCGATAAATGATAAAGTAGAAATAAGATTTCTAAAATCTAAAACAAATGGATGGTAAGTGTGCATGAATCGTCTAATGCGCGGTACCTCATTGGACAACCACTATGTCTATGTTGCCTCCCGCAGAAAGTATGTATCTACGTAATAACAGAACGACTTCCCCTTTGAAGAGGAAAAAAAGTAAACAAAAAAAGGGGGGGTTGGCTGCTCTTCATTAGCATATCCATATATAATTCTAGTAAGAGCCAGTTCATCATAATAAAATATTGAGATTCGGTTGGAAAAATTTTCCTATTATCTAGATCCTTTTTCCTTTCGAAATAGGAACACGGGAATTCTTGAAATAGTTGTTTGATTGAAAAGTTAAGTTTTAAAGGAATACACCAATCACACAACATTCTGGACACACCTCTCTACTTCATCCATCCTATTTCAATTCTCTATGAAACATCATTCTCATATCACCTTCTTAATTTATGATTGAGCCCAAATACCTAAAATAATCACTTTGCCAAATCTCCCTCATTAATTCTCACCACCTCATTATCTGTCCTAGTGTAACCAAAGTGTTTGGTTACACACTATATACTGTCTTCATTCTACTTATGATCTTCTTTTTTTCCTTCTAAATTGAGCACAAGTGTAATTCATTGCACATTAATCAGAAAGCCAAAGAGGCTAAAGGATTGATGGCCAACTTCACACAACATGTTACATTTCAGTAATGCAACCTGATTATGCATCACAGCTTAAGGAGATTTCAAGCCACTACCAGCTAAACCTACAGACATTCACTAGGATGCAAAATAGAGGGGTATTCACTCACACTCCATCTGGTTGCAAGTAAAAGAAAGGAAAGAGAAGTGAAATTGATTTATAAAGGAAAAAGAAAAAGTTTTGTAATCATGATCGTGTTACTTAAAAATCTTATATATTTAGTAATTATACTATTCGGATGTAATTTTTATTTTCCTTTTCAAATCAAAAGAATTTGGTTGTAAACTACCGTGAAATCTAATAACCAGATTTAGAATTTTTGGAGTTAGTTACATGGTCATGTTAGGTAATGATTACAAATGTTTCCATTTTAGTATAGATTTGATTTCACTTCCCTTCCCTTTATTTCCCTTGCAACCAGATGGAGCCTCAGGTTTTAATGCCACTGCTGATTGAATCACCATAGTTTCAGCTTTTAAAGAAATCCAATACCAATCTCTGGAAACCCAAAGAGATAGATCTATACAATCAGGATTACAACAGCAAGTAACATTTAGGAATTCCAGTACCTTAATCGTAAACTGATTAAATTAATTCCATTTCTTTCTATATCTAAATCAGTTGAAAACTGAGTCGAAATGTATCAAGGTTGTGTAGGGCCTAACAACTATAGAATTGCTTCAATTTCCCATGATCCTACACACCATATATTGAAGAATTCACTATATAAATACCGGGGCGATGGGATGAGAGACCCAAAATCAACAGTCACCCCATAAAGGGCCACATATAGAATTCACAGAGAAAAATCAAAACAAGCAAGAAATCCAAGTCCCACCAGATAAAATCTAGAGAATATAACATCCTATCAGAACCCATACATAATTTCACTTAAAAGTTCCAAACTAAAGTAAGGAAGTTAAATCCATCAACACGAGAATATTTAATCTACACCATACCCGTAAAGGAAAACTAAAATGAAACAAGTAAAACTCTAAATTACCACCAAAATTTGAAAAAAAGAAAACGAAAATAGGGAGAAAGAACTGAAAACTCAGTCTCACCTTGGAGGGCGAATGATGAAGTTAACGAGCTGCTCCATCTGACTCAGGTAGTTATGGTTTAACGTTCAAATCTTCACTTCTTCAAAAGATGAAAGCTGAGGAGGGACAAAGGGAAGGAAGAAAAAAATAATAAAAACAAGGGAAGAACAAACACCGTTAATGGATGATTTCTCTCTCTCAGGAATCAGGAGATTCAGTACTTGGATAGAGAGAACAACAACAAAAGTAACCCTATCATTCTTCCCATGTATGTATGTTTGATTGCTTTCATTTTAAATTTCCTTGTAAAACCAAAAACAGATTACAGAGAATAACAATTCAAAAAGTCAAGACAGAGCGACGGAGGTTAAAAAAAACAAAACGAAATCAAATGAGAAGCAGCTTTGGCACGAGAGAAGTTTCTTAGGCGGGGCCGCAGGGTATAGGGATGGCACGAGTTTGCGCGTTGTCAAGCAATGGGACCCACCTCTTTGTGGACCCCACACTAATCATTATATTTTCATTTTTACGTTTTTTTTTTTGTTTGGTAGAGTCATTTTTACGTTTTAACAGTAACTACCGTATGTTGTCTATCTTCCAATTGATACTAATTAAAATGACCGATTTACCCTCACATCCAAAACTTCTTTACAATGCTTGAAAGCCTGAAACGCTATGGAGACAGCAGTATAATCCTGGGCCCCACTATCCTCAAGACTTCAGATGATGCACAATGATTGGGCCTACCTTCCACTTACATACGTAATGTGGACCTTGATCCGCTCCAGTATTGGAGGTGTTGCTGTGCGCATCATGCGGCGCAGCAGTGGCCATGTGAGCACAATGGGGCTTGCTGTGCACACATATCCACTGCTATGCCGCACGAAGGCACAGCAGCGCTGCAGTGCATAGCAGCGAATAAAAATTCTACGTAACATTAAATAAATATGCGAAAAAATTATCACATCAAGTGCACCAAAAAGTTACATCTGACAATGCACCTTAAAAGTGCTTTTGTTTTAAAACACTCCTCAATTGCATGTACACCGTCAGATGTACCTTTATCTGGACATTTATCCCCTCAAGTATAGTACACCCTCAAGTGCACCAAAAAGATACATCTGATGGTACACATGCACTTGGGGGAGTGTTTTAAACAAAATCACTTTAAGGTGCACCCTCAAATGTACCTTTTTGGTGCACTTGAGGTGTACTGTACTTGAAGTGATAAAAATTCCTAACACTCCACGCACCGAGCTGGGGACGGACTTGCCATTTTGATATTAAAGTGCATCCTTTTTTCCATAATCTTCAGGTATCCATGTCGATCCGTAGCAGAATCGATTTAAGACCAATATTGATATAACATCGATGGTTGATTGGATAGCTAGTGCGGTCCAGTGCGCCTTGAAACTGCATCGGACAGTGGTCATTGCACTTGGGAGGATAAAAATCCAATGCACAAGTGAGGTGCACTATCCGATGCACTGGATAGCATAAAAATTCTTAGAAAATGTTTAAAATTAATCATATGTCAAATTTTAAGCTAAAATTAAAACAGATAATCCCTCATGTTATGTTTATACATTCTCTCATGTATGACTATGCATCGCTTTGACTGTGTTGTGCACTCGTGTCCAATTTTTGGAATTTTCAATTATTTGTTTTAACATCTCACTTGGATTTCAATTTATTTATTTATTTGTTTTTTTGAAGCATGGGTTTCAAACTTGACCTATGAACAAAGAACCTTGGAATCTATTTATAGAAAAAAAAAGTGTGGCCCAATGTAAATTGCATCGTGGCAAAACTACGCACTCAACCATTGAGACCTCCTTTTTTTCATCTAGCTTAGGAATTTTCTATCCCACCAAAAAACATATATAAAATAAGGGAAAATGTTCTTTGTTCAAGAACATGGCCCATTTTTTTTGGAAATTTATTTTCGAATTCATCATGTATGCACTTTAATCTTCATTTTTTATAATGTATTCCTTCTTATTGGTAGTACAATAGTGAAAAATCAATGAAACTTATTTCTTCTAGCAAGACATATAAGTCTTTTGAATTTAACCATTCTAAAAAATCATAGATCTATGAAAATCTTTATCTTTAATTTTTTTTATTTTATTGGCCCGATGCTGGTGCAGTTCAAGTTGCCCACTTAATTATGGGCCCCCATTAATTCTAGTGAGTTGGGAATTTGCTATTTTAGAATTTTTTTTTCTTAAAGATCAGCAAAAGTATATATTAAAAAATATAGATGATGTACAAGAAAATTTCTTTAGTTCTTGGAGAAAGTTTTCTTTCATCCAGCGTGAAGGGTTCACCCACAAAATGACGTCAAATGTGAATTTTTTTTTGCAGATAGGAGCGAATGAGCAAGCTTTCATTTCTCTCTTGTGAGACATGTCACGGTCAACCATTTATCCCACAATACATTCTACCTTCCCCTACTTAAAAGTTCTATTCTTCTATTTTAGATGCTCCTTGATTATTTCATGGAAAAAGTTTTTATGCACCGTAAGTGAAGAAAAAATACATCCATTTAAGGTCATAAATTCTCTACTCCCTAACGAAATCAATAATGTTCCCCATTATTTCTTGATACGTACCCTCTACGCACCATCCAAGCCCTCATTCTCCCTTAACCGTGGGCGAAGGAAAACCAACTCCTTATTTCATTGCCATACAAAAAAGAGCTAACAGCTCTAATATGATAACTTTTAAAATTCAAGTATGATGAGATGAGGCATTACACTTGCTTAAAAGACCAATTGTAAGATGTAAACTTGCGTGGAGTGTAACCTTAAAAAATTGATTCTAAACCATCAAGTAATCCTTCATATGGGTAATAAAGATGTTCACGTAAGTGAGACAAATATTTAAATTTATTTTCTTAGAATGAAAAACCATTCTTTGATGTAGGTGTTTGATGATTTGGTTTATAGGGTACCCTTATGATGTATGCATATATCCAAATTACCGATGCTCTTATAATTGATGTATTTACAGCAAAAATTACCCGTACTTTTGATGTAATATACTTAGATTACTATTATGTTTTAGTGTTGTTATATCATAAATGCATTAGTTTTTAGTACTAAAAACAATATTTTACAAAACAACTATAAGTGTAGAGCAACAATAAAACAATGGAAAGAAGAATTCTGTCCGGAAGTGTGGCTTATGCCAGCATTCCCATGAGTCTATTTCTCTCTTCCCCATTTGAAAAGACACTTAGGCCCCTTTGTTTGGAGGAGGAGAGAGATAGAGACATAGGAGTGTTGGAGTTGGCCATACTCCCGAACAGAAAACTAATTCCCTACAACAATATACAATCAAATTAGTGTATTACATCTGAATGGATTGAAGGGGCAATAGTAAGAGGTTCGGATTGCCCGATTGCCCGGGTTTGAGTCTTGAGAGTTTGTGCAAAAATGGCAAATATTGGGATTGACTTCCAACTCACCCCTCCCAAGACCTTGCATAGGCAAGACTAGCACTAGGTAATGGACCTTTTATGGATGTATAGATTGAGATAAATGTGTGGGGAAAAAACCTAAAAATAAGATTAAAAAAATTTGAGAAAATGTAGTAGTAGCTCCATTGCTCCAATGTATAATAAATTGAATGAGAGATGTTTGAGAAGGGAACATTCTTCTAATAGAAACTAATGTGAAACTCTTTTAAGTGTAAGGGTTAGCACTTATTTACATGCTTTTACCAAAAAAACATAAAAGCACTTATTTACATGCAATTGGATACTTCTTGCCCAAATTTATGTAATGTATATATAGAAGTGGTCTAAGGTACACGAGTATATATATATATGCCCCTAATATGAACTAGTAACTCTTTCTCTATAATTTTTTTTTAACCATCAATCCATTCTTCATATGTAGAACCACCAGTGGTTCCTTCAAGATAATATGTCCCTCCCTTACTTGTTGGACATGGAAGGTGAAAAGTATAGTAATGAGTAAAAGCCATGTCTCTTCATAGCCAAATTTGAAGATTAATTGTGAATATATAGAACTTAGCCATAGTTTCATGGTTTAGTCTCCCATTTGCATCGATCCATGTCTCAGACTTGAATTCTAGGCAATCAGGCCCCTAAAATCCCCTCCATCCTTCCCAAGCCATTTGGAAGCACATCTTCTCTTAGAACACCTTTGTGGTAGGTATAACCTCGTTGATCCACACTAAGGCTGCAAGTAGATATGTCAATCTTTTGAATCTAGATCTTCTCTAGGGTATTATGTTCATTTAGATATGGCTTCTGCCTCAACATCTACAGCTTTAGCTAGGGTTGTAAATTTGGACTTGCCAGCCTCGGCTCACCCTAAGCCCAAATTGGGTCTGGGCTGGAATTTTCAATCTTGAGAGGGGTTAGGGTTGAAATTTTCAGGTCCAGGGTCAAGGTCAGGTTGGGTCAGGGTTAACACCTCGGATTGAGCCCGACCCAATCCAACCCAACCCAGCCCAGCCCTCTGATATGATTTAGGAGTTTAATATCTAATTATATATTCCTTTAACTTTTATCTTTCTAAATTCTAACCTTCAAGATCAAGTCCGTTAGTCAAAAACAAGAATCAAGGAAACTTAACTCGTCTATCTCGTGTTTTCCATTCCCCATTCCCCAATATCTCTCTCTCCCTTCTCATTACGAAACCCTAAGGGCCATTTGTTTGATGGGGAGGATGAGTGAGAATGTTGTGGGATTGGGTCCCACAGTGTAATGGGTTGGGAACATGGGTGGAATTTTTACTTTTCCCATGAGTAGTAGCCAAAGTCCGACCAATTTGGCTGGACTTTGGATAGGATAGGGGTGGGATTTTCAAGTGCCACATCAGCAGACAAAACATTTAATGTTGTTCCATGGGAGCTTTGTAATTCACCACTCCAGGTTAACCAAACAAGGTTGGAGTGCATTTTTGAAGTATCACATCAACATTTTCCCACCCCACCTAAGTCCCTGTCAAACAAACGGCCCCTAAGAAAACAGCACCGCCATTCTCTTGATCTCCCTCTCTCCCTTCTCATTACGAAAGCCTAAGTGGCTAAAGCAGCACCGCGAGAGGGAAGAAAACCTAAATTGTTAACCGAAAGTTGTTTTCTCGATATCCATCTCTCTCCCTCTCCCTCCTCTTTGTGAAACTTAAGTGTTCTTACCATTTATCTAGACATTCTTTTTATACTCAAATCTTCCTTCTTTCAGGTTTTCTTTTTCAATTAGACGAATAAAAGAGAGATTTACGGAGATAAGATGGATTTGTAGACACATTAAATCAAAATGAGAATGCCCACAGTAGTATCGTGAGCAGCAAATATGATTCTAATGATATCATCAGCATTCAACAATTTGAGTCATTGAAACGGTTAATTAAGGTTGTGATCTTAGACCTCATTCGAACTCCCAACAACCCCTCACCTGCTTGGTTATCTCTTTCCCTTCTTTTTTCAGTTACTTTTCTCAAGGTCTCATTGAGAAGCATTCTTGTGTGAGTCAAGTCAACATTAAATTGTATAATTGAATCTCTAATTTTGTAATTTATTTTTAGGCAATGTGGGACCGAAACAGCTAATTACCTTCATTGCTTTACGGAAAGGAGTCCTAGGAAGGTTGAAAGGTATGGAATTGTAGACTTTCTCCAAGCAATGATACAAATCTTTGATCCTCTCCTTGTTTATATCCCATCCCCAACCAAAGGCTGTCAGGGCTAACCCAGTCTAGCCCCAGCCCAATCAGAGTAAATCAATGCTGGGCTAGGTTGGGCTGAACCCGAACTGAGATATCTCAGCCTGACCTCGGGGTCGGGTTGGGCTTGGGCTGAGCTAAGAGAACTTAGGGTTAGGCTGAGGTATTAAAAAACCCAGCCCAACCCAGCCCTATTTTACCCCTAGCTTTAGCAAGTTCATTAACAGAAAGCTAGTGGAGAGAGTGATACCAACATAAATGCCATCAAATGAGAATTCATACCCTAACTTTAGCAAGTTAATTAACAAAAAGCTAGTGGAGAGAGTGATACCAACATAAATGCCATCACATGAGAATTCCTAGAAGACATATTCCAAATCCACCATGGATTCACATCAAGCAAAATAACACAATAATGGATAAAATCCATCCTCCCCAATCTTTGGACTCACATTAGATGTGAAACTCCATTCTTTTCTTTTACTTTTTTGGTGCTTCATGTAAACCTGTTGGTCCATTGGCAGTAGTGGTAAGGTGTTGTCATTGTTGGCAACCAAGTGCAAACAAATTAGGAGATGTTTTTCTTAGAAGTGTTTGGAAGTGTTCAAGGGCATTTTAGTCCTCTTACATCTCAGGGGCAAAATGTTAATTTGGCATAGCTAATGAACAAGTGACAGTACTCATCGCGATGATGGTAGTGTGTTGGCAAGTGTTTTTGTGCTTATTCCTCCTTATTTTGAAGAGAGAGAAAGTGGAGAGAGAAAGAGGAGAGAGAAAATTGAAGTGTCACATACTGTGGACCTCACAAAGAGTGTCTAACATAGCTGAGGTGGCAGCCAAGTGGTCAGACAGTGATAAGATTGAGGTGATGTGGCCTGGTAATGGTGAAGACAAAAAGAATTTCAAAATGGAGTATTTGTTACACTTTGGAAAAATATAGCATAAAAGTCTCTCATACTTAGCCAAAATTTGGCCCAGTTTTCCAAATGAGCATTTGGTTGGTGTTTCTTTATCTCAGGGGTTTCATTTGCAATTCATTAAGAACTTGGTCTACAGGGACATGCATAGTTGAAGCAAAGGACTTATTTATAAATGACATAAAGTTGAAAAGGGGTTATGTGTAATTTTAAGAGTTTCAAATGCTAAGGGCATCGATTCATATTGAAGGATTTGAATCTCTAAAGATTTCATTTCAAAGGATTCTATTGGGTTCATGTGTGACTCTTCCTTTTTTAAAAGTCACAAAGCTGAGCATTAAATGAAGGCTTTAATGCTTTTTTGGGAAATCCTATATAATAAAATCTCATTGGTTCTTGGATAAGGTGAAGAGATTTGAATTGTTCCACCCTCTAGGAATCCGAAACGTAGCATCACCTTTTTCAGGCTTGACTTTTTGTGAAACTCTAAAAACTTAGAATGCGTTCAACGTACGCTCTTGAGATTCTAATCTTTGAGCATCCATTGGCTCATGTCTTAGTCAAAGTGACAAGTCTTATGACCCATCTGACACCATCTCTATGGTCATCAATGCACCTCATTATCTTACTCCAATTTGACGGTCTACATTTAATATAATCTGTGCACTTCCATGGTCCCTTGATTCCATGCTTAGCTAGAGCTTGGTACACGTGCATAAAAGATTCCAAATGAAATTTTATCATTGGCCGATCTTTGAAGCTCTATATCTTGGTTGTCCGATGTCTGTTTTGGGTGAACCACCTATCAAAATTCTCAAAAAATTACCCTCTTCGTCCCTACATCAAAAGAACTTGAAGAAAACACTCAAGAATTAGGGGAAAATGTGGGAGAACTTTGAGAAAGCTTAGGTGAGGAGTTGAAGAAGCTTGAACATGATCTTAATGGAGATTTTGATTGGAGTTTGATGCTCTTCATCACTTGGAAGTCAGATTGACGGCGTTTATGCATCAATTTTTCAAAGTTTAACCTTCCAAGAGCATTGGTGGAGTACTTCAAGTGGTTTAGTCCACTTTGGTAATCTCTAAACCATTTCCTTTATATTGTAAGTAGCTTATGAGCTTGTTGGGATAAACTTCATGAGCTACATGTGATGGGATTTTGGGAATGGTAATTTTGGTTGTATTTTCTCAAGTTGTAAGCCTGGTTGAGTTGATGCTCAACAGGTATTTGTGAAAATTTCTTACATAGTTGTTGCTATTGTAAAGGGGTTGTTGCCCTTAACAGTGTTGAGGCATTGTTGGAAGCAGAAGTAGGGATTCCTGGACTGTTGTTGCAGTCAAATTATAACTTGTGTTGAGTGTTGGGTTATACACGAAGTCCAGGGTTGAGCATTACCCCGTGGATGTAGGCTTAGGCCGAACCACGTATATTTGTGTGTTTTGTCTTGTGGATTTGGAGTACCTTTGTTTTGTAGGATGGGCATACACCCTAGGTAGGCCAGATCATTTTCGGTTGGAGGTTGGGGGTGTATGTGAACTGTAACCGGTAATTACGGAGTGCTCCGGCCTATGGTGTTTACAGGGACAGCTGTGTGGGGTCTGTCAAGACAGTTTTGGGAAGATTTTTATTAAGCACTGATTCACCCCCCCTCTTAGTGTCAACTTGGGAACATCAAGTGGTATCAGAGCAGCAGGTTCCTTAGGGAGTTAAGCTTTACCGCTTTGGGTGTTTGACACAAAGATTGGCAGTATGGCTTCACATGACAGTCACAGTGGACATGGTAGTAGGATTCCGTACTTTGATGGCACTAATTACAACTTTTGGAAAATCAAGATGGAAGCATATTTAAAGTCTCTTGGCTATGGTGTGTGGCTAGCAATGAAGAATGGCTATACTTCACCTACCACAGATATTGTTGTTAAGTCTGAAATGAAGAAATTGAAAAATGATGCCAAGGCACTAAATGCTCTCCATAGTTCTCTATCTACAAATGAGTTTGCAAGGGTTGTAGGTTGTGATATATCTAAGGAAATATGGGACAAGTTGCAGAGTATATATGAAGGTGATGAAATGATTAAAGAAGTAAAGTTATAACTCTACAGGGCTTAATTTGAAGGTCTAAAGATGACTGAAGAAGAGACAATTGATGTATTTATGAACAGGGTAAATGAAATTATCAACTCTATTAGAGGCCTAGGTGAGCAGATTACAGATGCAGTTGTAGTAAAGAAAATCCTTCGATTTGTACCTGAAGTATACAATGCCAAGGTGTCGGCCATTGAGGAATCAAGGAATCTAAATCAGTTGAGTTTGAATGACTTGCATGCAAATTTGACAGCCTATAAGATGAAGATGGTTAAGCCCAAGACCACAAGTAAAGAAGCAGCTTTCAAGACTATAAGCAAGATGAAGAGTTTGAAAATAACTGAAGGAAGTGATTCTGAAAACTCAAATGATGAGTTGATTACCTACCATGCTAAGAGATTGAAGAAGGGACATGGTAAGTACAAGGGAAAGCTTTCCTTGAAATGTTTCAATTGCGGTGGTATAGAACATTTTGCTTCAAAATGCCCTAAGAAAGGTAAAATCAACCTCTTTGATGATGAAGAAGAAAGTGAGCCAAAGACAGGAAAGATGAAGTATGTTACCAGGAAGAAAAACTACTTCAAGAAAAAGAGTTTGATGACAAAGAAAGACAATAGCACTTCTGATGAAGAATCTGAAGATGAGAGATATGAAACATTGTTTATGGCCTATGGAAGTGTAAGTACCGTGGTCCCTCGGGACGAGGGTTTCCTCAGTCCTTATGGTATATGGCGGCATAGGGTTTTTGGGAGATGTATGTGTGTGTGTATATAGGTATGGATAATATTGATAAATAGGGGATTGGGATCATGCATTAAAATATACTAATATAATGTGAAGTCGCCACCTAGGGTTAGGGCCTAGGACCCATTAAGTGTAGCCCTACCCGTTGTGAGTGGAATCGGGCTACGTGACTCCATATGGTTCGACCAAAGGTTCGAATAAGGGGTCAGGTTACGAGTGTGGGAAGGTGTTAGGCACCCACCTCGCCCGGCCGAGACCGATCTCTCTGTGTTAGATGCTACATAAGGACGAATGTTCTCTCTCTTTTATTACAAGGATGGGGGACATTATGAACTACATTTAGATGCTATGAATTGAACTAAAGCATAATAAACTACATTACATATATGAAAAATACGGACTAAAACGATGAAATATGAAAGGACTACATTGAATCAATAAAAATGCAATAATTATACCTGTATGATTGTATTCCCCTGGCTCAGGGGAGATAGACGAATGGACTGACGCTGCTTCTTTCTAGGCAGAGTAACGGCTCTTTCAAGTGATTTGGAGAGGAGTAAATAGACAGAATAACGTCTGTAACAAAGAAATTTTGATGGTTATCCGTGCACAGACGGGATACCAACGCTGCGCTCTACACTCAGAGGGACAATCGAAGGATCTGTCCTCCACAAGAAAACTTCAAGCACTCACACTCCCATGAGAAAAGGAGAAGAAATGAGGGTGAAAAGGGAGGAAAAGAGGCTAGGAATTACTTGGGGAGGGTCTCTTCACCCAAAATTCCTTGGAAAATGTGGGAGGGGACCCTCCTATTTATGGGGAGGGACCCCTTCTCTCTCCTGACCGGATAAGTCCTCCACAGCGCCATGGAGATGTCCACGGCGTCGTGGTGATGTCAGCAGGCTGATGTCACACCCCCTCATGGCGCCGTGGAAATCCGGTACACATCCCCACGATGTCGTGGGAAGGCATCCACGGCGTCGTGGACTCTGGAAGAGTCTACGGCACCGTGGGAGCGCAGTGCCATTTTTCCTTATTTTTAGGCCTAAAATGGGCCATTTTGTGCTCAGCATGGTTCTTGGTCTTATGGGTCAGGTATCTTTGGGTCTAAAAAGAGGGAGAGTGCATCGTCCATCGTCCATGCCCCGTTGTCATCATCGCCAATTAGGGGGTGATAAAAAAATTAGCTTCTACAGGAAGCAACACCTCTCACAAGAGTTATGAAAAATCTGATGAAGAAGAGGAATTTGAAGGTCAATGTGACCTTGAGGTTGAACTACTTCATGCTTTAACAGAAATTAAAAAAGAAAGAAAGAAAAATAAGAATTTGCAAAGCAACCTTGCGGAATCACAAGAAGAGATCACCTAGTTGAAACTATTGAAGAACTAATCAAGATAAATGATGATATGAGTCTTAATCTCACTTCAAAAGTTGAGGCATGTGCTATATTGGAGGACCAATTATTATCTCTAAAAGCTGAATTTGAAAAAACTTGCAAGATGGATTATCTTATAGCTGCTACTTCATCTCCACCGGCTTCAGTGTTGAGTTCTAAGGGAAAGGAAGTTAGCATTCAAGTAGAGGAGCATTCCACTGACACTGTTGAAGGTAATGTCTTGGATGAAATCTTAAGTTACAAAAGACCCCTACAAAATAAGACTGGACTTGGTTATGTGAAAGGCAACATATCTGGTGTTGTTAAAACAAAAGGACATGGAACTGCAAATAACCCTGTGAGGTTTGTGAAGGAAAAACAGAAGAGTTCAAGATCTGAGAAGACTGCTAAGAAGAAGACTGATAGTGATGGTTACACTACAGCTAATTACCAGAGGTACATGGGACATTCAGGTAACACTTGGCAGAGACAGAACTACTTCTATGGTTATTGTTATGGTTGCAATATCTTTGGTCATAGGATGGCAGATTGTAGAAGACTAATTAAGCCCATAACAATTACTAGTAGAAACAAGTTTGCACCACTAGCACAGGAACTTGTTGAGTGCTATAGATGCTATAGGTTGGGTCATATAATTAGAAATTACAACACATTGCTTCCTTCTCAAATGCAAACAAATAGAAGGTTTGCAAGATTTCCCCAACAAGAGCAACAACAAAGAAGAAAAATTGATGGTAAGAAGAAAGGAGGGAAACCAAAGCCAAAGTCTATTAGTGTGGCCGAAAAAGCTACTTGGGTTGAAAAAAGGAGGAGAGATAACAACAAATCTCTAGTAGTACAAACAACTTTTAAAGCACACAGTAAGTCATCTCCTTGGATCTTGGATAGTGGATGTTCTTCACATATGACAGGTGACAAACCAAGATTCCTAAGTCTAGAACAAGTTGACAGTAGCTTAGTGAGACTTGACAATAATGATGGTGCAAAAATTGAAGGAAAGGGTCCAGTCAACTTAAATCAAAGCAAAATCAAGTCAGACAATATTTTATATGTGAGTGGACTCAAACACAACCTACTTAGTGTGAGTCAAATTTGTGATGATGGAAATGAGGTGATATTCACAAAGGAGGGTTTTGTAATCAAGAAGGCAACTAGTGGAAAGACAATGGCAAGAGGTACAAGGACATCTGGGAACTTGTATGTGCTTAATAAAGGTTTTGAAAGTAGTTGCTTATTGAACCAAGAAGATGAACATTGGTTATGGCATCGAAGATTTGGGCATCTAAATTTCAAGAATTTGGCCAAAATCAGCAAAAAAGAAGTAGTTAGAGACCTACCAATGATTAAAATTCCTAAAAATCATGTGTGTAGTTCATGTAAAAAAGGTAAGCAAACCAGGGCAATCTACAAGCCCAAGGAGCACTACTCAAGCAAACCTTTAGACTTAATTCACACAGATTTATGTGGTCTTATGAGAATCCAAGCTACTGGAGGTGAGAGATACTTCATTCTGTTAATTGATGAGTACTCAAGGATGACATGGGTTACATTTCTCAAGGATAAAATCGAGGCTCTGGATGCTTTTAAAGTGTTCAAGAAGAGGGTTGAGAATGAAACTAGAAAAACTATTAAATGCTTAAGGTCAGATCAAGGTAAGGAGTTTATCTAGAATTTATTTTCTACCTTTTGCAATGAGAATGGAATTAGAATCCAACATTCTGCAGCCAAAACCCCTCAACAAAATGGGGTAGTAGAGAGGAAGAACAGAACAGTTCAAGAGATGGCAAGGTCTATGCTAGTTGAGAACAATGTTGCAAGAAAATTTTGGAAAGAAGCAGTGTTCACCTCTCTCTATATTCAAAACAGATGTTCTTTGAGACCTCATGAGAACAAAACTCCATATGAACTGTGGGTTGGGAGAAAAGCTACAGTTAAGTATTTTAAAGTTTTCGGTTCCAAGTATTACATCAAAAGGAAGGATGACAACCTAGGAAAATTTGATGACAGGGTAGATGAAGGAATTTTCTTGAGTTACTCTTCAAAAAGTAAGGCATGCAGGTGTTACAACAAAAGACTGTGCAAAGTGATTGAGAGTTCAGATGTGAAGGTAGATGAGACTCTACCAAACTCAAAGTTAGTACAGTTAGAACCAGATTTTGAAGAGCCCATTGATGTTGATGGAACAGCTGAGGCAGAGGCAGAAAAGAAAGATGATACAGACTCAGAAATTCAAGAAACAAAAGCAAAAGTTCACAAGGATGGTAGACCTAAAGACAACAAATGGCTAAAGATACATCCCTCGCACCAAATCATTGGAGATATTGATGAAGGAATGAAAACTAGAAGAAAAGCAAAAATTGCAGCTTTTTCTTTGCTATCACAAGTAGAACCCAAAAATTTTCAAGAAGCTTGGAGAGATGACCATTGGGTAAAAGCCATGCATGAAGAGCTGGACCAAATTGAAAAGAACAACACATGGGAGTTGATTCCTAGGCCAGCTGGAAAAAATGTGATAGCCACAAAATGGGTCTTCAGAAACAAGTTGAATGAAGACAGAGTGGTTGTGAGAAACAAAGCCAGATTGGTTTGCAAAGGCTATGCCCAGGTGGAAGGGATAGACTTTGATGAAACATTTGCACCTATTGCAAAAATGGAGTCAATCAGGATGTTTTTGGCATTGGCAGTGTACAAGGGCTTCAAAGTATATCAAATAGATGTCAAGTCAGCATTTCTGAATGGCAATCTTGAAGAAGAAGTTTATATTGAACAACCAGATGGATTCCAACTTGGAGATGACCCAAACAAGGTGTGTAAATTGAAGAAGGCACTCTATGGTTTGAAACAAGCTCCAAGGGCATGGTACTCTAGGTTAGACACATATTTGCATCAATTGGGATTGAGGAAAGGCAAGGTTGACAGCAACTTGTATGTGATGAAAGAGGATAGTGGCCAGCTGGTGGTTGTGGTATATGTGGATGACATCATCTTCAGGGATTAGTGTGATGAGCTATGTCAACAGTTTGCAGAGAAGATGAAGGAGTTTGAAATGTCCATGCTGGGGGAATTATCTTACTTTTTGGGCTTGTAGGTAAATCAAAAGAAGAATGACATCTTCATCTCCCAAACAAAGTATGTCAAGGAGAAGTTAAGAAAATTTATGATGGAGGATAGCAAACCAGTAAGTACCCCCATGGTTGTTGGTTGTAAGCTGAGTTTAAATGATGAGTCAGCTTCAGTGGATAAAACAAAATACAAGTCAATGATTGGGAGTTTATTGTATCTGATAGCATCACGACCTGATATAATGCAGTCAGTTTGTTTGGTTGCAAGGTTTCAGTTAAATCCCAAGGAGACACATCTACTGGCAGTTAAGAGGATTTTCAGGTACATTAGAGGTACAATGGAATATGGGTTGTGGTACCTAAAAACTGAGAATTTCTCTCTTACATCATTTTTAGATGCAGATTGGGCTGGGAGTATAGACGACAGAAAAAGCACTAGTGGTGGTGCATTCTTTTTGGGGAAAAGTTTGGTGGCATGGCATAGTAAAAAGCAGGAATCTGTTTCACTTTCTACAGCTGAGGCTGAGTATATTGCAGCAGTGGCTAGTTGTACACAAGTATTGTAGATGCAAAGGCAGATTTCAGATTTTGGTCTTTCGAGTGATGGACCTATGACTATTATGTGTGACAATATGAGTGCCATCAACATTTCCAAGAACCCTGTGCAACATTCAAGAACCAAACATATTGATATTAGATATCATTTCTTGAAAGAAAAGCTCACATCGAATGCAGTGAGATTGGAATTTGTGTCTACAACTGACCAAGTAGCTGACATCTTCACCAAGCCACTCCCAAAGACAACTTTGAGAGGCTTCGAGACAAGCTTGGGGTGGTTACTTATAGGCCACCTTAGGTGGTATTGGTGCAGGGGGAGGAAGTGTGTGCATAGAACACCAACTCTCCATAGGATAGGAAGATGCGGTGGGCACTCCTATGATTGAGTCTATGCAAGGAGCGCTCTCATGAAGGGGGAGTTTCATTACCCTTTGTATTTGTTGTCAAAGGGGGAGAGGGACTGCACTTGTGGTTGTTGCCAACAATTCCAAAGGGGGAGATTGTTGGTCTATTGGCAGTAGTGGTAAGGTGTTGTCATTGTTGGCAACCAAGTGCAAACAAATTAGGAGATGTTTTTCTTGGAAGTGTTTGGAATTGTTCAAGGACATTTTAGTCCTCTTACATCTCTCAGGGGCAAAATGATAATTTGGCACAGCTAATAAGCAAGTGACAGTACTCATCGCGATGATGGTAGTGTGTTGGCAAGTGTTTTTGTACTTATTCCTCCTTATTTTGAGGAGAGAGAAAGTGGAGAAAGAAAGAGGAGAGAGAAAATTGAGGTGGGCCCCACATATTGTGGACCCCACAAAGAGTGTCTAACATGACTGAGGTGGCAGCCAAGTGGTCGAATAGTGATAAGGTTGAGGTGATGTGGCCTGGTAATGATGTAGACAAAAGGAATTTCAAAATGGAGTATTTGCTACACTTTGAAAAAGTATAGCATAAAAGTCTCCCATACTTGGCCAAAATTTGGCCCAGTTTTTCAAATGAGCATTCGGTTGGTGTTTCTTTGTCTCAGGGGTTTCATTTGCAATTCATTAAGAATTTGGTCTACAGGGATATGCATAGTTGAAGCAAAGGACTTATTTATAAATGACATAAAATTGAAAAGCGGTTATGTGCAATTTTAAGAGTTTCAAATGCTAAGGGCATTGATTCATATTGAAGGATTTGAATCTCTAAAGATTCTATTGGGTTCATGTGTGACTCTTCCCTTTTTGAAAGTCACAAAGCTGAGCATTAAATGAAGGCTTTAATGCCTTTTTTGGAGATCCTATATAATGAAATCTCATTGGTTCTTGGATAAGGTGAAGAGATTTGAATTGTTCCACACTCTAGGAATTCGACATGTGGCATCACCTTTTTCAGGCTTGACTTTTTGTGAAGCTTGAAAAGCTTAGAATGCGTTCAACGTATGCACTTGAGATTCTAATCTTTGAGCATCCATTGGCTCATATCTCAGTGAAAGTGACAAGTCTTATGACCCGTCTGACAACATCTCCATGGCCATCAATGCACCTCATTGTCTTACTCCAATCTGACGATCTACATTTAATATAATCTGTACACCTCCATGGTCCCTTGATTCCATGCTTAGCCAGAGCTTGGTACACGTGCATAAAAGATTCCAAATGAAATTTTATCATTGGCCGATCTTTGAAGCTCCATATCTTGGCCATCCGATGTCCGTTTTGGGCGAACCCCCTATCAAAATTCTCAGAAAAATACCCTCTTCATCCCTGCATCAAAAGACCTTGAGGAAAAGACTCAAGAATTAGGGAAAAATGTGGGAGAACTTTGAGAAAGCTTAGGTGAGGAGTTGAAGAAGCTTGAACATGATCTTAATGGAGATTTTGATTGGAGTTTGATGCTTTTCATCACTAGGAAGTCAGATTGACGGCGTTTATGCATCGATTTTTCAAATTTTAGCCTTCTAAGAGCATTGGTGGAGTACTTCAAGTGGCTTAGTTCACTTTGGTAATCTCTAAACCATTTCCTTTATATTGTAAGTAGCTTATGAGCTTGTTGGGATGAACTTCATGAGCTACATGTGATGGGATTTTGGGAATGGTAGTTTTGGTTATATGTTCTCAAGTTGTAAGCCTTGTTGAGTTGATGCTCAATAGGTGTTTGTGAAAATTTCTTACATAGTTGTTGCTATTGTAAGGGGGTTGTTGCCCTTAACAGTGTTGGGGCATTGTTGGAAGCAGGAGTAGGGACTCTTGGACTATTGTTGTAGTCAAATTGTAACTTGTGTTGAGTGTTGGGTAATACTGAAGCCCAGGGTTGGGCATTACCCCTTGGATGTAGGCTTAGGCCAAACCACGTATATCTGTGTGTTTTGTCTTGTGGATTTGGAGTACCTTTATTTTGCAGGATGGGCATACACCCTAGATAGACTAGACCATTTTCGGTTGGAGGTTGGGGGTGCATGTGAACTGTAGCCGGTAATTACGGAGTACTCCGGCCGGTGGTGTTTACAGGGACAGTTGTGTGGGGTCTGTCAGGACAGTTTTGGGAAGATTTTTATTAAGCACTGATTCACCCCCCTCTCAGTGGCCGCCTGGGAACATCAAAACCCTATTGTGAGAACAATGAATTATCTCTGGAGAGAAGATCCGGGCTGTCAAAAATCATCATTCTCAACTCTTTGGGAAGGGAAAGGGAATAAAGGGGATTCCCCACCTAGATTAGCGGTCTACAACCCCAAAACACAAAATTGACTCCATAATGGTTCCAATGGGGATTAGTCAAGCCAAATCTAGAGTTTGAGTCAAGTGATGAACCGGGAAAGGTGTTAGGTATCCCAATCCATTGAGTTAAGCAAGTCTTCATATTGCTTGGTTAAAAATAAAAATAAGCAATAAAAAAAATCATAGAAATTAAAAACAAACAAACAGCTAAGGTTATACAGCACATAACCGAAGCTGTTGGCTACAAAACAATGATTAATATATAGAAAAAGTAAAATAATAAACATAATATGCACATCAATGAAAGAGATGACATAATTATAGAAAAAATGCAACCACGACGCAAAGTCTAACCCGAATGAATGGATGCATGCACACAACAACAACAACTGCCTTATCCCAACTAAATGGCTTTGGCTACATGGATCCTCACCCTCCAATATGCTCTATTGATCATACTTGAAACAAGACCTAAACAACTGCCTATCTTTCCTTACCACTTTTTAGGGTCATTTTAGGCCTGCCTCTAGCTCTAAAAAGGAACTAAAGGAAATCTAACCCTAATGCATGGACAACCGCTCTGATTCCAATTTTTGATAGAATGTATCAAGATTGTTCATGGTCATAATCACTAAAAAATTATAAGGTGAGGATTAAACCATGGCAGTTGGTGAGCAAGCATTCTTGTAAGAATGTGGGCAGCTACGATCGATTGTTACGTAGGTGGGCTCATAAGGGTATCTTCATCAAATACAAGGGGTTGGGTAGTATAGACACTGCATTTTTTTCACCCTGGGGATCCTCATGCCGGTAATGGAAGGAGTCACTCGTAACCTTGTTCAATATCTCTTTCATAGAAAATATTGTTTTTTTTTTTTTTTTTTGAGGAAATACTACTTTTTCTAAAAATTACCAAATTACCCTAAATCAAGGTGAGACCTATATTTTCCAAAACCGTCTGGACTTCACAAATATGTTTGTTTTATTATTAAAAACTTTATGCTAAAAGATGGTGTGAAAGAAGTGAAGATTTGGTCATTTAATCATACATGCTAGACTTAGAAGGTTTTATTTACATATTATGTGTTTTGGATATGAAAGCCATTGTGTGATGTGTGTTTGGGTGTACTAACATGTGTACTAATGTGATAAGAGATTGATGAATACCTAAGCTTTTGAGGAGATACAATTGAAGAAGGACAAAATATGTTGATTGAATGAACTACTGAGGACGGTCTTCCACGTATAGGAGACGATATTCCGTGTCTTGAAAGATCAAAGAACTAATAACTACATTAAGTGTGAAGGAACCTTTCAAGGAAAGATTAGGATTTGATTCTTCATGGCTTATCATTGTAATCATACTGTACAAGATCCAGAAGATGTATAAAGCCCAAGAAAATGACATCAAAAGGATCTAAATGGACAAACACAAGAAACTGGGTAGTTTAACTTAGAAAAGTGTCTAGGTCTGCTGTCTACGGTCTTTCCTGAATAGAGATGGACGACCAAGTTTAAATGACAAATCTTAAAAAGTTCTAAGTCACCTCAGACAGACTACCTAACTTCAAAGTTCTAAGTCCGCGGAAGATCTTGACGGTCTTCTCTGTGAGCTACAATGTATGCCCGAGAGTATGAAACTAAGTCATATCAGGATGGATAATCCCGCGGTCTTCCGTGACTTGCTTCTATCCATGTCTGAAAGTGACAGTTTTGAGTCCCTATAGCCACTGTCTTTTGTGATAACCGTGCGGTCTTCCATGCGATAATATTTAATGATGCGTTGTTAAGCTTTGGATTACCTATTAATGAACCACTTGGACTCTAACCATTTTAGTAGAACTCTAAACATTTTCACTAATGTTGAGGAGCTCCAACAACTAGTTTTTTTTTTTTGTAAATACAAGTTGAATATTGGAGAATAAAATAATTTAATACTTCTAACAAACTTGGAATGAAAGTGGATCTCCAACAACTAGTTTTCCCTTGAAAATGAAAAGATAAATCAAATATTTGAATGAAGACTAAGCTTGATTCTAAGAGTTAGTTTCACAACTAGTTCATTGTGCCTAGAAATATTGGTTCAATCATTTAAATCAAGTAGAGAAAATACTGAGCTTAAAAGTGTAAAGTGCAATTCTAAGTGGGTTATCTTATGAGATTTTATTGTGTTGAATGTGTTAAGCTGCTGCTTGAGGAAAGAAGCCTGATCACCTGAGTTAGAACATGAAGCTACTGCTCGAAGAAAGAAGCTACAACTATGTGAAGATACTGCTTGAAAGAAGAAGCAACTATATTGAAGCCTGCATGGTTTGATTTTACTTTATGTCCTTGTGAAAGGAAATACTTAGCCCGTGTGGCTCGAGTGGAAATCCTTGGCCCGTGTGGTCTGGGTAAGGAAATCATTAGCTTGTGTAACTCAGATCCTCAATCCGAGGGACCGTAATTGAGTGTAGAAGGACTTGATTCCTGCCAGAAAGGGATAAATAATGGAGTAAATCCTCGGTCCGTGATCAAAGTAGTGGACACAAGATTAGTTGGGCTCGATCCACTCTAAACTATTGGTCTCTCTCTCTCTCTCTCCCTTCCTTTGTACTCACATTTGATTGATTACTTGCATTGTGTTTTAATTTTTGTTTTATCTTTCGTAAAAAGAGTTGTCACCCAATTCAGCTCCTTGGGTGTTGCCATTCGATCCTACAGTACAAAAACACTCAAAACAAATAAGTTCTTTACCTTTACAAGTAGTGTTCCTCAACTCATACCTACTCTACAAACACCCAAAACAAAACAAAGGGAAACAGGTTTATTTTGAAGCTTAAAAACATTATTTTAATAAAATAAAATCTAACATTATTAGGACTAGTTAGCCGGACATAATAGCTAGGTTGTTATTTTATTTAATTCTTTTAAATGAACATATAATTGTTAGATAATTTAAAATATAGAAAGACCAGTTTAACCGAATGGATCAGGTGCTTAACATCCTCCTAAATTCGTAACCTGACATTTTCCCAAAGCCATAGTTGTTATATCTACTACATTTTTTTTAGTAAGTTATATCTACTACATTGAGAGCAATGTTAATAGTTAAAAACGTGTGATGCTCAATCTATTATGTGGTCCCAAAAGTGCAAGAAAGGGTTAATGTCAACAAAAAGTATTCCCACTCATTTATTAGACAGTGAAAAGCTCACTTTCAAAACATAATATATTTTGTATTCCACCATTAGCATCGCTTATTATAGAATGCATCTCACGTCCCTCAGTATTCTCTCATAAACAAACTAAGTACCCAAACAACCATAACCTGCAAATTTGATCTCTTTACCACTATTTCTTAGCCTCTCACTCATGATTTAAGATCCCCACCTGGTTTTTAGTTTGGGAACTTTATTTTCATTTTTCAACAATGTAATTGATGATTGACCGTTTGATGGTTGTTGACTTGTTGGTTGATTCTCTGGGGAGCCTTATCTTTTATTGCTTTTTATATCCAAGCCTCTTGTTGTTCTCAAAGAGACCAACAAACTAATTCCCTCCACCCAATACACACAACCCTATCTATCAAGGAAAAACCCAAAACACTGTTTTATTTCCTTCCATCTACTACTATTTTAACACTTCCTCCATGTCAAACCTCTGAAACTTCTCCCTCTCCTCTTCTTCTTCTCAGACGAGGCATTTCGAGGGAGGAGAGGCTAATATAAGCACAATCCACTTCTTGGGTTCCATTCAACTGGGCATTTTCTGGTGGTTATTTGGTAAGTTTTTTGGGTTCCATTCCACTTCTGTGATTTTTTTTGGGTCCTTACATTCTCTCCCAGAGGGAAGAATTCAGACTGACCACTTGGTAGTCGGTGTCTGGCACAAACCCTTTCACCTGAAGTCGATAACAGATAAACGACAAGCAGACAGACTCACTGTGTTCTGACTTCTGAATTCTCATAATTTTTTTATGAGCAATGAATTGTGATTTAAGCCCATTTTCTGGTCGGGTCGCGAAGAAGTTGTCCAAAAACCCATCTACCCGACTTCTTGTATCCTTTTCTGCTTTGCCTATGAAGTCTGTTCTGTTTAGAAAGGAACTAGGGAAGTCTAAGATTTTTTGTAAATGATATTAGTTGAAACTAGAATGGGTATGATTCAGTAGAAAGTTCTTGTAAATTTAGTCACATTTTATTTTAATTTTTAAAATTTCTTTTATTTCACCTGTGGAAACAGGTGGTGAAAATGGCACAGATATTGGCACCTTCAATGCAATGGCAGATGAAAATCACAAACAACTCAACCAGTGCAAGACCCATAACAGCAAAGATGTGGAATTCTTTACTGTTGAATCAGAAAAGAAGAGGAAATGCTATAGGTTCTGGTAACTTTAGAGTCTTGGCTGTTAAGTCTGAAAACAGCACTATAAACAGGTTGGAGAATTTGTTAAATCTTGACATTACGCCCTACACCGATAAGATCATTGCCGAGTACATCTGGTATATCATCTTGCTTCTTCACATGTTGCTTACTCTTAATAGAACTAGCTTTGTGGTAGTTATTAACCTCATGCTTACTCATAAATAAATTAATTTTGTTATAGTTATTAATGTTACGGCAGTTAGATTGTTGTTTTGATTTCCTTTTGGCTGTTGTTACTCATTTATTCCTTGTCCCTCTAAGAAGTTATGACTTGTGACTGCAAATAGTCATTTAACTGTTGTTGAAGTTCCACTGATCTGCATACTCAATTGAGCTGTTGCTGAAAAACTGATTAATGGCCTAATGAACGTAACATCACTAGCCAAATACCATTGCTTTCTGATGGTTGATATAACTGACTATTGGTGTGAAGCTGGTTTGTGAACCTACCATAACCAAATGATCGATATCATTGCTTCGTTCAATGTGAGGTTGGCTTTGGTTCAGTGGAGAGGTTTCTAATGGATTCAACTGGTATTGTTCATCTTCATAAGTGAGAACCAGTGCACCTGACTGACATATCCATTGCATTGAGATTATAATTTTTCCTTGATATCTGAATCACAATTAAGAATCTAAAACAATAAAGTACCTGAATTTGAACCAGGATTGGAGGGAGTGGGATTGATCTACGTAGCAAATCCAGAGTATGTTGATTGTTGGTGTTTATTGCTTTAGTTAAAAGAAAAAAGGTTAACCCTTCATTTTCAAATTCATATTTTTCATGTTTTCATGCCCAGACCATCTCAAAGCCTGTAGAACACCCTTCTGAGCTCCCCAAATGGAACTATGATGGATCGAGCACAGGGCAAGCCCCTGGCGAGGACAGTGAAGTAATTCTATAGTAAGACTAATGAAGAAAAGATACTTTTCTGGTACTATCTTAATATTGAAAAATATCACATTGAATTAATTGTTATTTACATGTTCATTTCACTGTTGTTGCCTACAGCCCTCAAGCAATTTTCAAAGACCCTTTCCGAGGTGGCAACAATATCTTGGTGTGTTTAAGTAACCATGAATACTAGCACAACTTGAACTTCCTAATAGGGTTGGACTTAATGCTTTTATCAAATCTAATTGTCGCTGCTATGTAAAAATTTTTAAGGTAATTTGCGACACATATACCCCACAAGGAGAGCCTATCCCAACAAACAAAAGATATAGGGCTGCTCAAATCTTCAGTAACCCAAAGGTCATTGCTGAAATACCATGGTAAGTTCCTTCTGTCCTTGGACTTAAATACGCAAAAGAATCTGCATGCCTTATCCGACAGCATTATCAAATTTCACTCTACATAAGATGACTTTTTTTTTTTCCCTTTCTTTTTGGGAATGGTACAATCTGGTTGAAAAGCTTGTTTTCTTGTTTTTCCCCTCCTAATATTTGTAGCCAAATAATTTTTTGATTATCTGAAATTAGGTATGGTATTGAACAAGAATACACCTTACTCCAAACAAATGTGAAGTGGCCTTTGGGTTGGCCTGTTGGAGGCTATCCTGGTCCCCAGGTAATCTTCTTTCACCAGACAATTTTCCATTATCACGTTCTTATAGTGAATCAACCCTCATTATCCATTCATCCTTCTTTTAAAAATTCTGAAGTTAAACGAATGATGTTTATAAGACCATTCAGATATTAATAACATTAACAATCTATTAACTATTTCCTAATATTAATCTTAGGGTCCCTACTACTGTGCTGCTGGAGCAGACAAGTCATTTGGGCGTGACATATCCGATGCACACTACAAGGCTTGTTTGTATGCTGGGATCAATGTTAGTGGTACTAATGGGGAGGTGATGCCTGGCCAGGTTCTCTCCTTTCCCTCTATCTTATAGATACTTGTATCTGTAAGTATAATGTGAATCTACAAATCAAGCCTATGCATAAACATTTTATTGTACATTGCATGTATCTCATTCATCTTCCCTGATTTTGTGATTTCTTTTTCAGTGGGAATACCAAGTGGGTCCTAGTGTGGGGATTGAGGCTGGAGATCATGTATGGTGTTCCAGATATATTCTTGAGGTAATTCATTTATATCTACTATAAATAATGGAGAAGGACAAAAACTGATATTTCAGATTTTCACAAAATCTGAACACTGATATTAGATATAGAATTGAGTTATCTACTTTTGCTCTGTGCAATTATCAGAGACATGA
The DNA here is from genome assembly GCF_018873765.1 of Telopea speciosissima. NCBI lineage: Eukaryota > Viridiplantae > Streptophyta > Magnoliopsida > Proteales > Proteaceae > Telopea > Telopea speciosissima. The sequence goes on along the minus strand of NC_057922.1, from coordinate 31,227,464 downwards.
AAAATTCATATAGCTGATTTTGATATCTTTATACTTTCCTTCTCTGAAAACAGAGAATTACTGAACAAGCTGGTGTTGTTCTCACCCTTGATCCAAAACCAATAGAGGTACTTCACATCTCTGGACCCTTTTAATTATCAACCAATTTGAATAATAAATTTATTTTTCCTTCTTTCATGCGCACCATGGCAGGGAGACTGGAATGGTGCAGGATGTCACACTAATTACAGGTATGTTGGTATATCTACTTCTTAGCATACCCTTTTACACAGTTCAATTATACCCTTTAGACTCTGTGTAGTGCTTCTTGAGTGTTATGATTAACTAAATTACTTTGAAGTACTAAAGAAGCTATGACTATTGTAGTTACTGAACAAACTGTTTTCACTATTTATTGGTTCATAGTACAAAGAGCATGAGAGAGGATGGAGGCTTTGAAGTAATAAAGAAGGCAATTCTGAATCTGTCACTTCGCCACAAAGATCACATCAGTGCCTATGGAGAAGGAAATGAGAGAAGGTTGACAGGGAAGCACGAAACGGCCGACATTAACACTTTTTCTTGGGTATGCTTGCAAATATTAAAACCATTCCTTCAATTACGAAAAATAACTTGGGAAGGTTCAACCAAGTTTTTTTTTAAAATATTATTTAACATTGTTTCACTGCTGCAACTTACAGGGGGTAGCTAATCGCGGTTGCTCAATCCGTGTCGGTCGTGAAACTGAGAAACAAGGAAAAGGTATGTTTGTGTGTTTTTAGTAACACTGCTATTGCACCTACTGATAATGCAATTGCTGCTACATCATGTGTATTGCTGTTTGTTTATGTTAGGTTACTTGGAAGATCGCCGTCCAGCTTCGAACATGGACCCATATGTTGTGACTGGATTGCTAGCTGAGACTACAATAATTTGGGAGCCCACACTTGAGGCTGAAGCTCTTGCTGCCCAGAAGTTGTCGTTAAAGGTCTGAAGGAACTTGTTGAAGATGGTTTGAGGGGACTTGAAGACATCATCAGTTGGGATCACTTGGTCTCACCCTTTAATGAAGCTCCTCTGTTTCTTATTTCTTCTTTTGTTTCTTGAGCTGGGGAAGATCTCCTGTAAATGAAGATCCAATGAGGACTTGGTCATGTTAAAACTAGATGAAATACCTCCAACGGGGCACCATGATGAGCCCATCAATAGGTTTCTGCAATTTGAAGGCATTTGCATTTTCTTTTTCCAAATGTTTGGGCAAAGGGTTGAAAGGAATGTTGAACTATTGTTCTCTAGACATTTTGGCTTAGCTATTTTAGCCACTGGGAAGAATTTTCTTTCCGGGAACATGGCTCCTATGCCAGTGTGAGGGCCAATGGGAACACATGAGAAAGCATCAACAGGGGTGGATTTCTACCTTTCATGGGGACAGATAGGTCATTTCACACCATCATGTGTCTGGGCATAGGAACTACACTCTCAGACATAGTACTTTTTCCCTATACGCAATTGTAGTTCATTTAAGGCACCAAAAACAATGCTAAGAAGACTGAACCCTCTGTAAGGTCAGGGTTACTCCACCTCACGCTTAGTTGTCGGTTGAACTTGGGGCCTAGTCTGAGCCCAACCTATCTGGGTTTGGGCTGGGTTTGATGTGCAACATCATACACTTTTCATTCAAAAGTTAGCCAATTAGGTGTCATACAGGCCTGTATGGCAGCACCCAATCAGATCATGGAACTTGGAATCTTCATGGGGTCAAAGCCGCCACCTGTTTGTTTGGAAGACAATTGGACGGATGAAAAACTTAAAAGGCTCCATTTGTTTCCATGGAAAATGATGGAAAATAATTTTTTTTAGTTAAATACATTTTTCCATTGTTTTGTAGGAAAATTTTCATATAAAATATCATTTACATGGAAGATTGTACAGGGAAAGAAAAAGAGAGCCAAAGGGAAAGAGTACGAAAGTGGGATTCTGGAAGATGATTTAAGGGAAGAAGGAAAGAAAAGAAAAAGAAAAGGAAATCCACTACCTGGCTAATTATCTACTCGTTGGCTCATTATTATTGGTCTGCGTTGTGAATTTAAAGATAAAGTAACAGTTTCTTATTAAAGTTCAAGCTGAGAAAGGAGATTCTTTCCCTCCCCAATCACCATGGAGAAAAACCAACTGCAGCAGAAAGGGATCTTCAACGAAAGAAAACAGACAGCGAAGAAAAATATACCTTTCTTCATATTTATAGGTCTCTCCCTTGGGTTTGGGGAGTTAAGGCTCAGGAACTGCAGAGATCCTAGTTTCGACATTTTTACTCTTCTCCTTGAAAGGCTTCTTAACTCAGGCAAGGCATGGCTTCTGAAGGACCCAAATCACTAGCATTCTTCCTCCTAGTCCTTAATCTTGTGCTGTATGGCATTGTCACTATTATAGCTGGATGGGCTGTCAATTATGGGATCGAATATTCACATCAAACAGGTAATTTTAAGATAGATTTGGTACTTACCACCAATCCAGACTCACTAATCAGTATCAAAAACAAATCACAGAAAATGGGGAGTCCCTGTTCCATTACTGGTCTAATTTGGTTTGTTTTCTTGAGAGAGGAAAGTTATTCTCATTTCCTGTTATAAGTCCTCTGAAATCTAAATATTTCCCCAATGATCATATGACCATGCAGCATCTACTTTGACGATCCCTGCACATCTATTTCCTATATACTATCCGATTGGTAACATGGCAACCGGTTTCTTTGTCATCTTCGCATTAATTGCCGGACTTGTGGGTGTTGCAACCTCAATTTCTGGCATCGATGGTATCCTCCAATGGACTGTACCAAACTTGCTATCAGCTGCCACTTATTCCACCACTACATGGTTCCTCACCATTCTGGCTATGGGGTAAATATATTTTTCCTACTTCTATTTTTCATTTCGTTTGATTTTATATTCACATTTCAAGCTTTTTCAACTTGATTATAAACATTGGTTCTTTTTTTTATTTATTTAAATAATTTCTATCACAATAATTGGCTTCTGTTCATCATCTATTTTAACTTGATTATAAACATTAGTTATTTTATTTATTTAAATAATTTTTATCACAATAATTGGGTTCTGTTCATCATCTATGTTTACTAAATACCAGGTAATAATGTATTTGTGTTGCAGGTTAGCATGCAAAGAGATTAACATAGGCCTTACAGATGCAAAGTTGGTAAGTACATTGCTGGTTCCCCCCCCCCCCCCCCAAAAAAAAAAAAAAAAAAAACTTTAGCACAAATGAAGACACCCAGGGACTTGCTTGGCAAAAGATGCAAGTCCAATCCCATCTCCTGTTCTCCAAGTTTCACAGAATATATATGTGTGTCAAAACTGAATGTATAAATTGGCCAAGACACAAACAGCTTTATGCATTTTGAGAGATCATTCAGGATAAGAGCAAATCTGCAACGATTACCAAAGTTTTAATTTAGAACACTAAATATGGTAGGGGAAGTAAGCATTAGCTACTTACAAAATCCTCAAAATATAAAGAACAATGGGCAAGTAAGTATACATACGCTTATGAATTCTAGTTGGTTTTTTACTGTTTTGCAGAGGACTCTGGAAGTATTAACCATCATTGTGAGTGCGACGCAATTGTTGTGCATGGGTGTAATCCATGTTGGAGTAACAGATGTTGTGAATCGACAGAAATTCAGTGGGGGGCGAGTTTGAGCTGCCAATGGAACGGCATTGCCTGAATCAATTTACAAACCCATTCCTTGAACTTCATTAAAAGGGCGTACCCAGTGCACGAGACTCCCGCCACTGCAGGGTCTGGGGAGGGTCATTATGTATGCAGCCTTACCCCTGCTTTCACAGAGAGGCTGTTTCCATTAATTCTGCTTATTTTCTTTCCTTTGTATGTGTGTGTACTATATTGGCTTCTATGGAGCATCTTACCCTGTATATTAGAAATGGATCATGAAGTTGTGTTTTGCGGTTTTTTGCCTTACTTTTTTCTCACTGGAAGAAATTTACACTGAAACAAGCAACTTGCCGAATCTTCCAAGGTAGAGCATTAGAATCTGGTAATAATTCAATGGAGCACCAAAATATTTTTTTTTCTTTGATGAAACAGTACCAAAATTTAATCATCTCAAAAGCAGCCTTGAGTTTTGACAAGATTACATCCCAAGCACCGCTTTCCACATTTGGCAGAATTGTGCTTATATGAGAATCTAGGGAATAAATAATATTTGAATTTAAGTGTAGTTTCAAACAGTAAACAGTTAGCCACTCGTCACTGATTCAGTCTTCTTCTTGGGCCTTTGGTTTGGTTGAAATTGAATATCTCTGTGGACGGTGCTTTTTCTGCTTGAGCTTGGGCAAGGCCATAATCCAAGATGCAACCTCACAGCTTGGCTATGTTCCACAAAAAGGCACATCCTCTTCCGTAGACAAAGCAATAGCTTCCCCACGCCTCTCTGCTCTGCTAGACCAACCTATAGAAAAATTAACAGCCTTAGTTTCACAAACACTTGCAGAGAACAACGTACTAGTACATTACAGTTCAGAAATTATTACAAGAACTTTTCTCCAATTGTAACATGGGAACACAAATGAATCAAAACTACTGTCTTATCCAGTGGAGGGTGTCTCCTCTCTCGGATTCCCCATGGTTTGCTGTGTTGGCGACTTCCACCACCATCTCACTTCTAAATTTCTTTCATTTATGATTTACTTGCTTAGAAAGAAAGTCTAAGTATTCAAAGAGACAATGTACTTAAGAAAATAAAAGGTCAATCTCCACGTGATGAATTACCAGGCATTGGTTGGGCTGGCGACTTGGTGGACCAGGTCTGGCTCTGCCACCCCCAGACAGGCCAGCCGGGATTGTGTTGAACAGAAGGCCCCCCCATAAGCTGTTGTCCACCTTGACAATTACCACTACGTCACTCACAGATAATTGCAGTCCAACATCCAGGGCAGATCCTCATTCCTTACCTTCAAAACAGAATTGGTGAGGCAACAGGAGACAAACTGGGCAACCAAACAACAAAACTTCATTTGCATCTGCAAGGAGATATGCTACACAGCTGTATGCAATAAAATGGTGCTTGTAGAACATATCTTCATGCTGATGCAAAAAAAATTCCAGGAGGCCCAATCTTGAGCTTTTTCTCTAACATAACACAGCTCAAATTTCCAGATATTGAAGATGATGTAGTTTCACCCAAGGTTCCAAAACTTGGGTTTCGACCAGCCAGAAACCGAGATACGGTCGAAACTAGTCGAAACCTGTGATTTTTTCCTAATCAACTCGAGCTGGTGGTTTCGAGGCCCAAAAATGTTTTTTTTGATCTATTTTTTGTATGCAGTCTATTTTCACATTCTAAACACTCAAAATGGTACTTGTGGTTTTTGATCCAAGTTTACTAGTGTACGCACAGTGTACTGAGAATCATAATTGTCAAGACAGACACTTATTTATGCCAAACAATGTCAGGAGGCACTTCAAGCTGTGATTCTCAAATAAGCATGCTATGAATGTCCAAAACACATTGCTTAAAATGATATGGTAACTAGATGCCATTATATTATAATGAACCTGCAATCTAAAAGAAACACATGATGGACACACCCGTTGCTCCAGACTGTCCAAGCAACTGAGATGGCCCATGCCCTCTGTGATACCAAATCTTTTGATCCCAATTGCACATTTTTGGATGGCGCAGAGAAACAAATGAACTTCAACAGCGTTAAACAGTTCTCATTCCAGATGATTAGAAAATTATCACAATCAACTGAAGCAAGATATAGGAGTATCACAAAATCACAAATACAGGAACTGATCACTGTACAACAAAAAAGAGAAGCATTACAACATATAAAGAAGGTAACCAGAGTTACTACCACCATATTTCTATACAGTAGTTTGCACCTGAATGACTAGGTAATCCCAGATAAAGGTATCCTATCATTACTCAGGGAAACAAATTATTAAGATTCAAGTTTCAGCATGTCTCACTAACGAAGTTCATGACATGGGCTCGGTGTCTATCACAGTAACTGGTCCCTTAATCAGAAAGTCCAGGATGGCTTGTGTACAAAACAATAAAATCACCATGTTCAATTCAGACTCGTCACTCTCTTGCTTGAAAAAAAAACAAGAAAGAAAGAAAGATTCTCCACTCTCAGGCATCCAAAAAGAAAGTCAAATCACAAACCAAGTTATTGTTCGGCACCATGGTTCAAAGAATGGATCAGAATCAGTGGAATTGACCAATTCTAATTTTGATTATGCCTGAAATCTAAACCCCCCTTTTGAATCGGCCAAGAAAGCACAATAGATTTTCATTATTGACCATTTTCCTGCTCTTCTTTTAGTCAGTAAAACAGCAGAAAATCAATGAAAGTTATCTCTTGTAGCAAGATGTATAATACTTTTGAATAAAAAACTCCAAAAAATCCCAGATCTGTATAATCCTTTGTTTCTTCTTCTCCATTGCTAGGATTTTGGCCGGAATGGACCAATCCTGACCCAATTCGAATCAGAATCGGTGGAAGCCAACCCATGTCCGATTCCAGAATTTAAAACTTTGGTCGGGACATGAATCCATGAATGTATTCATCCATCTTCATCCACAGAGCTAAACAGAGAAGCTGTAGGTGGAAACCTGTCAAGTTCCAGTATTACCTTACCGTGGGAGCTGAGAATTGGCACAAAAATGTTATAATTGCGTACCCAAAATTGAAGAATACTGGCACTACGAGCTCGTAGGCTCTCAGCCACACAATGCAGTGGGGTTCAATGGTCCTTCACGGTTTTACAGCCAATTTTGATAACCCTAGGGCTCCCTGGGTGCGAAGATCCAACGGATGGGGTGCCAAACTGCCAATGGCACTGGAAATCATGAAAAAGAAAAAGTGAAGAAGAGGGGTTTCTCCACTCTGCGTCAAAGTTTCCCAAATCAAGACTTCGCCATGGATTTGAACAAAAGCTTGAAAATTATTTAATTGATCAGATGCCTTACGAGTTGAGATGAGCAGTGGAAACGAAATTCACCTAAAGAAACGAATAAAAGTGGACGACGTAGCTCCCCAAGAAGATTAAGAAAATCTGAGACCAAGTGGAGATACACAGTGATTGAAGGATCGAACTCTTTCGTCCTCCATGAAACCTCTTAGATTTCTAGTCGAACTATTCTGCTCTAGGCTTCAGGCGTTTCGGCGTTTGCTGTCTTCGACACATTCAATTAACGACTGACGAGTGCACCCCTGCTTCGCGATTAATTGTCGTTACCTGGAGTTACGGGTTCAGGGTAATAAAGTCGTAACTGAGAGTCACGGCTTATAATTTCGACTAATTGGAGTACTATGTTTAGACACGTGTCATGTTGGTGGCGCATCACAACACGTATAAATTCATTTAAACTTTGGCTCGAACGAATGTTTTGTTCCAAGATTTTTGGTTTCCGCCAATTGAGAATTCAAAAACACTGTGTAGCCATAACGAGTTGCAGAAGTTCTATCTTCTTAGAATTAGTCACCTGGAGATTGAGCTTTCAGAAAGCTTACGAGATATGTCCAATATAACAGTTTGTGCTCGATTCAGACCTTTAAGTTCGAAAGAGAAAAGAGATCATGGTGATTCAACTTGCATCCAGCTCCTAGATTCTGAAACTTTTGTTTTCAAGGTTCGATCTTATACTGGAATCTCTCATTATCTTCTTGTTATCTTTATTCATTCATCATTTCTTAAAATATTTCCATGGATGTACGGTAGGATGAGAAAGGAGAAGACTACACATTTCGTTTTGATAGGGTGTTCTGTCAAGGATCTGAGCAATCTGATCTGTATGAATTTCTTGCTCAGCCTATTGTGCAAGGTGATCTGACATTATTTATTCCACAGTCAGAATTGTTGTATAAATGCTATACGAACTTGCTTAGTTTTCACTATGAATTCCTTTGTCTTGAGACTAGCTTGTTGAAGAAATAAAATCCTGTGTTTCTTTGTAAATTTAATCTCTAAGCATCTTTCAGATTGTTTTCTGTATTGAATTACTGAATTCATTTTTGCAACGCAGATGCTCTCAATGCAGTAAATGGAACAATCCTTGCTTACGGACAGGTATGATCTTCGAATCAAACATATTGCGCCAAATGCATGCATGTCATTCACACATTTTGACAGATATCTTTTGTGTGTGTGTGTGTGTATGTGTGTCTACATTTAAATCCATCCATCTTGAAGAAGTAGACATAACTATTTTACTTGAAACTGTGACGACTCCATGTCATGGTGCTCCTCCCTATTAGATGGTCAGGACATCAACAATATCATACTGAGAAGCCTCATAATTTTCATTTCTTGTGCAATTGAATGACTGCGATAAGAATTTTATAAACATGCAAGGTTGGAAATACATAATATTGGAGCATAATATTTTTCTCTAGTTTTCTTTGCAGAGTGGCTTACACTAAAATTTACTTGGAAGTGTATAACGTTTCATGTCATGTTAACAATACTTACCTTTGAATTATTTTTTGAAACAGACTGGAGCAGGGAAGACATATAGTATGGAGGTGAAATGATCAAACCATGAATATACTTAGTTTTAGTCCATTGGGGTTTATTCCTGACAGAATATGGTGGTACCAAGACAACTGATTTTTCTGCTGAATCAGGGTGCTAATATCTTTGGTTGTGATGAGAATACAAAAGGACTTCTAGCGCGAGTTGTGGATGGAATATTTGAGTGTCTCAACTGTGTTAATGTGATGACAGTTTACACTGTCAAGTTGTCAATGGTACTAAAACACTGATTTTCCTTTCTCTTGCACTAGGACCTCTCAAGCACATCAATTTTGTCATGAATCAGGTTGTGTAATTGTTAATCCCTTTCTTGTTGATCTTCTAGGTGGAGATCTATATGGAGAAAGTAAGGTTTGTATGTCCCAGAGATGAACCTACTCTCAAATATCCCACCTTCTTGCAGAAGTCAACCACTTTTGGAGAAAATGATCCACTTTAAATTAAAAAAATACTATAAAATAATGTTCATTCGGTTTCACATTTCTAATATTTTCCTTATCTTATCTCAGGGATCTTTTGGATTTATCTAAAGACAACTTACAAATCAAGGAGGATAAAGTGCAGGGAATACATTTATCAGGAGTAACTGAGGTAAGCTGATCCGTATTCCATGCAAGGCCTTGGCATCTGTGTCTTTGGTAGTCGGCAATTAACTGAAAATATTTAGTTATTTTTAATTCATGGACTTGATCTTTTGACTATTTCTTTGACCAACTTCCACTATTCTAGTGTACCAAAATTAGGCCATCATCATGGTTTACAAAATTGGATCAGAATCAGGGGAATCGGTCCATTCGAATTGGAATCGACCAGCTACAATTCTAAAAACCTCTTTTGGAATTTGCCATAAATGTACAAAGATCTTCCTTTTTTGCCATTTTCTCCTTCTTTTAGTCACCAAGTGTGAATAAAATCAATGAAACTTACCTCTTGTAGCTAGATCTACCAGACTTTTTAATTAAAAAAAAAAAATCCAAAACCTATTTTGGAAATCTATGCTTCTTCCTGATTTCACTTTCTAGGGTTTCAGCCAATTCCGACCGATTCTGACCTGATCGCAATTGGAATTGATGGAAGGATGATGCGGTACTTGATTCCGAGTTTTAAATCTTGGCTGCCATAAGTTTTCTCCCCATTTATTTGAATCTATATCACTTAATAAAATTAAATATTGCTTGATTGTGCAACTCTGCCAAATCAATGTTGATATGATTTGACATTGACCTAGTCAAGTTGGTCTCAGAATGGATCTGATCTAAACATATATGTGGTGCTTGTATCAATTTCAAGTATTTAAATATTTATTCACTATCACAAATCTGCCAACACCAAAAAATGGATCTGATGTAGCACAGACTCAGTTGAGTTTTCCAAATTATACAAAATTTATGTCAGCCAAGTTGCTTACATGCAGCTCAGTAAGCCAAGTTAGAACATATTTTTTACCTAGAATTGAAATTAGAACCTTTACTGAAGTTTGTGATAATATGCTGTCTCAATGAACTCCCCTTATGTTTCAGATCTCTATATCCGACCCCGCAGAAGCCCTGCAAAACTTATCGGTAAGATAAAAACTTCTTTGAAATTCATCTCAGCGTTAAATTGTATAGTTTTAGCCTTTAATTTGAAAACTGAAAAAATGCAGAGTGGAATTGCTAACCGGGCAGTTGGAGAGACAAGTATCCTTTTTCAACCCTTTTAAAATCTGACAAAATATTTGTTGGCGCTTGGTAGTGGCTTAAGTTAAAAATTTACACATAGTTACGTAGACCTTGTAGAAGACTTCAAGCTATTTCAGACCTTAACACAACAGACATGAACATGGCCAGTAGCAGAAGCCACTGTGCCTACATTTTTACAGTTCAGCAAGAACAACATAGGAGGTACTATCTATGTATATTTGGATTCACAATATTTTCCTATCTACTTTTGAGGATTCAGAATGAGGCAGTCTTAAACTCTGTTAAAATATGGACAGAGTCAAAACTGGCAAGCTAGTTCTTGTGGACTTAGCTGGTTCTGAGAAAATTGAGAAAACTGGTGCTGAAGGGAAAGTTCTTGAAGAAGCAAAGACAATCAACAAGTCCCTCTCGGCCCTTGGGAATGTAATCAATGCTCTGACCAGCGGAACACAAGGCAAACTGAACCACATTCCGTATCGTGATTCTAAGCTCACTCGGATTCTACAAGATGCTCTTGTTAGTCAATTTCCTATTCTAATTTTTCTCTAGCCAAATTACTATTAACCACTACTTAAAACACCTCTTTCTCTTTCGGCAGGGTGGGAACTCCCGAACTGCATTGCTATGTTGCTGCTCACCAAGCACGTCAAATGCATCAGAAAGCCTCTCCACCCTTCGCTTTGGTGCAAGGCATGTTATTACAATCCAATGCAAGTGTTGCTATTTAGGGTTATTTAGAACATATTGTCTGATCTACTGTCCATTTTTGTAGGGCAAAGCATATAAAGACATCACCACGGGTAAATAGAATTAAAGATAAAAAGGAGCAACTGGAACCGTCTCTAACAAAAGATGAGTCATGGGAGAGGACACTGGACAAGGTCAGGATGCTGGTTAAGGAAGCTTCTTGTTTCCTTCTTTTTTGAAATTTCTTAACCTTAAGTGGGTGAATTCTTTGATAGTTAAAGGAGAAGCTGAAGGCTGAAGATGTGAAGCTGGAAGAAGAGTTGCTTATATCCTCTGATAGTAGTTCAATCAAATCTGTGGAATCAGCTTATGAAGATGAAGCCTCTCAAACAGTTTCCTTATTGCAACGAGTGGAAGAGCTTGAGAGCACTGGTAGAAAGGTAAAAAAAAGTCTTAATTATCACCTGTGAAACTACAAAGACAAAATTTCTATTAAACAAACTTAAGCTCCTTGTCTCTTTGTTTCATGGATTTCAGCTTAAGAGAGAGAACAGACTTCTCAAGGCCAAACTCGCAGTGTTTCAGAACATCAATTCACACCAGCAAAATGATGGAAAATATCTCAATATGGCCTTGCTTGTATTGTCTTTCTTTTTTTCCTTAGTTGTGCTATTCTTGACAAGTTAGTGAAATGAGAATGACATTGCCATGTCTGTAAAAACTCTTGAGAACTTGCATTCATCCAAAATAAACTTCTGAAGAAGTTGCCAAAACATACAGTAATGAATTTTCCACCGGTTTCACTGGCATATTGTTTCCTACAGATTATCTTTTTAATGCTTTTTTTTTAACAGGTGGGTTTCTCCAACGGTTTCACCTACCACAGAAAACAGGTAGGTGAAAAATCCATTTAAGTAAAGAATTACCATACGTAGCCTTTATTATCAATCATGCCCATTTTAACAAGATAAATTAGTGTCACATTTTCTTAGTAGTCTAATGAGTTAGTGATAGTTATTTGATGTGGTTGGTCAATGTTGATGCACCTAGTGGCTTGGACGGAAAACCAAAACTGAAAGAAAGAAAACCTGTTGATGACCAATCCAACTTTGATTGGGCTCTTTTACTGAAGCCTCGATGATCAGTTCTAGGAAGGGATATCTATGTACTTCATATCTGCTGAATGGCACCATATGCAATTCTGTAAGATCACCTTCTACCCATCTACTGAGTTTCAGCCCCAATGCACTTGTCCGCATGGCGTTATAAAGCTTTCGGAAATGGCATTAGTCGGCTTTGGCATTTTCTGGTCTACTGGATAATAATACAAAAAGTTAGTATAATACATGGTGGACCAAATGCTTGAGATGGGATTCAAAAATTGACATATGGCTAGCTGTTTTTATGGTCGAAGATGCAGAGTGATTCGTAACAGCGAGGTACTTCTTGTTTGAGGATCCCTAAGGATCAAAGGTTGCTGGTTTTTTATTAAAGATAAGTTCAGAATAAAAATATATTAACAGTTTATTTTACTAGACAACCTATTAGTAGTCTGTGCACTTTTTAGCTACCACATGATTGCTGCAGATCTGCAGTCATACGTTTTTTGTTGCGTAAGTGATAAACAGTATTGCAAATAGAGTTGAGCATGACGATTTTCTTTTGCATCAAAGTTGTAATTATTAACTTTTTATCATTTCCTTAGAGAAAATTAAACAATAGGTTTTGTCAAACCATGATTTGGCAAAAAATGAAGTTTTCACTTCTAATTTTCTTGCTGCACTTATGTGGCTGGGAAAAGAGGTAGAATTTGAAATGGGTTATCTTCTACTGCGAAAGACTACTGAAGTGACCTACTTCTGCTGGTAATTATTATATGTTTTCTGCCCTTTTTGAAATATGCTACAGCTCTCACTAATAAAATATGTTTTATGAAGTATGCTTACATTTCTTACTTCCACTTGAAATCTATACTGTAAATGGTGGTACATTAACCTTTGGAGTAGAAGGGCTTCATATCCTAAAATAATTTTACAATACAGGTCACTTTTCATACTTGCTGCTGTTGTGAGGTTCACTTTGAATAGGATCAATAGTAAGCATGACTAAAAGCAGAGTAATTTTGAAATACATATTATTAATATATAATTCAAAAATCTGTTCTTGTCCTCTTGCCAACAATTTCATGTTAACTGTCTACTCTATATAAGATTTTTTTACAATTAATGTTATACAGAGATGACTTACTTTTTGGAGACATAAGCATAGTACTGTGCCATTGGGACAACAAAGGCAATTACTAACAACCCTCCAACTACAAGAGTGAACTGCCCACGTTTCTCATCAGTCTCTTCCTTACTTTTGAAGTTGGATTCTCTTTTGTTTTCCTGAAACTTGGGCCCACCAGGATCCGGCAATCCATCAATGGCAGCAACCAGCCGTTTGGCTGTGCTATACATGGCCTCATTGTACTTTTCTTCCGTAGCCAGAACTGCAAATATGTTCCAATATTTTGATCATTCCTCAATCAGTTTTGAGAGCAAACCTGTATAAGACAATATTGGAGAAGGAACTAAAAAGAGCAAAATGAAGTATTTGGCTTCAAAATTGCAGACTTCTTGAACCCTAGAAGTGCATCCTTTTTATTGGACTTATAAAGTTACATGCAATAAGAAAAATATTAACTGTTTCTTGACAATCTCTTCACCACTGACCAACCATATTTAGGCTTAATTAACACCTCATGCCAAAAGTATTTGTACATTTATGAAGATTCTTAACAACAGTATTACCTTGTTTATGCTTAACCCTTCAGGCAGAAAGTATTTGTAGGTTAATACAAAATTCTCAAGGACAGTATGTGTTGAAAAGGCAGAGTAGGAATCATCTTTCCATGGTGTCACAGTAAACTATCAAGCAATGTTAAGGAGACTGGGCTTGTCCTAAGTATCCCCTTTAACCTTTAGCTTTTAATCTTCTTGTACAGGACAGCTCAGTCCCTGACCTCTAGAGTCTTATTTGGGTTGCTTGATTCTGAATGTGGCGCAGTGAACAAGCCTCTCCAAGGATTTCAGTGTTCTCCTTGATCTAAACTGTAGAAAATGAGTGTTAAAACATGGAATACAAGGCAGTGAGCATTATTACGTCTCAGCCTTTTGGTCTAATGGTCTGTGAAGGTTCTGAAGAGTCAAACTTTTACTCTTGATTCTGTTGGCAACTAAATTTTCCAGTTTGTATTCCTTGAGATGGATATGCTGCCCATGCCTCAGAGAATGAGTTGCAAATTCAAAGGGACGCAGTGACAAAATTTAGATTGCTATAATGCAATTGAAGCAAAGTCCATTCTTACCAGGAAGGTTTTCTGATACTGTGGAATCAAGAACATTCTCTCCAACAGCCTGGATAAATGCAGGACCGCCAGTGATTGCCCCTTCTTTCTGACTGGTAACAAGCACAACAATCCCTTTATTGTTTCCTTCTTCAATTGTTGGATACCAACGTTCCAATACTTGGTCACCGTACTCAAAAGCATCAGCTTTACTCTGCAATGAAATGTTTTTTAAATTTTGAAACGGCAAAACTAGTGGCACTGGGTTCCCATTGCTATAAGTACAAAAAGAAAAAGCTCAGTAATAAACTTTTAGATACAGCTGAATCTTTTACATTTTAGATCCATCAAATCCTGATTATCAAGATTTCAAAAAGCCCTAATTTCTCAAATTGTTAAACAGTTCTCTAATAACAGACAGAATTGCCATATGAATATGATAAAAGGGAACAGGCTTGCTCAGCAGCAGAACACTGGGAATGTAGAGAACTTACAGTAAGCTTGCGAACCGTCACAAAATTTATATGGAAACTCTTTCTTGACTCCAAATCCGATAGCAACTGTTTGAGATCAGATTTAGTCACTCGGCTAAGAACACCTGCATCATCCAAAACATATGATTCTTTCGGTGGTCCTCCATTGAGGATATCAAATTCAGATGCCATTGCTGAATCAGTAACAGAAGCTGGGAAGAAATTGATAGCAAGAGAGAGGGCTAAAGCTGCTAATCCATGCTGGACATGAGAAATCCAGTTTTTGGGGATTGAAGATGAGGATGTTAATGATGGAGGAGATGATTTCCTGAGATTTGAATTGATGGGTCTGATTAGAGAGAGAGAATTTGACCTAGGTTGCAGAGGAGATAAAATGGTTTTTGATGGGGATAATTTGGGGTTGATCAGAGGACAGATTGATCGAGGAGAGAAGATGGTCTCCATGGAAGAGAATAGATGTGGAAAACAGTGAAAAATGGAAGTGAGAAGAGAACCCTCTCTCTCTCTCTCTCACTCACACTGGTTTGTTTTTTCAGTTCTTCAGTTTTAACGTTTGATTCTTGGATTGTGTCATTCCAATCTGGTTTTGGTGGTCTAGAACTTTAGATTTGGATTAGGTGGTTGAGTTCAAATATGGATAAGACGCAAAAAAGTTGTGGTAACGAGTCTCAGCCATGGAAAACTGATAAGGGCGTTTTGGCCTTTTCACTATCTATTTGGCAGTTAACCGTTGGGATTATCTCAAAATATATTGCTTTAATAAAAAAAATTCGCGGTA
This sequence comes from Telopea speciosissima, assembly GCF_018873765.1. Classification (NCBI taxonomy): domain Eukaryota; kingdom Viridiplantae; phylum Streptophyta; class Magnoliopsida; order Proteales; family Proteaceae; genus Telopea; species Telopea speciosissima. The sequence continues at coordinate 31,211,933 of NC_057922.1, read as the reverse complement.
AGGATTCCATAAACTCCCTTAAGTTTGAGTAAAATTACTTCAATGCCCTCATTTGCCTTTCCTACGTTTAGTACGTTATTTACCCGCCAGTTGTCAGCATTCTCCCATGGCCGTTCTTTCTCTCCCTCATGTACCTTCAACAGAAAACCTCCGCAAAACCCTAGACCTAGCCCTAACTTTTAAACGTTTCTCAGACTTGACACTACGAGTCCATGCAACTGCAACTCCTCTAAGAGGGATTTAGCTCTCAAGACCGCTGCGATTCCATTCTCTCAAAGCCTAGCTTCAAGGTTTCCGCTTTGGAATACTCTCGTTTCCGCGGAAGAAGTGACTTCAAAGAATTTGATTTTTTCTGGCATTTCGAACACTAAGTCGTGGTTTCAGTTCTTCGGTAATGGATTTACCATTCATGTCTCGCATCAATTCGAAGACATTATGGAGGTACTAACTTTGAACCTCTAATAAATTCTTTTAGCAGTTATGTCTATTTCTTCAAAGAAGTAAATAGATGTATTTTTTGAAAAAGGGGTTTTCTGTAGCCTAAAGGCTATTTTGTGATATTTGGGAAGTGTATTTTCACCAGTGCAGCTTAATTCGGTTTTTCTTTTGACTTGCACCTATATATTTTGCTAATGAACTAATAATTCTTGTGCTTATATCTTAATATTTTTAGGGTTACAGTGCTGGGTTGTCATTCTATGGAGATAAGGCAAAGCCCAAGACTTATGCAGCACGCTTTGCATGTCATGATTTGTATGTAATCTCGTATTGATTCATTTATATATGGGTAGGAAAATTCTCACTGGACTCTCTAGAATAAAATTACTTAAATTTAATTCCATTTATTTGTTTGTCCATTGTTATTTCTTTCAAATAGAGCTTTCTCTAAATGGAACTCGTAATCCTTGGATGTTAAGTCTTGATCTTCTGTAACATATTCTTAATCGAAGGATTTCATTTTTATTTTTTATTTGCAACTTTTGGTTTCTGTTTTCAATTTGTTTTTCTTATTACTCTTTGGTTTTTTTATGGGTAAATTACACGACACCCCTGAAAATCGAATGATACTCAACTCACCCCTTGTTTTTTGAAAATACTCAACCGTCCCCCTCTATTAGAGCTCTATATTACAATTTAGTCCCTACCATTAGTTTTATGTGGTTAACTTATGAAGTCAGCAAGTTAAATATATTTAAATCCCTAAACTACCCTTGACTAGTGTTAGAGTTACTATGTTACCCTTGAATCTAAAAACCCCAAAATAGATCCTCTTCCTCACTCCACTCTCTTCCTCACATGACATTCAACTCAATCTCTGCCAGTCCAATTGAGCAATGCATCGGAGAAGAAGAAGTTTTGGGTTGGTTGCTCTGTTGAACTAAAACTTCACCTTCTTCTTCAACCGACATCTTAAACCTTCTTCTTCAACCGACATCTTAAACCTTCTTCTTAAACAAACCGTCTTCTTCAACCTCTGTCTACAACCACAAATCAAATCCAAATAACATGAAACTTAAGGATAAGATTCACAATCCCCTAAACTCTTAATCCCAACTGAAATCTTACCAGAAAATAGTAAATATATTCAGGAAAATTCTGAAATAAGAACTGGCAGTAGTTGCAGGTTCAGAAATAGTCAGAGGTTTGGTTCTTGCAGGAGAGGAAGTTTTAGTAGGCAAAATGCAAGTGGTTTAGTTGCCCCAAGTAGATGAACTGATTGTTGGACAAGTGTGTGTCCATCAAACCCGGTTCGGTCCGGTTCAACCCGGTTCACTTTTGTATTGAACATTTATACATTTTAGTTTGATATTGTCATATGCGATATAAATTTTTTGAGCATTATGTGTCCCTAAGTTTTACTTAAAATGGTAGTCACGATTAGGGTTTGGGCTGGGCACCCTTATCATATGGTCGTCACATTGGGTATGCCTAGACATGTGATGTCAGGGTACGAATGCGAGTGCTCACATGTTTGATATGTGCATTGGCGAAGAATCTACTTTGTCGATTCCCTCATGTATTACTGCCAGATGTAGGAAGGGATAAACATGTGTCACCGACATCCTGTGCCTGAGGGAACCCTGTCATTGCAAAGTGTGATCGCATTCTTTGATTCATCAATGACTGAGACTCAAGCGAGTCAAAGCCGGTGTTCTGGGAATGCGTGAACACTTTGTGAGTGAAGGAGCTATCCAACACGGTCACCACTGTCCGATTGAGAAACACCAAGATAGAGACTATCTGTGCATGGTCGGATCAGAATCTAGATCCAGTGCCGTTTTGGAAATGGTTTTGCAAAAATCTATTTTACATAAAATGATACATTATTTATAATTATTTGAACAAAGTATTTTATCGAGTTTTGCGGGACCCGATCAGATGCACAGACGCTCTTATATGGACATGTACTATGGATTGGGGTTTGGCAGTACATGTGTACATGCCCTAGATTCCATAATGATGGTGTTGATTAGTGGGGGGGGTTGTATATGATAAATTGTTATCATATAGGGAGTTATTTAGAATTTGCTAATTTAATTGACTCTTTATTTAATTAATGGATTTGGTGTTAATTGTAATTATCCATTAATAATTAAATAAAGAATCTAATTAATACTTTCCCTATTAGATTCTGCTTCTTCATTTGTGTAGTACTTTGAGTTTAAACAGAACTGCCAGACTGAGAGAGAGAGAGTCAAACTCTCACTAGGGCTCTATTAAATCTATCTAGGATTTAATTAAACCCTATTATTATAAATAGGGGACCAACACACAGGAGGGAGTAGAAGCTCTCCACATTTTTGGAGCAGACACTCTCTCTCCTACGTTTTTAGTTTCTCTCTTTCCCTCTTGTGATCTCTCTTCTTCTTCTTACTTCTCTCACCTGTGTTTGAGAATTAGGGTTTGTGAAACCCTAGATCTGTGCTAACGAGTTTGAGAGCATCTGGGATTGGCTTGAAGAACCTTGGTAGCACCATTGGAGGTTCAGATCTGTTTGCTTGGAGCCCTCACTGGAGGAAGAATCACTGTCTATTAGAGGAGCAACACTTGAGGCTCACCAGGTTAGCAGTTCTTCATTAATTCCTTCAGTTTATTGATTATTAATATTTATGGGATGCGAAAGAAACTCAAATCGACCTTTTCCGCTGCGCATTCGAGTTAGGGATGGATCCCCCTTGCCATGTGATGGATAAGGGATGAGTTTCTTCGTCCCTACTGTGATAATAAATTTTATGGGACACATGAGGGAAGGAGAAACCCTAACATGGATGCACTAGGGTTCCCATGGGCGACCATGGGAAGCCTTGAAAATTAAATGGGGCACCCATGGGACACCATGGGCTAACCCAGGGCGTGCAAAACCCTGAAGATAAATATCTTGGTCTCCCTAGGGAACCATAGTTTGATCCCTGGACCGTTGTTTGATCAACACTGATTCCCAAAATTTTAGACCAAAACGGTCAGTTACACGAGATCAATTAAGCCCTTTACAATCTGGTAAGGAAACAGTAGCAGGCAAATAAGAAAACAGAAGATAATAAACATAGAAAGAAAAGACAAAGAACTTCCATAAAATTGCATTCAAATCTTTGAAAAATTGCCCAACAATGGGAATAGCCATGGGTTTATAGCAGGAGATAATAGAGAGAATAAGGGGAGAAGAGGAGAGATTGTAGTTGAAAATGCCCTAGCAGAGAAGAAGAGGAGAGGAAGAAGATGGAAGAAAGAGGATAGGACTTACCATAGCAGAGAAAGGCTTAGAATGCCCTAGCAGAGAAGAAGAGGAGAAGACGAAGATGGAAGAGAGAGGAATGGGTAGAGATGGAAGAAGATGGAAGAGAAGAAGACGAGATGGACTTACCGTAACTGAGCAGCTGAGAATGCCTTAGCAGAGGAATGGGTTCAAGTCCCTTGCGGTTGCAGCTCCATCCAACGATAAAATGAAATCAATTTTCATTTGTTTTATTTGTTTAAATCTAAAGGGTAAATATGTCATTTCACTTTTTGGTTTTATTTAAGTTAACACTGTTACTGTAGTGGGGGACGGTTGAGTATTTTAAAAAAACAGGGGGTGAGTTGAGTATCGTTCAATTTTTAGGGGGTGTCGTGTAATTTACCTTTTTTTATTGGTCGATGCAGATTGGAAGTTTGAGTGTTGTAATTCGCCCATCCAATCATCTGCAAATCACATTCTTTGAAGTTTGTACAGAGATTTGATTTTTTTTGCTTTCAAGATTTTCCCTAAAAACTGTAATATAATTAAAAATGGATCTTGGGTAGAGGAAAAACCTGTTCTCTCTAATGCTTTGATGGCTCCAGAATTTTTTTTTCTGGTAATTGTAGCCTAGGATGGCGTCCTATAGTTAGCAGGTCCATTCCTTTCCATATGCCATGCCATTTTAGCTTGGCATGTAGATGTTTAGGGGTTGCAATTTCTGGCATGCTGAATGAAACCTGGCCTGGGCCGAGATATAAATCCAGTTCCATGGGCTGGGATGAGCTTACATTTCATGTTTGGCCTAGTCAACTTGTATAATCATCATAGTTGTCATGGCATCTAAGCGACCCAAGATTTTGGAAGGGACTAGGACATCAAGGCGACACCAAGAAGGCTGTGAGAACCATGGGTGGATCTGGCAAGGGACCCAACAACATCGAAACACCATGGAGATCCCGCTCCCTCTCTCTTTATCAACTTGGTGTAATATTTGAGTCACCACCGTGAGATAAAAAAGAATGCCACTCCTTTTGAAAGAAACGGAGGGTTTTCTGAAAATGGTTAAATACGCGTACCCCCTAAAATGCACCCAATATTCCTTGTACCCCCTAAGATTCTGACAAGTCCACGTACCACTCTTGGAAATTCCACATATCACCCTTACTTTACCCTCTAAAGTCATTTAAGTCCACATCAGGCATTAAATGCTAAAAAATGATCAAACTACCCTTTCTTCTTTCTTTTTTAAAATGTGAAAAGACCTAATTGTCCTGATCCATTTGCTGAAATTTGAAAAGACCAAAATGCCCTAATCTTTCCCAAATCATTATCTTCTTTTACAATGTAGATACCCAATACTACCACCACCCACCATCACCACCGTGAAGCCCCCGCTCCAGCACCACCTCCAATTCCTCCACCCGTACCAATTCTACCACTGAGTCCTCCCCCCTTGCCTATTCCTCCACCAACAACGCGGATTTGGTAAGGACAGCAGTGGATTTGGCAAGGGCCATGGTGAAAACAGAGACCTGCAGGTTTGCACCATCGCCCATTTTGTACTCGACAACACCGCTCGAATGGGCGGTGGTTGATGACAAAGATTCCCGTCTTCTTCATTCTCTTCCAAGCCTCGAGTAACTGCAACAATCGCTCCAATTCTTTAACAAATCAACGGCATCACCAATGATCGATGGTTGGTCACTCTTCATCCATGCCATATAATAACCTCACATTATAATCTTTTCTCACTGAAATCTAAAAGCCTAGAAAATATTAGATAATGATTTTTCTTTTTCTTCTTCGATTGAAAAAGGGAAACCCATGTTTGGCAAAATAATGGGGGTTTTCAATTTCCATTCCCAGATGTTCTGGGTGGAGTGGCCCTCTCCGAGAGAGAGAGATCACAGTTTAGTGTTTACCCTTCAAACGAAGGAGGTGGGCATCAGGGAACGGAGCGCGTTGAGATGATCGTCGTTTGACGTCTATTGTTGCGTACAACGGTGATGTGGGTCATACGTTGAGACTCCACCTCCTCTTTGTTCTTGCTCGGCCTCGTTCGCTTACCCTTCCTCCTCCTCTCGCAAGTGCTACCCGTTGGGCCTGCTTTGTTTGATTCTTGTGGTTTGGCTTTTGCCCTGCTGCTACGATTCCGTTGAACCCGTCTCCCGAATGATGACCTTGAGTACCCTCCTCTGTTTTTTCCGATGACTTTGTTTCTTCATTGCATTCGGAGCTCACCATATCCAGTTCCCGACAAGACGACGCCTTAAAATTTTTTTAGATGTTTTATTTTCATCAATTTTAGAAACACTTAGTGTTTGAATTTCTGCGTGAACTTGGTGCAACAGGAGCTATGGGAGAAGGGACTAATTGGCATTCTGCCTGGTTGAGATGCTGCAGAGACCACATTAGTGGGTTCTGCGTTATCTCCGGTGAGCTTGACCTTTATTCTCCCCCAGACTTCTCTTCCAGTTGCTTCTGATGAATAATTGCAATTGTTCACCGCCGCCCTAACCAAATCCACTGTATTGATGGAGGAATAGGCAAGGGAGGGGGAATCGGTGGTGGAATTGGTAAGGGTGGAAGAGTTGGAGGTGGGGCTTAACGGTGGTGATGGTGTTAATGGTGGGTGGTGGTGGTAATATTGGGTATCTATATTGTAAAAGAAGATGATGATTTGGGGAAAATGAGGGCATTTTGGTCTTTTCAAATTTTAACAAATAGGTTAAGGCAATTAGGTCTTTTCAGATTTTAGAAAATATACAAGAAAAGTAGTTTGGTCATTTTTTAGCATTTAATGCTTGGTGTGAACTTAAATGGTTTTAGGGATGTAAAGCAGGGGTGGTACGTGGACTTGTCAGAACCTTAAGGAGGTACGAGGAATATTGGGTGTATTTTATGGGGATACGTGTATTTAACCCTTCTAAAAATGTGAGTTGCCACCTAGATTAAGGCCTATGAATCATGGCGCCACACATAAATCTACATTGTCTTTGTATGAAAGGAAATAAAAGAGAAAATTAAATTATTATTACAAATTTGTTCTCTGAAAGGGGTCAAATGGGGATACACTTAAAAGAGATGGAGAGTTGGTCCATCAGCTTGATAGTGCATGCATCCTCGAGCTTAAGGTTAACCCATGAAATATTTACAAAATACTAATATACTAATAACACTACCCGGAAAATGGAAAATAGAAAAGGAAAAGAAATAAAACTTACAATGAGAAAATTATATATAACAAAGCAAATTCTTAAAAACTGCCATTAACTACAAAAGTATCAGAACACACAAAAACTGGACGAATAGGCCTTGGGACGTTGGCGTGATTTGACTAAAAAGGAAGAATTCTTTTTGAGGATTTTTTGAAAATATCACTTCCTATAAATTAAAAAATATATTTACCAAATTAAAGAGAACTTATTTTTGTCCAGAGGATATACCCTCGAGCTCAGGGAAATGCAGATTCCAAGTTGCAGAGATTCTGTAGCGCAAATACAGAATTCTGACACTATATAGGCATTCTGGAATTTTTCTGGCGATCTCTGAGGTTTTCAAGGGGTTTTTAGAGGTACTATAAGACTCCTAACTTCCTAAGGCTTGGAAATGCTTCTATGATTTTTTTTCCTTCAGATTTTTAGGTAATTTTTTTGGATTTTTTTTTTTATTTTTTGGGGTGTTTTTAGCATTTAATTTGATTTTAAAAGTAAAAAAAAGGTTGGATGCGTGCACATGTCCCTCACGTGCTCACACCACATGGCCTTGTGTTGGATCACCAACACTGGGTCAACCGTGAGTTGGCCCGATTCCCGCCTTTCCTTTTTTTAAAACAAATAATGATGTCAGCAGACATTAGCTTGGTTCAACCTGCAGGTTTGCTGAGTCGACTCCCGGGTTGACCCTCGGTCTGACCAAGGTTCAACTTGCAGTCAGACCAGCTATCCAATCAGTCAAAATCTGATTTTATTTTATTATTATTTTATACTTTTTTTTTTTTTAAATTTTTTTCCTTTAAACTTTGAAAATTCAGAACTTTCATTAAGTCCAATTTTCGTGAACCAAGTGTCGTTTTGAAGCTTGTTCCGAGTACTATCCAATGGCATAGAGTTTGGGCACTGATTTGGCTGAAAAATTGATTGAAAAACCCTTTCAAGTTTGGGGTTCGCATGGCCAAAAAACAAAAAATGATGTCCAATCAAGTTGTTTTCGTACCATCTTCAAGTACATGATATTTTATGACAAAATACATTTATTCATGAATTTTAGACTTTCTTTGAGGCAGTTTATTTAATTTTACCTAAAATCCTCCTATGAGTATTTTGGTAATTTTTCAAAATATAAAAGTTGGGTTCTCTCTTTGTCCTAGAATGGCCATCTCATCTGCCTTGAACATCCTCAGGGTGACAAAATGAGCTGTCTACAAAGGTGCCTCGGCAGCACCTAAGTGACACCTAGAGGACCAAGGCACCCTTCCAGCAAGGAGCGCTTGGACACCTAGGCAACACCTTGACAACTATGATAATCATATTTGGCTGGTTTATGGATATGATTTACCACATATGCAGTCTTTGAAGAATATAAAAGTACATTTATCTACTTATTAAATTTTTATTGGTTAACAGTGTGTGCAGTCAAATCAATACAATGGATATTCAGTGTCATGTTGGATTTCAGCCAAAAAATAACTTGTAATCATGGTTCAAGATTTCGCGAAATATCGTCGATATATCGGCATATTTCAGAAATCTTGAGCCTACCGAGGCGAAATGCTTGGTCGAAATGAAAAAATACAATATTTCGACGATATTTCGTGAGATATCGGTGATATTTTGAGATATCACGAAATATGGTCGAAATATTCCTTTATAACTTAAATGGCTCACGTGACCATGGGTTTAAAGTTCAAATTTCGCAAGTCTCAGTCGATATTTTGACTGAGACCTGCATAGAGCTCCAAATCCTTCATTTTTTTCCTCTTCTTCCACTCTTTCAAGCATCATCCAAGCATTGTTCATCCTCATTTTCGACGGATTGTCGCCGGAAACACGATGGAGCCTCATCCGGAAAACTAAAGGCCACATTTTGACTTTATTTTTTATTCATTACTTTGTTTCAATCTGTTATTATATCTTTGAGTACTTATATAGTTATACAATGTGTATTTAACTATTTTTACATCAGGGTCCGATCATATACTGTCAATCAAGGGTGCAAACCCAAAACACCATTTTAAGTTCATTTTTTTGCAATTTGAAGGTTTAAATGTGTTTATTTAGCTTAAATAAGGGTGAACATGAAGTATTAGGCCTTAATATGGTAAAAAACCCACCAAAATGGACTACCAAAATATGGCAGAAAAAATATCAGATTTCGACGAAATTTCAGTACATTTCGGATATCTCGGACAGCTCGAGAAACCGATATATCGCGAGATATTGAACCTTGCTTGTAATTACAAAAGTTCATCAACCAGAAGAATGATGGAAGAACTTTGTGATATTAGTCATATCCATGTATTTTGTACATAAGTTTCCATCCATCCCATTTAAACATTCTAATACATTTTCAAATGCACACACACACCAAAAGGACATTTCTTGGTAGTTTTGTAAGTCTTAACTCTCTCATGAATCTCAGTTTGTTATTGTCTGCTTGGGCTTGTACTCAACTTGAATTATGGGCCTGGGCTCTGTCCGCGCCTACCAAAGATCTCTAGTATGCCACGGTCAGCCCAACCTATCAAACTTTCTCCATTGACATGGAGGAGTAACCTTTTCTCCTGTTGCACATTTTGTGTAATTTGACTAAGTTTTCCATAAGTTTATTTGTGATTTCCTATAATTGACAGGACAAAAGCAAGGTTTTGTTATCGATTCTTTGAATTGAATTGTTCTAATCATTTATATTTAGTATCAGAAGTTGATTTTCTCATCTTCTGCAAAAAATCTAAAGCATTGACTTTATTGTTATATCAAATTCTTTTAAGCATATTTTTGCCCTATTGCCTTGTTTTTGTCTTCAGCCTCAAGTGTACAGTAAGTGTCACAAAGAAAAAGGGAGAATCTGTCTTAGAGTGGAAGTCCTACATTTCTAGCGAAAATAAGCTGACTTATTTTTGGAATTCAGAATGAATTGTCTGGGTGATGAACTATCTTTACTTCGATATTACATGATTTAATTTATTGGGAGATGATCAAAGAGGAAGAATTTCTTTTACCAAACAATGTCATATTCATTAAGAACATATGTTAGGGGAAGTGCTTGGGAGTTTTCTTGACTGATCCTCCTACGATTGGCAACCTTAACAGGCGAAAAAATATTTTGGATTTAGGCTCCTTGAAAGACACAGCAAAGTTCTTTGTTCCAGGTAAATGTAATTTTTTTTTTGTTTTACTCCAAGTATCTTTTTCACAACAAGCACACTTCAATTTTATGACTGTGCAGTGTTGAATATCGATACCAATATTAGTGTCCTTGTTACCTAGTCGAAACCCTTCTCTGTGATGATATTGAACAATATGTTGACCCTGCACTATGTGATATCAACATCTATGTGGGAACAAAAAAGTCTTGACCATGTTATATTGTCATTGTAGGTGGGGGCAACATTATACTCCGCATGTTCAATAAAAATCAGGGAAGATGAAGGTTTCAGGTAAACAAACATCAAATTCTAGTTAAGCATGTGCTAATACCTTCTACATGGCCTGCTGCTTCTCATCCACGATTTTCCTGAATGGGTACCTACTTCCTTTGGGTTGCCAAATCAATGTCATACTATGAGGAAATCATTCTAGATAACCGTTTTTCTCTGTTAAAATTTTCTTTATTGGGAATTTCCTCAGTGACTTTGATTTATATTTGATTTCTTTCAGGAATTGTTACTTCTATGAGTTTAGCATTGATGAACATGTTAGACTAGTAGCTGCCATCAACAGTGGGAAGGTATTCATGCATTCTCTTCACTGGGGGACATGATATTGGTCTGGGCACCTTTTACTATCTCAGACCTTCTGTTTTACTGAGGGACATGACTCTACAGACCTATCTCTACCACCAATGCTCTAGAGTTTGTGTAAATGCTATTGGACTGGAATCTTTTAGTTTAGAGCATAGGGTCTGCACCCGAAGTTGTGACTAGTGAAGCCTCACAATTTTAGAATAATGTTTGCAGGTTTGTTTATAAATATTGGATTTGTTCATATCCCCTTGCTGCAAAGTCAGAGAACAAGATGGTTGCTCAAAATTTCTTCTTTCAAATCATTGCTTGTAAGCCTGTGCTGAACTTCCCAGTTCGGAATGGTCTTTAACTGTTATGTTATCATGGAGTTTTCCTAATCAAATAGACTTTGAATGCCTTTGATGTTGTAGGCATGTTTCACTGATGCTGTTGCCCCACAGTCTAATGGGAGGATGATGGTGTAAAGCTACGTTCATCTTTTTTATCAATATCAGTTCTATAATCATCCATTGAATGTTCATTAAGAAGGTTTCCAAATTGACAGGTTTTAGAATTGAAAGTCTCTTATTTATTAGTCTGAGCAGGGTGGATGGATGTTAAGTCACTGTACTTTTTGTCGGAAGAAGTATTCTCTGTAAAAATTTATATTAAAAGTGGATTTCACCCATTGTTTGGCAGATACCAGACTTGAACATAAGCTGTTAAGAAGAAGACCTTAGTTTGTATATAGACAACTCAAGTGTTGTTTCATGGTAATTTCAGTTGAGGCAGGTCAGAATTGAATCATGAAATTATTGCAAAATTTTGTGCCAACTTGGAGGAGACTTTGAGAAGGATTTTGTTTCCAGTTTGAGGCACAGGCCTGTGCAAGTTTGATAAAGTTTCCCACATTTGCAGGAGCTGGAGTTTTGAATTCCATCTCAGCAAGGCTATTGATTCTGAAGTCTAGTCTTGCTTCAAGCAGCTGGGTGGGGCCTAACCTGATTATGGATACGATTAAGTCTTTAAATTTTGATGTTAAGTTGCACTCAACTGGTTAAGACCATCACACTCTTTTGCGCTGGCACAAAGGTTATGTTGCATGTGGGTTCGAAACTTGAAAACATTCTCTTCTGTGAAGCAGGGGTTAAGGCTGTGTACATTTGAAATTTTCATCATCTCAAGTGTGGTGCACCGTCCAATGCACCTTTAAAGTTCATTGAACGGTGCACCTCATTTGTGCACCGAGGTGCACCTTTAACAATCCAATGCATAAGTGAGGTGTACTGTCCAATGCACTTTAAAGGTGCATTAGGTTGTGAATCGCACTTGAGAGGATGAAAATCCATACATTTGCCCCATTGAAACCTTGTAGTTGTGAGAGCCTTGTGCACTGGGACGCTCTTTTACATATGCTAGTGTGATGGACGAATGTGGTGAAACTACACTTCCCACCAATTAGATATGCCACTGCCAATAAATTACATAGAATGGGTCATAATTTGATTAGGATTTAAATTTACCTCCAAAGTACATATTGAGTTGGTTAAAATATATATATATATATATATTTTTGGTAAAGAGTTGGTTAAAATATTTATTACATAATCACTAATGCTAGTACATATTGAGACTAAATTAATATGTAGGTAGAAAATGTGCTTTAAAATTGGTCAATCCACATCACAGACATCAAATACCACACCTTGTTAGATTGAGATGATCAAGTGGATGTTAAAATAAAATATAAACATTAAAGGAATAATATATCATTAATTATGTAATATGTAGTTAGGTCCTCTTAATATGTACTTCGTATGTAGATTTAAAGGCGAATAGAAAAATAGTGAAAATGTGCCAGGGGTAGTTTAAGTATTATTTTAAAATCAAGGTAGATACAGAGGTGAGAATTTGCTTTATGAGGGGAATTAGAAAAGGAAGTATTCTATATGGGAGTTTCAGTGAATATAATTTAAGTTTGAGAACTAAGGGGGATTTCCATTTTTATTTTCCATTGCCTCTATGAGTATCTCAATTTGAAACCCATGTGATGAGTTTAGATAGGAATTTTAGAGTTTTGAGTTCAGAAGTGATCATGAGGAACTTATGTGAGTGATGTTTTAATTGTTACCATAACTTCCCTTTCTGGGAAGGTAATTAACCTCCATATATAGTTTATGTGCTTTGGGCTTCACAAAGTAAAGTACTAAAGTTGGACCTGTTAGGATTTTTCCAAAATGCGACGAGTGTGTGCTTAATTAATTATCGGGTCGATCATTGATGGGGATCAAGAAATACAAGGGCTGACGTGGCTGCTACTATTTTATTGAGATGGACCAGACCGGCCTGGCCCATTGTGGAAGTGGGTTAGGGTTGAGGAGTATTATAAATACTACTGATGAGGGGTCCCTGCGGTCACTATTCTCTTTTCTCTTTTCTCCACAAGAAAGGGAGTTGTGGGAGAGTCTAGGAGACGGCAGAAGATCCCCATCGCGGATTGCATTCATTATCTGACGGATTGTTGCAGCTATTGGAGGGCGTTCTTATCTGTTCTACATCAGCACACATGGGTGCTAGGTACACTTTGTTTTCCCTGTTTATTTTGATTCAATCGTATTCTAGAGATCTGTATGGGGACGGATTCGGGTTTGACAAAACCCCTGCGTGTTCTAACAGGTGGTATCAGAGCCGACCATATGGACCTAGGATCGATTGATTAAGAACCTGGATCGAGGTTTGACGGTGGAAATAGGGTTTTTGGCCGGATTTTGGCGAAACAGCACGCTTTGGCCACTGTCGGATTTTTCCACCGGCAAAAATCTAAACTTTTTCTATGGGTACGAAGGGCTCGGAGAGACGATCACGACGCCGTGTGGATCATCACTGCCGGCGGCCGGACACGCCGGCACGCGTTGGTTAAAGCCGCGAGTGAGATCCACGCGTCGACGACAGTTGCAAAAAAAAAAAAAAAAAAAGAAGAAAAATTCGTAGCGATGCTGACGTCAGCATGACGTTAGCCCTGATGCTTTTGGGGCATGTTTGACCCGGTCAAAGCTTACCCGACCCAGACCTGGTCAAGGTTGACTCGACCCGGATATAAGACCCAACCCGTGACCTGTTAGGAACCCATTTTTTGACTCGGTTTTTTTGACCCGATGACTTGGTTGGGTGGACTGGCGGCTCGGTTCAGGTGAACTGGGTTCGGTTCGCTTGCTTCGGTTCACTTTGGTTCGGACAAGTTCGGTTCGATTTTTTTTTTAAAAAGAAGAAGGGGAAAATGACCATACAACTTTAAATGGATCGTGTGGGTTCGTTTGGATGAATTTTGAGATGCAGTTTTTTTTTCTGGTGTGTCTGTTTTTTCGTGCTCTTCGTTTTTGATATGCAATTTGGAATACCTTGGATAAACAGAGACTATGGTTTTGATGGTTTTTGCGTTTTCCAGTTGTTTTGGGAATAGAATCGACTGTTTTAGAATGTTTTATTGTTCTAGAAGCTGTTTTTCTTGTTTTGGAACGCCGTTTTAATTGGATTCTGTTTTGGGATGCCCCATTTTACTTGTATTTTTTAAGGCCGACGTTTTGGGTATCTTGTTCGAATATTTTGTTGAATTTATGGGACCTGTCAATGACGATTGTGTCACCTTTGAGTGATGTATGGGCGAGTGGAGCATCTGATTGGGCTCCGGTTGGTCTTGTTTCGTTCGTAATTTCAAGACCTACCCACTGATACTTGGTTTTGGACGTTTAATACTTTCAGGGACCTATTTTGGATGATTATGCTACTTCGAGCATATTTGGACTATTTTGGGCTGACCACTGCCACTTGGACGATGAATGTGCATATCACAACACATTATGGACGATCGATGTGTTTATATTGCTGCATATCTGGTTGGGGAATTATGAGAGGATAACATGGTGATCTACCAAAGTGGCTCATTGAATCCTTTTATGGTTCTGTTAAGGCAGCGGAATAGGTGACATTAGCCCAAAAGCGATGTTACCAAAGATTGACGATGTGATATACACATGGATTGGAAGGATAGTGGTCTGAGGGTTCTAGTTGCCCAAAGGTGCTGGGATTTCTGAAAACTACTGATCTCTTCATGGAAAGACAATGTGTCCATCCAAAGATAGTGTATTCAAAGAATTTGGGATGCGTGACCTAGGGGTTTTCTTACCGCCCAAAGGTGGAGGAAAATTTCCGAAAGTCATCGATATCTCACGGTAATTGCAGTGCGATAAATTATTGTTGAGGTGCATAACCTAGGGATTTCTCTATCACCCAAAGGTGGAGGGAGATTTTTGAAAATTGTTGCTACCTCGCGGTATTTGCGGTACCATAAAGACGTGTATCGGTACAATAAAGACGTGTACCTTTGACCCTAAAGGGCAAGAATGCAATATTATTGTAAAGCAGTATTGTTGTTTGATATTTATCATCTTGATTGTATGCATACATGTACTTGGTGTGTTGATGATAAATGTTAAGAACCACTGATTTTGTGATAATATGTTGATACATATTTAGTGATGAATGGATACGCGATGGGTAAAGAACATGTTAGTTTGTGCAATATAGAAACTTTTAATGTTATGATATGTTGTTTCTATATGTTGATGGAAATTATGCTGATGACGAATAATAACTTATTATGGGAGATGAAATAATAAGTGAATAATTATGGTAACTGACGGTTAACCAACGAGCATAATGAACCATGAACGAATAATCCATCAATAAGAATTGTAACGATGAAAGATTGTTTTAAAAACAATTTGTAACCTATAGGGTATAACCGGCCTTGAGCCATTTGACAGAAGCTGCTTCGGTAGCGTAGATTGAAAATATATCAATAATATGGAATGATAAAGCCAAGCACTGAAATAAAACAAAGAATAATAAGAGGAATGAATGAACGAATAATATCATGAAGAATATAATAAAGAAATTGATGCACTTAACAAACTATGATTATACCCTTGAAGGAATTAGTATCTAATTGTGCACAAGAAAGAAAGAAAGAATCTTGAGAGTGGTACTTGACTGAGAACAAAGAAGTAATCGATTCGAATAGTTTGACGGTTTTTGATTACTTTGTACCGAGATGTGTGTTTTGGATCTTTATTTCAAACTTGATCGATTTATTTTGCTCGATTTTCTTGATCAGTGGGAGTGCTTCTTTACATGATTGTTCTGTTTGTGGATTGAGAGTTCTTCCTATTTCGTTGATATGCTTGTTGAGTGGGAGGACTTAATATATGTTTTTGTTTCAATTGTGATGCTTCTGTTCGATTGTGATGAATAGCATCTGCATGCATGCATATGGTTGATGTGTTGAGGGCCTTTTGGTCTAAGGGTGTTCAATTGGCGACGAGCCAAGTCGTTCGGCTATTTCTAGCCATGGATGTTCGATTGGTGATAAACCAAGTCATTCGATTACCAACGAATCATGACGATGTTCAAAGATAATCCATGAGTCGTACGATGCTCATGATACGTTCGAGGACCCACAAGGAATGATGACAATATTTATGTGATCACAGACGTGTACGACATTCCTTGTACAAAATCATCTCAAGGCGGTTCATGTTAGTAAGTAGATCTTTGTTTGTAGCTGACAGAAAGTGATATGCCGTATGTTGAAGTGTATTTTTTGCTATTGCTTGACATCGATATATTTGCTAACTGGGTCAAGGTTTAGTAGCATTATTGTTGTATTGAGATCCCATGGCCACATCTGATAATGATGACCTTATAATTAATCTAGCCCAAGTGGGAGATTGATAGGATTTTTCCAAAATGCGACGAGTGTGGGCTTAATTAATTATCGGATCGATCATTGATGGGGATCAAGAAATACAAAGGCTGACGTGGCTGCTACTGTTTTATTGAAATGGACCGGACCGGCCTGGCCCATTGTGGAAGTGGGTTAGAATTGGGGAGTATTATAAATACTACTGATGAGGGATCCCTGCAGTCACTATTCTCTTTTCTCTTTTCTCCACAAGAAAGGGAGCTGTGGGAGAGTCTAGGAGACGGCAGAAGATCCCCATCGCGGATTGCATTCATTATCTGACGGATTGTTGCAGCTATTGGAGGGCGTTTTTATCTGTTCTACATCAGCACATGTGGGTGCCAGGTGCACTTTGCTTTCCCTGTTTATTTTGATTCAATCGTATTCTAGAGATCTGTATGGGGATGGATTCGGGTTTGACAAAACCCGAGCGTGTTCTAACAGGACCATCCATGCATTAATTATAGAGAGAATCATAGTCACTCCTTTCTTTTTCCTACATTTAATCTGTAACCAAACTAGGAACTATTTGATAGAAACTCATAAAAGCTATGGGATTCACAGTCTATGAGACTTGATATGCCATCCAACCTCCACCAAGTTTATAAATTTATTGCAGTAAATGTACGTGCATAGTTTAGGCTAGTAACAAATATGATTTTGAATGTATATTGCCTTTTCGTCATCTCCAGTCTTTCTTTTTACAAGTCTCTTTTTCTTTTATTCCTAGAGAGATTAATAGCGTGGCTGACTCTCTAGCTCAAAAGGCTCTCTCCCTTACGTGCAGGAAAGATTGGCCTATTTCCACCTCCTGTCTCAAGGATGCTATGGCTTTGGCACATCTATCTCAATGAAATTCTGATTACCAAAAAAAAAAAATATATTGCCTTTTCTTCAAAAAATAAAAAAGTATGGCTTTAAATATAGTATAACTGATTAGAAAAAAAAAAAGGATACATGTAACTAACCTCATTTAATTGGATAAGACTAGGTTAAGTCAAGTTGTATATTCGAGATCACCCATGATATTAAACGTACGTGGGGAAAGCAATTCTTCTGGGATTTGGACCAATTAAGTAAGATAGGATCACAAGGGTAGCCAACTGGTAGTTTTTGTCCCTGTTCCGATCTATAAAAATCAAACCAAAACCTATAGTTATTGTTTCGAGCGGTTTCAATCTGTTATTGTTCTTTTAACGATTTCTTATTGATGTATTATCGATTTGATGTATTTTCTATATATGAAAGCAAAGTGAAGTATAACGCTTCACTATTTGCGTCTTAGTAGTACATAGATTAGCTCATGTGATAGAGGATTCCACATACATCTAAATGACTAAATTTTAGTCCAAAGTAGGTAAGAAAAGTTGCTCAAACTTTGATTCAAAGTTTTAGTAAAATGATCAAAATACCATCAAATGAGATGAATATAAAATACAAGATGACATCTTTTGTAATTTTAACTATTATACTTTTTCGGGTCCTCTATCACATGGACTAACTCATACACGGTCATATGACAAATAATGAGGTGTTATACTTCACTAGGCATAGTTACGGGGAAGAAAATATTGAATTTTATTAGGTTGTTTTATTTTTTGAATGAGAAAACCATATAAAAAATTATATTTTTAAGAGCCACCAACTAACGGCAACAGCCCCGAGCAACAACCATTCTTCCCTCCTCTTCTCTATTCATACTTGTTCCTGTTACATTCCCTTTCGGTCCTATCTTATTTATACTTGAATTTTTATCTCTTTTTCTCTATCAGCTCAGACGAGGAATCATTACCAGCCAGAGTTCTTATCCACACATTTCCTCTTCCATGCAACCCATTGTCTACTTCGATCTCTCAAACGCTAAACGGACTTGGAAATTCAAATGCACAAACCAATTCAGACATCTAGAAGTGGGTGATGGCGGGTTCTGCTCTGTTCTTTTCCTCTCTTTTTCAGAAGCTTGGCTCTTCCTCTATTAGCAAGGAAACTGTTATTGCACTCACTATTTTCTTCACCCTACTCTGTGCTTGTATCGTGATTGGTCATCTCCTTGAAGAAAACCAATGGGCTAACGAGTCCATCACTGCTCTTCTTTGGTTCGTTTTTCCCCCTCTTTTCTTTCCCCTGCTTGTGGTGATTGGTTCTATATGGGTGTTTCAAATTCAGCTTGGTGTGAGATGGTAATTGCAATAATGATTGGTTATAGGGATTATGTGCTGGATTTGTTGTCTTGTTGGTCAGTAAAGGCCAGAGCTCGAGCATACTTAATTTCAGTGAGGAGTTGTTCTTCATTTATTTGCTTCCTCCTATCATTTTCAATGCTGGGTAAGGCTCGAGTCTTTTGTCAATGGAGTTTCCTACTTTCTTCTTATCTTGCTTATGATTCTGTTGCAGGCATCAAGCACAAGGCTTTCTGACCGGTTTCTCAACTGTATTGTTATAACTTAACAAAGTATAGGGTGTAGATGATGTGCTTGAAGTTAATTCTTAGTCATATGCTTTCTCATTCTCTCTTCTTCTTGGATTCAACTAATACAGAGTCAGACAGAAATGTTCTGGAAACAGTGGAATAATTTGGTCCGCCACCCTCCACCCCGTTGGAAAAATTCATCTGAAGCATACATGGTAACACATGTAATAACTAATAAGGGGATAGATTACTTATCTTAATTGTAGACAAACTGAGGTTGATGACTTGGCAATCTCAAGCTCCATATAAAGCGTCACGAATCTGAAAACCATGACAAAACTAGAGAAATCGGTGGGGCTGAGTCGTGACAAAAGTCACTCTCCTTAAACTGTAGATGTCACCTATGGTACAAACCAGGTTTCTGCGAATCAGCCTCTAAGATAAAACAACATCCCAAAAGAAGCTTAGAAGTGATGCACTTCACTTACTAGGCTACTAAGGGCATGGAGAATTGCACTCAATTGGATATACACAAAGAAGAGAGAAGCCAAAAACAAAATTGAGATTGTCTCCAATTGTTAGAGAAATATGCGGACCTCTTCTCTTTATATAGTAGAAGAAGAGGTACTCCAAAGGGATGTCTTCAAAAGATATGCCCACAAAACATGTCTTTTCCTACAAGATTTGTATGTTGACCATTCAAACAAGTCTTCCAATATATCCACCTATTGGTCATTTAGGTGCCTATTAAGAAAAGATCCAACCCTCCAACACACATTTTTAGAAAATAAAATAATATTTTGAATAAAATATTTTAAAATCATTTAAAATTCAAACAAACCTCAGTTTTTCATGCCCTTGTTCTTTTCTTAGGGCTGTTCCACTTTTTTTTTTTGAAGGACATATTGAAGGGATTTCTACATGTTATTCTGTCCTAAGTCCGGATGCACCATCTTGCGCATCAAAGTACTGGAGTTGATATACTGTGAATTGTGATTTTCAACCTAATTTTAATTCAGATAAACAAGTCTTTGGTCTTGGATGTTGATTTATGAAACTTAATTACATTTTCCAGTTTTCAGGTCAAGAAAAAGCAGTTTTTTCGCAACTTCTCAACGATATTGTTATTTGGGGCGCTTGGCACACTCATATCATTCTGCCTTATCTCCCTAGGTGACTTTAGTATATATCTGCCATTGCTCTTCCCCACAGCACCTCCCCACCCCATGCCAAGAATTTCTCTCTTTTCTTGTGTTTGTTGAAAGCGAAAATGCTTGATGCTTTTACCTTTTTTTTCTTTTCTTTTTGTGGTAAACAACAAAAAGATGCTCAAGGTTGAAAATTTATTTTATTTCTTAACTAATAGATAAAAGATTTTGCATTTCATGCTTCATATTAAGAGTTCCAATTTTTTATATTTTAAGATGTGGTGAGCACAGTATAAACTTCAATAATATTAGTTCAATATAAAAGAAAACCTGGTGTAATAGATAATAAATGTCAATGAAAACAGAAATACTCTATCAAGAATTCTGTTTTTAGAGAGAATATATTTTCTGAGTGCAATTTGAGTGAACTTCTTACTCATTTGATAAGTAAAGTGACAGATGCCGCATTAGATCTCCATAAATCAATCATTATGAATATGCAGGGAAACCACTAACTGTCAGTGCATTACTAATACACATTTTAAATGGAACTTCTAATTTGTCTTAGGAGCTGTAAAGAGATTAGGATGAGACAAGGATTCTATACTCTAGAATAAAATTAGAACTTGTGTAAATGGAAAGGCTCTGCCTCAACCCATCTCTCCCATGATCCAACAAAACGTATCTAAGTAAATAAATCATGTTGATGGGTGAAAATTGTCTTGGCCATGTTTTGGTCCTAAATGCATATCAATAGTGGTAGCTTCAGGGGAAATTGGAAAAGCAAGAGGAGCATTATGGAAAGGAGCACTCCACTCAACTGAACATCCTCATCTCAGTTATGATTATTTATTTTAAATTATTTCTTTATTGTGTAACATTCAGGTTTATGTAGCATTGCTGTTTTACAGTTGTCTATTTTAATTTACCCTTTGGTTTTCCTGGAATGCATCAATTAACACTACACTTCAGAAGCATCGTTTCACATCATCCTCCCAGATCCACATCAATGGGAAACACCCTCTAATTTCTTACTCATTGACGACTGAACTAAGAAATGGAAAGTGGTCACTCTAGTTTATCTCTTGGTCATCAATCTTAACAATTCTTCTTTGCTACTCCTATTGTCAGCGAAATTCCACCCCATTTATTCCTATGTTTCAATTATTGTGAAACCTTGTGATTCTAAAGCGTCATTCAACAATTCTAATTTGGAATTTGCTACCCTTGGTCTTATTATCAGAACAAATCATCAACAAACACCACAAAACAATGGACTTCTACTGACACATATGGAGTTAACTCAACCATAAATAATGCAAGGAGGTCACACTTGATGCATGGCCCCTGGTGTAGACCTACTTTGATCAGAAACTTGATTGTCTTCCCAACAGTTGTTCTAACACCATTTACAGATCCATAAACATATCCTTAATTGTGTCCATACATCTACTTAATACCTTCTAAACACTAAGGCAAAGAGAAAATGATCCAATTAATAGAAGACAACTCAGTTCATTTATTCTTCCATACTTGGTGGACACATTAATAACACAGTCAAAAGAAAATGAAAACATAATTATGGGTCATTTTCTTCTTGTTGTTTCTCTATGTTCCATGCAGTACAATTTTCCCAGTAATCTAAATATAATTGTACGATCCTCTATTCCTAATCCTAGTGATAGTGTGATATTGCTTTGTACAGGACCGATAATGAGTGAAAAACTAGAAATTTTGTTTGATCTTGAATATGTATTTCTAACTATAAGGAGCACACCAAAACTCTCTCAAAGATTTTATGATATCTTTATGGATAATTGGAATTGATGAAATTGATTCTATTCATAAGATGGTTAATTTTGGCAGTGATTTGGAGGAGGCAAATGATGTTCACCATAAAACCAAATTTGAATGACTGATGCTTTGCAAGACAACTCATCCTTATAATGCTTCCTAAGAACTTTGTGTAGCACAAGGATTTTACATGACTTGGGAGTCTGCCAAGGAAATTATGCCTGTTTGCCAATATATTCCATTTCACTGGAGGCTACCATAGTGTACTCTTTCCCAAGACATGCATATTCTTCTAGACCATCTTGGTTCAGTAAAGAGCGCAGAAACATTTCAGGCTAGCTGGATTGATATATAAATCCTTCTAAATTAGACAGTGTTTGACTGAATAACGTAGTTCACGATGATTGATCCAGCTTCAACATGCCATTTCTGATTCTGGGATACCACAGAGAAATAAATAATTCCCATTGAGTTAATTCCTGACATATAAGGAAACATTTCTTTGCAATATACAGCTTCAGAATCAAATTCTAGAGTTGAGCTAGATCAACTGACATCTTCATCATGTCTAACATTCAGTTGTTCTGTTGGAAACTTTCTAGGAGCATTTTTTCTATTGAAAAGGATTGGTATGGCATCTTTGCGTGTGCAAGATTATCTAGGTGATTACTACTCAAGTATACTGAGTTTTAAATTCACCTTTATTATTTTGCTTCACTGTTCATATTGAGAACCTGAGATTGGTATATTGCAGCTATTGGTGCCATATTGTCAGCCACAGATTCTGTGTGTACATTGCAGGTTATGCTGATAATGTCAAAATAGATCCAATACATTACTTACGATTTCAATGATTATAAGATATGCCACTATTCCACTAATATCTGATCTTTCCGTGTTAAAGGTTCTCAGTCAAGACAAGACACCCTTACTTTACAGTCTTGTATTCGGGGAGGGAGTAGTGAATGATGCGACCTCTATTGTACTTTTCAATGCAGTCCAAACAGTTGATCTCAGCAGTATCAATGCTTTCATATCCTTAAAACTGTTTGGGACCTTCCTTTATCTCTACTTAACGAGTACAGCACTTGGCATAGCAGTAAGTTCTTAGTTCGTTGATTGGTTACATATTACAATGTGGATCACAATAAGCATGTCCATTAGGAAGTTTGCGGTCAATTCAGATCGTTTTCGCCTAAGTCCAAATATGAATGACACCTTCAGTTGTGCTGAATTTTCTATATTAATCTTCAAAAGACTTCAAGTACTTTAACTTCTTAATTGATTGTTGTTTTGAGTTTTTCATATCGTTTCACAAGTACTTGCATCTCTTTCTTAGATCTTCCCTTCTTTCGTTTAAAAATGAATGCCAAACTTTCTTAACATGTCTAAGTTGATGTTGAATTGTAGACCTCAAAATTAGAGCAACACGTCTTCTGAAATCTCAAATCCCATACAAATCTATCTGAAGATAGCAATATGTCTTACTTCTCTTGCTCCCAGCTCAGATAACATCAGTATTTTGTACTCCAAATGTTAACATCTCTCCTATTTTCTATTCTTTTCCTTTTGTTTTGCATTGTAATTTTTGTAAATATGGAGGATATGTCAATATAATTTATTAATTATTTTAATTAAGCAGTTCAAAATTTATAAACTCATACAATTAAAATTACTTGATTCAACTCATTGGACTTGCATGCTTGAGTTTGGCTTCCAAGTTTTCCTTTATTTCATAAATTTAAGGGCCATCGTTTGAATTTCTACCATCAGTGAGAACTATATACATGTTATGTCAAAAGTTCATGCTTTATACTAACTATGCCATTCCTTGCTGCTTTGCAGGTAGGTCTTATCAGTGCCTACATTATAAAGACATTATACTTTGGAAGGTATCATTGAAAACTTTAGGCTCCACATTCAAAGTTTTTATGGTGGCTTTATTCTATTTAGGTTTATCTGTGTCTGACAGTGTTTAAACATATGTTGCTTTTGCGTTTGTTAGATGTTTTTAAGTCTATGAGACAATTTGATTTCCACCAATAAATGTACACATAATTTGGCACTAAGGCATGACATGTAAATATCAATAGAATGCATCTCTTCATATTATGAAAGAAAACTCATTGATGGTTTTGAAAAAGAAAATAGAGAAATGAGTGATTCTTTGAAGAGAAGGAACAATCGAGCTGTACTTACCTTGTACCACATTTTATTGGATGAATATAAGGAGCTTTAGCTAAGAGAAACTACATTGGGGTCCGGATTTGGTGACAGTGTCTATGGAGAGGGATAATTTGTATGCTAAGCTTTCAAGTGCAATGATGATGCCCATAAAGGTCATGCCATCTTCTGATTTGAAGTTATTGAACCTGGTACTTTTTGTTGGCCTTGGACCAGAGATTGGTATCTTTAAAAGTCCTTTTGGACCGAATTTCTTTCAGGCAAAGAAGAGTTTGCAAATTTCTTCAGCATCAAGAGAGATTTTGAGATAACATCAGGGGCCTCTCCAACTAATGTATTAGAATTCAACCATATGACTGAACATGCTCCAAATCTCTAGATGGAAAATTTCATATTCTGGAAATTAATCAAGTCGTAGAAGTAAATAATTGGAGGGACACCATCATTATTAAGAATATCTGTTGATTTGCCATGGAGGCTGTTAACAAAGGTGCAAGAGCAAAAGCAATGAAAGCTAGGGACCGAGTCAGCTGACCAGAAGCAGTGAACTTTGACATTGTTAAGATATGAATTGTGTTTTGTCACAATAGGGAGTGTCCCTATTGTGATATGTTTGGTCTTCTTTAGTTTTACTAGTTGGAGTCTAGTTAGATTAAGTTGTGTATGTGTGTCATGTAACCTACTCAGAGTCCGACACTGATTTTGCTTATTATTATAAATGGTTCATTGGCAGGCCGCAATAGGTATGTTGAACCTATTGTGGGTTTAGCTCTCTCTTCTACTTTACAGGTACTATTTACAGATCCTGGTTTTATTACATGGTATCACAACTTATCTCTCTCTTCTCCCCTCTTCCAGATTTGTTTAAATCTACCTATCTGGTATTTTATTTGCTACTGTGAGGGGGAGGTTGGAGATTATTTTATTGTGATCTTATTTGCACCTACTCTTGATTATGGGATTTATCATGTATGTTATGCTCATCCTTCGTGCTGTATGATGGTGGAATATTTTTTATTGCATCCTCTGCATTATTTGTAAGTGAGGGGGAGATTGGAGTTATTATTTATTTGAGTCATCAACAAAGTGTCATCTACTTATTTGAAGACTATTATTTTCTGTTTGTGTCTCCTGCTTGTGTTATCAACAACAATTTTATCTTCTGAAGATAATTATTTGTGGTTTTTAGAAACAATGTAATTTAGTAGTGGTCCACAACAGCCTTATGTTGTCTGGTTCCCAACAACCTTGAGTTATTTGGTCTCCAGCAACCTGATGTTGCTACTTGGTCCCCAACAACCTGATGTTGCTACTTGGTTCGTAGTGGCCTATACTGCACTTTTATCTTGTTCGCAACAACCTATGCTGCAAATTTATTTGTGACCTCTATTTGGGGCTCATAAGTATATCAATATTTTCACTTTATATGTCTTGTTTGTGAAATTACTAGTCACCACTTGCCTTCCTTGAGAAGAGTTTATGATGTTGTTGCTATGATGTTTTGGATTGTGATTAATGTTCTCTACCGCATATTTTGTTCATTGCTGGCTAGATTTATTCAACATGAAAATTTTCTATACTATTGTTGTTGATAATTGGTGTGCTTGAGTTGATATTGCTACTAGAATGAAGTTCTCCCTGTGTTCACTGGCGTCTACAACTGCTCTATTTATGTTAAAGACTGGTGCTACTTTTAATATATATCCTTGTTGGTTCAAGCTGGAGCTTTCTTTTGATACACACACACAAATATTCCAGATTGAGGGAGTGTTAAGAGATGTACTGTGTTTAATCTCATGATAGGGTAGTGTTCCTATTGTGATATGTTTGGTCTTCTTTAGTGTTACTAGTTGGAGTCTAGTTATATTAAGTTGTGCATGTGTCTCTTGTAACCTACTCAGAGTGACTCTGATTTTTCTTATTATTATATAGTTCATTGGCAGACCATGATAGGTATGTCGAACCTATCATGGGTTTAGCTCTCTCTTCTACTTTGCAGGTACTAGTTACATATCCTGGTTTTGTTATAGACATATATTTGTTCCTATATCCATAATGGGGTTGGAACGAAGAAATTGACAGCTTGAATACAGAAAGATGAATAAATAATCCAAGGAGCAGTAGCAGTAGATTTGGTAGCTTTCTTCTTAGGTTTCATAGTTTCATGTGAGACAGAATGGAGCAACATGAGAGTTCAATAGAAATAGCTTTACATGACTGGGAGAATCTGACCATTTAGTAAACATTATGGGCAAGTTGCAGTATGACACAATGAGGAAGAAACATGATAAAAGTGGACCAGATAAGTTGTTTTAAATCTCAACCATCTATTGGAAAAAAAACTATAAAGGGAAATACTTTAGCAAATACGGAGTCAGCTTTGAACTTCTCTACGAACAGCCAACTAAAAGGATAAATTCTAGATAAAGGATTATGCAAAACTTAAAGTAAATTTGAGGCAACATTACTTGAGAAAATGCTCTTAAAAAATTATTAAGAGAAATTGATAGGTCTACTACAGAGATCGTGCATGACTCAAAGAACCTTTCTAATCGTAGGAGATCTACTGGACTATAAAAAAGAGTCTTTATAGCCCAATCAATCTCAGGAGAACCACAAATATCATTATTCACCTTTTCATATCCATATTGATCCTTCAATCATCCTTCCAGTCAACTTTAAGTCACAATATTTCATTCAAAACATTGTAGCTCTTCTTTTAGACTTTTTATGGTCAACCATCTGGATGGGATTCATCTGAATCTTATAAATCTTTACATCAGATTGTTTAGTTTATTTCTCATAATATTAGTCCATTTTATGTCCATCGACTCGTACTGGATCTTGTTTTGTCAATTCATTTTCCTAGCTTTGGGCTACCCTTGGTGAAATAATGGTGTTTATTGAGAATGTCCTTTGCCACTTGAAATTTAAAGTTCTTTGTGGTTCAAATAATTAGTCTTTGACCATTTTTAATTTAACTTTGTTAAAACATTAGTTTTTCAGTTGTTTAATCATCTACTGAACATCGGAGTTTCTTTTGGATAAAACAGACTGACTAAAGGCAACCACTGCAGCCTCCAAGTCACCTAATCCAGTCTATTCTATAAGGTGGCTAGGAAGTAAGCTACACTTTCAAATCATCAATAATCACTTTCCTGGTGCGTCGGTTATTAAGAAACAGCTTGCTTGTGGCAGCATATCTAGGCTCACCCTTAACCCAATACAAAGAAGAAGAAAAAGATATATGGTTTCTTTATCATGTCTTTACAAAATAAAAATATGCTTATTATCATGAACCACATCATTGTTTCAAGCTGACTTCACATCATTGATCTTTATCTTCAGGCATTCCACAGATCGTGAAGTTGCAGTTATGATGCTTATGGCTTATTTGTCATATATGTTAGCTGAGGTAATAAAGTATCAAGTGTGAATCTTTCCTTTTAAAGTTCAGGGTAGATTGAAAAACTGACTTGATTGGCAACTTGTTGCAAACCAGAAAACTAACTAACCAGCAGAAGAATGAAGAAGAGGAGAAGAATAAGAAGAGAAGAGAGAGGGAGAAGCACACTGCCAAGAGAGAGAGAGAGAAAAGGCAGCCTGCAATAGGAAACTGAATTCTATCGCAGGACCTGGGTTCTATTAATAATAAAATTCAACTTAATATTATGTCAGTTACTTAGGGGTTTATTATGAAATTATGCCTAAGCCCTTACATATTACAATTTAACAAATAAGGACAGAAAAGAAGATAAATAAAATAGAACCCCAAAAACCCAAGATAAATAAGACAAAACTACCCCTAATTCTCGACACAACTGATTCACATAAATTTTTAGATTTTATTTTCTTCTCTTTGCCATGTACGGTTGCATATATAGCTTTCTCATATGTCCTTTAAGTAGCAAAAGACCTGTTTATTGGATATTATATGAACTGCAGCCTCCGAGGAGTCCCTATTTTCTAGGTTTGCATATGGCAATTCCTTACTTCCCTCTCATTGTTGTTTTCAATTGAATTTCTAGTGTATTAGACTATTAGTCCATCTATTTGAATAATAGATTTTCATGCAGTGCATTTTGTAGCCCTACATTTACTATTTACCTAACAACACTATTTTTTTTTTCTTTGGCAGCTGTTGTCCCTTAGTGGGATTTTGACAATTTTCTTTTGTGGCATTGTCATGTCACACTATACGTGGCACAATGTTACTGAAAGCTCAAGGATAACAACCAAGTAAGAGTGTATCTTCTGATTAGGGAAAAAGAAGGCTGCCAGGCTGTGTGGAGCCTGTTCCCAGTCACAGGAAGGGCGAAATGGCCGCCCTGCCCCCATGAAATGAAAAATCCCACCCCTGGGGCCACGCAGCCTGGCATCGATCCCCCTCCCATATTAGTATTACCTTCTTGCTACACATTATTCTTCACCGGGGGTGGGGGTGTTCATGTTCTTAGTGTGATGTTTAATGTTTTTAATCTGGGTTACTCAGATAAATGCAATGGGAACTTTAGTGGGAAATTTTTTAATTATTTAATGATTTCATGATTGCAGGCATGCATTTGCAACTATGTCATTTATTGCAGAAACTTTTATATTCCTGTATGTTGGTATGGATGCCTTAGACATTGACAAGTGGAAAGCAAGCCATACAAGGTGAGACTTTGTTAACTTTCTTAATAATTGATCACTAGTTTGTTGAAGTTGCTCCCAAATGTGTTGAATCTGACATGACAGAACTAAAAGCTGTTTATAATTTGTATTTGGTTTACTCAACAATTCATTTTCTTATTGAGAATACATATGGATCACTTTGGTTTACTCTTCATACAGTGAAAGAAGAATTTGAAAGCAGTAAATAGAGATCCATTAAAAAATCATATGCACACTTGCTGCTGACAATTGTGTTTGTATACCCCATCTACTGGATTTCCTAGACAAGGTCTTAATGCTGGACAGAATAGGAGAGGGGAAATCTGAGAAGAAATCAGAATTTCAGGGGGCGGAAGAGAAGAAACCGTGAGAAGAAGAAGAAAGGGTGAGGGGGTGTGCACACACACTAACTCACTTTTTTTAATTCATTCTTGCATATCATTATGATGGGGGGGGGGGGATTACATCTATTTATAAAATCCAAAAATAAAGACTACTAATTACTTACTAAAACCAGACTAACTAAAATAGAAACCCATAAAACTCAAATTGGAAATTTCCCTATATGTCTAATGACTACCTTAAATAAAAGATTACATAATAATTTCCCAAATAAAATAAACTTCCTAAAACCCTACTAGATCCAAACACTCAAACTGGACCTGGTTCAACTGGGTTTGGGAGTACACTAGTTGGGTTGGCTGTCCTGCATCAGGTCTGCTTTGCCATTCCACTGTATCAGGGGTCATAACTTTTATTAAAGCATGAATTTTCATAATGAGCTTTGTCCTTCAATTGGTAGGCAACAAAGCTCAACCTTTCATCTGATTTAATATTTGGTACCTGGGTGCCTGATTGACAACCTTTAAGGCAGATTTCACTGTTGGATCTAATATTATTCTTGTTAAATAATTACTGACACAGTTAATTTCCTCGTTCAGATGTTTGGAATCCAAAAAAATTTTCTACTTTTTTTGGTGGGGGGAGTTGGGGGGGGGGGGGAGGGGAGAGCCTGCGGTCATTGATTGAAGTTGGTATCTCGCGGTCTTGGCACGTTATCAATGTGTCCATGCAATGTTTTGGATAGTGGACACCATATCCTAGAAGGAAACAAATAATTTCAACTGCCTTTTAATTGCATTGCGTAGACCTCAGTCACTTGGTTCAGTGATATTGTACTTGAATACAGTTTCATCAGTTGGCTGGTTGCTTGAAGGAGACTTTGATGACCTCAACCACTAAATAAGCTTGTGATCTTGTAAGACATACCCAACCTACTAAATTCTGCCTTTGCAGGGAAGTATATTTTAATCAATAAATAGTTGAATGCTGCAAATCTAGGTGTTGAAAATTGTAAGCATTTCTAGATTCTGTGAATCATAGAAATCTCAGGAGAGGAATATTCACAACCACTTAAGGTGTCCTGATTTAGGCATTAAGAAGGATAGATTAAATGAAAGAATCTTCCATGGGAGGTGCGGATGTACCTTAAACATTTTACAAAATCAATACATCCCAACCCAACATGCTTTCAAACTTATTATTTTTAGGTGTCCAGCTGGTTTTTTTTTTCAACTTGAAACCTAAATGTCATTGATTCTCCTAATTCTTGGAGTTCCTTGACAGCAGCGATCAGTATGCCTCAACTCTGTGGACAGTCCATCAAGTCCTTGGGGAACAGAACTTTAATACTAACAACTATTTAAGAGGCGATGAGAGTGGAATCAGAGGTACTATTCAGGATCAGACAGATCAGTCCCTTTTTGCTTATGCCAACTGTTCCAAAGCTGGTAAAGTCCTACTACATGACCTTCAAGCTATTGATTTTGTCCTTATGCTGGCTAAGTAGCATAACAATGGTTCAGATTGTGGGCTTGATTTCAAATATAATGATCCAGTTGAAGTTCCATGGATTACAGAGAAAGCATTGAAACATATTTCCTTTCAGAGATTAATTCTCTAGTTTCACTAATAGAGAGATTCTGACAAGAGGAGAAAAAATTTTAGAAGGTTGTGTATCACCTTGCCTTGGAAAAAAAAAAATCATGAGATTCTTCTTTTTCCTCATCAGTTTCATTTTGAGCTCTGTAGCTAATTACCTGATGATGCTAATAACTTTATGGCCCTTGATAGAGTTGTATGGTTGACAAAGATACATGTAGCTGTCCCAAGATATATTAAGTAAGTCTTAAGTTGAATAGAGATTATAATAGGTATACATATTATAAAAGTTAACCCTGATCTGGTTCTTCCTAACCCCAAGCTTGTGCTCTCTGAACTCTTTTACTTTTGTATGTAGGTACATGGTATTTTCCTCAGCTGCTCTGACTTCCTTTAATTTTATATGCATTTGTATGGTCCATACAGTATTTGACTAATAGATAATAGGTTGCGTATGTGTCAATGTTTATGATGATTGGTTTAATCTATTAAATTATCTTTCTTGTTTCAATTCTTTTGGACTTCCTATTGGGGAATGGGAAAAAATGTCAATTTGATCTGGATATGCAATTTAATATTTGCGACAATTTCAGATGTAGAACAACCAACAATAACTACTAGAAGAGAAGAAGAGAGGAAGAGAATAGGGAGAAAAGTAGTGCTACCGATTGGAGAGAATATGTTTAACTCCAATCGGTAGTGGTAGTGTGTATTATATAATGAAAACAAAATATCAGAAATACAAGTATGCCCCCATAACTAACATAACACACATAAGACCCTAATAAGCAAGAATATCACAAAAACTCTCCTGTGGTGCTAGCTATAATGTAGTGTTTTTAGTAGTCTTTTCTTATGGAGGCTGACCTCATACTGTGGTTTAGTGCGTCACTCTAATAGCATATATAATATCTGACATTTCTAGTTCATGTCAACCTCTTTGTTTCAGTGCAGGAATTTCAATTGCTATCAGTTTGACACTACTTGCTTTAGTGCTGGTTGGAAGAGCTGCATTTGTGTTCCTTCTTGCAAACATTGCTAATTACTTTAAAAGAAGAGAGAGTGCAAAGATTACACTGCGTGAACAAGTAATTTTCATGACAAAACTATCACAAGAAATTACCAAACAGTTTCCACTAACTGTTAACCAGAAAAAAATAGCTTTAACCCTTGTGACTGTTTTGAATTCAGTTCATAATTTGGTGGGCAGGCCTAATGAGAGGTGCAGTTACTATTGCTTTATCATATGATCAGGTAAATCCAAAATATGCAGCTCATTCCTTGAGTAGCTAAAGCTATGAACTCATTATCAAAAAAAAAGCTAAAGCTATGAAGTTTTACAATATACAATCTACATTGCAGTTTACAGGATCTGGCTCAACTTCAACATCCACAGAAGACCGTGCACGTATGATCACTTGAACCATAATCATTGTCCTCTTCAGTACAGTGGTATGTCCATCAGTAAATTGATGGTTTTCATATTCTGTTTTAAGTCTATTGTAATATCGAGGTATGTAGAAGTGGTGGGTCATGTTCCCTTGGGCTTGTGCATATACCTGAAGTCATCTCTATATGTATATAAAAGGGTTCTCTGAAAACTAACAAACTTTCGGATATTAACATGCTTATTGGAATTTTCAGACAACGAACTAAAATGCTTTCCATCCATCAATATGGTCTTTGGATCGATAACAAAGCCTCTGATTGATGCTCTGCTGTTTCCACAAAAGCAGTCAATTATGAATGTAGCTGAACTCCCGAGCTTTGAAGAATTACATATCTCGCTTCTAGAAGATGGAGGGCCAAGTGATGAAGGTGTCCAACAAACACTCCCCAGGAGAGGTAGTCTAAGCTTACTAATAAGCCAACCCACATCAACTGTTCACTACTTCTGGAGGAAGTTTGATGACAGATACATGAGGCCAATGTTTGGAGGCCGAGGTTTTGTACCATTTGTTCCTAGTTCACCAACTGGTGCAGAAGGAGAACCTTCTCAAACTTGAAGGCATGGTTCTGTTTACTTATATCTTATGCTTTATAAGGAAACTTTTAATTTCTGCCATAGGCATCATTATTGTTATAGTAAAAATAGTTTCACCATTTCTTCCTTTTGAGTTGTGGTTAGAATAAGAGTATTCACATTCCTAATGCCTTTATAATATTCATATCTAATAAATCCAATTCCTATTGTTCTAGGAATCATTGGAATATCTTGTAGTAGAAGACTAGAAGCTGTGATTTATCTCACATGTATTAGAATTTCTCATGCCAAATCAATGGACGCGCGGGAGAGAGAGTGTCTCACAATTCGTATACTAAGCCCCGCAACTCCACATGGTCAGAGAGGAGAGAGAGTGTGTGAGAAAGATGTCTTTTTCCCATTTATTTATAATTCAGAAGGTTCAATTGATATACACGGGATATGGGACCCACAAATCAGATGCCGTGGCCGCGGATCTTCGATGCAACGTGTCAGGGGGTGAATTGTGTGGACTTCTCTAAGCGAAGGCAGAGAGACCAATCAGATTGGAGTCAAACCATACAGACCAATTGACCATTTCCCCCATAGAGTCTTGAAATTGTTCTTTATTGACTTTATTTATTTGGAAATGGAAAAAGCTGAGAAGATGCCTTTTCAAAGGCCAGGGTAGTGACGTAGCTTTGACCAGTATGTAAATTTCAGTCTTGTCTTTGTGTTCGATCTTCTTAATTTCCTCTCAACTTCCGGCCATATAGGAAGCTGAAAACGGAATTATGGATATCTATTGTGCGATGAAATTACTAAATTGCCCAAAAAAATTGAAGAACGAGAGAGGGGATTACGAATCTTCCTATTAAGCAATCCTTCGAGGGTCTATTCATATATATATTTTCCCCTCCAATTAACCTCAAGTCTTTTTATTCATATTTCACAGGAAATCTCGAATTCCAGATTTCAGAGAGAACTAGAAAGAGATGAACGAAGACTTACAGGAGGGGACGCTGAGCAATGGAGAGAACGAGCTTCGATGGAGATTTATAACGAAGGTGTGTGGAATCGTTGCTGCTCAGATCGTTCTAACCATGATCGTCTCTTCTGCGATCGTCTTATACTCTCCCATCAACCAACTTTACTGGATAACCTTCGACCGATTTTTCTTGTTTCCAGTCTTGAACTTAATTCGTATGTCGATCACCTCTCTCTCTCTCCTATGTTTGAATTAATTTATTTTTGTAAGGTAATTTATCGATACGTCAAAAGCTCCAGAACTGATTGAACGCGTTAAATCAAGTTCCATATTAGGTTAAGCCGAATTTAACACCCATACATTAGAGTGGATCCCATCAACTGCAGAACAATTTTCCACCTTTCATTGGTGTTGGGATTTGATGTCTTGTATTCCGTCGCTAGTATATATTAGTGTGCTGATTTCAAATCATGCCAAAAGTTATTTTTAGGGCTCTATAGGTATTTTAGTAAAATTCTTATGAGAAAAAGGACTCCGGCCCGGAGCATGGCTTCTGCACTTAGACATGGGTGAAATGACTGTCCCATACCCCCCATGAAAGGCGGAAAGTCTGCTTTTGTTGATGCTTGTCTGCTCATTCTTATTGTCCCCCTGGCAAAAAGGCTATGCTCCGGGACAAAGAACTCATGTATCCCCAATTCTTGTATAGGCCGGTAAATCAATCTCAGATAAGTGTGAGGAGGAACTATTGTCACTCAGTAACTCTATTCTCCATTGATAATGAAACAGGTCTCATTTCAACGTGGACATGGACATGGACAATAAATCTTTATGTGCATTATATACGTGATTGTTTGTTTGTGATTTCCATTCTTTTCTGCATCATTTCAGGTTCACATTTTTCTATAGGTATCTATTTGTTAGCTCACAGAGACTCTGAATTTGATTGTGCAGTAGTTTCGTGCTCCTTGTACATTTATCATCGAAAACGTTCTTTGAAATTCTTATTCCTTGGGCTGTTCACTGCAACTATAATTATCAATGGGGGAGTAATATGTGCATTTATAGCAGGTTGGTCATCTTCTATATCGCTTTCTTTCTGGTTGATGATGTTTGTGGCCGGGTACTTTCAAGTATCCATAAAAAGGTCTTTATTTAAATTCATTGCTTATTAATTTGCAGGAAAAGTATTACTTGAAGCATTAATTTTACTCTCAGCTGTGGTTCCTGCCTTGACTGGGTACTTTTTCTGGGTTTCAAAGAAGGGCAAAGCAGTAGCAGATTTAAGCAATCTTGAACTATTCTTATTTTCGAGCTTCATTATCCTTTTCCTCACTGGCTTTATCCAGGTGAAGTAGAGTATTTTTCTAGTACTTAAATTAACTTTAAATTAATGCTTCATTAATATTTGATCTAATTAAAGATCTAACAATTTCCCCATCCTTTTTCTTCAATTCCTTTTGCAGATGTTCTTCCCACTTGGGTCAACAACAGCAGTTGCAATTTGTGGTGGCATCTATGCCATGATTTTCTCATGGTATCTTCTTTATGATATGGAGAAACTGATGAAGCGCTTCACTTACGACGAGTACATATGGGCTTCTACACAATTCTATCTAGATTTCCTTGATATTTTTCCTTTGACTGGTTTATTGTCATAGTAAATATAAGTTTTCACATTTCTAAAGCTTGTATCATTTATCAAATAAATTCGATTCCTGTTGTTTTAGGAATTATTATTGGGGATATATTTGTAGTTCAATTAGAAAATATATGAATTTGCTTTTACATTGATGTTGCAAGATTAAAAGAAAAAAAAAAGAAGATGAAGAATGCCCTTAATTAAGGACTTAAGGGAATTCCCCAACTTTCTATGAATGCCCTTAAGGAGAAGATCTCTACTCTTTAAGAATGTTATTGCTGGTTTTAAATGAAATTTTAAAACAAATTAAGATTCAAAATAAGTTTAAGTACAAAATAAGTTTTATTAATATTAATGTCTTTATTTACTTATCATTTCAGTTGATTTAGGAGACACTTATGTCTCTTCATAATAATTCTTTTTGTTTGATATGTAGCCTCCCCTTGAAGCTCCTAAAGAAAAGAGAAACTCTATTCAGTTATTGGACTTTTGAATTCTACTCTTAATTCTCCTCTTAATTTCTCATTCTCATTGCATTTTCCTTTTGTATATAAATAGAGGAGGGCTTAGCCTCTTTGTATATCAATCAATCAAGTAATCAAGTCTTCTTTAGAAGTGCATGTGTGATTTGAGCTTGCATGTGTTTTTCATGCATTCTCTTAATTTCTTTTGAGTTTTTGAAAGGTCCTTTGTGTGAGTTCTTTTAAGTTTGAGCACAGCCCTGTAGTACTCGAAGGGGTCTAGTAGTCGAGTGCACGATTACTAGGGGAGCTGGTGGGGTGTTTTATCTTAGAGGTCGATTCGCATATTCCCGGTTGCATCATAGGGGGCATCTACGGTCTTAAGAACAGTGTTAAGTGACACGACTCAGTCCGTGATTTTTTTTTAACAATTTCTATTACAGGTTTATGGAAGAATCCGTGCAAGAGATAATTTGAAAGCTCTCTTACCATCAATATAACAAATTAGGTTTGATCTCTCAATATTTTGACAATAATTTCCAACAATTCTTAAGACCGCAAAACACTCAGTTTATTGAGAGACCAAAATCTTTGATATGGCTAATTACATTGTGTCTGCAATGGAGAACCTAAGGATCATCTCTGACCTTAACAAAGTTGAACCATTTGATGGTTCAAATTACAAAAAATGGAAACAAAGATTATTGTTTGGTCTAGAGCAACTATCTGTCTCATTTGCTGTGACCTCATCATTACCTACTGAAAATGATGACCCTATCCTCAAAGCCCATAGGCAAGCATGGATCCAGGTAGATTATCAGTGCAAAAATAGCATTCTTAATTCTTTATCCAATGAGCTTTACCACGTCTATGCATCCTATGATTGTACTCAGTTCATTTGGATTGCATTGGATAAGAAATATGCCCTGGAGGATGTTGGAAATAAAAAATATATTGTTGCAAATTATTTAGAATTTGCGATAAAGGATGACATGAACATATCTGCCCAAGTTGATGAATTCCAAGTCTTAGTGGCAAAACTAGCCAAAGAAGAAATGATATTACCAGAAAACTTTGTTTCTGCTTATCTATTAGAGAAATTTCTAGCGTCTTGGAGTGACTTCAAAATGAATATGAAGCACAAAAGGAAGGATTGGACCCTGGACCAAATCTTAGTCCGAATTAAAATTGAAGAGAAGAATCGAGAGAAGGATAAGACCAAAAAGGCTAAAAAATTTCAATCTAAGGCAAATTTGGTCGAGTCAGAAAAACACGAATAATTTAAAAAAGGTTTAAAAGCCAAGAAAGGGACAACCTTCAAGAAAAGGAAGGGAAATTATTTTGTATGTGGCAAACCCGGGCATTTGAAGAAAGAATGTCAAAAATGGAGGAACAAAACCAAGGTTAACCTCACTGAGACTGAAATCTTCACTGCCATGGTGACCGAGATAAACTTGGTTGAAAAACCAAAAGAATGGATCATAGATACAGGTGCTACCAAGCACATCTGTGGGGATCGGAACGCCTTCTCCAACTATTCAACAGTTGGAATTGGTGAACAAGTATATATGGAAAATTCCCAGTCATCTCAGGTCTATGGCAAGGGGCAGGTTCAACTGAAGTTAACTTCAGGAAAAACCCTTGTTCTCAAGGATGTATTGCATGTGCCCGATATTCAGTGGAATCTTGTATCTGGAGCTCTTATCATCAAGGCAGGGTTCAAGCTATCATTTGAGGCAGATAAAGCTACTGTTACCAAAAACAATATATTTGTTGGAAAAGGGTATAACTCAAGTGGGTTATTTGTACTGAATATTGTCAATGTTATTAGTGAAGTACGTAGTAGTTCTGTTTACTTGGTTGATTCGTATGATGTTTGGCATGGTAGGTTAGGACATTGCAGTGCATCATACATAAATAAGTTGTGCAAATTAGGTTTGATAGATGGAAATCCAAACCCTCTATCAATCAAATGCTCCATTTGCGTTGGGGCAAAATTCACTAAAAAGCCTCATGTTTCTGTGGAAAGGAAAAGTGAGCTATTAGAATTAGTTCATAGTGACCTAGGTGACTTCAAATCACTTGAGTCAAGAGGTGGAAAAAGGTACTTTGTTACCTTTATAGATGATTGTTCCCAATATACTAAGATATACCTTCTTTGGACCAAGGATGAAGCAGAACAGGCCTTCTTATCCTATAAGACCGAGGTTGAAAATCAATTGGAAAGAAAAATAAAAAGGCTTAGAACTGATAGAGGGACAGAATATGATACCCAATATTTATCACAATTTTGTTAAGAGAATGAGATTATTCATGAAACAACGGCTCCATATCAACCTCAATCCAATGGAGTTGCCGAAAGAAAAAATAGATCTCTGAAAGAGATGATGAACTCCATCCTTATAAGTTCGAGATTACTTCTAAACTTGTGGGGGGAAGCCATATTGTCAGCTTGTTATGTCCTTAACAGGATACCTCATAAGAAAACCGGTTCAATACCATTTGAGTTATGGCATGGAAGGAAACCTAACCTTAAGTATCTAAAGGTTTGGGGTTGTTTGGCAAAAGTTGGATTACCTGAGCCTAAGAAAAAGAAGTGAAGACCTAAAACTTGTGATTGTGTCTTTATTGGATATGCTCATCATAGTGCAGCATATAGATTCATGGTAATTAAATCTCTAGATGGAATTTTTGGAGCAAATACCATTATAGAATCTAGAGATGCTGATTTCTTTGAACATATGTTTCCTATGAGAAAAAATTTACAAAATGTTGATACATCTTTGACAAATACTAAGGTTTCATTTGAAAAGGTGAATGAAGACTTCATAAGACAAAGTCCTGTTGAACCTAGTGGTGAAGGTCAACTTAGAAGGAGTAAAAGGCAAAGGAGAGAACCTAATTTAGGTGATGGTATGTTTACATATTTTATTGATAATGATCCTGTTACATACCAACAGACCATCACATCTCCTGATGCTTTATTCTGGAAAGAAGCAATTAAGAGTGAGTTAGACTCTATAATTGCTAACCACACTTGGGAATTAGTTGATCTTCCACCAGAAACTAAGGTTCTAGATACCAAGTGGATTTTTAGGAAGAAATTATAGCTTGATGGATCACTTGAGAAATTTAAGGCCAGATTAGTAGTCAAAGGCTTCAAGCAAAAGAAAGATATAGATTTCTTTGACACTTTCTCTCCAGTTGCTAGAATTGCAACAATAAGATTATTGATTGCCATTGCATCAATTTATAAGCTTGCCATACATCAAATGGATGTAAAGACAACATTTTTAAATGGAGATTTAGAAGAATAAATCTATATCAAACAACCTAAAGGCTGTGTCGTTCCTGGACAAGAGCATAAAGTTTGTAAGCTTATGCGATCATTATATGACTTAAAACAAGCACCTAAGCAATGGCATAAAAAATTTGATAACACTTTGATTTCAAATGGTTTTCAGGTGAATGACTCTGATAGATATGTTTACAGCAAGTTCTATAATAGCAAAGGTGTTTTTATAGTTTTATATGTTGATGATATGCTAATTATGGGCACTAGTCTTGATTTAGTAAAATCCACTAAAGCTTTCCTAATGACCTATTTTGATACTAAAGACTTGGGAGAAGCAAATGTGATTTTAGGAATCAAGATTATTAGAAGAGAAAATGAAATAATTTTATCTCAGGCCCACTATGTGGAAAACTTACTTAAAAAATATGGTTATTTTGATACTAAAACCATGAAAACACCTTTAACTGTTGGAGGTCATATACAAAGAAATAAGGGAGAACCAGTTTTACAAAAATCATATTCCTAAATTATTGGTTCTGTCTTTTATTTGATGAATTGCACAAGACCTGATATAGCTCTTACTGTTGGAAAATTAAGTCAACATACTAGAAATCCAGGAATAGAACATTGGGATGCCTTAGAAAGGTTATTAAGGTATTTAAAGGGTACTATGAATTATGGTTTACATTTTTGTGGTAACCCTGTTGTGCTTGAAGGATATTGTGACGCTAATTGGATCTCTGATTTAAATGAAACTTTGGCTACTAGTGGATATGTATTCACTTTAGGTGGTGGGCCGATTTCATGGAAATCGATGAAACAAACTTGTGGGATAGGTTCCACCATGGAAGCTGAATTCATAGCTTTGGAAAAGGCTGGATCTAAAGCCGAATGGCTAAGAAATCTAATAGCAGATATACCATTATGGCCTAAGCCTGTGCCTTCCATATATCTACATTGTGATAGTCAGACAGCCATTGCAAAGGCGAAAAACAAGGTTTATAATGGTAAAAGGAGGACTATATGCCTCAGACATAACTTGGTGAAAGAATATATAAATAATGGTACCATTGCTATCGACTTTGTAAAGTTAGAGAGGAATGTAGCAGACATGCTTACAAAGCCTCAGTCCACCAAGGTTTCATGAGACATCTAAAGGAATAGGCTTATAGCCCATGTCATAAGTCAAGGTGATGAACACCTAACCTATGTAATAGGAGATCCCTGAAATTAGGTTCAAAGGGTAAAAACAAAGTCACTGGATGACTTGACTAGTACTATCATAATGGGCCTATTCCGGATTAGATGTGGAAGATAGTACTCTCCACAATGAACAAGAGGATGAGTTAAAGACTCTTAATCAGCCAAAGCTCATGATATATGGGTGTATGTTAACTGTGGTGCATACTATGGGCTGACCTAAGTGGATGTAGGGGGTGAGGCCGCCTCCGATGAGAATTTTACGGGCAAATTCTTGAAACATTCATAAGTCCAAGATGGGGACAAGGCCAGAATGTCCATATAATTAAAAAAAGGGTGACTACAGCGTCGGGTGGTAGGATATGGATGGTAAGTCAGTCGGCTACACCAATGAAGAAAGGTTTAAGAAGTCTAACTTCACCTGTACTCTGTAGCGTGGCTTATCAGGCCTAGTTTAGATTCAAGTCGAAAGACATCCACAACGATGTGTCCTACCATTCTAATATGCTCAGACTAATTTTTTGTTTTTGGTGTTCTCTCAGTATTTTGAATCTTGTGGGGGAATTGTTGGTTTTAAATAAAATTTTAAAACAAATTAAGATTCAAAATAGGTTTAAATACAAAATAAGTTTTATTAATATTAATGTCTTTATTTACTTATCACTTCAGTTGGTTTAGGAGACACTTATGTCTCTTCATAATAATTCTTTTTGCTTGATATGTAGCCACCCCTTGAAGCTCCTAAAGAAAAGAGAAACTCTATTCAGTTATTGGACTCTTAAATTCTACTCTTAATTCTCCTCTTAATTCCTCCTTCTCATTGCATCTTCCTTTTGTATATAAATAGAGGAGGGCTTAGCCTCTTTGCATATCAATCAATCAAGTAATCAAGTCTTCTTTAGAAGTGCATGTATGATTTAAGCTTGCATGTGTTTTTCATGCATTCTCTTAATTTTTTTTGAGTTTTTGAAAAGGTCCTTTGTGTGAGTTCTTTTAAGTTTGAGCACAGCCCTGTAGTACTCGAAGGGGTCTAGTAGTCGAGTGCATGATTACTAGGGGAGCCGGTGGGGTGTTTTATCTTGGAGGCCGATTCGCATATTCCCGGTTGCACTATAGGGGGCGTCTATGGTCTTAAGGACAGTGTCAAGTGACATGACTCAATCCGTGATTTTTTCTTAACAATTTCTATTACAGGTTTATAAAAGAATCCGTGCAAGAGATAATTTGAAATCTCTCTTACCATCAAGGCAACAAATTAGGTTTGATCTCTCAATATTCTGACAATAATTTCCAATAGTTATGCATGCCAAGCCCAGGGGAGAAACACTTCCTAATAGGGGGGGTTCCAAGAAAATTAGAATTGGAGAAATATTTCCCCTTCAAAACTCTCTCTCACCCATAAGGCATCCAGATTATCTAAGATCCTCCAACATAGCCTAGCCAAGAGAGAAATATTAGAACACTTAAAATTTCTAATTCCTTTTAATTAAAATCTCAGTCTGCCTTTCCACCCTGAGAGTTTATTATGGACCCACTCCATAATACTGGAGAATAACATTCTCTGTCCTACCAAAATTGATGGGAATCTCCAAGTATATATTTTCCATGATTAACCACCTCAGGCAAACCAAAAATGCCACAAATTTGTATCCTAACAAATGACCTAGTATTAGAACTAAAACTAATGCCAGACAATCAAAAACTTATATCCAGACCTAAAGCTAAGCGATATTCATGAAAAAGATTAAAGAGAGCACCACATTCTATGACCTCGGCTTTAGAGAAAATAGACAATCATTGACAAAAAATAGATGAGAAATACTAGGCCCTACTCGACTTGTATTAATACCACAAATGACAGAAGATGATTCAGCGTGAAGAAGTTTACTAGATTAGTCTTCTTGATAGAGGATGAACAAATATGGGCTTAAAGGGCATCCTTGCCTTAAAACACTTTTGAGGGTTGACTTGACCAATAACCTGTTGGATTTATGTGTCCATCAAACCCGATTCGGTCCGGTTCAATCCAGTTTTAC
Organism: Telopea speciosissima; assembly: GCF_018873765.1. Taxonomy (NCBI): domain Eukaryota; kingdom Viridiplantae; phylum Streptophyta; class Magnoliopsida; order Proteales; family Proteaceae; genus Telopea; species Telopea speciosissima. The sequence continues at coordinate 31,169,757 of NC_057922.1, read as the reverse complement.
TTTGTATTGAACCTTTATACATTTTGGTTTAATATTATCACATGCGATATAAACTTTTTGAGCATTATGTGTCCGTAAGTTTTACTTAAAATGGTAGTCACGACTAGGGTTTGGGCCGGGCACCCTTATCATATGGTCGTCGACTAGGGTTTGGGCTGGGCACCCTTATCATATGGTCGTCGCATTGGGTATGCCTAGACATGTGATGTCAGGGTACGAATGCGAATACTCACATGATCGATGTGTGTATTGGCGAAGAATCTACTTTGCCGATTCCCTCATGTATTACTGCTAGGTGTAGGAAGGGATAGACATGTGTCATCGACACCCTTTACCTGAGGGAACCCTGTCGCTGCAAAGTATGATCGTATTCTTTGATTCATCAATGACTGAGACTCAAGTGAGTTAAAGCCAGTGTTCTAGGAATGCTTGAACACTTTGTGAGTGAAGGAGTTACTCAACATGGTCACCACTGCCCGGTTGGGGAACACCAAGATTGAGATTGTTTGTGTATGGTCGGATCGGAATCTGGATCCAGTGCCATTTTAGAAATGGTTTTTGCAAAATCTGTTTTACATAAAATAATGGATTATATATAATTATTTTAATAAAGTGTTTTATCGAGTTTTGCAGGACCCGATCAGATTCACAAGCACTCTTATATGGACATGTACTATGGAATGGGTTTTGGCAGTACAAGTGTACATGCCCTAGATTCCATAATGATGGTGTTGATTAGTGGGGGGTTGTACATGCTAATTTATTATCATGTAGGGAGTTATTTAGAATTTACTAAAATAATTGGTTTTTTATTTAATTAATAGATATGGTGCTAATTGTAATTATCCATAAATTAAATAAAGTGATTAATTATATCATTCCCTATTAGATTCAGCTTCTTCACTAATTAGAAGCACTTTGAGTTTACATAGAACTGCCAACCAAAGAGAGAGAGAGTCAGACTCTCACTGGGTTTTTTAATTTCCTATCCAGGGTTTTAAAAAACCCTACTGTAGACACTGATTTTTCTCACCCCCTGATCGACGATGATGACAACGGGACATGGACGATGGATGACGCACTTTCCCTCTTTCTGGACCTAAGATACCTGACCCATAAACCCGAGAACCATTCTGAACACAAAATGACCCATTTTAGGCCCAAAAATAAGGAAAAATGGCACTGCACCCCACGGCGCCATGGCACCGTGGGCTCCTTCCCATGGCACCGTGGGGATGTGCATCGGATTTCCACGGCGCCATGAGGGGATGTGACATCAGCTTGCTGACGTCACCATGACGCCGTGGAAAAGTCCCCCACGGCGCAGTGGAAGACTTATCTGGCCAGGAGAGAGAGGGGACCCCTCCCTATAAATAGGAGGGTCCCCCTACCCCAAAAAATAAGGAATTCCGGGTAGAGAGACCCTCCCCAAGTGATTTCCACCTTCTTTTCCTCATTTTTTCACTTTCCTTTCTCCTATGAGAATGTGAGTGAGTGAAATTTTCTTGGTCGTGGATAGATCCTTCGATTATCCCTTCGAGCATAGAGCACTTATGCTCCTAAGCATTGTTATCCCGTCAGTGTATGGATAGCAATCAAAACCCCTTTATTCCAGACGTTATTTTGTCTGTTTGCTCCTCTTCAAACCATTTGAAAGAGCCGTTACTTTGCCCAGAAAGGATTGGTGTCAATCCATTCATCTATCTCCCCTGAGCCAAGAATTGGCGTCAGTCCATTCGTCCATCCCCGCAATAAAAGAGAGAGACCATTCGTCCTTATGGAGCATTTAAGACAGAGAGACCGGCTTCGGTCGGGCAAGGTGGGTGCCTAACACCTTCCCACACTTGTAACCTGACCCCTTACCCAAACCTCTGGTCAGACCATATCGAGTCACGTAGCCCGATTCCGTTCACAATGGATAGGGCTACACCTAATGGGTCCTAGGCCCTAACCCTAGGTGGCGACTTCACATTACGTTAGCATATTTTAATGCATGATCCCAATCCCCATTTATCAACATTATACATTGAAATTATTATCCGTATCAATAAGATACGGTCATCAAGAAGAGGCTGAGGAAACCCTCGTCGGAGCCCGGGAGGACCACGGTACGTACAGTGGCGACTTCACTGGGGACATGTGGACAAACGTCCACTCGAGGTCAAACTTTCTAAATAGATGCTACCAATAAATGACAAAATGTTCTCTCCAAACTCTTGTGTGAAAATTTAAAAAAAAAAAAAATACCATAATATGTTTGTCTGGCTAACCCTTATGTGGGTACTAACCGCATCATGCATAGTGCTCGAAGTGAAATCAAACGGCGAGGGTACTCCCTGTCGTGCCTTTACCCCCGGGGAGGTGAGGCACGTCATACTAAGTACTCTGAGATCGGATGATAGCCGCGTCTTGTACCACTCTTGCACACACACACTGCATGGGAACCCCTCTTACCCCCGTAGTTAGTCGTTGGACCTCATGAGTAGTCATGGGTAATTTGCGGTGAAGCTACAGCCCTTGATATTTACTGTACGAGTGTAGAATCACCAGCGAGGGTATTCACTAGTGTGCTGTGGAGTGCTTTCGCCACTCAAAAAAGGTACTAGCTCGATTACTCTGAGTTTGTGTGATCTATTCTCCAGGTGCATCAAAAGAACCACGTGCCTACAATTCGCGGCCACCAGCAATAGGTATATCGGTCCTGTCAAGGGTGACCTTGTTCTGTCCTATGGAAGCCTACCCATTACATGCATCATGTAGAAAAATAAACCATATATGATTAGGGTATGACACAAACTAACCTTGTTAGCTATAAGAAAGATTGAGTTTAGGGTCACTTGACGATTAACCGAGATTCAATACGAGATGCCACCAAAGGTAAGGAATTCCATAGTCCCACGATGGTCCCTCAAAGAAATATGGAAGTCCACTTCCGTATGATGGAACCTTACATTTCCCTCAAAATAAGGGCATCTCATGTTGATCCCAGGCACAATCGTTAGTAACCCGATTACTAGGATTTTTCTTTTGTTTGTTTTTATGTTGTGTTAAAAAATGCTTGGGCAATGACGGCATTCGAAGTCCGCATTCAAAGAGGTCCAATTAAAACTCTGATGACAGCTTCGATTACTTGAGCCAAACAAAAATTCAAAATGTTATAAAAATAAAATAATAATAATAATAAAAAAATGTATATATATATATATATATGATAAAAAAAAAAGAGAAATAAAATAAAAAATCTTTTTGCTGAATAAGATTTTTCCTCTTCTTAGGACCTGAACTAGATCTTCTTCTCTTTTTCGTAGAAGCACAATTCTATCCTTGCCCATCTGGTCCGACGCGGTGGAAGGCTTACTCGGGCCAGCCCACCATTCTTCTCAAGATCCCCGACCTCTTCTCATTCCTCTAGTTCATCAACTGAGATATCACTTGTGAGTAACATGGATCCTACGGAGGACCACTTATCTGAAAGTCACGTCGAAAATCTAGTGGATAAGCTACAAGAAGACATGGCTGAAATGCGGTAACTCATGGCACAACTAGTGCAGTCAGTCAACGAACTGTCTAAAGGTGGATCCGTATCTGGGCCAATGGAGTAGAAAGTTCAAAAAACCAACTCCACGACCCCTAAAACTCCAATCACCATACTGGTAGAAGAAGGAGAGGACAGTCACCCTCCGGACCCTGCTGAGACTGAAAGGGAGAAGAAGATGAGAGAAAAAGTAGCTGAACTAGAAGTGGTTGTTAAGGGCAAAGCCAAAGAAAAAGATGAGGAAGACCTGGTGTTCTTTCCCGAAGGAAAAATCCCGAAAGATTTCAAGTGGAAATTGGACAAGTTTGATGGATCGGGAGATCCTAGGGCACACCTTAAGATTTTCGCCACCATTGCCAGATCATGGGGACTTTCTGAAAACCAAATGGGACAGGCGTTCTTGTATTCTTTGGCCGGATCTGCTTTGAGGTGGTTAACACAGCTCGATCACACTCAAACCTAGTCATGGGCCTCTGTGGTTAAAGCGTTCACGAAGCAGTATTCGTACAATACTGAGATGGATATTACTCGAAGAGAATTGAAGACCTTGAGGCAAGAACCAGGTGAAGAGTTTTCAAACTACATCATGAGGTTTTGAGAGAAGGCCGCAAAGATGTGGAATCGCCCCACTAAAGAGGAACAGGTTGAGATATTGTTAGAAAATCTATACGGGGAGTACCGTGAGAAGATATACTACCAACATATCAAGACATTTGATGCTCTTATGACGATTGGGAAGAAGATTGAAGACAAGATCTTCAAAGAAAGGCAGAATCAGGGTATGACCCGTGAAGCCTCAGGAAGCTATTCGGCAAGGAAGAGTCCAAGAGCCAAAGGAGAAAATGCAACAGAAACAAGCAACTAAGCGGCAGAAGTCCAGGTGGTAACCATAGGATCCACCCCTCTTGTGATCCAAACTGAACCCGAAGCACCCAAGAGGACTTTCAACTTTGGAGGAATGACACCATCGTTATTATTCACCAAGCTCAAGAAGCAGGGAATGATCAATTCAGTTCCCCTTAGGCCTGTGAATTTGAGCAACCCACCTGCCTGGTATAAGCCCAATCAGTACTGTCATTATCATGACCAATAAGGCCATCACACTGACAGATGCCTATTTCTTAAGCATGCGATCCAGGACTTGATTGACGGGGGCAAAATTGAACTTCAGAAGAAGCAGCCGCCAAATGTCACCACAAATCCTTTGGCCAATCATGGGGTAAATATGCTTCAAGAAGATGCTAAGCATATAGATCGTACTGCTTTGATTCACCCAGTTGGGAAGAGGAAGCTAATGAAGGCACATATCTATATAACAATGTTGACCAAAAAACTCAAAGGAGAAAAGAAGCAACAGACTCTGCAGGAGAGGTCTCAGGAAGTGGATCGACCCGATTCCCCTTTCTATCATCCAAAGTCAGAAGGTGCCACCTGGGCGGATTACCTGATGCTTGCATGGAAAGTCTCACAACCACTGGTGAAAGGGACCTAATCTCCGGAATCACCTACAGGATCAGTAAACATGTTGCAGGAAGAAGCACCATTCTAAGATCCTACTACACTGATCCAGCCCATTCCATGGTATTTAGGGAAAGATGAGCAGTCACAGCAAGTACGGGCAGAGAAGATGCAGGTCTGCATATATTGCGCCAGAACTAACTGTGACGGGAATGTCCGAACAGGCGGACAGCCATGTGATCGCGGCAGAGGCATAGCATCCATCAATCGACTCCAAAAAATTGGATTTCTTGGAGTTTGGACTAGAAGGTCTCGAGTCAATGATGCCATTGTGCAAATATGGCTTCTTACCATCCGAAGTATACCACCTGGTCCCTGAAGAAGAAGAAGGAAATGAAATTACCAGAGTTACACCCCAACTCCTCAAAGTAGTCTCAGCACTGGCTATTGGCCAAGCTCTATCAGAAGAAGTCTCTCTTATCCATATAGGGGGAGATACTGACGATAGCTCAGATGAGGTGGACGACCCAGAAATCCATGAGGAATGGATCAAGTATGCCAAACAGAGTCTGACGATGGATGATGAAGGAGTGGTTGCAATGGATTGGGTGAATAACATTGGGAGCGATGATAGCAGCGACCCAACCAATCTCATCCAGCCCGTATCATAAGATGAGGACGAAAGTAGGGATGACGAGGAGATATCCTCACCAGAAGTCCCCAGAAGTGATTGGACCGTGTCTAGAGAAGATTTTGAGCGTTGGAGCATGAGCGTATTCTACCAGGTGGCAGATATATTGGATGTTTCCACCAATACTCAAGAGATCCTTTACAAGGCCACTTCTCTATTCCCAGACCTCGTGTGTAGCAATTCTGCAACACGATGTGAGAAATTGGTGATGCCAAATGAGAGTGATGTACTCGCTCGGACCCTCCACGAGCTGCAAACATGACTTGGTTAGCCAATGCTTTGGCTCGGGACCTGTTTGGAACCCCTTCTGAAGATCTGGCCCTGTATTCGGATTCATTCTCCTATCCGGACCCACCTCAAAGAAGTGAGACATGGGACGCTGGATCAATGATATCAGTCTCGGGGAATTTCAGAGTGCCCCCACTAGAGGCATCTTTCCTATGGACATCGATGATGAAAGGGAAGAGCAGTTAGAGGAAGAACAATCATCTGAAGAAGATGAAAGTGAGCAAGAATCTGCATCAGAAGAATCCGATGATGAAGAATCCGAAGGGGAAGAAGAAATGGAGGATGAGGAACCTTGGCAACCAAGGACGCGTCTAGAAAAGTATGAAAACATCTACTGACCAGCACCATGGGCTTTGTCATTCCAGGTGAACAAGATCCATCGGGATGTAGACAAGATCCAGGAAATGCTTATGAGAACAGTGGTCTTGGATGATAAGTACCAAGAAGAGCTTTAACAACTAGAATCTGTCAAAGAGCAGTGGTCACTCCCTCAAGCAATCCATCATTTGGAGAACTTTGTAAAGCTAACTTTAGCTTTGGCACAAGACCTATGTGGGACTCCTCCTTCGTCCCCAAATCAGGGTAACAGAGAATACCTTGCGTGGGCAAGAGCACATGACGATTTCCATATATGTCATGTCAATGAGGAAGGAACGGTTAATGACCCAACAGGGAACATCCACCCAGTTATTTCAAGCCCTGAAGAGAGTTCTGAAAGTTCAGGTTCTCAAGGGGAAAGGAAGGATCATAACTTCTATAAGTCATTGGCAGAAGCAAGAAAGATGTACCAAGCGACTTTGGAAGCTTTTCACGCCGTTAGCCAATTGATACCGAAAGATTCTCACACAATCCAATAAGTGGCTAAGAAGCAAGAAACCCTATCGGGAATCCTAGATCAGGCCCAGAAGTCTATTGTGGCCTTGTCCGATGAGGGAGCTGAAATCCAAACTTGTCCCAAGGGTCCCCTTATCATCACTGATAGTGACGAAGAGGATGGTGACTTTTGTCCAGTCAAGTTGGTCATCAAAGGAAGAGAGTCAGAAGTTGTGAAAACAAGGAGTGGCCGAAACTTCAAGAATAAGGATTTGACAGTGGAAAAATATCGATCTAGGCAATCAACGGTGGTCGTTGAGCCAAAAAATTGAGTACTAGACCAATTAAAGAAGGCCCAAGCCACCGAGAAGCTGTTTTGAAAGCTCTCACCAAGGTTCAAGTGCCCATAGAAATGGGACCTGAAGAATTATCTCACATGGTGGGGGCCACCTATGCCATCCAGTCGCTCTTTTTCTCAGAAGAGGACTTACCCTTGGGAGGAAAGAATCACAACTGGGCACTCTACATTACTATGGAATGTAACAAGAATCAGGTCCCCCAGGTTCTTATAGACAATGGGTCCGCCCTCAATGTAATGCCTCTCAAAGCAGCAAGATGCATGGGTTTATCTCTAGATAAGATGAAGTCATCCAGTCAAACCATCAGGGCATACGACAATTCCAGGAGGGAGGTAATTGGGATTCTTAACCCATGTCAAGATCAGGCCAGCCCACTTTATCATAGACTTCCAAGTCATCGACATTCAAGCATCCTTCAATATGTTGCTTGGAAGGCCATGGCTACATTCAACAGGAGCCTTAGCATCAAGTCTTCATCAGAAGTTGAAGTTCATACATGACTAGAAAGCGATTACCATCTTCGGAGACCCAGAAATGGTGCACACTTTGGCCAACATTAAAGTAGGTGGTTCACCCTCACTGGAAGTACAGCTGGGTGGGTTTGAAATTGGCCACATTCGCACTACCTCTGCAAATGGAGAAGATTGGAGTCTAGAGAAATTCTCGATGATATGGAGTAAGGCCTCTATAAAGATCATGAAAAAGATGAAGTACTTTCTGGGACTGGGGTTAGGAAAGAACCAACAAGGGATACCAGCATTCCCAGGAATACAGGCCAATGCTAATCGTTGTGGATTAGGATTTAACCTGAAGGAACCAAAGAAGAAAGCCGCAAGATGGAAGAACAATGCAACGAATAGTACGTCGTACTATAAGACTTTGAACGGGTACTTCGTGAAAGAGGGAGAAGACTTCCCTTACTGTGGAAATCAAGAACCATAGTTCAATCAAGAGCAGGGCAAATGTCTACCAGGGCTTGAAATATTCTTTGAGAATGAAGTGGATTGGGTAGCCATGGAATTGGATCAAGCCAGCAAGAAAGAAGCTCAAGAAGATTATGGGATCGGCGAGCTGTTCGAAGTGGTGGTGATCATTGAAGAAGAGGAAGAATGACCAACACCACATCTTCTTATATAACCCCTCCAAGGATCCATAGCAAATTGGGCAAGAATGATGGAAGATTTATGTATTAATGAATCTGAATTTATAACCAGCTCTAGCATAGTTCTATCTAAGTCTGTCCCTGAGTCTGTATCTGAGTCCCGTGGCAATGTTCAGTCTGCTGGGTCTATCTGTACCTTTTCCCTTATCATGAATGAAATTGTTGATTCTGAGTTTGCTTCTTCTTCTTCTTCTTCTTCTTCCTGTTCTTGTGATGATGATAATGTCCTAGAATATCGTCACCTGTTAGAACAATTGGAGCAAAGAAGAGCCCAGCCTATCCAAGAGGACACCAATCTCATAAATATAAGGACCGACTAATGCCCTCGAATGATAAAAATTGGTTCTTCTCTCAATAATGACGAAATGTCCCAAATGATCTCTCTCCTTAAGGAATTTGAGGAAGTTTTCACCTGGTCTTACAAGGATATGCCCGGTATTGATCCAAGGATCATACAACATAAACTGTCGACATATCCCGATGCTCATCCAGTCAAGCAGAAGCTGAGAAGAATGCGACCGGAATGGAGTGAGAAGATCAGAGAAGAGGTCATCAAGCAATGGAATGCAGGATTTCTCCAAGTAACCCAGTACCCTCAATGGTTGTCCAATATTGTCCCAGTTCCTAAGAAAGATGGGAAAGTCAGGATGTGTGTGGATTTTCGTGATCTGGACAGGGTCAGCCCTAAGGATGATTTCCCGTTGCCCCACATCGACATCTTGGTGGATAATACTGCAGGCCATGCTTTGTTATCCTTCATGGATGGTTTCTCAGGATATAACCAAATCAGTATGTGCCCAAAGGACAGGGAGAAGACTACCTTCACCACACCGTGGGGAACATTTTGCTACAAGGTGATGCCTTTTGGGTTGAAAAATGCAGGGGCAACATATCAAAGAGCGGCCACGACTATCCTTCATGACATGATACACAAAGAAGTAGAGGTGTATGTCGATGATATGATAGTCAAATCTATTGACCGACAGGACCACTTTGTAGCCCTCAGGAAGTTCTTTGAAAGAATAAAAGAATACAAGCTGAGGTTGAATCCTTAAAAGTGTGTATTTGGGGCAAGAGCAGGAAAGCTATTAGGTTTCCTCGTCAGTGAGAGAGGGATAGAAGTGGACCCTGACAAAATAAAGGCCATCACAGAAATGCCACCACCCCGGACAGAAAAAGAGGTACGAGGTTTCTTAGGCTGCATTCAATACATTAGTAGGTTCATAACTCGGTTGGCATCCACTTGTGAACCTATCTTCAAACTCCTAAGGAAGAAAGAGCCGAAAGAGTGGAATGAGAAATGCCAAGATGCCATTATAAAAATCAAAGAGTATCTACTCTCTCCCCCTATACTTGTCCCTCCAGTGCACGGTGAACCTTTGCTCCTATATTTGTCAGTAGGAGAAATAGCGGTCGGATCAATGATGGCCCAAATTGGCAAGACGGATGGAGAAGAACACGCAATTTACTATGTGAGCAGGAAATTGTTGGAGTATGAAACTCGATATGCTCCTGCGGAGAAAACTTGCACGTCCTTGATTTAGGTAACTAAGCGTCTAACCCATTACATGGTACCACATCCCGTCAAGTTGATCTCGCGAATGGATCCAATTAAGTACCTTTTTGAGAAACCAGCATTAACAGGGAGGATGGCTAGGTGGTTGTTGCTATTATCAGAATTTGACATAACTTATGTCAATCAAATATCTGTGAAAGGGCGAGCAATTTCTAACCATCTGACAGCATTTCCCTTAGAAGTTGATTCCCGAGCAACAGAGGACCTTTTCCCAGATGAAGATTTGCACTCCATAGAAGCGGAACCAAATGAAGTGTGGCAATTGTACTTTGATGGAGCCGCCAATAAAAAAGGATTTGGCGCAGGGGTATTACTGATAACCCCAGGTGATTTTTACTTACAGATGGCCTTCCAGTTAGAATTCAGTTGCACCAATAACATAGCGAAGTATGAAGCTTGTGCTATTGGGTTAGAAATGGCTTTGTCTATAGGGGTGGACAAAATTAAAGTTTACGGAGATTCCTCCGTTGTGATCTGTCAAACACAAGGAAAGTGGAAGACTAAGGATGAGAAGTTAAAGCCCTACCAAGTTTATTTGGAGCAACTGATCCAATGCTTTAAGGAAGTCTCTTTTGAGTATCTACCCAGGGATAGCAATCGGTTCGCTGACGCTTTAGCCACTTTGGCATCCATGGTAGAATGCGATACTCAGGACAAGATCCAGCCGTTCCTAATAGAAAGGAGGACCCGCCCAGCATATGGATAACCAGTCAATCCACTCACCAAGGATGGAAGGCCTTGGTATGCTCCCGTGATGGATTACATCAAGGAAAGGAGGTACCCTGAAGAGTTTTCAGAAAAAGAGAAGAGGCATTTGCGAAAATATGCTACTAAATTCATCCTCCAAGGAAACTTGTTGTCCAAGAGGTCTTATGATGGTATCTAACTATTATGTGTAGATGAGGATCAGGCTCAAACCATTATGGAAGAAATCCATCAAGGAATATGCGGACCACACATGAATGCAAGGATGTTGACCAAGAAAATTCTCAGGATGGGATATTATTGGGCCACTATGGAAGCTGAGTGTGCCGCCTTCGTCAGGCGATGCCATAAATGCCAGATATTTATGAATATTATCAACATTCCTCCAACAGAGCTACACTCGTTGAATGCCCCTTGGCCGTTTTCTACTTGGGGAATCGATGTAGTGGGCAAAATAACCCCTAAAGCTTCTAATGGACACCAATTCGTGTTAGTCACCATCGACTATTTCACAAAGTGGGTAGAAGCCCAGTCTTATGCAGTCTTGACCTCAGCTAAAGTGGCAAAATTCATAAAAGAAAATATCATCTGCAGATACGGTGTCCCTCAGCAATTGATCTCGGATCAAGACTTGCACTTCAGGGGAAAAGTGGAGGAACTCTGCGATAGGTTTGGTATCAAGAGGCATAAGTCTACTACTTACCATCCACAGACTAATGGAGCGGTAGAAGCAGCCAACAAAAATATGAAGGTCATACTGCAAAAGATGGTAGATACACACAATGACTGGGCGGAGAAGCTTCCACTAGCCCTATGGGCATATCGAACTTCTATCTGGACCTCCACCGAAACTACCCCATACTCTCTTGTGTATGGAGTGGAAGCTGTGTTGCCTGTAGAAATTCAAGTCCCTTCTCTTTGAGGTTTACTCGATAGTCAGTTACCTGAAGGAGAATGGGTAAGGAACAGATATAAAGAGCTTAATCTCCTGGATGAGAAAAGGATGAAAGCCATGGACAATCTCAAGAAATATCAACAAAGAATGGCTAGGATGTTCAACAAAGGTGTACGCACTCGAAGCATTGAAGAAGGATATTTGGTTCTGAGAGAGCAGCGAGCTCCTGTTCATGATCAAAGGGGAAAGTTCCGGCCCAACTGGAGCAGACCTTACAAAGTCAAGACCATATTGCCAGGCCAGGCGGTTCAATTCTCTGACCTTGATGGAGAAGATCTTCGGGGATTAGTCAACATGGACCAATTGAAGAAGTATTTCCTCTGAGTCAATTAAAGTGACTTGAACTATGTTCGACCTGATTCCTCCCAAGGGATACGTAGGCAACTCGATATATCCGAGTGCGGTCTCAGAAAAAAAAAAAAGGGGGACATTGTATTAGTTCCCTTCCATAAACTTTGCCAACCGGCATCCCTTGTATGTATGGGTAAATCTCGCCACTTGGCCTTCTATTCATTGACTTAGCTTAGGTGAAAAATCATCTAGAGCTGGTTATTAGCAAAGGATTTATTCGTTCTATGCCACCAAATGCTAACCTGATCCTTCATGCAGGTAGTATGAGGGGACCAAAGAAAGAAGGGTTGGACGAACAGTTGCGCCAGTGGACCCTTCGGATGAATGTGGATGAGCCCACACTTCTAGAGGATCTCCATCTAACCATGCTGGGAAGAATCGGTTGTTTCAAGCTCTATCATGACTTACTCAAAGAAGTATCGAAGTGCTGGAACCCCCAATTACATAGATTTTGCTTCGGAAAAATTTGGTTGGCTCCGAACATTGAAGAATTCCAGGCTTGCATGATGGCACCCCCTCGAGGAAAATTGTTCCTCCCAACCATAAAGAAAGAACAACTTTTCAAAGATTTGGAAGATTTCTTAGCCATGAATAAGAAGGAGGTAAAGTAAGTTCTCAATTATGACAAGGTAGATGCGTTGAAAGTTGTGAAGATCTTCAATAGCAATAGGTTTGAAGAGGAAGGACAGATCAGATGCAGAAAGTGGGCATACTTGTTTTGTATGATTGGGAGGTACCTGTTAGCATCTCCAGGAAGAGGCATACTCCAATGATTGCGAAAGGAGTTAAACAGATTGAAGGAGGATGTGACATCACTCCCACCATTTTAGTAGAAACATTCAAAGGGTTTGATAACATGAGTGAATCTCAGAAATACATAACAAACTTCTTTCATGGATCTCCGGTAGTGTTCCAAATGTGGTTGATGGAAAAATTGAAGTTGGTAGCACCAATTCCATGTACTCACCTCCGACCCATGCATTACCAAATAAAAAGGGAAAAGCCAAAATTCCATAAGATCCAAGACTGGAAGAAATATTTGGAGAAAAGAGATGTTCAAGAAATCAAGTGGGATAGCCCCTGGATGAAGGCCGAGGTAGAAGAACCAAAAACCCTCAGGTGCAATTATGTGAGATTCATGGGTCTGACTCGTACCAGATTTTACATCCCTTCCTTATTATCTCTAAGGCAAGAACAACCCAAGTTGAAGAATGTCAGAACCCCAGAGATATTGACACAAGAAGTGGTGGTTTTGTTGTCCGAAATGTGGAAAAATGCCGTAAACAAGTGATATCAGTCCAATGTTCCCATCTTCATTTGTTTTCCTTTCTCATGTAATGGAACCATTGATCAATGGAATTCGTGCTTCTAAGGAAAAGGACTGAGTCATGTGTGCATTTCAAAGAAAGAAGTATCCAATGAATTCATGCAATAATGTGTAAACAACTTGTTTAAATGTATAAAAGAATAATGTGTACAAAACAAAAAAAAATCATAGCACATCTATACAATGAAAAAAAAAAAAAATATCATAGAAACAAAAAATAAATCGACAAAAAAGAGTAAATGTACATAGCTGTGCCGATAAAAAATATATATATACAAGAAATCATGGCTCAGGGGAGTAATCGTCGACATCCAGGCCTCCCCCCACCCCGCTCTGAGACATCCTCAGGCCATCTCTCTTGACCTTGACTCGCGTGAGGTTGAGCTGCAGCTGCTCGTTCGCAAGCCTCAATCTCTCGACCTCTCTCCGATAGTGGTTAAGCTTAACCCTTTGAAAAAAAAAATAAGCATTAAAATAGAAATAAATAAATAAAAAAAATAAAAAAAGAGAAAAAAGAAAGAGGGGTGAAGCATTATGGTCCGATGGCCCGCATCCACACGAGATATGATCATCTCATCCATGCTCGCCATCATACGCCTCATGTCGGTGTATCGGCTCTCATCCACCTAGACAAGATATCTGGTTGAAATGTCAAAAATTTGAACGGATAAGTATTAGGAAGGTTAGATGTGCTCACCCTATCATAAGGAAGAGGGAGGCCAAGGTCAGCGTCTACAGCCCGAGGAGGTGGCAAGATGACCTCGACCATCCCAGGCTCATGGTGGCGGATAAACCACGAACGATATCCTGGAATGTGGTCATCTAGACCAGCAATCCGCAAGGCTGGGGCCTCTCCAGAAGGCTCAACGCTTGACTCTGCCTCCACTGCTCAAGAGGTGCGGGAAGAACTCCTACCACCGTAGACCCCTGGGACCACAGGGCGGCTTGGGAACTGTCAAAAGAAGAACAAAACAAGAGTTAGCTTAACAATCTAATGAGTAAATAGAAAGTGAGAAAAATGGAGAAAATCTCACTAGAGGCCCCTCTCGGGTGAGGGGGACACAGACCATCGCTCGATGAAGAAAGGTGGTGTAGTCTGTCTCGACTAACACCAGCCCAATCCCAGGCTCACCCACCCTCCAATGCTCGATCTCCTCTCGATCCATCAGGGCCGGCTTATGAACTCTGGCTGGAGGAGGGCAGGGCACCAAGCAAGCCTCAGACCACTGCAGGGACACTCGCTCTCCCAAGTAAAAGGCAAATCCCCACGGGCCCTCAAAGAGGACCCTGTGGGTGAAGAGAGCTGAGGCCCTAGTAAACAGGTCCGGATCTAAAATCACCTCCCCCAAGTAAGGGCAGAGAGAAGCCTGTCAAGTAAAAGTCAAGATCAATACAAAAACAAAAAAAGAAGGAAAGAGAAAATAAGATGAACAATCATCTTAGATTTACCTCAGCAGGCTGCAGCTCATCCAGGAGGTCGCGAATGGACTCAAGGTCCTTATGGCGACCACTCCTGAGCAGGTAGGACTTACGCCACTGCGTAGATCTGGGAAAATTGGTTTCGGGGTCATCCCTAGGTCTGAAGGTGGGGACCCGAAATCGTAAAATCTCGTAGCTCCATATCTGTAATAGATGGTTGTGAGTTAGCAAAGCGAGCTCAAATAAACAAAAATAAAACAAAAAAAGGGGGGGCAAAGTTGAGGAAGCTTACCCAAAGGACATAGCAGCATCCGATCAGGTTCGGCGACCCCACAACCAGATAGTCCATCATATCTAGGAAGTAGGCGTATGTTGAACCACCCCAATCATAGCCCACAGCTACGTCGAAGTCCTCAAAAAAGTGAACATATACGGCATCGACTGTCACCGTACCTATCATATCGTTGAAAATCACCTCCGCCAGCAAGAAGAGGAGGAAGCATTGAGCCTGCTGATCCTAAAGATCGGACGGCGACTGGTCTATAATAACCTTCTCGTCCCCGGAACCCCTCAGGAGTGACACGGGGATCTCTCTCCACATAACAACAATCCCCAGCTGCTGCCTATAATACTCCAGGTGCTCTGACGGCTCCGTCGAGGCTACAACCCTCTCCTCCGAAGTCAAGGTCATGGGTACCCCTCCAAAGGGTAACCCCATGATCATGTAGAAGTCTAAAGGGGTGACAGTCGCCTCGCCAAATGGAAGGTGAAACGTATGGGTGCTCGGCCACCACCTCTCTATCAAAGCCCTCGCAGTTGGGCTATCCAACTCGTGGGCTAGAGATGCGACGATGTGTCCCAACCCGGTCCGAATCACCCGTGACTGTACCGTCGGGCAGAGTGAGCGGTACCACTCTAAAACAGCCTCCAACCCACAATACTTCTTGGGCAAAGGGAGGGGCTTGCCCTACAAAGAAAAATAAGGCAAATGGTCAGTCAAAATAGTTGGGACAACAGTCAAGATTAATACAAAAAAAAAGAGAGACTGTGAAAATAAATAAGGGGCATTGCCTCCATTTACGTGCCAAAAGACACTTAGGGTAGTGTCTAATGGCCTCGCCTTGATTTGTGTGTCACTAGGTGCCTAAGGTGGTATCTAAGGGCATTGCCTCCATTTGTGTGCCAAAAGACACTTAGGGTAGTGTCCAATGGCCTCACCTTGATTTGTGTGCCACTAGGTGCCTAAGGTGATATCTAGGGGCATCGCCTCTATTTACGTGCCAAAAGACACTTAGGGTAGTGTCTAATGGCCTCGCCTTGATTTGCGTGTCACTGGGTGCCTAAGGTGGTATCTAGGGGTATCACCTCCATTTGCATGCCAAAAGATACTTAGGGTAGTGTCTAATGGCCTTGCCTTGATTTATGTATCACTGAGTGCCTAAGGTGGTATCTAGGGGCATCACCTCCATTTACGTGCCAAAAGATACTTAGAGTATCTAATGCCTTCGCCTTAATTTACGTGTCACTGGGTGCCTAAGGTGGTATCTAGGGGCATCGCCTCGATTTGCATACCAAAAGACACTTAGGGTAGTGTCTAATGGCCTCGCTTTGATTTGCATGTCACCGGGTGCCTAAAGATGGTATCTCGAGGCATTGCCTCGATTTGTGCTAACCGATATCTAAGGAAGGGTCTAATGGTCTCGGTTCAATCTACGTGTTGTGTAGTGCTTAAATGGTATTTTGAGGCATTGCCTCTATTTACGTGTCAGGAGACACTTGGGTCTCACTTCTAGCCTATAGTCCTAGGTAGGGGTGTCAATGGGTCGGGTTGGGCCGGGCCTGCCAAAGCCCTGACCCTGACCCTAGAGGTCTAAACCCTGACCCTGACCCTGATCCAACCCTAGCAGGGCCAAGAAACCCTCAACCCTGACCCGACCCTGCCAGGGTTTTTCTCTGGCCCGGCCTGACCCGACCGGACCCTGATAGGGTAGGGCAAGGTTGGGTCGGCCCTGATTGACCCTGTCTTGACCCTGTTTTAACCCTGTCTTGACCCTGATTGATATATATCAAAGAATATATCTAAAAAAAACCTGAAAAATTCTGTAAAGAATAAGAATAAGATGGGAAGGAGAGAGAGGGAGAGAGGGACTTGTAAATTTAAATAAAAATAATTCACAAACATCTATAAAAATCCATAAATAAAAATAGTGCCATAAACATCCATAAATAAAAATACTCTCACAAACATCCATAAATAAAATACTTCCACAAACATCATAAAAATACTACCACAATCATCCATAATAATCTATCACAAATATCCATATAAATACTGCCACAAACATCCATAAAAATACTACTGCTACAATCATCCATGAATAAAAATACTGCCACAATCAACCATCAATCACAACAGCATCCACGATCCATCTCCATGATATGCTTGAATCTGGGATTCCTGGAAAAAAAAAATGCCCAAAATGAAGGAAAAACTCTATTAATACTAGCAGATGTCAAAGAAAATATTAACTAGTAAGAACTATTGTTTGGATACAAGTCCTTACCAGTTCACGCCAAATAAGTATGCATTATCATCCATCAAGTCAAAGTTATAGTTGCATCACCACAATCATTGTTAGTAGCTGAAAAAAAACACATTTAACAAATGAACAAATCAATAAACTTAATCATCATTTATAATGTTATTATTATTATTGTAATTAAATGATATAAGGGAATTTAAAAGGTTGTTACCTGATTCGATCTTCTCAAGGTCAATTAAGTTCTCTTCAACATCAACTGAAACCGGTGCCTGTCGTAGCCAATCTTGTGTACATACCAATGCCTCTACCATCTTAGGTGTCAAAGAGCTACGGAACTGGTCTAAAATCCTACCACCGGTGCTAAAAGCACACTCTGAAGCAACACTTGAACAGGAATCGCCAAAACATCCCTTGCCATCTTATTTAGAACCACAAATCTTGTACTATTGACCTTCCACCAATTCAAGATGTCAAAAGAATTGAGTTCATCCTCCTTCTCAATACCTTCCAACAAATATTTGTCTAAGTCAGATGTCACATGGAAATGCTCCTCCTCTTCTAATGCATTATGAAAACCCCTTTCTGAAAATTCACTGTCATCATCATCTATTGATGAACCATCAAAAGAGGTTGTAGATGAATCCACTCTCACTGTACTACTTGTCGACCCTTGCATTTGGTAATGTCTCAAGAGACGATCCATGACATTTTTAATCCTCTCAATGTTCTCTTCCACCTCATGCTGAGAATATAATTTTGAATAGCAATATTTCACATATCTCAACTTAAATCGTGGATCAAGAACACGAGCAACAACCAACATAATATTCATTTTGTCAGTGCCACTATCACCCCAATATTTGTCAAATTTTTCTTTCATTGCCAATAACATATCCCGAATCATGTCATCTTCACTTCTTGACCACTTGTTCAACTGTGATTCAATCACACTAATCTCTTTGAAGTAAAGATTTGAAGTAGTAAAAAGAGACCCAGACAATCTTGTAGTTGCACTGTAAAAAAACTCCAACATCTTGCATAAAACTTTAGCTCTCTCCCAATCTTGAGTAGTTGGGACCCCATCCTTGCACTCCATAGTAAAGTTTGGGTCTCTATCTTCTACACATTCAAAAGCTTTTTGAAACTCCAAAGCAGTTTACAACATAAGATATGTAGAGTTCCAACGAGTAGAAACATCTAAACTCAAAGCTTTCTTACACTCAATCTTTTCTTGCTCACAACACAATCTAAACTGTTGTGACCTTGATGGTGAATTCCTTACATACTTCACTATAGAACGAACTCTACTTACAATATCTCCACAATCCTCAAGACCTTTCTTGACAATCAAATTCAAAATATGGGCAGCACATCTCATATGAAAAAACTCACCACCCAACAATAACCCATTTTTCTTATTAAATCTTCTCTTTAAATTTCGAATTGCAACATCATTACTGCCTGCATTGTCCACAGTAATACTACATAGTTTATCCAACCCCCAATCAATCAAACACAGCTCAAGGGCATTACTAATTGCTTCACCAGTATGTGGTGATGGGACTACGCAAAAGTTAATGATTTTCTTTTGCAATTTCCAATTTCGGTCAATGTAATCTGCTGTGAGGCACAAATAACCAAGATTTTGGATAGAAGTCCACATATCTGTGGTGAGGGACACCCATTGAGCAGTTATCTTAAACAAATCTTGCAACTTCTTTTTCTCCCCCAGATACAATTGCAAGCAATCTTGTGCCACAGTATTACAGGTCAAAGTATTAAACCTAGGCTGTAAAGCCTTACAAAAATCTCTAAACCCGTCCCGCTCTACAAATATAAATGACAATTCATCCATAATAATCATGCGCGCAAGCACCTTTCTACACAATTCATAATCAAATTTCCAAGCTAAGATACTAGTGATTGTACTCTTACCATCACTCGTGTCAACTTTAAAATCCAAAAGTTTTTGCTTCTTATTTTTTTCACTACTTGGACACAGAAGACATCTATCCAAATGTCGTTTTAGTGAACTAGTACCATGTTCACTTGCACAACCAAATTCCCTGTGGCAATACTTGCATGTACACTTTGTAGCTTTTGAACCACTGGGCGGTATAACTTTAGTGAAGTGATTCCAAACACTAGATGACCCTATAGTGAGGGGATTAGAAGATACCTCAGACGCATTAGAGTTTAGTTGTGCCTTTGTAGAGCTTGTCACAGGATCCTTAGAGCTTGATTCAACTGGATTTGAATTTGGATGATTTGAACTTGAGTTTGGATGATTTGAACTTGAGTTTGGCTGCCTTGGATTTGAGTTTTCCTCCATTGAGATCTGTACAAATTCAAAAATCCAAACATGTGTAAGATCTTTGAAACAATAAGTTGAAGAAAATAGTTAAGAAGAAGGAGACTTGCTCTATATGATTGATACATGGTGTGAGTGATGAGCTCCCACTCAGATTGATACATTAATGAAGAAGAAGGAGACTTGCTCTATATGTAGATCTAATCTGAAAGAACCACTCTTTCACACCCATTATAAGAACCCTTCCCTCTCCACAAAAAACCATCTTATCACACCCTTATCCACTCTCTCTGTCCCTCCCTTCTCAAGCTAGTTCATCTAATATAAGTAGCAGGGGAGATCTTTCCCATTGCATTATTTAGAGTGAAGTGATCTCTTTTCCGAGATAGCTGTTAATATGCAGATTTTGTGTATTTATTCTATCATACTGGGTTGTTATTGGATCTTTCCTCTTTCCTGGTCCCCTACCCCCTTCATCTGGACTCTGTACTATAAATACGCCACATCACAACTTAACAGATGGAGGCTAACGGTAGGGGAGGTCTTAGTAATTTTTTGAAAACTACAGGGGAATCATATGTAAGGTGGGAAAATCAAAGGGAAGAATGTGTAATTAAGATAAAGTACAGGGGAGGGGATGTAATTTTCCCTAAGTTAAATTAATTTACTAGTGTAAATTTACTACTAAACACTAGAAAGTGGTGCCAAAGTCTGATACTTTGACTCTATATCTATCATCTAAGAGTATAACAAAACAAATCCTTTAAAAAAAATTAAAAGTGATCTCATCATAGTGGTTGGAACAGTTCTAGTCAAACACCCTGACTAGGTCAATTTCGTAGACAACCAATCACACAACCACCGCTGCTTTTACTATTGACATAGTCATCTTTGTGTCCATAGCAATGTACTGCAACTGGCTGGAGAAAAAGAATTCGCTCAGAAAATGAATGAACCAGGGGAGGTCTTCTATGCTCAAGTTTCGATTCTTCTAGGTTCAAAGTAGAAGTCACCATCTTATCACACCCTTAATATAAGCAGCAGGGGAGATCTTTCCCATTGCATTATGATATTTATTTATTTTTTCAATAGTTTATTGCCATTCTCGAAGATGGGATCTATCTGTCTCATATGAGGACATTATGCATCTCTTGTGAAGGTGTGAACTTGTAGATGTGTTTTGGCCTCTGTTTTAAAAGAATTTGAATGAATGTGGATATTCATTTCCCTAGAGGAATAAGGGATTAGTTCATGTCTTCATGACTCATCTCTGATGTCTATGATAGAGATTGTTTGCATTTAGTTATCTTTAAGTGTGAACTCATAATTCTCATCCTAGACAGATCATCTATATCTGTGAATTGGTTATACAAGACACTAATTCTTCCGAATGGGACTTTTACTTCATTTCATTGGGTTAAATACAATATTTTGCTGTTTAACCGAAAAAAGAGACTGTGTGTGAAAATATAAATGACAATTCAATGTGCGTGCAATTGGTTGGCCACAAGAATAGCCATATGTATCTTGTTCAAGAGCACTAACAGACGTGTTCCACTCTCACCCAGTGGTTTTTGTTAGGTCATGGTCAGTGTTATGTTCAGCCGGCACTAGCAGATGTGTTCCACTCTCGCCCAGTGGTTTGTGTTAGGTCATTCGTATCACACTGGCATGGGCCATATAATGCTGGTTAAGAGTAGGAGACAACGACCTATGGGGGCATTGCATCCGACGATTGCTGGAACGATTCAGAAGCATTGGTTCTTAAAATAATAAAATAGTTGTTATTGCCGCAATTCTTATGGCTGGTGTTGTAGCAAAACAAATATTTCATAGATTCACAGAGAACATGCATTCAAACTTCAAAGATTTAAAAAATAATAAACACAGACGTTGATCAAGAGAGATGCATTTCAGATCTGAATCCACGCATACTAGCAGCACTGTTGCGAGGATGGGGAAAGACCCAAATAAGAATGAAGTGCTGAATATTAGAACATACCTTGAGTCCTTGATGCGAATCTGGGAAGGAGGAACTGAGGAAGAAGAAGGCTGCTAGTCGTCGAGCGGCGGCTTTCTCAGCTTATCGTGGATGAAGAAGAAGAACGGGAAGACTGAAAATGTGAAAACTGAAAACGAAAAGGGAATATGACCATATGGGATTAGGGTTATTTATCACTCTTATGGGTATTTTGGTATTTTTAGCCATATAAACGCTTATAAAGAATTCAGGGTCGGGTCCGGTCCGGGCCGGGCTAGGTTCGCTACCTTGAACCCGACCCGACCCGACCCTGCCAGGGTCAGCCAAAATCTCAACCCTGACCCGCCCTTCGGGCTGGCAGATCAGGGTCGGGTTTGGATCGGGCTCAGGTCGGGTTTGGGCCGGGCTCAGGGCGGGTTCAGGCCGGTTCGGGCCAGCCGGGTATTATTGACACCCCTAGTCCTAGGTCAAGGTCTTAGGTCTAAAGGTTCATCCAGGCAATAAATTAAATAACCTATAAAAATTAAATGCATAACAAAGTGGGACTACTGACCTGGCCCCATATGGAGCGGCAATCGTGGTGGGCGGTGTCAACTAGGATAACCCCTGAAGGGTACCATGCAGCTCGTGCATCTTGAGTAGTAGTGCCAAGCAGTGGCTCCCTGTGAGACTGGCCTCCTCGTCGACGGAAAGACATGGTGAGAATGAGAGTGGGTCGCAAAAGGAACAAAAAAGGCAGGGCTCCGCAGCAAAAATGGAAATAGAGAAGTGAAGGGAGGGCACTTCTATTTATAAAAGAAGTCATTGCGCCCACGGCACCATGGAGATCTCCACGGCCCCGTGAGGCAGTGGCCCACGGCGCCGTGGGCCGAAAAGAAAAAAAGAAAAAAAAAAGAAAAAAAGAAATAGAAAAAAAAAATATATATATATATATATATATATATATATATATATATATATATATCTACCAACATAAGTCTGAGGATTACTCCTCATGTAAGTACTCACGAGCAAATGGATTATCCGATTACGATGAAAGCCACTTGCAACCCAAATCATGGGGCCTCGCATACAGTTTGACCGAGGTTTCAATTACTTCTGCACTTACGAAAGTCACAAGTCTTCTTTACAGGGCTCACCCGTTAGTAAACTTTCCTTTTACACATCTGTGAAAGCATCATAATCCCATGAAAGTACATCTGTCCTAATATTCCTAGTGGTGTACGTGCCATACTAATCCCCAATAAAGTTGTCAAAACCCTATTGAGTGGTGCCTTATCACCCTCTAAGCTACTTATCCCCAGTGGAGTCCTCTAATCCTGATTTCCATTCAGGAAGGTGTCCCTTCACCTTTAAAAGCGGTGCTTCATCACCCTCAGAGTCATGCATCCCCAATGGAGTTGTCAAAGCTATACATCCCCAGTGAAATCTTTAAAAATTCCCCAGTGAAACCCAAAACCTAATCTTTGGTCGAGCGGTGCCTTATCACCCTCAAACATAATCTTTGGTCGAGTGGTGCCTTATCACCCTCATGATTAATCTTCGGTCGAGCGGTGCCTTATCACCCTCAAAACTTGATTTTCGGTCAAGTGGTGCCTTATCACCCTCAAAACCTAATCTTTGGTCGAGCGGTGCCTTATCACCCTCATATCTTCGATCGAGCGGTGCCTTATCACCCTCAAACTTGATCTTTGGTCGAGTGGTGCCTTATCACCCTCATGATTAATCTTCGGTCGAGCGGTGCCTTATCATCCTCAAAACTTGATTTTCGATCGAGTGGTGCCTTATCACCCTCAAAACCTAATCTTTCGTCGAGCGGTGCCTTATCACCCTTAAACTTGATCTTTGGTCGAGTGGTGCCTTATCACCCTCATGATTAATCTTCGATCGAGCGGTGCCTTATCACCCTCAAAACTTGATTTCTGATCGAGTGGTGCCTTATCACCCTCAAAACCTAATCTTTGGTCGAGCGGTGCCTTATCACCCTCAAACTTGATCTTTGGTCGAGTGGTGCCTTATCACCCTCAAAACTTGATTTTCGATCGAGTGGTACCTCATCACCCTCAAAACCTAATCTTTGGTCGAGCGGTGCCTTATCACCCTCATATCTTCGGTCGAGCGGTGCCTTATTACCCTCAAACTTGATCTTTGGTCGAGTGGTGCCTTATCACCCTCATGATTAATCTTCAGTCGAGTGGTGCTTTATCACCCTCAAAATTTGATTGAGCAATGCTCGCATGATAGAGATTTGGTTTTTTTGAGTTTTTCTTTTGAGGATTATCGAAAGATTTCATCGTGATTAATTGTCTATTTTTGGCAACTCTATTGCCTTTGAGCAAAGCGTCAGCAGTACATGCTCTTGGTGACAAAATTAGTTGGTCTTTTGTCTTTATCCTTCGGCTATTAGCACAGGCCTCGACCAAAGAGGAGCAAATTATAGACACTGATTTTTGTCACCCCCTGATCGACGATGATGACAACGGGATATGGACGATGGATGATGCACTTTCCCTCTTTCTGGACCTAAGATGCCTGACCCACAAACCCGAGAACCATTCTGAACACAAAATGACCCATTTTAGGCCCAAAAACAAGGAAAAATGGCACTGTGCCCCCAAGGCGCCGTGGACTCCTTCCCACGGCACTGTAGGCTCCTTCCCACGGCACCGTGGGGATGTGTACCAGATTTCCACTGCGCCACGAGGGGGTGTGACATCAGCTTGCTGACGTCCCCCATGGCGCCGTGGACATCTCTACGACGCTGTGGAGGACTTATCTGGCCAGGAGAGAGAGGGGACCCCTCCCTATAAATAGGAGGGTCCCCCTACCCCAAAAAATAAGGAATTCCGGGTAGAGAGACCCTCCCCAAGTGATTTCCACCTACTTTTCGTCATTTCTTCACCTACCTTTCTCCCCTTTCTCCTATGAGAATGTGAGTGAGTGAAATTTTCTTGGTCATGGATAGATCCTTCGATTATCCCTTCGAGCATAGAGCACTTCTGCTCCTAAGCATTGCTATCCCGTCCGTGTACGGATAGCAATCAAAACCCCTTTATTCCAGACGTTATTTTGTCTGTTTGCTCCTCTTCAAACTATCTGAAAGAGCCGTTACTCTGCCCAAAAATAATTGGTGTCAATCCATTCGTCTATCTCCCCTGAGCCAAGGGAATACAACCGTACAGGTATAATTACTGCACTCTTGTTGATTCAATGTAGTCCTTTCATATTTCATCATTTTGGTCTATATTTTTCGTATATGTAATGTAGTTTATTATGTTCTAGTTCAAGTTATAACATTTGAATGTAGTTCATAATATCTCCCATCCGCGCAATAAAAGAGAGAGAACATTCGTCCTTATGTAGCATTTAAGACAGAGAGATCGGCTTCGGCTGGGCGAGGTGGGTGCCTAACACCTTCCCACACTCGTAACCTGACCCCTTACCCAAACCTCTGGTCAGACCATATGGAGTCACGTAACCCGATTCCGTTCACAATGGATAGGGCTACACCTAATGGGTCCTAGGCCCTAACCCTAGGTGGCGACTTCACATTACGTTAGCATATTTTAATGCATGATCCCAATCCCCATTTATCAACATTATACATTGAAATTATTATCCGTATCAATAAGATACGGTCGTCAAGAAGAGGCTGAGGAAACCCTCGCCGGAGCCTGGGAGGACCACGGTACTTACACCTACTATTATATAAAGGGACCAAAACGTGGAGGGAGCATACAGTGCTCCACTTTTCTGGCTGCCTCTTCTTGGATGTGTTTTGGTCCTCCCCTCTCTCTCTTGTGATCTCTTCTTCTTCTTCTTGTTGCTCTCTATTGTGTTTGAGGGTTAGGGTTTTAGAAACCCAGATCTGTGCTTGAAGAACTATAGAGCATCTGGGATTGGCTTAAAGAACCTTGGCTACACCATTGGAGGTTCAGATCTATTTACTTGGAGTGCTCATTGGAGGAAGAACCATTGTCTATTGGAGGAGCAACACTTGAGGCTCATCAGGTTAGCAATTCTTTGTTAATTCCTCTTGATTTTAATCATTGATTATTTATGGGATGCAAAAGAAACCCGAATCGATTTGTGCATTCGGTTATGGGATGGATCCCTCTTTCCATGAGATGGATTAGAGATGAATTTCTCCATCTCTTTTGGGTTCCATAATTGCATGGGACACAAAAGAGAAGGACAGGGCATTGGTTTTTTAGACCAAACCCTAATTGGGATGCACCAGGGTTCCCATGGGCAACCATGGGAAACCCTAAAATTAGGGTGCCCATGGGCAACCATGGGAAACCCTAAAATTAGGGTGCCCTAACCCAAGGCGTGCAATACCCTAATTGGTTTATGATTGGTTTCCCAGGGGAACTATGACATAATCCCAGGACCATAGTTTGACCTACATAACCCCACCATTACTTTTTGACATAATACTCTCTACCATAGAGATGTACTGCGTAATCCAGTGCACCCAGTTAACACCTACAAAGCCCATTTGTATTAGGAGTTTCTCAAGAAACATATTTTGGAGTATCGAGCTCGACATGAATGGCCTGCGTACAATTGAGCTTTACCATTTCAAAATGATGACATTTACTTTATATGCTACACGAGCAACCATGTATTTATCTTAAAACAAACAGAGCCTCAACATTAAACGCCAACACACCATCTTTGTTTATCTATTAGTTGAAAAGGCCTAGAAGATGGCTTTTCAAAAGCCGGCCAATCTTGTCGTAGATGCAGATCTTTTACGGCGCAGTTGCCAGTCCGGCCTATGCTGCGTAGACACAAGGTCATGCGTAATTACCTCCTTACCCCCGCTCAGGCAAGGGGCTCGGGCAGGGGTAAGGCAGTCATTGCACCCGGCCTTGTGTTTGTGCAGCACAGACAGAACGGGGCAGCGCGCCATAGAGGATTTGTTTCCTAGCTTTGACCAGGTATTGATTATTGTATTAAATATCTTCATCGCAATGTCCAATCCTGTTAAGGTTAAGATCCTAAGACTTTGATCTACCCAATACACTTCTAAATACTTGGGCAATAATTTTTCAAAATAAAAATTCCAATATTAAAGAATTCTCATTATTAACAAATACATGACGTGATGACTAGCCCTGATAGACTATCACATTTTCGTAGGTGGCATGTAGCCATTTCTTGATGGTTTTCACTTTTAGGGTAGTCCTTTTCAGGACTCAAACCCGTGACGTGACGAGTGGCTCTGATACCAAATATTACGTATTTGACCAATACGCTAAAAACTCCAGAGCTGATGGAACGTGTTAGGTCAAGCCCTTTAACCTATTATTAAACTTTGGAATTCCAGGTTAATTGTATCAATTGAATAACGTATTACAATTGAAATATATAGTATAACCTACCTAAAATGTCTCTTAAAGATAAGAGATTTACAAGTAAATATGGTATACAATACGAGAATGATTATGTGGATGGATATACAAGATAAGGATGGGTAGGTAGAGAGATAAGATTGTAAGACCTATCTCATACTAGACTGGTCTAATCTAACGCGCATACACTAGAGTGGCCTGACTGGACTAGGCACATAACAGAAAACATCATATTTCCCAGAGATATGTAGCTTGTAAGAACCTGAACAACAACCTTTTTTAATCTTCTTAAGCCTTCATTAAATACAAAAGGAAGTGTCGCAACTCAATCAACTGCTCTAAACTTTTGGGATTCTGCAATATGGGACTTTATATCACATGCTGAAACAACAAAGAAACCGACTTGCTCCTTTGTTTTAATGTCGGCAGCAATTCCTTCCCTCGTTAATTTTGGATTCTTCTTTTTTTTTTTTCTATATTTCTTTCCTTTATTTTTCTCGCACTCCCTCTCTCCTTGTCATCTCTTTCTTGCAATCTCTCTCTTTCTCTCACCCTCTCTTACCTCTCCTCTCACTCGGACCATTCCCTATTTTCTCTCCATACTCACAGAATACCGAAATAGAAACTGACCGTATAAAACCATACAAACCGTATTGGTATGAATTCGATACGGTTTCAGTATGAGAAAATGATATCTCTCTCGATTCAATACAATATCAATTTTTAAGATGAAACCATTCGATATGTACCGATATCGTACCGAATCACCTATACCATACCGAATGTATACTGAACCTATAGTTATATCTATTTTGTACATTTAGTTTCATCATAGTATTTTTTTCAAAAAAAAATTTAGAACTTTCAGGATTTAAACTTTATTTGGTATCATAATCGTTGAAATTATGCGACCACGAGTGTGAGGAGTTGAGATTTTTTGGAGAAATAACTGCTTGCTGCATGCATGGTTTGATTGGAATTCAAATCTGTAACTGCTTCAAGCGAGTTATGAACATTTAGTGCCATAATCGGTTGATGGGATGACCCAAGTGAAAATAGTGAAACTGAAGAAGCACATGTAACATGAACTGCATAGTGCAGTTGGTGAGCTGTGGTGCGCTTCATGCCCATGCTCACCAGGAGGTTTCGAGTTTGAACCTCCTTGGCTCTTACCCTCTCCCCTATCCCCCTACCTTAGTAATAATAATAATATTATATAAGCTCCCTTTCCAAAAAAAAAAAAGAAACATATGTTGACCCGCATCGTTCTTGGCATCGGTAACTGTAGGCAGCGGGTGGCATACCAACTGCTTTCAAGGCTAAAACTCGTGATTCCTCATACAATAGAGTAGAGCATTCTCCAAGTTGCGAGGATAAAAAAAACAAATACCTGTAGAAACAAGCCATACCTGGTTGATGATGGTAATACTGAATAAAAGTCGTTTTTGATATCGAATACATGCTGTACCAAGTCAGTAAGACATTGGTATTGAAAATACATGATGTATTTTTTAGGGTGCAATTTTGGTATCTGAGTTCTATCTTTTGTACCCTACCAAAATCGTACAGTATTACCAATACCATACCGATTGACACCTCTCTAGCCCTCTCTCTTCAATTCCCTTTCCTTTTCCTTGCATTCTCTCTGGTAGGCACACATCCCGATGCACCCAATCAGCCCAGCCATTGGATGCTCGTTGGACACTCATTGGAGAGGATTCGAATTCGTCTCCCTTACCCAAATAGTCGATGTTTATCTCTAGGCCTGTAAACGGATCGGATTCGGCTCGGATACGGATCGGATGTAATCGGATTCGGATATTTCCTGGTCGAATACGGATACCTCTAAACTGATTCGGATGGATTCAGATGCGGATCGAATTCGGATTTTCGGCCATCCGTTTACAACTCTGCCTTGTGTAACCCGAACCTTCCTCCCCCTAGTGGATACAATTCACTCTCAATCCATAGTTTTAGATCATGATTTTCTTTTCCTCATATTCTAGAACCTGTTGAATCTTCAAAAACCCCAAAGATCGTTATTTATTTAATTTTTTATAATTAAGTATTCGGATCCGGATTTTTATCGGAGTATTCGGATTTTTTTTCGGATATCTCTAAATGAATACGGATGCCCCTAACCGGATACGAATGTGGATCGAATTCGGATTTTCAGTTATCCATTTACAGCCCTATTTATCTCTCCATCAGGATAAATAGATCAACTAAATGACTAAAATAAAACAAAACCCTTACCGCATGTCCCAACTCCCAATCGCAGCCTTCCTGAGGGCAATAACGTCAACCTAAGAACTACTTCCGTAATTCTCCGTGTATATATGTATATATAGGAGAAGAGACGAAGGGTTTTCATCACTATTTTTTAAGTCTTGTTATTCGTATTTGGCAGGCGATTCAGAATTTAGAATCCAAAGATTTCAGAGAGAGAGAGAGAGAGATGCCGCACAAGGAAGAGTTAGAGGAGGCGACGGTGTACCCTAGAGGGTTGAAGGAGGTTCGATGGGGATTTATACGGAAAGTGTATGGAATCCTTGCTGTCCAGATCGTTCTCACCATGCTCGTCTCCTTTTTGACCCTCTTATTATACTCTCCCATCAATGAACTCCTCAGTGGAATCGCCGGACTCTTGTTCTTCTTTGCGTGCTTACCCTCAATTTGTATTTCTCCATCTCTCTCTCTCTCTCTTTGAGTTTTCTTTTACTTTGCATGTGTAGTTTACATATTTTATTCCAGGAATGCCAACCAGGGTTTTAGTAATTGGCTGATTCGTATGGCTGATTCGAATCGGTCTCTATCGATACTGATACGAATCAGCCAATCCATTACCGATTCCACAAACCATGATGCCAAGAAACAAGTAGATAAACTGGGAAGTTCATGCTTGGCTTTGTGCAAGGTTATAGGTATCAGTATTGTATCAATGTTGGTCTTCTTCTTTTGGGCGGATTCAGATCCTGGCGCACAAACAGGGTGCGCTGCAATGACAGCCTTACCCCTACCCGAGTGCCTTGCCCGAGCGGGGGTAAGGTGGTCATTGCGTTGCACCCTATTTGTGCGCCGCATAGGCCGCTACGTGCAGCGCACCATAGATGATTTGGATCCCTCTTGGGCGACAGTGAGACATATCGACTCATACGGTATGATATCTTGATCCATACCTTTACAAGAAAAACTCCACTTACAGAAAATTATCGTCTCCATTTATCTACCCTTCCATTTCCTCCATTACATCTAATAGGGGGGAGTGGACCCCACCCGGACAGTGTATTCGGGCAGGGGATAAGGTTATCATTTCCGCCCTCCCTCCCCCTATGAGATGTAATGGAGGAAATGGAGGGGCAGATAAATGGAGATGGTAAAGATCCCCGCTTGCACATCTTTTTTGCTTTCAAGAATGCCCATTTTGTGTCCTAAATGGCAATTTCCCCTTTATTTCAAGGGGGAGGGGGGGAAGTAGTTTGACTACTCCCTTACAATAGTTTGGCTGATTCTCTTGCAAGGAGGGCTCAGTCTTTGTATATTTCCATTCCATGCCCATGTGTTTTCGGAAACTTGTAATTCGAAGACCATGTATAGGGTTGTGTTTGGTATGTATTCTTGGAATGCATTTTAGGTAAATTTTGTATTTTCGGATAATAAAAACAATTACTTTTTATTATCTGAGACTGCAAAATCGACGTAGAATGCATTCCAAACGCTGCCGTACATGTTGTTATTAGTAAAAACTTTGTATACCCAACACTACCATATCATAAATTTTGTTTATTCATGATTTGAACCAAGATATGTTGCTGGACTTCCTTGAGGCTGCTGAATTTGATTGTGCATCAGTTTTTTGTCCCTTGTACATTTATCACCAGAAACATCCATTGAACTTCATCTTCCTAGGGCTGTTCGCTGCTTCTCTGAGTATCGCTGTGGAAGTAGAATATGCAAATACAGAAGGTTAATTGCTCATCTTATATACACATCCCTTTCTTTCTGGTTAATGATCAAGCTTTCTAATTTGTGATTCTCACTGATGAATAATATGTGCAGGAAATTTGGTTGTTGAAGCATTAATTTTAACCACAGTTGTGGTTTCTACCTTGACTTGTTACACTTTCTGGGCTTCAATGAAGGGGAATCAAGATTTCAGCTATCTTGAACCAATCTTATTTTGGAGCCTTTTTGTCCTTTTTCTTATCTTCTTCCAGTCACTCATCTTGCAGACAATCTTCCCCTCATTTGGGCTAACATTATCAGTTTTCGCAATTTTTAATGGTGCCCTTGGTGCCATGGTTTTCTCAGGGTATATTGTTTATTATACAGATAACTTGATAAGGAGATGTAGTTACGACCAGTACATCTGGGCTTCTGCATTACTCTATTGGGATATTGTTTATTTGTCCCTCTCCATCTTGCGGGTGCTCAGGGGTATGTGTGCAGACTGATTGTGGTGTGTGATGGATGGACTTTTGATGGAGAGGAGATATCGGGTGAGTTCTTGAATCAGTTGGACCAACACTTGTCAGAGATATTAAGCGAAATAGGGCGAATTATGTTTTTTTCTTTAAGGCAAACACACCCGCCGAAGTTTTGAATTTTGAATTTAAACTTTTGTTTCCTTCTTCTGTAAGCAAACCTGCCTATATAAGTGCTTCGAATTTTCCTTTGTAATTAGCTTACATTTTGAATTCTCTCTACTTGTGGATTCAAGGTTCATTAGCATTAGAATGAGATCTAACCCCCAGTTCCCTACTGCATCAGCCATGAACCAATTAGGTGTTGCACTGAAGCTGACATCTTTTAATGGTTTTGATGAGGTGGTAATGGAAGTTCCCAAATTTGGTGTAATTCTGGTCTTATTTTTAGTCTTAAAAACACTTAGGTCCTCACCAGTGAAAGTTTTTGGTTCTCAGAAGTAGGGATATAAATGGATATTTGTAAATCCGTATTCGATCCACGTTCATATCCATTTAGGAGAATCCGAATCCGTCCGAAACTAATCGGATACGAATATGATAATCCCCCTATCCGACCGATTATAATCCGATTCGTTTAGCAGTCCAATGGTAATAAAATATCTAAAATATAATTTTGTGTTTGTCTATCTTTTCAAGTTACCTTATTGGATTTTGTTATCTTATTGTTATAAATTTATAAGTTAAGATAATGTGATTCTTTTTCTAGATTTGCTATTGGTTTATATATATTGTTTTATGCAATGTGATACATGGAATTACATATCTATTAAAAACTCAAAAGTAAAAAATGTAAGAGAATAAAAGACTAAGAAGAGTAGAGGAAAGGGTACCTACTGAACTCTCAAGTCTCAACCCTAACTCTCATCATAAAAACAGTAAATATGTCAACGGATAGTCGAAAAATCGTATTCGATCCGTATTCATATCCATTTAGGAGAACCTATATTCAAAAAATCACTATCCGAAAATTATCCAAATCCGTCCGAAAATCGATAGGATATTATCCGAATCCGTCCGAATATGATCAGATACGAATATGATAATGTCACTATCCGACCGAATTCGATCCGTTTACATCCCTACTCCGAAGAGAGTGTTTTTCACAATACAGCTTTAATTAGAACGTGAAGATCTTTCCATAGCTGTGCCTAGCCATGCCCGGTGCCTATACATTCCTTTCTCAGCGTCCCTGCATATGGGTGGAAGATCTCCATTAATAGTTAATACTTGCCAAATATTTTACTTACTAAGTTTCTTATATCATGATTAACTTTCTTCCTTTTCTTCTAATTAAGCATCGCCATACGATTTTAGTTGTACACTAGGTATTGGCTAGACCGGGTCGGGATCGCCCAAACTTGCACAAATATGATACTTTTACTCCTTTTGGTTTTTTGTAAAAAAAAATCTGCTTGTTTACCTTTTACTCTTGTCCGTACAAGTGGATCGGATAGGTATCGGATCCGATTCGAGATTACGAACCTTGGTTGAGAGATCTTAGGACCTTATTCTATAAAAATATATAATAGATGGAGTAATGGAGATAGAGAATATTGATATCGAATTAAATATTGTTACATTTTTTTTTTTCTAAAATTTAAGTGAGTTTCCATTTTCCAAGCCTAGAATAGCTTGTTTTGATTTTAGAAGACAACACACACACATCCAACCTTCTAAGGGCGGGCTTTTAGTGCAATGGTAAAGGCTACTCCATTGTGATCAAGTTGTCACGGGTTTGAGCTTGAAAACAGCTTCTTTGCGAAAGCAGAGATAAAGCTGCGTACATTATGACCCAACCCATACCCCGTAGATCGTACCCATAATGACATTGATTCTCCTAATTCTTGGAGTTCCTTGACAGCTGATGTATGTATGCCTTGAGTAGTACTCCATTACTCTATAGATGGACCAACCAGTCCTTTGCGAACAACATTACAATACTAATGATATGGACAATCTCTCATTGTCTAATCCCACGGGGACATGTGGCGAGGAGAATTTCGGAAGCAAGTGGTGGACAAAGGGGTTGAGGAAGATGATCTAGAGTAGCCCGATCTACATGAGTCCAGGGACAGCAAATCAAGATCCAGGAAGGGTATCGATCTATTGTAGCCCAAACTATGTAAACCCAGGGATAGGAAATCAAGATTCTGGGGGGGGGGGGGCGGTCCTAGAAAAGCAATGAGATGACTGGAACCTGTGGAAAAACTATAAATAAGAGGTGCTGGATCAGAGGAAGGAGGACACTCTCTTGCTCAAAAACCCTCTCCTCTGAGACAGAATTAGATTTCATTTTCCCACTTTCTCACTTTTTCCTTGTATTCTGGTTCAGATTTGAACCACTGGAACCGATTGAGATCTCCGGATCTCCGATTCATCAATTGAAGTGTTATCAAGGATTTCTGGCAAATTTCTTCGCATAACAACTAACAACAATTTCATTGGCAATGGGAGTGGGATCTGAGATACAATTCAGGATCAGACGTATCAGTCCCTTGTTGGATTATGCGAAAGGCCTCAAAGCTGGATAGATAGCATAACACACGTTCCCATTTTGGACTTGCTTTCAAATATAATAATTATATATATCCAGATCAAATTAAAAAGGTTGCTTTGAGGGGAAAATTTTACATCATGAGATTCTCTTTTTTCCTCTCGTTAGTTTAATTTTGAGCTCATCAGTGAATTATTTGACCGGGTTTACCACAAGAAAAGCGAATTTCCTTTTGTTTTCTTAAAAATTGTTCTCTTCTTGGCTTTCAAATTCTTTTTAAAGGGGTATCGTGTTTCTTACTTAATCAAATTTGCCTTAGATTTAAATTCTTTGGTATTTTCAATTTTGTCTTTTTCCCGGTTCTTCTCTTGGATCTTAATCCTGATGATAATCTAGTCCAAGGTCCAAACCGTTCGTTTGTGTTTCATATTTAATTCAAGTCACTCAATATTGTTCAGTAATAGATTGAACATCAAATTCTTTTGATAGAACCATTCTTTCCTTGACCAATTTATCCATAAGGACTTGGAACGGACTCGGCTCCTGTCAATCCGGGTAGCTTGCAGCCATGTGCAGCATTTGAGTGAGGCGGTGTGCATTTACCGCCTTACCCCTTTGCCCAAACGCTTTGCCTGAGTAGGGGTAAGGCAGTAAATGAGCACCGCCTCACTCAGGTGCTGCACATGGCTGCACGCTGCCCTAATTGACAAGATCTTTTTCAACTTGGAACTCATCAATTTAGGTAGAATTTTTCTTGTTTTTTTTTTTTTCAATTCTTTCCCCACCTTAGGTGAAGGAAAACGTTTACTGTTTTTTTTTTTTTTTTTTTTTAAAATATGTTTTGTTAGGAAAACAAACTAGTGAGAATGGTGAATGACGTTGCATATGCTATATTCTTGAAGGGCAGAGATAAGCCCAGTCCAGCCCATCTTGCAAGTTTTCAGGCTATGGCCGTGTTGAGGTCCAGTCAAATATTACAGACCATACATTCACTCTCTTTAGGTCTTTTTTGTTTTTGGCTACCGAGGAAACCCTTGAACCTGCCCGGGTTTACGGTTCAAGCCCAAAGGAAAACCCTGATTACACGAAGCATCCCTCCACCCCATGTAACACTTCATTCGTGGGCTCGAACCTGGGATCCTGTGACCAAAGCATATCATCTTAAACCAGCCGAGAAAACCCACAGGGTCTAAAAAATTTGGACCATTTCTCGATTTGTGTGTGTCATCCTTGCACAAGGGTCATGCTAATCTTCTATGTATTGATCACCCTAATTTTTTATTTTTGGAAAATAATATGTTGAATACATATATGAGAAGAAGCCTTTTAAACCACATTCTACTTATTGTTCTTTCCTTTTTTTCCTTTGTTATGACTAGGGGGTGTGGTTATGATTCTCAATTTTATACTCTCTGCAGCTGTATTAAAAAAAAAAAAAAAAAAAAACCCTCTTTTTCCAGCCATCGGCATTGCTGCCTGTGAGTTTGAATCTTCAGAAGAAAACTGCCTTCCACCTCGACCTCGAACCCAACTCGTCGGACTCACACTTTACCAGGTCTGAAACTATGCATATGCTATCTTCTCGAAGGGCAGAGAAGCCCAGCCCAGCCACCTTGCAAGTTTTCGGGCTATGGCCTTATTCAGGTCCAGTCAAACATTATAGACCATTTAACCCAAAAAAACAAAAAGAAAACAATACAGACCATACATTCACTCCCTTTAGCTCTGTCCTTTTTACGTAAATATAGTTAGTACACACAAATTTATCTGTTTACAGGGAGAGGTTCCTATGCACGGGCGTGCACAGAATCCAATAATGAAGGTGCACGATACACCCACTCTCACCTCAGCTCTCTGCATGCCATGCACCATACATTATTGTGCACAGAATCTTTTGCCGGGATAATTGAGAGGAAAAGAAAAAGTGAAACACATGGCCCACAATAAGAATAGCCACATCAGCCGTCGAAGTGGACTTAATGATTTTGTCTTTCCTCAGTAGGAAGGTGGAAAGGAAGCTGCTACTCCACTAGCGAGACACCATCTCTGATTCTCTGTAAAGTCAACGATTTTGCATGGTATTAGCAACTGGTAAGGCTATTTTTGGAAAGGTAAAGTTATGTTTGGAAGTCAAGAAAAGAAAAGAAAAAGGAAAAGCAAAAGGTTTCGTACACATCCGTGTATGGTGCACGATGGCATCAGCAATCATTGGATGAGGATGAGGGGTTGTATATTGTACACGATCATACCCATCCAATGTTTGAAAACACTACTATGTGCAACTGTGTATGAAAACTCTTTCAAAAAGAAATTCAGAATTTTTGAAAAAACAGAAGAAAATAAACACATTAAGTCATTAACTCGTCATTTTATTATGAATTGTCCTATTATGTTTTTTTTTTCTTTTCTTTTTATTTTCTTGCTTTCAAAACATAGCCTAACCATGACATGAAAAACCAATATTAAAAATACTTTGAAATCCTTTTCAACAACCGATGCTTTAAACACCCTCTTCCCCTGTCAAATAGGATGAAAGTTTTTCTTCATTGTGGGTTCATCATTCCCCTGCCTCCGAAGTTTAAAGTGCCGAAACTGTTACTATAAGAGTCCAATCTAATTATCAAAACCTGTGGATTAAGAGATTCTCTTTCCATCATAAATAAAAAGAAGCCACACAAACAAACAAACAAAAATCTCTAAACTCGATGGTGTTCCGAATTAAATATGTAAGCCGGCCAGCATGAAACACAACTAAATATGATGCTTAATTAATAGCTTTATTAAAGAACTACTGGTGGGTTAGGGCTGTTCTTCTTTGTTTGTTTCCTAAGATTTCCATAGTTTGTTTTAACATAAAATAATTATAATGACACCTCTTAAAGTATCAAAAATATTCTAAA
Organism: Telopea speciosissima; assembly: GCF_018873765.1. Classification (NCBI taxonomy): domain Eukaryota; kingdom Viridiplantae; phylum Streptophyta; class Magnoliopsida; order Proteales; family Proteaceae; genus Telopea; species Telopea speciosissima. The sequence goes on along the minus strand of NC_057922.1, from coordinate 31,133,042 downwards.
ACATGGCATTTCTTTCAGCAAGAACCCATGCTGTACCTAGAATGCCACACCCTCACCCTCACTATTTTGGGTACTAACCTATTCTCTTTCTCCCTCTCTCTCTGTGTTTGTTTTGATGGAAGATTTGTATACAAAAAGAATCCAAATAAATAATAAGAAAGAAAAAGGAATAACCAGCCAACCACAACTGGTCTACATCAGCTATGAACAAAATAATGAATAACAACAAGAACTTTGTTACACTAAAAGCTCTTGATTAATTGAATAAACACCAAATTACCGAATTTTTTTAGCCAATTAAGAACAATACTTGTTAGTTTCCTTTTGGGTCTCTTGATGGGAACCTAACATTTCAAAAAAAATTTGTCCAACCTTAAATTATAACTGATTGGGATGGAAGGTTTCCATATTATATAAGTTTTCATTATTTATATATATATGAGAGTGAGAGAGTGAGTGAGAGAGAGAGAGAGAGATAATAAATGTTTGTTTGGATGGTCCACATTGTTTTTGTTTGAGTTGTCAAGTCAATTCTCGACCGTCCAACCTTTCGAAAAAAGAAAGGGAAGAGAATGTGCTATACTAAAAAAAGATATTCCAAGTAGCAATTCTATCTAGCTACCTCCAGCTTTCATTGAAATCAAATCATAAATTATTGCAATTTTAAGCTGTTTTATTCACAATGGAAATTTTAATTATGATTAATGATGTGTGTATTGGTTTTAGCTCATTACCTTAAAAAAAAAGTGTATTGCTTTAGCTCATTAAGGATGGCAATTTTGTCCTGTTTTTATACTCATGGTCACAACATGCCCCATTGGACTTTAACTACAGGTACCAAAGCAAGGAAGGAAAGCAGAGGTGGGGTGGGCGAGAAATATCTTGAGGCATAAAGTAAAGATAGGAGAGTTAAACCCATGACCTCTTAGGAGCCTGCACTTTATAGGCAAATCGCCAACTAATTATGCTAGAAGTTGTCTACATCTGGTGTATAGATGGGTTAGAGATAAGAGTCTAGAAGAGGTAAAATTAAATGGCCATGGTGATGAAAAACTAAATATGGAAGAATTTACTGATAGCTTTTTAAAACAAATTATGGAGAATCAATTAGAACATATCCAACAAAGACAAGTAATTCACTAGCTAGCAAAAACTACGAACAAAGTCAAGCTAGTAAATGAAAGATATAACACCTTAAAAAACCAGGAAAAAGTCATTGCTAATTAGGGGTGCCAAACGGGGAGAGAGGGTTGGTGGACATATTTGAATGGAGCTCAAATTTGGTGGGCATATTTTTAATGTCACCATCTACTCATGTTCAGTTTTAGTTTTAATGACAAAAGTAGTTTATCATCGCATGCATTTAGAATTTTTAGTGACAATAGGTGACTAGGCACTCGGATATTGGGCAGAGTAATGGCGCACGGGTGTCGGGTACTAGGACCTTGGACAGAATAACGGCATCGAAAAGCTTCAGAAACTAGGCATTAGGATGTTGGACAGGGTGACTAGGCCATGCATTTGCCCAAATATATGTATTACCAACCTCTGGAAGTCATCCCAAATTGATTTGGGGTGAAACCAGCAAGCAAATCCAAGTTTGGATTAAAAAATCCCATGCTAAACAAGAACTAGGTGATGCATTGGGCATTACACCCAAACGCCTAGTGAAACCAATTTTTATCCTCTCTTGTTACAGCACGCTGTAACGTATCGTACGGCGGCTACAGAGGCCATGTGCACCATGTGGGGCCCACTGTGCCACATGGCCTTTGCAGCACCGCACGATGCGTTACAACACCGTGTTGTAACAAGAGAGGATAACGATTCTAATGAAACGCCCAGAGATGTTATTTGTGAGACATTTTGCCTAAATAGTAATCATAGGTGATAAATAAGAGAATAGTAAAGATTCGAGCCATTGGATTTTTCAATTTTGACACAAGGTCCTTCTTCAATCGAATCATTGATCTTCTTGATCGTTGTTCTTTTTCTTTGAATCTGCACATTACAAGTAATGTCTTTCTCATCGAAAGACTGTTACTGAAAGCCTTCATTTCATTGTTGTCTTTGTGTTGCATGTATATTTATCTACTCCATTTCCTGCTTGCTCCATTTCCCCAAAACTTCATTTCATTTTTGCCATTGCGGTTGATTTCCTTCACTCATGGTGAACAAAAACTTTCTTCAATAATGTATACCATTAAAATTATTTTGTTACAGTAAATCTTGGGTTGGTCCCATTGACATCCACTTGACCATTCAATCTCCTCTGGTGAAAGTAAAACCCTTTCAACATGGGTCTTTCGTGTTTGTTCTTCCACTTTTGACTTAAATTGAAATCACATTAAATTTTGAAAAGAAAAAAGGGGAATCGAACTTTGGCTCCTTTTTTTTGTTTTTTAAAGCTTCCATGCATGTATCTGTCCATTTTGAGTTTCCACTTTAACCATGAGAAACATTAAGGCTCTTCCATGTTGGGTACTTGGATCACAGGTCTTGAATGAGGTAGATGTGTAAAGAATAATTCAACCAATTCAAGAAACTCTTTGCATGTCAAATGTCATATATAAAGCATTTAAGAATAGAATCTAGCTTGGTACTTCGATAAGTGTTCTTATTTTTATTTCATTCTTTTTGTTCATTAAACCCTAGAAACTTCCCTGACCATTTTTTGACAAAATAAAGCTTAATTAAAGTCTAATTTATGAACGAACTCAAATTCTTCACAACCCGAAGGTCTCAAACTATACAGGTTTGTGGTTTGATTTATTGGTCCAAATTGTCAGTTGACCTTCATAGCAGGCCGTACTCAGTGCACAAGGCTTCTGCATTTTGCAGGGTCTAGGAGAGATAGATGGTAGGCAGTCTTACTCCGTAGTCACAGAGAAACTAATTCCCAGTACTTGAACTCAGACCACTATTCTGACGGTAACAAGACCTTGCCATTGCACCAATCAATGACCCTCTAGTTGACCTTCATAAAACATCGATAAATTAAACCTTACAAAACATTATACTTAAACAGTTTGCCTAATTGACTCAGTTGACCTGCCACTATCTTCACAAGGCAAGCTCAAAACATTGTTTTAATTGAATACCTCTTTGATTATTTATTTATTTTTATGAGAGAATCCCTCTTTGACTAATAAAGCAAGTTGATATAATTTTAAAATATGAGTTTTTTCATCTTTCGACCAAAAGGCTTATATTTTCATCTTCTCCTATCTCTTTACAATGTTCTATTATTGTGTAGTATCATTGACCAGCTACTCTATTTATAGAGTTAGAAAACTTCCTTTTACAAAGGATTTCTACTAAGAGAGGGAAATTTTGTTGTTTAGCTAAAAAAAAAAGGGGAAATTTTGTTTGCCAAAAAAATTGGAGAGGAAAAGTTTCTTCTATACCATTGGACTGTTTCAAATCATATCAAATGTGATAGTTAAACTTTTCTAAAGGATTCCTCACTCTTATCATATTAAAATTCAACTACTTTTGTTTTAGATATTGAAAATAATATAGGTATACTCTCACATTAGGAACTTAAAAGTATCTTCATATACCATTGGACTATTTTTACTTAATAGTTTAAACTTTGAGTTGAACCCCAAAATGATATTTCACACGTTATCGCATTTTATTTAATAATTTTAGTTGAAAATAAAATAATAGAACTATTGTATTTTGTAAATTTTTGAATTCTACACAATTATTGTTAGGGAAGTAGTTTTCTGTCCGAAAGTGTGGCCTACAGCAGCACTCTCATGTGTAATCCTTTTTATATAAAAAGACATACCTGCCCCATATTTTGAGGAGAAAAGAGATAGACTCATGGGAGTACAGGCGTATGCCACACTCCCAAATAGAGTTCTTTTTGTCTTATTGTTATTGGTTTTTTTTTTTTTTTCTTTACTTCTAATGAGATAGAAACAACATTGCAATAATTGCTCCCTTATAAAGCCAACACACACACACACAATTCCAAATAACAATCTAGGTTCAATGAATTAAGCTACGAATTCGGGCCAAACCCACATGGACAAACCAAATGACCCAATAGTTTTGGGGTTTTTTTGGCTTCCAAAGGTCTTAAGCATCGTTGAAGTGTTACAACTTTTCTTTTATATATTTAATTATTCTTTAACCAAAATTTTATTAGTTTATTATCACTTTATCATTATAATATTAAAAAAAATTCATCAAAAAAGTTATTATAATACAAAAAGATTAAAAAACATAAAACATACATAAAGGAAAAAAGGACATGAGACAGATGCTAGGAAAGCAGAGGGAAATTTACATCCTCATTGAAGAAGATATATGTGGTTCTAAGAATCAATGCACTCCAAAAGAGTAAAGAAAGAGCATTATAACATAAAAAGTGGCATCATGAAACCAGAAAACCACCTCACAAAAAACTTATGCCACTCTTTTGCCTCGGCAAATGAAGAGAGTTTCCCTTTATTCTTTTGTTCCAACTCCACATGTTGGGTCATAAACTATAACCATAACTTTCCTTTCAAAATAAAATCAAAAGATGTGACAGTTATCTTCTTTTAGGAGATTGGTAAATTCTAACAAACCAAGATTTGTTAGCTCAATCTGCCAAGGTTCTAGGTTTGGACCTGTTTGTTTAGAAGATGTTTTTAGGGTTTTTGATCTAAGAAAGGCAAAAATCAAAGGGTTCCAAAACCAAGCCAAGTCAAATATGGTTTTACTAGTATATTAGAAGTAGCGGAACCATCGATTTGACGGAAACTTGAAATCTTCCTTTTCTAACAAAATCTATAAGTCTTTTGAAAAGGGTTCTCTTAACAAGTAACATGCCAACATAAAGGAGCACACCAATGAGGTGCGACGTAATGGTTTCGTGCATAGAAGGGTAACAAGGTCATTTCAAGTGGGGAAAAGAGGCATAGAAGAGAAAGAGAGATTATTAGGGTACCCTTCCTCGGGACTCAAAGAACATTTTCCTAACTTTTTTAGGCATCACTATGCCTGGTGAAGTATAATGCTTTACTATTTGTCACTTGACAATACATGGATTAGTCTATGTGATAGAGGACCCCACATACATCTCAATAACCAAATTTTAGTCCAAAGTAAGCAAAGAAAATTGGTCAAACTCAAATTCAAAGTTTTAGTAAAATTATTAAAATACCACCAAATGGACATGAATATAAAATACAAAATGACAAATTTTGTAATTTTTGTTACTTCCTCTACTCATTTTAAACTGAAATTATACCAATGAGATGCTTTCTTAATCCTCAATCAGATGAACTAACACTTGTAGTGCATGTGGCAAATAGTAAAACATTATACTTCACTAGGTATAGTGATGAGAAAAAAAACCTTTGAAATATTATTTAGGAAAAATGTTGCGTTCACGACTGTGCACTATGCATAGTCATGTCTCCCTATCACAAAAAAGGGTCAAAATGACAACCCCCTCCCAATTTCAATCATTCTAATTCAATTCAAATCAAAATCAATGAAGACTAATCCTGGGCATTAAAACTTGAAGCTAAAAGCCCAATTGACCGACCATAAGAAGAAAAAAAAATCAGTTTACCTTGCAAGCCACATAAGACAGAGTAATACAGTTATAGTGAGAGAATGTGTCCTCTTTTTAGTATCAGAATATCATCGTCATGGATAAAAATCCTTTTCAATTCTCTAATCTCCAAGTATGGCGCATTGCGGGTCTGGAGGTACAACACATGGCATTTTCTATGATTAGATTTAAAGAATAAAAAAACAAGAGTACGTTAATCGATTAACAATAATAGTTAAATTTAGAAAATGCCACATGTCGTGTCTCCACACCCGCACTTGGAGATTAGGGAATTGGAGAGGATTTTAATCCCGTTGTCATGGGCCCCTCAGTCTCCACTCTCCAGTGGGCGGTGGTATCTCTATTTTGTGGCCACCGGAACAACATCTACCTTTACGTATTTGGTGGGACCCAATATCTATTCTCCCACTCCTTGTCCAGTAATAGAGCCCTGGTGGGTCCCCCCATCAACGTACCACGGCCGATGATTGTTGGTACCTATCTGATTTCTAGCTAGGACCACTCTCGCCGAATCCTAAACCGGTTACCATGTCATCAAGTGTTGTGGCTGTGATCGCCACATGACTATAATACCCTTTACCAAAATAAAATTACTATAATACCCTTCAATCAAATGTTTAGATCCCTCATTTGTTTATTATGCTGATGTAACTAAGGGTGTCCTTTACCAAAAAAAAAAAAAACTAAGGGTGTCCATTTTTATTTTTTTTGGGGTAAAGGACTAAGGGTGTCCATTTGGCAAAACCAAAACATTGATTAAAAGGTCTCATTATCCCAACAAAACCAATTAATAAATGATTATAGTTAAATAATTTGAAACAGTTTCGATTAAATTGTTTTTGGAGAAATGTTTTCTGTGGGAGAATGTACTTCATGCACAGCTGCACCCATACACATTGGATGCGAAATGACCGCCCCGCTCCCATGAAATGCAAAATGACTCTTTTGTTGATGCTTCTCTATTGCCCCCATGCAGGTGTAGGAGCCGCACTCCAAGACAGAGAACACTTTCACATAGTTTTTATTGGTTTCAATTTTTTCGTCAATTTGAATTAACAGTTTTGAGTCTATTTGGTAATGAGTCTATTTTTAAAGCCCATTAAAGAAATTCGATGTTGTTGGGCTTGAACCATTACATCAAGGCTCAAATTATGACTTTAGAAAGTTTTCAAAAAAATATTAAAAGTAATTTATATGGTTTAAATCAACTACAAAACAATACAGGTCATATATAGAATGGTAGAACTAACCAGTTATGTTATAGGTTTAGTCTGTATAATTGTGTCACTAACACCAGATTGTAATCAGTATTAGTATTTTCAAATAAGCGGTTTCACTTCTTAAACCAAAACCAAATTGCATAATAAACGATTTATCAGTTCCAGTTTAAATGGTTCGATTCAAATTTAGTAAATTGTAATTCACACCCTTACTAATGTTTTCTTTCTCTAAATGGGTAATATGTTTCTTTCATGATCTTAGAAACAATTTTCAAGAAATTTCACGGACATATTATCCATATCATCATTTATTTTTCAAGACATTGTATGATAATATAAATATTTAAAAATTTAGACACAAATTTACATAGCCACAGCAACAATGAGACATTGTAGTTTCGAACAATGGACCATTAAAAGGAATAAAATTCATCCACAATTTATACAAATCAACTGAGATGCCCTTCAAACTGGATCTTTGTCCCCTCAGGTTCCCTGCCCGACCAGTTTTCCCAGTGCCTCTTATAAAGGGAGGCACAATGACCACCCTTCCTTTGCTCGAACATTGCCCCAATGGGATTCCACCCTCCTTTATTAGGGACACTAGGAAATGAGCTGGACAGGGAACTAGAGGAGATAATTTTCCCTTCAAAATCATGATTTTGTGTCCAAAATAACCTCCTCATCACGGTTGTGCCAACTAGATAAAATTTTATTACAAATTCAATTTTGGCATTGATGTATCGGTTGAAAACAATAGAAGGCTAAATGACTACGATCGATGAGGCATAAAACACCCCACCTATCGGAGGCGCCACGTGGCGACCCGACCTCAATCCGAGAACCGAGTTGGGCCGAGCGAGAATTGGGCCGACCCATATCCGATAAGTCACCGACAAAGCCGGTCGGTGCGAGCTTCCGGCGCGAGGCCGAGATTATACGGGTCACGGGACTCCTAGCCGACCTCATGGCCGAGACCAACCTCCTCTCGGGCCGACCTCCATGGCCGACCCACGGGCCGACATCGTAGGCCGAGCCCTCCTCCATTGAGACTCCCATAGCATCTCCCCACCGGAGAACTCAAGCCACGTCGCATCCTCGAAATCACATGATTTTGTGTCCAAAATAACCTCCTCATCACGGTTGTGCCAACTAGATAAAACTTTATTACAAATTCAATTTTGGCATTGATGTATCGGTTGAAAACAATACAAGGCTAAATGACTACGATACAACCCTAAACTACATGTGGCTATCTATCCTTGAAAAGGACACCCCTACCCGCACTATGAGTGGAGGAAGACCATTGCCATTAGTGAATACACAAAAAGGGTTTTAGATGGTCTTTGTAAATGTCAATATCTACTTTAGTTTCAACTTTACGTAGGATAACTAATAACCATTTATACCTACTTAGTAAAATTATTATTTTAATATTTTAAAAGGTGAGGTTTTGTGCACGGTTGTGCATAGTGTCCGATCATGCACATAGCCATTGGATAAAGATGATCGGGTACCCCATAGACCCTTACCCCAATCAAACGGTTGTGTGTATGGCCATGCATCATGATCAGTTGTGCACAAAACCAAGAAAGTTCATTTAAAAAAATCTTCTTAATCAATACACATAATTTTGCCATAAGGAAAAATCTTGTGATGATTCTTTTATTCAATCATTTACTCTTCCATCTAATGCTCTATTATGATTCTTTTATTTTGTCACTTGGTAAATACGCATTGGTCAGTTCTAATCTAATATAAGACAAACCAACAAAATCCTACAAACTATTGAAGGAGGAGAAGGGGTGCCTTTATGACACAAATGCAATCCAAGAGAGTCGATCCCTTGACCTCCTAGGGAGCATGCACTCAATCAGCAATGCCTCCAACCAACCATGTTAGTGGTTGTTTGCAGAAGGTAACATTAGTGTATACCTACCTATCCATGAACTTCCAACCCCAACTGAATCGGAAAAAAAAAATCCTCTTCAATTTTCTATAACTGTAGTGCGGTGCAATTCAGAGTGGAGATGTCGACACCTGACAGGCGCAATATCCAACGGTGTCGAGCTCGAAAAGAAAGAAAGAAAAAAAAATGAGGCGGTGCAGCTTGAACCGTTGGATGTCGAACCTCCCAAGTGTCAACCTCTCCACCCCCGAACTGCACCGCACTGCACCATGGGGGAATTGGAGAGGATTTAATCCAATTGAATCTTAGCTGCTCGTTAAGGAGATTTTTTCCTAAACTTCCACAACGTGAAATTTTACTTGAAAATTTTCACTTCAAAAAATTTGACTTATAAATTTGTACATGTATAAAAGTTTTTCAATACTTGGTTTTTTTTATGAAAACAAACATTGGAAAACTTTTCAATATGTAGAATTTTAAATTTACATACTAAAATATACCGCATAAAATTTTACTCCAAAACAAACGGAGCCTTAGTAAATTTTACTTCATAAATATAAAATTTTATATGTTGAAATTTTTTTCAATGTTTTTTCCATCAAGAAACAAACATTGGAACTCTTTTCAACATATAAAATTTTACATGTCAAATTTTTTGAAGCGAAAAATTTCAAGTAAAACCGAAGCAAACAGAGTCAATAGGAAAACCATCAATTTTTAGAATGATATTTTACTTTTGTCTTAGAAAAAAAATATTTATATTTTAGTTCTTAATTTAATAATAGTCTAGATTGCTTATTTTTTATAATGCGTAGCTACGTCTAGTTACATCATAGTACCAACCACTATTAAGACATTCTAATAAATTATTATTTATTAGAATAATATTTATATTTAAAATACTATTTAAAAAATTCGATGCCTTTAAATTTTGTTTCCTATGCAGAGTTTAGCTTTGTGTTGTGTGGTTTTTTAGGTACTAATTGCACCACAATATACATGCGAACTACTAAACCTCATACTTAGAAGTTGACCAAATTGTGAGAAACAATTAAAAATAACTTTAAATGAATTAAGTTCAAAATTTATTATTTTTCTTTCCCTTTTATGTTCCCATATCCTCTCTTTCTCTCTCTAAAACAGTTGAGAATGCAAAGAGGTCTAGGACTTCTCTTTGTTAGATATAGTTTCTTATTTTTTTAATTTTTTGCAAGATTCAGTATTTTCATCCCCCAAAAAATAATATTATGGAAGAATTGAGAATTCATATTTTATACTAAAAAGATAGACAATGAAGAATTATTTATAAAAAGAAGAAATCGAATGGTCATATAGTGTGTTTTTCTATATGACGCTTGCTCAGAGAACCCTCACTCATATCATATTTATTCCTGTACTCCTTAACCCCCTAAACCTCTTTCTGATAAGTAGGAGATTCGATCCCATAACTTCCTAGGACCACTGTATCTACTTGCAGGGGTACCACCAATTGACACATGATTATTACTAATTAATATTTTAAGATATCGAGTTACAAGGGTTGAAAAAGAAAAGATTATGACATTGAGCAATGAGCAAGCAGTTCATAGATTATGAAAACAGATAGAGAGTGGTGTGGATGTTCCAACCTAAGATTAACTCCTACATGTATATTAAAGGATTTATTTTTCAAAATAACGTAAGGTAAACTTTAGAAATTATCACCTAACATATTTATTAAATCCTACACATTCCAACTCTAATTCTTAAATTATTCCAATTAAATTCTTTCATTTAAAAAAATAAAATAAAAATTATAATAAAAGGCAAAAGATTTTGTACACGACAATACATGATGTATCTCCACAAAAGAGATTCTATTTTTCCGTACTAAAATTGGTACAGTATCACTACATACCAACGTTTTTTTGTCTAAGAAGCTAGTACCATACCATACCGAAAGAGATTTTATTTTTCCATACTAAAATTGTATCAAATCTATACCAATACAGTTCGATACGGTTTTTTATGATCAATTTTGATTTCGATTCCAAAAATTGACACCCTTCACAAAAAATAATAGATAATGATTCTCCAACGGTTCCAACCCCAACTTGTTTTTTTTTTTGATATAATTCCAACCCCAACTCTCTAAGGGAAAATTATTCTCTCCAATTCCCTAAAGCTTGGCAGCAGTACTAGGTGGAGATGTTGACATGTGCTAGTTTGGCCATCCAACAATTCGAGTTCATTGACTATGTTGAGTTTGGACATTTGGATGGCCGACTTGTCAGGTGTCAACATCTCCACCTAGCACTTCGGCATTGTCGAGCTTTAGAAATTGGAGAGGATAATAATCCACTCTCCAAGTCTTTATACCAAAAAGCTCTCCAAGTCCATTGTTTGATCCATCATCAAATGGTGAAACATGAAAGTGTTAGCGTGGGACCTACTCACAGGTACCCAACTCTCGGGAGTAGTGAGCCACGCCAGCAGTTTTTTATTAATAACAAAAGGAAAAATGTTCTCGTGTTGTTGGAGAATCAGAAACATCATCAGTCTAGACCTCCTGATGTTGCCACGTGTACTGATTTTATTCTAAACCATCTGATGCATTGACTTCCACTATCAATGTCCATCCTCTGTCCCACCTGATAAATGAAACGTGGTCAACGGAAATGCAACATGATTGGAACCGTAAGTGGGCCAATCAAAATTGAATAATCCTCACGTGCACCGGATCTAATCGAAGAAGGACTCTTCCGTAGTTTCACTTCTCCTTGTTCCTTCCCGTCAAACACTCGATAGTCGCTTCAACTTCCTGCCCTTCTTAGCTCAGAGCAAAACAAACATCGACCTCAACTCACCACGTAGATTTCCTCTCTAACCGACACGTCATCGGTAGGCCCCATTCGTACGGGAGCCCAAAACTTCTATATAATCTTCAAATCCTTCCACACCCACTCTCGGTCAGTTGCTTTCTCTATATACGAAAACCTGATAATAATCTGAAACGTGTCCTCCGATACGACACGGTACGATAGCATAGGAGAGCACAAAACCAGTTCAGATGCCGACGGCCGCGTGTCCCGTACCGCCGGCCGATAAAGCTCTGATGGCTTCAACGATGCCTATCCCGGCAGCGCAGATGCCGTCGGAGACGTTCGCAAGAGACGCCATTATCGCGTGGTTCAGGGGAGAATTCGCGGCGGCCAACGCCATCATCGACGCTCTCTGTAACCACCTGACACAACTAGATGGACTCGATGGCCATGGTGCTGAGTACGAATCGGTGTTTGGTGCGATCCATAGGAGGCGATTGAATTGGATCCCGATCCTTCAGATGCAGAAATACTACTCTATAGCAGACGTCGCTTTGGAGCTTAAGAAAGTCGCGTCCAAGAAAATGATGAGGGAGGGAGGAGAAAAGAAGAAAATTGAGGAAGTCAAGGTTTTTTATCATAAAAAGGAAGAAAGTAGCAAAGATGCCAATGGTAGTGTTCAGGTCGTGAATGGAGAATCCGGGGAGGAAATGAAGGAGAGTGAAGGTGAAGCAGTTGATGAGGTGGTGGAAGAAGTTTCGTCCGTTGACGATCAATCGGATCGTAAGGCTAATGATGAAGCAGGTAAGTGGATTTTGACGCTCGATCGATGCTCTGAATATTTGTGAGAAAATTGCAAATTTGGTCTCTGAAGCATAGATTAATGCGAACTAAAAATAAAGAAAATTTTCATTTCCACTCTTTAAATTTTCCGATGGTAGGCAATTTTAGATAAGTAGATTTCAAAATTCCGAACTTCTATCTCTGCAAAAGTGGAAGGAAAACTCATTTCCAGTCCAAAACCAGAGCATGATGCCTCTGTACGTCATGTATCGCAATATTTTTCCTGCAGTTCACTCACAAACCAACAAGAAATTAACTTCTCCGGGAACATCAGTTTGAATTACCCTCCAGGATTTAATTATTTCGAATGAAATAATCAAAAACTGAGTTTAATTTGCATTTCAAATTGCTGATGTTTGTGATGATAAATCATCAACTCGTGGGAAGGATCGCCGTCGTTCACGACTTCTACACTCCCCTGTTTCTTTCTCTGCTCGTGGGATTAGTTTATGTTTATTAAACATATTTACAGCTACTAATTTTTTAGTTAACTTTTTTTTCATTATTTCTGCCGATTTGGTTATTATTTTTCTAAGAAATTCCATTTTATATTTCCTTCTAGAGGGTTTGAGCACTTCGAGGTGAAAGTTTGATTTGGTATTACCGTCAGTTTCGGGAATTGCGAATACCATCTTTCAGCAACCAATAGAGATTGCGCGATCATCCATCATAGGCGGTGTGTAATTTGAGCCGTTCGATCCCAATTAGACTTTGACACTTGTCATTATTGTTCACTTCTATTTCCTTAGGGTTTTTGGCGCTTTTAACTCGGTGACCCGTCCAACAGACCGAGTCAATTCAATTCAATTCTTCCAAAGTTAACTCTTTGTCATTTGTAATTCTGAAAATCTTTATCTTTTGCTTTAATGGAAATCCATTTTTTTTTTTGTTTCTGTTGGTAAGATTATCAAGAAGAGCAGCTCCCTGAGGAAAGCATACAAATTTGCTCCAACCATGAAGATTGTGAGAATCGCAGAGACCAGATAAAGACAACCAAAGGATTCGTAGCCAAGGAACTCGTTAAGGGACATATGGCGAGTTTCCTTTTTTCTCTGTTTATAATAAATTCTTACTATTGAGAAGATAGAGCATAAAAGATTAGAGAGAATGAAAAGAATAGTGGTCTTGAGCTCTGAATTGTTTGTTCATCTATTGATTGTTGCTTGCAGGTCAATGTGGTGAAAGGTCTAAAACTGTATGAGGACATCTTCACTGACTCTGAGCTCTCCAAGCTCAATTCCTTTGTAAATCAACTCCTCCTTGCTGGTCGAAATGGAGAATTGTCAGGTGGGTTCTCTTTTCTTGAGATTCCTTTCAAACTATGATCTTTATGTTTTGGCAAATCTTAGTCGAATTGCCTCAAAATGTTTGATAATATAACTCTGCCTTCACAAAAATGCAGGGGAGACGTTTATTTTATTTAACAAACAGTTGAAGGGGAACGAGAGAGAGCTAATTCAGCTAGGGGTTCCAATTTTCGGACAGATTAGAGATGAAACAAATAGCAAATCTCAAAGGAGTAAGATGAACCAGTACGGTAGTTGATATTTTTGCTTTGCTTCCATAAATTTGTGGTTTGTTCCTCATAAACCAAAAGCCCCATTTCTGTTTTCAATAATTTTAATCCTTCCTGTATTAAACATTACTGTGTCTGTTGGTAGGTAATATTGAACCAATTCCACCAGTTCTTCAAGCAGTCATCGATCACTTGGTTCAATGGCATCTGATTCCAGAGAGTAGAAAACCCAACAGTTGCATTATTAACTTCTTTGATGAGGTAGGTTACTTCATTCAAAAGACTTGTTTCTGTTATCTATTTCTTTCCTCTGTCACAGGTGTGATTTGGTTTTTTCTGAGTCACGTTCTTTTTCTGTTGTGCAGGGAGAATACTCGCAACCTTATCTGAAACCGCCGCATTTGGACCAACCCACTTCCACACTACTTCTTTCCGAATCAAACATGGCTTTTGGACGGGTTCTCATGAGTGATCAGAAAGGCAATTTTAAGGGTTCACTCATGGTTTCAATTAAAGAAGGGTAAGTATTCGATATTCCTTAATCTGTGAAAGCACACAAACTAGGGGAACACGATCAATGATGCCTGATCTCAGGTCATAAGCATAAAATACACATCCCTGGCATTAGGGCAGGCATTGTAACAAGTTCCATCTGTTGGGAGTTAGATTTAGATATAGTTCCCTTGGGTCATCTCCATCCAATCTCTTGAAGTTTTAGGTTGGACCCCAAGTGGTTAACATGGTATCAGAGTCAATTCTGTATCTGATTAACTATTATGATATACCTTTGCAGGTCACTTCTAGTCATGCGAGGAAAAAGTGCTGACATGGCAAGACACGTCATATGTGCAAGTTCAAACAAGAGGGTGAGCATCACATTCTCCAAGGTTCGGCTTGACACCAACAACCAAATGAGGCCATCAACCACCCCTCCTCTGACCAGGGCCATGACAGTGTGGCAGCCAGGAGTTCCACAGCCTTATACGATGCCAAATGGCACATTCAACGGGTACGAAGCAATAGAAATGGTCCCAAAATGGGGGGTCCTTCGTGCCCCACTGGTCATGTTAACCCCGGTGCCACCCATGGTGATAAACCCCAGAAGAATCCCTCGTGGTGGAACCGGAGTGTTCTTGCCTTGGACAGTAGGGTCCAAGAAACCACCAAGGCATCTTCCACCACGGGCTCAGAAGGGAAGGCTTCTTGCATTACCTTCCTCTGTAGAAACACAAGCAGGGGAGCCCATATCGGATTCGGGCGCCAGGGAGTGACCACTACTTTAGCTTCTATCTTTGGTTATTCTCCTTTTTCGGGTTTTCGGCACCTCCCTCACCCAAACAAGAAAAGTAGTTTGGATTACCAGATGATGTTTGAGGCCAAAGCTGTACAAAATCGTGGGAAGTATTACCCTGTCCTCCCCTAACTGTGGAGAGGAGATTTGTATGTCATAGAGAGGAGTGAGGGGCACCTTTTTATCTTTGGCCTCTTGTTTATTGGATTGAAATGGGGCTGTGTAGGACCGTAGGTGCACTAAGAGGGGGGGTCTGTAGCCTTTTGATCTTGTTTTGGGGCTTTTCTCATTTTAGGAAGATTAGAGATGATTTAGTTTTAGTTCATGAAGGGTCATCAGGGCAGAGTGTTTTGTGAATTAACCCTGATAGAGAGAGGATTTTGTATTAATTTATGTTCTTTTGAGCCTCAAAAACTTTTTTTTTTTATTAAGAAGGTAGAATTTTCTGTTATGTTACATATTGCCATGCAGTTACTTTTATCGTAAAATGGAATCAGCTTTTAACATCTTTTATGAAATAGAGCATATTAGCTCATGTTCGAAAAGTATTCCAACACTAAATGGTCAAGGTAGGTCTCAAGGATAATTCGTTGAGCTAGTGACCTAGTTGGAAACATATGGAAATAGCCTCCTCACAAGTGTTTCGTTTGACCTATATGAGCAAGTCATTGGGATCCTTGGGTATTGGGAACCTGTAAAATAAAAAGGTTAAAAAAATTATATAAAATTATTTCCTCAATTAGTGGTTAAGTTGTAAGTTCATGAGACTCACAAGACTGTTTTTAGTAATCCCATATGCACAATGGTTGCTCTCACATCAATAACTTATATAGGTGTTCTGAACTAATTAAAGTATTCACAAAATTTTCAACAGTTTAGTGAGGCTCGGGGCTAAGACTAGGAAATTTTATGCAAATAGTTGTTTTAATTATAATAGTATCATTGAATATGGATGATAGCATTATTTCTATTAATTATACTTTTAACTTTGAATAATCATTAAAACTAAGCCTTGTTATTTTAAAGGGTGTAACAAATGCACGAGGCTCCCACCACTATGGGGTATGGAAAGGGTCATAATAACCGCAGCCTTACCTCTGCTGTGTGGAGAGGCTATTTTCCGACTAGAACTCGTGACCACTAGGTTGCAATGGAACAACCTTACCATTGTGCCAAGGCTCGCCATCTTACTCTGAATATTTTGTCAAGTTTTAATTTTATGGACACTTGTTACTCTTTTTTTTGTAGAAACTTGATAACTAAATCTGATTCTTAATGTCAGAAGGATCATAAATTTTATTTTTAGTGTTGTTTGAAAATGTGTCTCAAAATTAATGACACCCACCTCCTTATATATCCCTTAAAAATACCATATGTAGCTACTTAGGATATATCAAATAAATATGATAAAAATAAAAAGGTATCTTTCATGAAACAACTCCATCATTTCCATTGTAACCGAAGGGACCCCAACTACACTTTATCATCCTAAGGTTCACAAACCCCTATAGGATTTTAGTATAAAACCCAAAATACCCTCTCTATATCCTCTCCCCTACTATCTGAAGCCCACGGTGAATGATCACCATGGCTGAAGGAAAAATTGATCTTTTATTTATTTATTTTTAAGAACTATATTTAGAATATTACTTTACATGAGTTGTACAGAATGAGTTGTTTCCACATTTAGTAATATTACTTTACACAAGTTGTGTACTAAGTGCCCTAAACGTGGAGTTAAATGAGTGAGTGAGAGAGGAAAGCACAAGAGCATTAAAATTAAATATACTCTAAAGTAATAAGCTTTCTTCAAAGTGTGTGTATTTGTATACATTGATGTACATACACATGGTTTACCAAAAAAAAGATGTACATACACATGGACTTTAAAAGCTTTGTTGGGTTAAGAAAAACAAAAATAATAATATTACTTTAAATTTTACACAAGTTGTGCATTAAGTGCCCTAAGCGTGAGTGAGTGAGGAGTGAAAGCACAAGAGAATCAAAATTAAATATACTCTAAAGGTCAAGAGCTTCTTCAAAGTATGTCTATTTTTATACACTAATATGTATATACACATGGACTTTAAAAACTTTGTTGAGTTTAATAATAATAATAATAATAGAGTATGATGAACAACTAATCCACCCTCAATATTTATACTATAGGATTTTGAAGTTTAAAATTATCCAACTAAATCAAAATATATTTGCCTCATGTTTGCTCTTAACGTAGATTGTGGTTTCTAGGGTGCAAGTTTGGCCCTAACTATCCAAGCCGCCCTGATCCTGAATGGGGTCTAGGTTGAGATACCTTGGCCCTGAGGGCAGATCAAGGTTGGGAATTTTTAGCCGAGTTAGGGTCAAGCTGGGTCAGGGTTGAGGTCTCGGGCTGAGCTTGTCCAGGTCCAACTCGACCATATCTTCTTCTTCTTCTTCTTCTTCTTCGTATTCTTTCTTCTTTTTCTTTTTTCTATGCTCTTTTTTTTTCTCTTCTTTTTTTTTTTTTCTCTTTCTTTCTTTCTTCTTCTTCTTCCCAGCCAGGCCAGCCCATCCTCTTAGGCATTTGAATTCAAAGACTACAAGTGCCCTCGCTCTTAAAGTGTGAATTGAGAGCAAGACCACTAAGGCTATGTTTGAAATGCAAGAAACAAATTTTGAAAAAAAAAGGAGAGAAAGACACATAAATTCATCATTACTTGTGTCGTATTATGCTTTTCTTTTCTATCCATTTGCTGCATTCCGAACATAGCTACACACCCAAGAAACTCAGTTCTCCTTTTGGGTTAGGTTATAGGTTATGGGAGGCCTGACACCAATCATTGACATTGAGGTCAACAGATTTGGGCTGAACCTGGCCCAAGTTGCAACCCCAGCTGAACCCTCTATGAACCAGCTCCAAATAGCAGACCAAGAGCCATGTGTATGAGCAGGTTAGGGGTTTAAGGAAAGCACAGAACACACCAGTCTGGATTGCCATTACAATAAGAAACATTTTGAATGAACTTTTGCCACTTTTAAAATGATAATTCAGTCTGCAAAGTAGAAGCCCATCATCTCTACAACAACTATCACAGGAGCCCATTGTTACCTGCAAGGGTTATCGTTTTGGTCGTTTTGGTTTAGGGTATGTTGTTATTGGTACGTGCAAGTATTTAGGAAAGTTACTTAATTTATTTAATGATTAATTAGTATATTTAGATAAATAGACATGTAGTTATCTATTAATTTGTGGAGTTAAATGAGATAATGTTAGTAGTGGTGTGCGTGGATTTAAGGAGTTATAGTGTTTGTAACTGTTTTAAATCCTATTAAGTAGGTAGGAGATAGAATGGAAAATAGACTTTGACTGTAATTGGTTCCTAAGTTTTCTTTTTGAGAAAGGAGGTCCAGCTTCCTTAGTAAAGCCAAGCGGTCGTGGCTACGCTCGTAAGGCAAACCCTATCATATTCTCTATGCCGGGGGCGCAGACTGTGCCTAAACACATGGGGGTGGGCAAAATAACCACCCTGCCCCCTGAATGGTGAGCCCATGTGTCTAAGCGTAGGCTGCTCTGTGGCACAGAGAGCACCAGCCCTATCCTTGGTTATCTTTTCTTCCCCCTATTTTATCTCTTCTTCCTCCTTTTTTCCTATTTTCTCTCCTCTCCTTCGAACTTTTTTTTTTTCGTTTTGGAAATATGGGAGCTTATATTAATAGAATAAAGAATATAGGGAATTTACAGTATGTAAAATGTCTTTCCCTTGGCCTCATCCTGTATTAATTTAGAAAGAGCCGCGGGGAGACTATGTACATTGAATTGGATCTCCTAGTAAGACCCCAGGAAACCTGCCAAAAAACTTAGCACAGTTGTTGACTTCACGAATGTGATGGGAAAACAGGTAACTTCGGAAGGAATCATGTAAGCCATGAATCTCCCAATCAGCCCACAGGTGTACCATGGAGCTCGGTAACTCCCTGTGATCGACTGAATAGCTAGCTGAGAGTCAGGTCTAATTTGAATCTGAGGAAGCTTCAAGGATCTAGCAGGGCACATCGAATAGCAATCAGTTCCAGGCGTAAGACGTTGTTATCCCCTTATCCCCCCTGCTAATGCAAATAAAGCTCGACCAGATGTATCACAGCCAAGTGCACCATGACCACCCAGGTCACCCCTGAGAGCTGAGAGACCCATCGCAATTAATCGCGACCTATCCAGGAGGTGGAAAAGGCCTGTTATGCACCAACTTGTAAGGTATGACATGCTAAAAGGCCGACAGATTGAGGGAAGGCCAAGACTTATTTATGGCGGTGTGAGATTTTTTTTTTTTTTTTTTGGGGGGGGGGGTGTTAAGATAAAACTACTCTTTCAATAAGCTCAAACTCATAAGATATTGGACTAGATTTCTAAACTCTAGATCTAAATAAATTTCAGGGATGCAAATTGGGCCCAAAAAGCCCAAGCCCGCCCAAAATTTTCATTAAGATGGGATTTTCAGTCTGTGGGCCGGGCTCAGTCACAAAAGACTCAGCTTCAGATGGGCCGGGTTAAGGTCTAGAGTTAAGTCCAACTTGACCCAACCTGGTCCTAAGTTACATGCCTGTTAGTAATACCATCATTAAGGTAATATCATCATTAATATGATAAGTGTGACATTAAAAATTTCATATATACATATACTATATATGAAGGAATAAGAGGCGTGTGGGTTTCATTTAAAATTGAATGGTTGGACACTTGAACACATAACACGTAAGAAAATAAATAAACCATAGACCGCAACCTTGATTTTATTTTCAAACTTTAAAATTTATAAGGACCGAGTTTTGCTCCATTCACCGCAGAGAGGGAGAGGGCGGGAAAGGGTATTGGGAGGGCATTTTGGAAATATACTAGAATTGAAAGAAGGGTTTGTGAAACCTAGGATGGTGGGTGAAACGTCCTCTATGGGTGGAGTCAAACTTAGTCCTTTATAATAAAGCCCTAACTCAAAGCCAAAGCTTGATCTGGCCCGACCCAGCCTGAAACCCAATGGACTAAGCTGAGGCGGAGGCCATCCCAGCCCTTAGTTAGTAAGTTTTCATATAATACGCGTATTATACACGTATCTGAACGTTTAATTAAAAAAAAATATATATTTTACCATATATTTCAGTATATATGGTAAAATACTAGTTTTTTAAGTGCACCCGCATTATACACGTATCGTATTATTACCGTTAATTTTATGCTCTTAAGTGATGATGTCAGCCAATTAAATAAATTTAAATCCCTAAACTATCCTTGACCAATGTTGAAGATGAAGGAAGGGTAATATTGTAAATTTAATTCTAATGTTTTAGTGCAAGGGTAAAATAGTCCTTTCACACCAATAACTAACAACAGACTAACATTGTTACTGCAGAGGGAGTGATTTGAGCTTTTTTAAAATCCAAGGGGTGATCTGAGTTTCGTTTGAAAACCAAGGGGTGACATTTAATTTACCCTTACTTTTTTGTTAATGATATTGTTTTGGTGGATGAAACAAAAGCTACGAAGTTGAAATTATAGAGATCAACATTGGAATCAAAAGGCTCTAAGTATAATAGAAACAGAGTTTATGGTGTGTAACTTTAGTAACAATATGACACGAAGTAAGGTGATGAAAATTGATGATAGAGAAAGACCGCAAAATGAAACTTTTAGGAACCTAAGGTTCAATTAGTATTATAAATAAAGAAAATGAAATAGAAGATGGCGTTGCACAAAGAATTAGAATAAAGTGAATGAAGTGGAGGGGTGCATCCGAAATGTTGTATGATCAATATATTCCTTTAAAACTCAGAAGAAAAATTTATACGACAGTTTTACAACCAGCAATGATGTACGGATCAACATATAAACAAACTTAGTATAACTAAAATGAGGATGTTGAGATGAATGATTGGTAAAACTAAAAAAGATAAAATAAGGAATAAACAAATTAGAACTAATTTAGTAGTAGTTCTAGTAATGATAACTTGCGAGAAAGCCGTTGAAGTGGCATGGACATGTGCAACAGAGGCATTTGAATGCTTCAGTATGGACTATGGAGGAGTGATTTGATTCAGATTGAAGGAGCTAAAAGAGTAAGGATAGGCCTACAAATGACCAGAGGAAAAGTGAGGAAGACATACATAGCTTAGAACTAACAAGAAGTATGGCTTGGAATAGAAGTGAATCAAGATAAAGGATCCATGTAACCATCCCTATTTTGCTGGGATAGGGCCAAGTTCAATTAAGCTAAAATAGTATAGTAGTCACAAGACTCATAACCCACAAGGAGGGAGGGAAGCAGGGCAGGCTAGAGAACAAAGAATGAAACCATCGACAAGGACCAATAAAGGGTTCTCTGTATTATAGAAAATAAAGAGTCGATAAACTAATAAGCAAGCAAGAAGCTCCAAAAGCATAACCGAAACCCTCAGAGCATTGAAAGTAAGCAGACAGGAACGACAGAATGAGAACAAGTGAGGAAACACGCACAGCAACACAGAGAGATGACAAACATAGATAAGAAAGAGAGGGAACAGACAAGCAAACTTCATTGGTTGACACACAACAATGGAACCGAGAGAGAAAAAAAAAACAGAGGTGGGGTTGGGGAGAAAAGAAATAAGAAGCGGCAGAAAGGCATGAGACAAAAAAAAAAAAAGCAACTCACATGACAATTAACATTCAAATCAAAGGAAGAACAGGAAAAGAAATAATAATCATGGAGATAGTAGATTCATTCAACCTCAAATCTTATGATAAAGAGACCAGTATTTACATTATAAACCAATAAAGAAGACCAACCAATTATTAATCATCAATAATGCAATTAACATTCGTAGCAGACAATAGAAACTTACAGGAAAGAAAGGAGGAGAAAGGGGCAAAGAATGGTAACATTTTTTTCTGACCATCGGAGTCCTAATATCAAAGTAATTAATCAAGGCTTCACAGGCTAGTCATCATCTTCAATATCCCAACTAAGATCTTCCTCTTCATGCGCACCACTCAACCGCTTTCGAAGATCAGTTCTATTTGGGCTCCCACCAACAGATTCTTTCTTCTCGTCGTTACTATCAAGATCTTCAATCTCATCCCATCCAAGGTCGTCTTCTTCTTCCTCAGGCAATGATGGATGACTTGAGACAACAGAAAAATCACTGTCCTTGCAAGATTCACCAGCGTCAGTCTTCCCTTCCAGTAATGCATTCTCTTCGGATTTGGTAAATGACTCATCACCATTCAATCCAGATTCTGAATGATCAGGTTTTCCCATTAATAGCTCAGACCCATTATCACTAATAGATTCCGCAACTCGACCCATGTTCTCAATTTCTTCATGGGAGCTCCAATCTCCCGTCTTAGCAGCAACCTTAGGGCTACTGACCGCTTGTTCCTCGACAGGCTTCTTCCTGGATGCAATCTCTGAATAGCCTTCCTTCGTTTCATCATCTTCATCATCGTCAACATCCCAAGTCAAATCTTCTTCTTCCCTGGAAATCACTCTCTTCACAAGATTAGCCCTAGCATCCTCCACTTGCTTGAGTTTGTAAACCCTATAAAAGTAACGAGTCCAGAAAATCTCATGATCAACGGTACTGGGAACAAGCTTCGCATAAGTCCCCTCCATAACCCCATTCTCGCCGAATAAAGTGTCAATCTCCTCCGTTTTCTCCTCAAGCACAAACCCTGATTTCCACTTATTGAAGTCATCCAAATCCTCAGGCTCACCGCAGTAAGTATTGACATCAGTTTGAACTGCATGAACCTGTGCCTCGAATCTACTGTACCGCTTCGAACTAAAACTAGGATTACTAAGCTGTTGGCTATCAGAAGAATCGCTTTCGGAATCCGCAGCAAGGAGAGCATCCTTACCATGAGAGATGATCTCGGCCGTCCCACGCCACACAGAACTCCCAAATTCGTCGATTGCTTGTCCAACAGACTCGAGCGATTCCTGGGCCACCGATGCCCCAACCTCAAGAGACACCGGAAGTCCCTTCACAGCACGAGTGGCAACTTCGCGTATCACATCCGTCTCCCTCTTCAGGCCGGAGCGGAATTCCTCAAAATCAAGACGGTACGTCTGGAGTACCGATTCAGATTTTGTGGACAAGTTCTTAATCAACCCTCCAAAACTCCAGCCAGAACCGCCTGAAGATTTAGGGCTAGGGTTGAGGTTGGGATTAGGATCTGATTCTGCATCGTGTTCGTTCAATGGCGCTTCTGCATCATGGTCGTATTCTTCTCCTTCTTCTTGTTGTTGTTCTTCATCATCAAGTGATCTTTTAGAAGATTCTGAAACAGATGGCTGGTTTTCTTCATCTGAGGACTCTGAATCGTCTGCGAAAACAGCTTTGAAGAAATTCATGTCGAAAGAAAAATAATCAAATTTGATCAAATCTGGTTATGAATTGCTTTCTAGAGGAGAATTGTAAATAAAAAGACCGACAAACATATTATTAGAATTGAGACCAATAGAAGAAATACGCAGTGGAAGTTGGAGTTGGAGAAGTTTAAGACTTCTCGAGACTCCGAGAGTCGAGAGACTCGAGGGAGAGTTGTGTAACAGATGATGATTGAACAAGTGACCTCAGAAGTCAGATAAGATACTAAACTCTTCCACTACACGCATGATGTGAAGAGCGCACTCCCTTGCGTATCGTTAACTGTTGCGTGGCTCCTGCGCTTAGACAAAAAAAAAAATTTGTGACGATTATCTCCAGGGTCCAAATCCTCTCCAATTCCCTTGCGGTCCCGGCAACTGCAACATCAAAAGGTCCGAGTTGCACCGTTCCAGTTTTTTTATTTATGGGTTGATGTTCTTTATGCTGCAGTGTAGCCGCGTAGACACATGGGCCTGTCATTTAGGGGGCAGGGTAATCATTTTGCCCACTCCGATGTGTCTGGGCATAGCCTGTGCCCCCAACATAGAGAACATTTGATCTTTATTTTTTTTCCTTTCTTCTCAAGCTCGGTAAGAATTTGGAGAGGATATTTTTTTCCACTTCCATGCAAGTTGAATTTTTGCACACGTGCTCCCATTGACCAGCGTACACATGTAGACTTTAGAGACCCATGTTGTGATCTCTTTTAATAGACGCTGTTCATATACTGTCCACATGGCATATGGCATACAAGGTGGGCTCAAATTCTATGGGCAGATAGGTAGGGGCCGGCCAAGTAAAAGGTTTCAATTTAGAACCAAAATATTTAGAACCAAATTAAAAATCAGAATCAAAACCAGTCATTTAAAACCAAAAGGAATCAAATAGAATAGAAAAATACGGTTCGATTTTGCTTTGAAAAAGATAAAAATCCATTCAGTATGGATTGTAACTAAAAACCATCGTTTTTAACCAATTCAAACTGGAAGAAAAAAATTGTAAATCTTATAAACCGAATCAAATCTACACACTACAATCATCTGCCCTTTATTGGGATAAAGATCCTCTCCAATTCTTTAATCTGGCAATTCCTACTGTGGGTTTCTTTGTTTAGTTATGTAAAAAGAGTTGAAAGGTATCGGATCTATCTTAATGAGGTTATAATTTCTTTCCTAACTTTATTGTTTCGGCATATTCTTTTTCCTTGAACTAAAGTTAACTAAATTTAACCACAACCCCTCTCAAGGTTAAGATGGGTGCTTGCAAATCTTTTGCTTGTCACACAAGAAGATAAATCGGGTGGTATATAAAGGTTTTGTGAGAATATCAGCCAATTAATCTATGGTAGAGATGAATTTGATTTTCAGGAGGCCTTGGGAAACCAAGTGGTGAACAAAGTGAAGTTTATCTCAATATGTTTCGTGCGGGCATGAAAATTGAAATAATGGATTTACGGTAAGATAGGTGGCACCTAAATTATCGCACCATAACAACAATGGTTGGGACACAGAAATGCCAAGCTCCTGTAACAAAGAATTTGGCCAAATAATTTCAGTTGTGGCATTGCCAATTGCAAGATACTCAGATTATGTGGAAGAGCGCGCAATAGTGGGTTGGTTTTTAGCAGACCAAGATATGAGGTTGTCGTCAAGGAAAATGGCAAACCTACTTGTTGAATTTCTGTCATCGACATACCTGGCCCAATCGGCATAAGAATAGATCATTAACCGGTTGGATCTAGTCTGAGAGATGAGTAAACCATCTGACAAAGTGTCCTTGAAATAACGCAAAATACGTTTGACAGCCTGCCATGCTCATCAGTTGGTGATTTTGAGAAATTGGCACACTTTGTTGACGGAGAAGGAAATATCTCGACGAATGAGAATGGCATACTAAAGAACCCCAACAGTATTGTGTTAAATTGTCGCATCAAGTAATGGTTCACCATTAAACTGTGAAAGGCAAACTGTTACTGCCATTGGGGTGTGAGTGGGTTTGGACCAATTGTGGTCGTGATACCATGTAAAATTAGAGAGTTGAAAGTAATGTTCTCATACCCTAGCTCGGATGGCTCCGTCTTTGGCATGTAAAACGGTTTGGCCTCATTCCACTGGTTGGCTTCACGACTTATGTGTTAATAAAGCCATGAGACCTTCATGCCCTTCTCTATAAATTTGCTCATTATCAAAAAAAAAAAAAAAACAAGAGATAAACTCTATTTTTTGTAGAGTTTGAAATAAACTAGAGAAAGACATAAGTAGTTCAGCAAATGAAGGGATAAGGATAAGGTTTAAATATTTGAAATTTGAATTCAAACATTTAAATAAAAAATAATCCTTAACAAATAACAATTATATCCTGACCCAAACCATAATTGAACTAAAGAACTGAAATTGAACCAATTGACAGTTGACACCCTTAGGCCTAGGTACATTGCTTGGTAAAAGGAGTCATCAATTACATCATTAACCCTTGCGAAAATGGTTTAAAACAAATGTACAACTAATAATGCTTGTGAAAATATGAATGAAGTTGCTTTTCAAATTTGATATATATGAGCAATCTAAACTGTGTCGTAGTTTATGAAATAGTCAAAGTTGCCACATCACCTTTCATGTATCACAATTAAGTGGACCCTATGTGGGTTGTACAAAGAACCTTTTCATGTACAGAAATATATCTCCTGGCAGATGTTTACAAATCCAGCCAAGAAATCCGCACAAGAGTTAATCTCTCTAACGTGATGTAAAATCACACAGCTCCTAAACAATCACGTAGCTCAAGAATGTCACCAACAAGCCCAATGAGATACCAAGGAACCTGAAAACAACCCAAGATCGTTTGCACTGCAGTGAGGGAGTCAGATCGCACCTGGACTTGCGGGAACCCTAGGGATGTATTTGATTGAATCTGAAATTGAAATTAATACAGAGTCAGTTTAGAATGAGGGTGTTAATTGGTTTGGTTTCAATTTCGGTTCTAGATACAATATATACAAATCGAAACTGAATATATTTAAAAACTACAACCAAAACCGAAGCGAACCAGTTTGGATCAGTTCTAATTCAGTTTTCATGTATTCAGTCTCATTTTGTTCTTATATGGTTTTGTGTACCGCCGCCCCGCCGATATTGCAGAGGATCCTGGTCAAGTCACAATTTGGAATATGATATCCAATTACCTGGAACCAGCAGACTTAACTTCTAATTTCTCAACAGTCCATTTTGCCGCTTTATGTACTGAAAACTCTGTGTAATTATGTCTGTCACATAACTCTTAAGGCTATTGAAGGGAACCTTGCGCAGCCGTGTATCTGCGCAGCACAGGCCAGACGGCCAGCTGCACCATAGAAGATCTGGATCCGAGAATTCCACTACCCTTCAAGAACATCACATGTAAATTCCTATCTTTTATGTATTTCTCCGTTTCCATAAAAAAAATGTCACAATTTGGAAGAGTACAAATTTGTTTGAGAAGGCAGATTAAAGGTTTTGAAGCTCTCTTAGAGAACAAGTGTAGAATTTCTGTTGTGATTCTATTTCACATCTGGGTCATTCTTGAGGCCATTTCTACCATCTCTCACGCTCTAGATCAAGCTGGGTAATCAAAGCTGGTGCCTGTAATTTCGGTTGGCTCTCCAAGCTTTTGGGAGGTATTTTTTTGAGCTTTTAAAGGTGCATAACTGTCATCTTGTTGATGCTTGTGAAGTAACATTGTACTTCTTCAGCCCTGCTCGCTGCATTACTAGGTACCTTTGTTAATCTGACTACATGCTACCTCTCAAACTAACAGCAACATAAGGATTCTCTCTCACTTGGAAGGAAAGCTAGTTATGCACAGCATAAAATACATACATTTATGCACAAAAGGATCAACACAGATGGAACTAACCATAAGATACAGATATAGTGCAGACCCAGAAACTCGATCCCCAGGTCAAGTTAGACAATACTGTAAAAATAACCCAAATATCAATTTACAGTATTTTCTCTTTGTCCCACACAAAACAACCAATTTAACACTAAACATGACCAAAAAATTAATTGCACACCAGATCATAAGCAACATATACAACCTGCTTTTCAGTCCCAAAACACAATACAAGAAACAAGGGCATCTTCTGTCCCCCGCAAATCAATTCTCCAAGAGCATTTGCAGTTCCCACAATTGCCCTACCCACAAGATATCTCAGACGCTTCTTGCGTGGCCTTTACATGCATGGGATTGCAAACACTGTATATGGAATAATGTCATAGACCAATAATGCACAACAAAACCTAAGAGCTCGTGATTTGGATGTAAAAAGAGGCACACGGTGTACTGGAACAGAAGAATTTAACAAGCAACATTAGGAATGCGTGATATTCTTTCGATTTCCTTGATGACCAAATCTTTTTCCTCTTCAAATTGCTCATCATCAGTACCTACAAGGCATGACAAACAAAGAAGAAAGGCATTGAAGGCTGACCCCAGCAAGAGCATTTAGGGGCTTGGATAAAGCTAGAAAGGAAACATAAGATACCACTTGCATAAACTGCAGGAAGATGTACTAATGACATGCAACTATACATGTCAGACATGCAGGGTAGGACCTAAAGGGGGAGGAGAATGATCCTACCATATGCATCCAACAACTCTCCCTGCACCATTCCCTAGGTCTTAATTCTCCTATTGTTCAAACAAATGTTCTAAATAAACTGATTGTTATCATCAAATCAAAAGGCCAGCGCCTATGGTAAACTAACAAGTGGGATTCAGATACAGGTGGATCGACTCCACATGCTGCCAAGTATCCCTATGCCTTGGTAGAATCTCTTTGTCCTATCTGAAGGCTACCTTAAATGTCAACAATCTGGAATTAACTTTACCTTTGCCAACAGAAAGATCGTGAAGCAGTTCTAGTAATCTTTCATGGTTTTTGGCCAGGATGATAACAATTTCTCGAGGCTTGTTGGGATTAGCAACAAAGACCTGTAAAACAGAAAAAAAAGAACAATGAGGACAATACGAAACAACCATGATTACAACAGTTGTTTGACATTGAAACAAATAATCTGTGTTTCCATCTATGGTTCACCTCCTGGACAACCAACCCTAACATGTGCAAAAATATAAGGGTTCACATCAGGACATCAAAAAGACGATGACAGTTGTGAACCCTTGTCTACTTCCAGATGCATTTGACCAGACAGCACCCCAACCCTCAAGGGTTTTCCACTACCAATGACTAGCTGGTAACAATAGATGATGGTCCACAAATTAATGGAGTGTACTTGTCACTAATAACATTGGTGCACCATGTGAATGAAGACAATAAGATTTTTTTTCTTTCCTTTTTTTATTTGATAAGACCATAGGAAATTCATTAAGCTATGGTAACGTTGTCCCTCTTTAAAATTTGAACCTGCTTCTTTATCTAGCTTTTCAGTTCCTCATTAGCGAAAAAATCAACAAAAACCTTCAGATCGTTAGGGGTACAACTTGATTTGGGTTAACCTGGTTTTGTCCAGGCTGGGCTGGGTTATGGTTGAGGCCTCAGGTTCACATGCAGTGAGGTCTTTATCATCATAAAATCTGTTGGGATCCAGCACTCAAGGATCACACTTTAAAGTTCCATTACCCCTAAATTAACTGACCATATTTTTGTAACCTACTGCCTGATTTGTGTTTGGGCCTCAGGAAACTTCTAAGTGGGGCTAACCAAAATATTATACACCCCTGCATGTTAACAGACAGATTTCTACAGTGTCCATCCATCTCATAGCATTCTGAAAGACCAAAAACCAACTAAGATGACAAAGAAATGGCAAGCATTGGAACAAAGTAAGAAAGCACAACACCTTGAAAATGTGGAAGGCAGATATCTTTATATTTTTGCTTGAATCCTGCATGAACTACCACATTTTAGAGCACAGAGAAAATGTAAATGTATTATAAGCAATTGCTTGTTCAGTTTTTGAAACGTATATTGGAGAAGAAAAACCAAACTTGCCATATGAAGGGGCGATGCGGGACAACTGAGAAATCTCGTAGCTCAATAAAAATAGTAAACAAAAATATTCTAAGCTCTAAGAACAGCAATGATCCAGAATATGCCTACTTGGAGATCCAGCTAACCCAAAGAAAACAACAAAAAATGAAAATAAAAACTTCACAGGAGGAGACTTAATATGAATAGACCACATAATTTCAATGCAATTGGTCAACAACAGAGAGGTGAAACTGTCGGACCAATTTGACTGTTCAGGATTCTAGAAACAGAGGAAAAATAATTTTTAATACTTTCTTAATCCAGTTAATAGAGATTCAATAACCCTAATATTTGCAAAACAAACTTTCAAAATGAAAAATTTACCCTGGCTGGGAAAATTATAGAAACTAATTAATAAATTAAAAGAAAAGAATGGAAGAAAACCGAGACAAATCCTAGTTGCATGACATGGCAACCCATTTCCACCAAGTCCACATGGTCTATGTGGGCCCCACATTCAATTCTCTTTCTTTTCAAATCTAGTCCCTCATTTAGGGGGTTAAGCTCAAGCTTATAGATATGTAACAGCAGGTACAGTACAGTACGAGTATACAGAGTATGTATGACCACAGACTATCAGAATGAGGAAGAATAGACCAATTATGCAAAGTTATATATAAGGTAAACGTCCCCTCAAAAATAGGTTTGCTCAACTCATGCAAATGTAATACCTTTTGCACATACTCAGTCATATCATGTTCTCACTATTGACAATAATACACATTATAATTTTGCTTTATTAGTCAACACACCTCCCAAGTGAGAGAAAATCTATGTTATCTAAGAATACTGTTGGGTGCTGCAAAGATTCCCTTGCATTCTCATTGGCTTACATAAAGTCTTGGACATGAGGACAGCTCATAATTCGGAGTGTCCAGGAACATAGCTGAAAATGAGCAAAAGGATATCGAGTGGCTGGTTCAGTGCCGGTGGTGCTTCTGGAGATGCTGGTTAATGAATGTAATCATGGTGCCATTTTGATAGAATTATATATCAGTACATCCCTGAGAATGCAGGCTATGCAAACAACACTAAAGAGTTAATTGCTGGATACCAAAAGGTATTACACTATGAAAACTGATTGGTGTGGCATCACAAAATGAGTCATTCGGTCTAATAGAAAATTGTGTGATAGCCTTGCATAGTTCAAAGAAGATTAACAGACTTAAAAGTCGTATGTATAAATGTCTCCATTATGATTCAAATTGTCTATATCAAATAAAGAAAAGGTAGCAGAAATTCCAAAATAATTTTAACATAAGATGGTAAGGAATAGAAGATCAAACCAAAACTCTAGCGTTTATACAGGATGGCAGTGTAACGGGTTCTGCCCTGTTTGTATTGTTATGATATGAGCCTTATCAGTTTAGGGTCGGGTAAAGTATTTAAAAAATCAGGGGCCCCACCCTACCTTGTAAAATCAGTGAGTGCCATGCATGTCTCAACAGCAAGTTAGGGTTGGGAATTGTATAGGCGAGAACCCACCCCCTTATGATCCCTAGTTATATGCATCAGCAGCCTTGAGCCTACAGCTGGAATGTTTGTCTGAGGAAATAATAGAACTAAACATGCCTTTACATTAAAGGCAAGGAAGGCAGATGGAATGGGATCTCACCACTCATTGAAGTATGAAAAGGGGATTCTTTATAAAGTACTCCAGTAACACTTTGTCCCGGGAGATGTTCATTCACATCTTCCCCTCCCACCCCCACCTCCTAAAGAAAACAGTTATCAAGAAATATGAACATTCATACAGGCATTTTGTTTTCATATTGGTGTATATATTTCTAGAAAATCATAAGTTTTCAAGATTTAATCCTGAATGCCCATTCTACTAACCATATGCTTTTCGGATTCATGTACACATTAGGTGCTCTCATTGAGCATATAAACAATGCTGAAGAGAATCTGAGTAGCAAGGGAAGACATTTTTCAATACCATGAGCAAGGTCATCATGACTTTCAAGTACCGAACTTCTACGATGTAGCGCTTCATTATATGGGTACTTGGAGGCTCCAAAAGAAATTCCGAAAGAAGCTAAAATACAACCATCAAATTATAGTTAACCCTTTAGAACTGTGACTTACACACTGAAAATACATAAGACAACAGCTACCAACAAACCTTCAACGACTGCCTCCTTGTTACATAGTTCGCTGATGTAAGGAGCTTCTCATAGAGCTCAAAGAACTGGAACAACATCCTCTAATCAGATGATATTTGGGAAAGAAACAACAAAAGAAGGTGCAATACATGTCAAGAAGCCACATGTCATACACACCATGTGCTACTACTGCCAAAATTCAGAGCAGTCCAAGTGGAACTCATTGGTCATGAACAAATTGGAGGAACATTAGGTTCTCTGGTTCATGGATAAATGATGAAAAGAAACTTTTTGACTTTTTCTTTTACATGGTTAGAGGGAACCTAACGGAAATTTTGGTCCAACAGAACTTCCAGGAAGGACCCAAAGAATGTGGATCCCAGCAGCCCTGAATGATATCCATGATGCATTGCAAAAGCAGTAAAGAATCCTCCTTCATAAATGGTTCAACACTTCATGAAATCTCTAAATTTTGGCCTGGAAAAATAAAAATTTTGGCAAACTAAATTTCAGTTTAAGGGGGAAAGGGGGAGAGAGAAGGTATTATCTTGCAAATTTTCAAAAATGTAAAAAAATATCAATAGTATTTCTTTGAAATTCGTTAAAAAAATTATTTTTGTTGATATTTTTCTAAGATGCTGGCAAAAATTTTAGCAAAATCAGGTTACATCAACTAAAGCTTAAGGTTCTGGACAATATATTCCCTTAAAAAAAAATCTCCCTGACTAATTTCCTAATGTCCCTTTTATGAAGGGAAAGTCTTGGTTATGGTGCTATCAGACTACAGGACACATAAATGGGCATGACGCCCCAATAATTCTGCCAGGCTACCATGATTATAGGATCAAGACCAATTCACAGGTGAGTCCCAGCTAAAATATTCTATACAAGCAATATACCAGGTCAATCTGATAAGCACTAATCATCTTTATCAGTGCATTATTCTTTTCGAGCTTTTACAATCTTGTTCAAAACTTTTTTCAGACCTCTCTCTCTCTCTCTCTCTCTTTGAAAAAAAAATCATACATAAAAAAATTCAAATTGGGTATTGTTTGCGGCTTTGTGCAAGCTGATTCTTCTTCATATGAATCACTCAAGTTGACCCAAGATTTTGTGATTCTCAATTTTTGGGTGAAAAAACAGAGCATGACCCAAGAGGAAGACGCAGAAGACAGCAATTTTTATAGTACGATCACTCTGCTGTATTGCAGGTATATAAATTACCAACATATGACCACCATACTCAGAATAAGGACAAATATTTTGAGCCAGTTTGTTACCAATGAAACTCCATCCTCAGTTTCTTACTCGTAATACATTGCCTTTAGAAGTTTTTTGACCCTTACTGTCCAACCATGCTTATTTTAGCATTCCTTGAAGGTCTAGGGAAAAAATTCCGCCTTTTTCTAATGTGATTCCTAATTTCCACAGGTTCTCAGTTATTTTGAAACATTTCAACAAACTTCCTATGACTTGGCATAACTTCTGTGGAAAATTATCCATCATTATAAGATTTATGAACGTCCCAGTGTATGAAGCTCCTGCTACTGCAGAGTCTGGGAGGGGCAAATGTACGCAGCCTTACCCCCGCTTCGCGGAGAGGTTGTTTCCAAGTTTTGAACCCACAACCTAATGGTTGCAATAACGCAACTTAATCATTGGTCAGAATTACAGTGACATGTACAAATAAAGTTTCAATCAACAATTAGGGCCAACAATAACTGTTCCAACATTGACAACATTTAGAAGTATAAAAAGTTATCTAACCTCTTCATAATGGGCAGTCAAGAATTCGGAAACTGCAGTTTGATGTTTCGTAAGCAAATCCTGCCAGACATTCATTTCGGGAAACAAACTCAAAGGAATGGTACATAGCACGGCTTTAAGTTTGACATTTAAACAACATCAAAACTGAAGAGAAGAGAACTGACCCTAAATGTGGCAAAAGCATCTGAGGCAACATCAAAGTTAGGAAGCTCCACATACTTGAAGAACAACTCAGAGCTAGTAGAATCCAATATGTATCTGAAAGATCACTACAAAAATTTAAACATGTGAAAATCAAACTTCCCTTTCTGAAGAAAGATTTTGAATGGAAGAGCACAATCTCCAAAAGAAGAAAGGCAATGTCCATCTTTCTTCATCTTTAAAGAGATACTACTTGGATAATGAAATGGAGAGCAACTAACATACAACTACAATATGGCAAATGGCAACCATATGAGATTTCTTTGCTTAACATTACAATTGTAAATTTTTCACATCATTGTCGACCTTGATCCTTGAAAGTGTCATATATCCAGCAACCACATTGGTAGAACACAGTATAGATATACCAAGAACTGTATGAGATTCTTTCGCTAAACTCTTTTACATATTCTATTGTCTTCCTTTTCAACACAATCATTACCTTACCAGTAAGAAAACAAGAATAAAAATATTGTTCACCAAAATAAAACAAACTTAAAAAGGACTTAAAGCAACTGAAAAACCATGAAAAATTAACAAAAAAATTAAACATCTTACTTTGCAAGGGTTGGGAATTTGATGCACTCCCTCAACATACTTCCACAATTCAAGGCAATTTCTTTGTTATCGTAGCTGTTCGGGAAAGACTACAATGAGTTACATGATTATTACATGATAACAAAATATAAATATGATAATAATAAATAGATATCAGACAGATAATAGAAAAAATGTAAATGTGAATATGCATGTGTAAATTCATACAGTGTCATCAACATCATAGCTGCTCAAGGAAGACCAGAATAACGTTCCAAGCAAAATTACAGAATGTAGATTATAACATATGATGATAATAAACAGATATCACTAATGCCTGCACCTCTGCCTACTTGTGAATTTATGTTAACTATAAATGCTTTCTCAATGCCATAATAGTTCATCAGATGCATGGGACATGTTAGAGTTTTGCCAGATGCTGTACATGCCATATTGTTTTAACATTTTAAGGGCAAACACCAATCTAAGAGGTAAGAGCCCAAATCCTATAAGTTCTTCAAGAGGTGCATGATATGTCATCAACAATCCTTGAGTTTCGTTGCCCCCCAATCCCAAAGGCAGCCTTTCCCACATATTCTTCTGTGAGAAACTGAGAGCTGAAGGGGAATGTGGCTAAGAAATGAGAACCTATTTAATAGGCTCAGGCATTACTTGACTTTGAACACAACCAAATAGTAGAACCAACATCTAAGGCCACAAAATAATGGGCAAATAAGTAATCGTACCAATCCTTCCTCTTCCACACATGAAGTTAGCCTTGTGCAAACCTAGCTCCTCAAAATTGTCAACTATTAGTGTACTTCCAAAACCAACAACCCAGCCAAGTGCCTTTCTGTCTTCCCAAATCGTCCCAATAGTATATTACTATATTCCCGACTGAAACTAAAGAACAGTAATAAACCATGATGGAAAAATGCCTTTTCAGTTTCCTTTAAATTATGCTTTTATCCATCTTAAGTTACTAAAGATATAGTTTACCAAAAAAGTTATTATATATGGTATCCCTACCGCAAATTATTGAAAACATGATAAAGAACAACCTATGGTAGCATTTAGGATGTACAAAAAATTCATCCGAGTATTGTTCTTTAAATACATTGCTCCCCTCCCCCCCCCCCCCCATCAACCATTATCATCTCTTTGATCAATTCATTCTGTTACTGATCCTGCAAATTGATCACAATGAACGTCAATAAATGACTGCAGTCCCTTGGCCATTCTGACACAATGAATGCCAAAAAATTTCTCAGATTAAAGCCACGAGGTGTAGTTAGTTCAAATTTAGAACGCATGACAAGTATAAAATAAATAAAAGCATACAAAAATTAAAATAAAGAGGAGTGAAAATAGTGATGTTGCTAGTGACAGAACCATACCACACAACAAGGAAGTCCAGCAGTTCCAAATGATTCTCAATATAGTCCACACAACAATAAGTCGAGTCAACCATTTGCCTCAGCAATATAGACCAACAGTGCACTAAATCTTTTCTTGCCTGCGCCATCAGTATTTGGAATCAGTTCAAAGTAAGCGGATCAATTAAATATGTGCTAATTCTGAAGAAAATAGCATGCTTACTTCCCATCCCAAAAAAGGTAACTTGTGAACAAAAAGGCCAATAACATCCTCTTTGCAGACTTCTACTGTAAACTGTGAGACACTATCTGTGTTAGGTTCAGCTTCTCCATCTCCAGAAAGCATTTGTCTCATTGCCACAAAATTCTTTTCAACTTCTTCTAAAGCCTGCCAGAGAAGAAATTAAAGAATGTCAATGTGAACAGATTCTAAATGAAAGGAAAATAACCCTTCACCGAGATAAAAATATCGACAAAAGGGCAAATGGGTCATGGGTGTGCTGCCATGTTAACAGTCTTTTTTTGTTGTTGTTGGGAGGGGGGGGGGGGGGTTGCATTTCCCTCTTAACAATCAATGTTGAAATAATCATCCTGTCTTGGTTTAGATAAGTGCAATGAAGTGTTGATCTAATGGCAACAGTGTACTGTTTTGGAGGTCAGAAATCTCTTTCAGTATGTCAATCCTCAACGGAGAGATGATCACGCTTTATACTCAAGGTCAAAGGTTCAAGGTTTGGTAAGTGAGCCAAAATATTTCGGATCGTCTCTGACCATAGATAACCACCTAGAAGGAAACCTATATACAAGAAAATTCCATCTGCGCACAGGAGGTCTTTATTAAGGACAATTATCTCCTTCTTCCACGCAGGGACTAAAGGGTGCCCACGTTCTTAAATACACTTGAATCAACCAGAGAGGCCATTTCAGATTCTCCTCCATACTAACACCAGAAAACCATTTTAACAAACAAGAGCTCATGTGGAAAACCTCAAATTGAGAAAAGGATATCTAAGCAAACGAAGAAAACCAACCTTTTCAAGGGCTTTAACTTCTACAACGGTCTTGGTATCAAGGGCGAGAAGGCTGTCTCTGATACTTGTCACTAGCTCCGGTGCTGGTTTGGGTCTTTGCTTGAAGAAATAAAATGACATGATTAACTACCACTTGCAATCGTTCTCTGCAACTTCTCCCTCTCAGTTCCCCTCTTTCACAGATCACACGATCGCTTTCATATGCATCGTGTTAATTCGATCTATTTATTGAAGGAGTGCTTGTTTTCAAAGGCTTTTCCCAATCTGTAAATAACTCTGTACATATATGCTTGTTAAATCTGTGTAGGTCGTATCAAGCATAATAGTGAATTACCGATCATGGTTATTGCCTTTTTTTCTTGAAAAAATGGTTTCTATGGTAGGGAGCGTGGTGGCTGCGCCCAGACACACGAGGGGACAAAATGATCCCTTTGAAATGGGAAATAATCGTCCTATTGATGCTTTAATGCATGTTCCCATTGTTCTCCTTCATGCGATGATGGCTGAATGCTCTAACTCATCATGACATACGTTGACCTTATCAGTGGTGGGTGGATGATTGTCTTATGATGAGCTTTGTTAGCTACAACTATGTACGTATGATGGGATTAATTCATACTTCTTTTATCTGTCCACTAAAATCTCTCGTCAGTATCAACTCATCACGATGTCCTTGAAGAGATCATTAACTTCCATTAATGGTATTGTTATATTCCAACCAAATGTGCCAAATAATGCCAGCTAAAAGTGATAACTAGTCAGTCTTAAGAGATTTTGAAGTACGATAAGCTAAAGAATAAAACAAGCATTGGGTTGGAATATTGAAGCTCCAAGAAAAAGTAAACATGAATGAGGGATTGTAGGATTTGGGTTCTTTATGCGTGACATGGTTTGTAGCGCATCATTCGACGGCCCGCAGTGCTCGGGCACGCAGCCCAACACACAGGTGGGGTGTTGGGTTGTGTGCCCAAGCATTATAAGCCGTTGGATGTACACTACACTCCTTGTCGCACTACAGAGGAGCCCAACACCTGTATCAAGCATTACTTTCCATAGAAAAATCTTAACTTTATGTACTATTAAAATATTCCATATAATTTATCAAATAGGGTTGGGAGGAGACTCAAACAGTTCACAGAGGTTCTATAAGTTGATGCAACTGAGAAGTTGCCATTAGAGGTTGGTTTCCAAATGACAGTACCTTCAGAATGAAAATGCGGTAAAGGGATTGATAGTATAGACAGAGCAATTTCATAAGGCTACCATTGACATATAATATCAGACTTCCACGACCAAGATGTGAGGTCGATCAAGTCAGCTACAAATTTGGGGCTATAGTGCGGAAGGGGAAATGGGGTTGTTGATGGTAAAGGATTTGGGATCCAAGTATCTATACATAAATGAAGAGCCCCTTAAGAAGAAGATCACTAGATTTGAAAACCGATTTGAAACCCCAAAAGGCTGAAGAGGGACCTGATGCATGCAAAAAATCTGTGTGAGGGAAGTATTTGGATTTGATATTATGTCCCCATAGAGAGTTAAGTGAGATAACTAATTCTCATGCCTTCTTAGCAAGCAAGGCTGAATTCATGTGTTTGGAAAGCTTGACATTCAAATGACCTGAGTTTTTGGACTGGTATATAGTGTCCTAGTTCATTGTTGGAACAAGTAATTGATCGTTATTGGACCAGAAGAAGGATCGACAAATCTTATCAAGTGTATAGATGCTGGAAGTTGGAAGCAAGACATATAATATAATGGTATTGCTGACAATGTGGATTGTACCAAAGTTAATTTGCTCGTTGAACTGAGATATTTTGATTTCCATGATCGGAGTTTTAAAGTGATGCGGAAAATGAGCTATTAGCAGTGAGATCGGTTCAATCTCTTCCCCACAAATGGAATTCCTAAATAATTATCCAGATGAATAATCGAATTGATGTGAAAACATTGTAAGAGAAGACACTTGGTGTTGGGGCAACATTAGGGCTAAATTGGGCCCTAGTTTTCTAAATGTTGATAGCTTGGCCAAAATGAGAAAGAGATCGATGCTTGGGCCTCTAGAGCCTGCACGCTTGCACTAATGGGAGAGTGTGCACAAGCATCGCCCTGGGCAGGATTTTCGCTTTTCCATGGGGGCTAAATGATACTTTCACGCACTTCTGTGTCTAGGTGCAGGAGCCACGCAACCAAGTAGCGTTCTTTTTCCCTTGCAATATATGTCTAAAATGTCTTGAAGATGACGGGACTCTTGAGTAAAGGCTCTCCCAAAGAAAATCAAGTCATCCGCGAAAGTTGTATGGAAAATTACTTCACTATGATAAGATAATTTGATGTACCTTGATGTAGGCCTCGATTTGGAAAGAAAAATTGGAGGGGGGAACCATTGAAAAGGATAGCAAGTTGTGGCACAAAACACTGAGTCGATTTAAGATGAAAGCCACAAGCGACAAGAACTGCCCGAAGAAACTTCCATTCAATGCGGTCATATGCCTTGCTCATATCAAGTTTCAAAGTCATGTAACCAAAACGGCCTTTCCTTTTCTTAAGAATGTAATGTAAAAGTTCATGGTTGAGTAGGACGATGTCTTGGATCTAAAGACTTTTATCAAAGCCATTATGATTTAAGAAAATTAAATTCCCAAGAATGGGGCTAAGCCGCTACACAATAATTTTGGAAATAACTTTATAGATGAAGTTGTAGAGGTTGATGGGCAGGAATTCAGATACGAAGATAGGTTCTAAACTATGGGGATTAAAGAAATATAAGTCTAATTTATGTGACAAGAAAAATGTCCATGAGTAATAAAAGACTGAACTATTGTAATGGCTTCTTTGGAGATTTGTGGCCATACCTTGTGATAGAAATGGTCGAAGAAACCATCTGGTCCAAGGGTACAAGATGGAGGCATGCTTAGAGCAAGAGTCTGATAGTTTGCCAATACATGATCTGATGTGGTGTAGATCTTTGAGAAATGTTGTTGAAATATATGAGCTAATAGTAGTTAAGTTAAAACATTTAGTATTGGCATCTCCACCTATTAACCAATTAGACCAGGCATAGGAGAGTGATTGTAATTGCCCAAAAAATTAATGATTTTTTACAGGTTTCAGCTACTTTGGAACAGCAACAACATTTCTGTTGGGTAGGAGCTCTCAACATTGCTGATGGGAAGAGCTCACTACTAGAATTCCCTCTATTAGCTTCTATGTTTAAGTTTCAGAGCTTATATAAAACCATGGAACAAAAACTCGATCAAAACCTGTCGAAACCACCGAGTTAACTCGGTTTCCAAGGTTTTTGAGACGAGTTAAAGGGGGATTTTATAAAATCCCTGGATTCGATCGGGTTTCGATGGCTTCGACTAGTTTCGACCATATTTTGGTGGTTTCGACACATATACCCATCGAAACTAAGAGAAACTTGGCTCGAAACTTGGACAAACAAGTATTTATGCCAGAAACCAGGACAGACACTTAGTTATGTCTAATATCATTTAAGTAAATGTTTTTTACTTAAGATATTATTCATAAATAAGCAAATACCCCCTATTTGAATCCAATAAAAATAGTTAAAAAATAAATTTCGAAAGGAAAAAAAGTCAACCCCCCAGTTCAAGAACAAAAACTAGATTTTCAACAGTAGGTGC
The DNA here is from genome assembly GCF_018873765.1 of Telopea speciosissima. NCBI lineage: Eukaryota > Viridiplantae > Streptophyta > Magnoliopsida > Proteales > Proteaceae > Telopea > Telopea speciosissima. The sequence goes on along the minus strand of NC_057922.1, from coordinate 31,092,807 downwards.
AAGTTTTAGCTTGCTAATGCTGGGGTTTTTTTCAAATCTAAAAATTCTATAAATCTTAATATGGCAAAACATTACTCTAAACCAAAAGTGTGGTAAAATATTCATTTATTTTGATGTCCAAAAAAATATTTTCATTCAGAGCGATTTTGACAATATTTGCGCAAACCAAATTAAGTTTGACCGATACATAACTTCATCAATATAAATCAGATTTAAGCAATCTTGGACTTATTGGAAAGCTATCAAAACAAATCCAAGATTGCTTAAATCTTATTTATATTGAAGGAGTTATTGTTATACCCGCACCCCGGGAGTATAATTAATTATTAATTCTTCCCCGTGACGTGTAGTTATCACTGCCACGTATGCCGGTGAGTTGTTCTCACTGGTGGTCAAACCCAGCTATATTGACCATAGTACGAGGTTGCCTGTGGAAACTAGTCGGGACCATGGAGGTTGCCCCTTGACGTGTCCGGGGTAAGTAGTTGACCAAATTTTATTGTGTGCTTACTGCCCTCTCAAAGCCCTCGAAGTGTGGTCCAAAGGCCCTGACCTCTTATGGTGGGAACCACCTTCCTACTCGCATCGGATGCAAGGTTACTGGCTGCCTCCGACCCTGCATCCAATGTTGTTGACAAGGACTCTTGTGGGTGAGACCCTATGGCTAAGGTGCTATGGGTGTCCTGCCATGTTTGACCCTACCCAAATAGACCCTAGGTTACACTTATGAGGCCTTATCCAAATAGGCCAATAAATGTGAAGTCTATATGAGAGAGAGGGGTAAGACTATTCCTTAGTCTTTCTTTTTTCTTTCTCTTTCCTAACCTAATCGTGAAAGGAGAGGAGAGCTTTGAAGAGAGGAGGCGGCAAGGAGGAGAAGGAGGAGAAGGAAGGGAAGAAGAAGAAGGAAACGGCTGCTGGGTTTGGAGCTTTAAAGAGGGCACCTCGTGTGTACCTCAAACCAGGTAAGCCAAGTACCCTTTTCCCCCATTTTTCTCTCTTCCCCCTTGCTCGTTTGAGCTTGGGTGGTTCTTTGGTTGCAGCCCCAAGATGGGGATTTCTTTTTTAAACCCAAAGGGTTAGCTCGAGCCATGTGTAGTTTCCCCTTGTAGGATGCTATCCCATTTCATTACAACCCTGTAAAGACCTCTATTTGACCTCTTGCTGAATCTATTTGATTCTAAAGCTTCAACCACCAAAGAAAACCCCAAATCTGGATTTTGAGCTTTTGATCCTTTAAACCCCCTTAAATCTTTGAATGTTGGGTGTTTCTAAGACCCAAATAGACTCCAAGACACCCCTCCCTTGTCCCTTGAGGCTTAGAGAACCAAATGGGACAACCCGGGCTTTTAAAGACCTTGAAATCACACTTGGGTTGCATCGGAGGCAAGATGCGTGAGTCCGATGTTTGCCTCCGATGTGTCCGAGCTCGGGGAAGGTCGGAGGCAGGTCGAGGCAAGCTCTTGAGTCCGACGTTGCCTCCGATGCGTTTTAAGGCTTATAACTTATGTAAACGGTGGGGTTTCTCTATGAGGCCTCCCCTACACTCTCTCACACTCTTATTCACTTCCATAGGTGCCAACATATGTGCAATGGGGTGATTTTAAGCGGGAATCGTTGCGCTTATACAAATTCCATTTGAAGTAATTGGTGAGTGGGTTTGGGTGACTGTTTGAGCTTGTTTACTATTGCTTATTCATGCAATTATGAATTATATTGTGACATTATCATTCAAGCATGATTGCATATTTGCATTTATTCTTATTCGATGATGATGATTTGGATGATATGGATTTATGTTGGGTTACGGTCTTGGAAATCTGGCACCGGAACCCCGTATCGTGGAATTGTATATTGCATCTCATTCTTGCCTGTATGCGCCGTGTTGTGCTGGTACCCGGGTGTTAGATGGAATGGGACGTTGACACACCCGGATGTACCTCTCAACACGATAGGATTCATGTAGTATATCTGTGGTTAGGCTCAGTTCCCTATGCTACGACCCTTACCAACGGGGTTTAGGTGTTGGGTAGCAGCACCCGCTTGCTGTGGAGAGTTAGAGAGGCCAGGCCAGGGGTAGTAATGGTTATCGGGTCGCCTCGGGTGGTGATGACTACGACCGGCGCGGCTCCATAGTAATAATTGAGGTTGCATTGTGGTGAGAATGGAAGGATCCACAATGTCTTCCCGAGTTATTGCAGTAGCATATACCCATTGACTTAGCATTGTGTGTTAGGTGGTAAATGAATTAATAATAGCATGCACCATGGACTATTTGTGATTGTGTGATTGTGCATCCCCTTTTCTCTCTCACTAGCTCGGTGGAGCTAACCCCCGTGTACACATTCTTTTTAGATTTGGATGCAGATGATTACTGTGGAGCCAGAGACCGTGACTGAGGATCATGGCGATGGTTGCCCATGATGATTGTGCCTACGGGTTGTACTGTTACTTGGGATCGTTCCCGTTTTATTATTATTTTAGAGCATTGTGCTTTGTATAAACTTTTATGTTTTACCTTTTTGGTAGCTACTTGATGGTCATAGGAATTTTGTAACTATGTTACTTATTATCATTAGCCAATGAACATCTTATAATCATTTCATTTACGCTTTCGCAAACTCTGACCTGTCTTGGAATGTAATATTCCTTTGTCTTTCGTACTCTGATATTATTGTATTTTAATATTGGTTTATGACTGTGAGTTGGCCACTGCATCGAGATCCTGGCGGTGAGGTGGGATGACGCGTGTCACCCCAATCATACCCTGATATTGTATTCTATCCCTTGTTGGGATAGGGGTGTGACAACATGGTATCAGAGCAATGATGCTCTGCACCGACCACAGTCTTGCGGACTCTTGATTTACTCTCCACAATTAGGTTCTAAACTAAAAATCTTCAAGAACATAAATGATTGTGTGCAGACATAGGAGAAGACTGATTGTGGTAAAACAAGGACTTAGAAGATAATAGGTAACATGGAACTTAAGACTTGAACCATAGGCTGTTAAGCTACAACAATGTAATTGCTTGGTTGAGTCTTAAGTAGGTCATAGATGGAAAATTATATGCTATAATTCATAAACACTAATGAATCAATCATAACTAAGCACAATTATCAGCAATGATTTAAACAAGAGAGAATTAAGCAAATACATCGAGATACATATAAGATTAATTACAAATATCTAATTGTTCCAAATCTTCTTGGGAGGCAATCATATCCTTCCCATTTCAACATTCATGATTTCATCCATTCCAACAAAAACATATGACTCCATCCTGCTCAATCAAAAGATACCAATCTAAACACTATAATTGTTTCAGATTCTCTGTTTGGGCATAACTGTGCCTTTCCCAACTCAGAATGCAAGACCCCATTTGTTCCAACTCAAACATTTGATTATGTTCATCTCAGATTAAATATACAAGTCTACCATTTCTAAAAGTTCCCAGTTGTTCATCCTAAGACAAGAACTAGAAGAACTGATCCGGGATAACTTCAATTTGTTGAGAGAAAGTTGGGATAGTCATTTGCACCACCGCCACCATCGCGACCAAGAAAGGTGTTGATGTCATCTACCCCTCTCTCGATACCCTCTAGGCGCCGAGTCTGGTCGAAGAGTTGCTTCGTGACCTCATCGAAGCCATCCACCACTCGTGGGTTCAACCGCCTTATGGTCGTCAGAATGTCAATACCTCCCACCTGATGAAGGTATAGGGATTCCTTCTAGGTAAACAATAGGTCTTTGCTCCTCCAATGGATATGTTGATAACGCCGATCAACTGTGCTGCAGTGAAGGCTATAGGAACCCCCCTTACATATGAAACAACCCGATAGTTTTGTGTGCCCGGGTTCCCGGTGTTCAGATTTGCATAGAAATATCCGATGAGTTTCTGGTAGTATGGTTCAGGAAGGTTGAGAATGTTGGTCCACCCCAATGCCTCAAATCTCTGCCCCACCTTGTAAGCTCGAGATCATCCAACACTACATCCCGCCCTTCCATTATATTTCTGAAGCGGAAGTAGTCTCGATAAAGCTCTTGGTCCTCTATCTTTTGGAACCATAGTAGATCTAGGACAGTTGGTGCAATTTGTTCTACGCATGTACGTCGTGTTCTTGGAGCCATTGATTGTTTTAACCTGCAGCCAAAAGCCAAGTAGATAGCAAAGTAATACCTTGAATGTTAAGGCCTAAGTAGATGATCAATGTAAGGTTATGGGGTTTAAAACCTAGCCTTTGATTCTTTTTTCAAGGCAATTAAGTTACAGCAGGATTCTTAGGCTAGAAAATTCTGATTTTTTTTATCAAATTGTGATCTAAGAAGTTGGAGAAAAAGGAAAGGCATGGCCATTATGTGAATGACATGATAAATAATGAAGATTCATGGTCATAATATGCCTAAAAAGTAATATTTTATACAAAATAGTGGGTTCAAGCAAGAAATGGGTTTATTCAATCATGGAGCATGCCTTGAACTTCAAAGAAAATTTTCAGATTTTGTGGTTGAAAGTTTGAATCTTGGGAAACAAGTAAATATGATTTGTGACAACTCAGAGAATGTAAGCTAAGCCCTATCTAGTAAGACCGAATCAAATATGGCAAAAGAGAAGATGAAAGATTCTAAGGATTTTATCAACAATCATGTATACAAGGAAATATGTTTGAAGATAAGACAATGTGATAATTTTCTATGAGATTTTATGGCATGTAAAAGAATTAGATTTGAACTTGGAGAGTTTTCCCAAAATATTGTGAATTGATAACTTTACCACAATCAAAACCTGAACATAATCCTAGTAAAATTCAACTAGACTTGACAAACATAGCAACAATCTCTAAAATGCTTGCAAAGACTTGAAAATTTATAAAAGATGCAATAATCAAACAAGGATCCAACAACTTAGTGTCATCGATCAAATAGGGCTTGATTTACACCTAAAAACCCTAGTTCCGACCAATCGATTTGATATGAATTTGGTGTACATGGCCATGGGATTACAAGCAAAATCAAGACATGATCACAACTTGAGATGATTCATCCCAAATCCAAGAAAGAGAAAGTAGGAATGAGAAGAAAGTCATATCATGAACAAGTAAGAGTTGAACCTTGAGGCTTAAGATTACAAGAAAATCACCTAAGGGGAGCTTGAACGAAAGTCCCTGTAGAGCTTTTTCTCCCTGCGGTTATGTCCTTTTCTTTGGAGCCAAAAAATGCGTTTTAAAACTCGTGGCTCTGTTTTGTTAAAATTCTACGAACAAACGAACGAACGGATCCACTTGTTGTGAATCCGCTCCGCACAAAACTCGAAATTATCATTTTAAAACTGTGCAGATCAACGAACGGATCCACACTCATGCGTCTGTCCGTAGATCCGTTTGACTTCAACTCTCTCTGCCTTTGAGACTTCTGAGACCGGACGAATGAACGGATTTGCATTCCACATCCGCCCGTTAATCCGCTCTACCTATTTTCACGGAGGAGCCACGAACGCACCCGGAGTGCTGACGTCGCTTGTGAGTCCACCCGATTTCTTTTAAGATTTTGAGCCTATTTTGGAGACCTTTTGACCACACCTATATGTGATGATCTTGTGCCTATACCCTAGATCGGACACCCCTGTTGTGTGACCCATTTGTGGGGACCACATGAGTCTAGTTAATACCTAAAAAAATTGAAAGAGGTTAGGACTTATACCCGACTAGGCCAGCTAATAAGAACTAGCAGGCATTGGTAACCGCTGTGACTCCTCTCTTACCTAAAAGGAGAAGAGTTACCCTTGAGGATGAAGATCCTTAGACCCTATGAATGTAAGGACTCAAACCTTATGGATAGGGAAACCTAAATCTATGCGGGTAGAGACCCTTAAGGGGGTGCGTAGAATCTAAACCTGTGGGTAGGTACTAGGAAAGGAGAGTAATAGGCTGGTTTGGGCTGTTTATTTGAGTAAGCCATGAAGGTCACGTGTATTTGGAAGTCACTCATAACACCTCAAGCTAGTGATGACTCTATTTGGACTTTACTTGGTCCATCCAAACCTTGTTTAGACTCATAGAGAAAGTCCTACACCGTGATTCGACTTTCCAAAGAAAGGACTTAGCGAACCATACCTGAGAACTTCTTGTTCTGGTGGATTGACCTAGATGACAGATATGTCCATAGGAATTTGAATGTAATTATTGAATCTATGCCTACATATTGGTGTGATATATATATATAGTTATCCCTTAGAACCTTGGACTTGTGTGACTAGAGTGATTCTCTGGTACTATAAGTATGACTTACCTCGACCTTGCTGTGAAACTAGTTGGAGCCCTGACCTTGGTTGACCAAACCTTAGGGTAATGAATAATGAATTTAATGACCGAGTAGGTTAATTTATTGAGACCTGCTTGAAGAGTTGACTTGGACCAAAACTATTAAAGGGTTATTGGTTCTCGAAAGAGGACTGATGTGGACTCTTCCTTGTGGGATAACTGTGTAGTAGGTTTAAAGGTTGTGAAAGTTGAAACTGAAGGATGTAACAAGACCTTCTCCAACGACAGATATGAATGGGGTAATGGATCACCAAATGCGTTCCCTCCGTACTGGGAGTGAACAATAGGAGATTCCATCAATATTCCAAATCATTCTAAAGTTGGGTTAGGTAATGAGACAACCAGATGTGAAAGCCTTCAGAATGTAAACCCTATGTTGGGTCATGGACAGGTTAAATCCTGTAACCCAAGAATGACCAGAGTACTGAAGGCTAGAGTGGTATCACCCGATCTGGAAGATCTAGGGAACCTTTGTTCCTTGAGACTTAACTTAGTAGTTGGAACCCTGTTTTCCTAGGGTTATTGTGAACCACACCCCTGTGGTAATGTGACCCTGTAAGGAAAAGAGAATTGTGGAACCTGACTTGCGGTGACATGTAGGCACTGCCTCATCTTGACCCGACCTTTGACTTAGTTTAAGATGTGGGTGACTTGGGATGTTGTTATCCAACAGCCCTTATCACTTGAGACCCTAGCTGCCTCAAATTTCGGGGACGAAATTTCTTGTAAGGTGGGGAGAATGTTATACCCGCACCGTGGGAGTATAATTAATTATTAATTCTTCCCCGTGACGTGTAGTTATCACTGCCACGTATGCCGGTGAGTTGTTCTCACTGGTGGTCAAACCCAGCTATATTGACCATAGTACGAGGTTGCCTGTGGAAACTAGTCGGGACCATGGAGGTTGCCCCTTGACGTGTCAGGGGTAAGTAGTTGACCAAATTTTATTGTGTGCTTACTGCCCTCTCAAAGCCCTCGAAGTGTGGTCCAAAGGCCCTGACCTCTTATGGTGGGAACCACCTTCCTACTCGCATCGGATGCAAGGTTACTGGCTGCCTCCGACCCTGCATCCAATGCTGCTGACAAGGACTCTTGTGGGTGAGACCCTATGGCTAAGGTGCTATGGGTGTCCTGCCATGTTTGACCCTACCCAAATAGACCCTAGGTTACACTTATGAGGCCTTATCCAAATAGGCCAATAAATGTGAAGTCTATATGAGAGAGAGGGGTAAGACTATTCCTTAGTCTTTCTTTTTTCTTTCTCTTTCCTAACCTAATCGTGAAAGGAGAGGAGAGCTTTGAAGAGAGGAGGCGGCAAGGAGGAGAAGGAGGAGAAGGAAGGGAAGAAGAAGAAGGAAACGGCTGCTGGGTTTGGAGCTTTAAAGAGGGCACCTCGTGTGTACCTCAAACCAGGTAAGCCAAGTGCCCTTTTCCCCCATTTTCTCTCTTCCCCTTGCTCGTTTGAGCTTGGGTGGTTCTTTGGTTGCAGCCCCAAGATGGGGATTTCTTTTTTAAACCCAAAGGGTTAGCTCGAGCCATGTGTAGTTTCCCCTTGTAGGATGCTATCCCATTTCATTACAACCCTGTAAAGACCTCTATTTGACCTCTTGCTGAATCTATTTGATTCTAAAGCTTTAACCACCAAAGAAAACCCCAAATCTGGATTTTGAGCTTTTGATCCTTTAAACCCCCTTAAATCTTTGAATGTTGGGTGTTTCTAAGACCCAAATAGACTCCAAGACACCCCTCCCTTGTCCCTTGAGGCTTAGAGAACTAAATGGGACAACCCTGGGCTTTTAAAGACCTTGAAATCACACTTGGGTTGCATCGGAGGCAAGACTGCGTGAGTCCGATGTTTGCCTCCGATGTGTCCTGAGCCTGCAGGGAAGGTCGGAGGCAAGGTCGGAGGCAAGCCTGCTGAGTCCGACGTTGCCTCCGATGCAGTTTTTAAGGCTTATAACTTATGTAAACAGTGGGGTTTCTCTATGAGGCCTCCCCTACACTCTCTCACACTCTTATTCACTTCCATAGGTGCCAACATATGTGCAATGGGGTGATTTTAAGCGGGAATCGTTGCGCTTATACAAATTCCATTTGAAGTAATTGGTGAGTGGGTTTGGGTGACTGTTTGAGCTTGTTTACTATTGCTTATTCATGCAATTATGAATTATATTGTGACATTATCATTCAAGCATGATTGCATATTTGCATTTATTCTTATTCGATGATGATGATTTGGATGATATGGATTTATGTTGGGTTACGGTCGGGAAATCGCACCGGAACCCCGTGTACGATGGAATTGTATATTGCATCTCATTCTTGCATGTATGCGCCGTGTTGTGCTGGTACCCAGGTGTTAGATGGAATGGGACGTTGACACACCTGGATGTACCTCTCAACACGATAGGATTCATGTAGTATATCGTGGTTAGGCTTAGTTCCCTATGCTACGACCCTTACCAACAGGGGTTTAGGTGTTGGGTAGCGAGCACTGCCGCTCTGTGGAGAGTTAGAGAGGCCAGGCCGGGGGTAGTAATGGTTATCGGGTCGCCTCCGGGTGGTGATGACTACGACCGGCGCGGGCTCCATAGTAATAATTGAGGTTGCATTGTGGTGAGAATGGAAGGATCCACAATGTCTTCCCGAGTTATTGCGAGAGCATATACCCATTGACTTAGCATTGTGTGTTAGGTGGTAAATGAATTAATAATAGCATGCACCATGGACTATTTGTGATTGTGTGATTGTGCATCCCCTTTTCTCTCTCACTAGCTCGGTGGAGCTAACCCCGTGTACACATTCTTTTTAGATTTGGATGCGGATGATTCTTGTGGAGCCGAGACCGTGGCGAGGATCATGGCGATGGTTGCCCATGATGATTGTGCCTACGGGTTGTCTGCTTACTTGGGGTCGTTCCGTTTTATTATTATTTTAGAGCATTGTGCTTTGTATAAACTTTTATGTTTTACCTTTTTGGTAGCTACTTGATGGTCATAGGAATTTTGTAACTATGTTACTTATTATCATTAGCCAATGAACATCTTATAATCATTTCATTTACGCTTTGCAAACTCGACTGTCTTGGAATGTAATATTCCTTTGTCTTTCGTACTACGATATTATTGTATTTTAATATTGGTTTATGATGTGAGTTGGCCACGCATCGAGATCTGGCGGTGAGGTGGGATGACGCGTGTCACCCCAATCATACCCTGATATTGTATTCTATCCCTTGTTGGGATAGGGGTGTGACAGTTATGTTCCAGTCAAACCTTATTTGATATCATGTCCAAGAACAATATACAGTATCAAACTTGGATCAAACCCACAAGTAATATTTTTAGTGTTCTCTATGTGAAACCAATGCATGGATTGAGTTTAAAATGTCAAAAATAGGCAGCACAACAAGAATCAGGGCAAAAAAATAACTTATGGGCCTCAAAACCAAGGTTCGAGTTAGCCTGGAGAAAGTCCCAAGTTTCGACCTAGACGAACTCGTTTTTTGGCTGGTCAAAACCTAGTCGAAACCCGAGTTTTAGAACCTTGTATAAAACAATCAAAAATATGTATCCCCTCATGTATTGGCATACATTTCTCCTATACACAAAAGTTTCAGATTTTGTATGCTTTTGCGGTCATGGACCACCATGTAGGAGAATATGGTCTGGTTCAAGAAATGGAGAAACACATTCCAGTACTCCACTCAATGTTGCAGGTTCCTTTTGCTTTTTTTACGGTAATACTAGTTGGAGGAGATGAGAACCTTTGGTTGGAGTTGAAAAGGCAAGAAAAGAATGTATATATTCCAACAATTACACTGTTTCTTATACGTTACCTTATCACCAAGAATTGTATCACAGAATAAAACTCTTCTCATTCCCCCATTTACCCATTGTTCTCCTTTACCACCAAAAAATGGAGAGAAAAGGCAATCAATTCCCACCACTTGGAATCTGCCAAAAGCTTTTCAATTTCGTCTTTGACAGTATTATTGCTCAAAGCCTCAAGCGTATCACCTTGGGTCCTCCTGAGGCTTTTGGTTTGGTTGAAATCCCCATTACTGGTTCCAGTGGAGGTTACTCTGTTAAGGACACCAGCTCTGAGAATTCACGTTCTTCATTTCCCACCCTTGGTCCTCCAATTATTGCTTATGAAGGTGGTGGTGTCACTGATCAAGATGTTGGCTTTGGTGATCAGGTTGGTCTCTCTCCCTCTCCAAAAGAAATGAAAAGTGACTCAAACATGAACAATGGATCAGCAGAAGTGGTGCCTCCACCTACTGGAACTAATTCTGAAACCAAATTCCCAAAGAAGATTGTCAGTTTTAGAGATGATGTAGAGGTGAGGGTTATTTCTAAAGGGAAAGAGAAGAAAATATCCAAACAAAAGTCGACACAAGCAGCAGAGACAGATAAAGGTGGGAAAGGGGATCCTCCTTCAAGACCATTGAGGCCCATTCTTAGGGTTCCTTCAAACATAGATGAGAAATCAGATGCATTCATTCGAAGCAGGAAGGAAGCTCTAAGTAGGTCAAGCTCTAGCCCTGATCCAAGAGAATCATCTACTTAGTTTACACGTATGGGGTTGATCCAATGGCTCTGGGTTGGTGGTTTCTGCTACTGTTTACAGCCATGAAGTCAATACCTCTGTTTAATAAGTCTCTCCTGGAATAAAAGTTGGTTTCTTTCAATTGTAATCTCTCTCTCTCTCTCTCTCTCTCTTTCCTCCCTCCCCCTCCTTCCTATTGAAGCAAATTAATATCCATGCATGAATTCATTGCTATGACATGTCTTGTGGAGCTTTTTTTTTTTTTTTTCCAGGTCAAAGGGTGGGAGGAAATTTGACATAAAAATTTGATGAGTAGCAAAAAAAAAAAAATTAATGAGATAAAATGAAATTAATAAGTGATTACAAGGATTTAAGTATTGGTATTGTATTAGAAGGGTAATTTTAAGAAACTTATAGGAGAGATGCAAGATATACTAAAGATATACGTCGAGATGGTTAAGAAATGCAGTGAACGTGTTTATACATATAAAACACAATTTGAAACATATTATGAGAAAGTGTTCTCTGTCCGGGGCCATATCAATGGCCCCCTGTGTTTCAATCTATGGGGGTAGAGAAGTCATTTTATAAGGAGAAGGAGAGAGACAAACACAAGGGTGGAGTCGCGAGAGCCAGCTCCTGGGCAAGAGTCTGGATCAGCTCTCCGAATGTGGAGAGTAACTAATCTGCACGTATAGTTTTGTGAAAACACTGTCCTTTTTTTTTTTTATATATATGTCCTTTAACTTAAAAAAAAACATCCATGTTGATGCTCCTGTATGACACTGATTCAAAAGTGTACTAACAGTAAGATTAAGATATTTTGAAACCGTGGGTTCCATCCAACATAGAACATAATGATTGAGGAGAGATTCTCTCTGTTCACTATTCGGTCCAAAAGAAGAGATATATGGAAATCTTTACTCTTCTCCATTCTAGCTAATCCATTCCGATTGGTTTTGGGGAGCCGATCCTGCGAATCTCGTACGTTAACGTCACATCGATATTGGATTTGACCTGTGCAAAGATTGGATTCACTTTCACAAGGAATCTGTCATTGAATTGAATGGAGACACATTTCCTGGAATGGACCATAGAGTTTCTTTTTAGATGAATCGGATTGGCTGCAAAAACTTTCAAGGGCACACCAACAAAGAAAAGTATTAAGGATATTTCACCTCAACCGTCCACTCCAGCAACGAATCAGCTAGAGTCCTAACCGTGGCCATCACTTGGTTCACCCTAGTTGATTCTCATGTAACTTGTAACTTATTAGTTTATCTATTTGTAAGAGGGACTTGGCTCTTGAGCAGCTGTGGCGGGACCTGCAGCAGGAAAACCACCCCAAATACAGGGGGAGGTGGTCATTTCACATGTGGAGCCCAGGTGGGACTTACCTGTGAAATGACTACCTTACCCCTGTTTTTGTTGTCGTTTAGCAGTGCTGCACCTGTGCAGCTCCCACCATGGCTGCACAAATGACAGCAAAAACAGGGTAGTGGTAGTTGATTGAGATAAAGGACTGGATATTGGAAAGAAGGGGCCTGGGGTACTGGTGTTTCTATTTTAGTGAAGTGTTTGAATGGCTAATGGCTTTGCAGAAGTTTTAGTCTTTCAGCCAAATGGGACATCTTCCTTGAGGAACTGATACGAATATATCTAGGGCTTTAGTTTGCAGTTGTTTTGGAGCTCAGATCTGTGAGGCCTTGTTTGGTGCTTGTTTTGTAAATGGACATAATAAAGTTTCATTGTTAAGTTCCAAGGACCCATGAATCTTATACAATTTTATACTTTTGCTCTCATTGATAGTACCGTCAAGGACTCCAATTCGTCATTTTCTCTTTCAGCAAAGTCTGAATCATGTTCCTTAATTTTCCACAACACATATGTCTATTGCAATAGCTTCTATAATTTACTCATTAACAGCTTGATATCCCAGATGAAGATGAAGCACCCTCTTGGGAATTGAAGGACAGAATAATGAATTTGCCTGAGATTCACTAAGGGTCTTTTTAAACATCTCTTTGTTGGGGAAAGTTACATCTGAATTCACAAGTTTCTATTTGTGAATAATGTATTATGGGATCTTTTCCTTTCAATTGACTAAAGAACTTGTTCGCTTATAGCATTCATCTCCTCCCATATAAAGACATATAGTTCTTCTGCTAGTGGTGACCGGTGGCTTTGGCTGCTGCCGCAGTCGGTGGTCCATTTTTCCCCCCTTTTATTATTATTGCTTTTTCTTCCTATTCTCGGTTCCGTTTTATTTTACCATTTTTCTTCTACCCTACGTTCTTCTATGGCTAGTTTCTGCCAGTGGTAGCTTTAATGGATCTGTTACTGCAATTCTGTGATTCAATGTGTTGATGCTGCAATTCTGTGATTCAATGTAATTTGTGCATTGTTAGTATAAATTATGCAATGCATCTGATAGTATAAGTTATACACTTTTGTGATTCTACAAGTAATTCTGTGATTATGTGAGTATGCAATTATGTGATTGATTGCTTTTGTAATTTTGTGATTATTTGATTCACTGATTTTGTAATGATGTGATATTGTGATTATGCTATCTTGCTTCAGCATCTAGGTTTAACCCACTCATACCTGCCTAGGCGGGCACCTTGTCTCCTAAGCACTTAGTTGCCCTTCCACCACCTTAACAACTATGTTCTGCTGTTCACATATAGTCTGTAATTATCCTTTTTCGGTTGCTTTAACAGGAAATACATTTATATTTGCATCATTCAGATTATATGTTTGATGCTCAGATTAATGTATCTCACCAAATAAAACTCAAAACAATTTCAGCTTCTTTTATTGGCCTAGATATGTTGATGCCATGCTTTAACTCCACCCCTAGGCTTTTAACAATCTATGTATGATGATATGATATGGGTAAATATTTAATCAAATTGCTAATCTTTCAAGGTTAAGCATCAATTTTTGTCAAATCAAAGTAAATAAGAAATTATTAAATGCTTCAGGAAAGTAATATAAATATTGCAATAAGAAACAATAAAAGTTTCATCCTAGCTACGACTCTCCATATGGTACCAAGTAATGTATAAAAAATAATGTTAACCATGCATTTTGGCATTTTTAAATATCTAAATCATAACCTTATTGATATAGAAGTGTGTGTAATTCCTAACCATATAAAATGAAAGCTGGATGGATTTTTTTTTTTAAATATATTTTTTTTTGAGGAGTTTGTTTTTCTTTTAATTTAATTATTTTTTTTTTCAGTCTTCTTTTTTTGTTTTTTAAATTCCATAGTATCGTAAGCATATGTTATAAAAAATAGTCTTCAGCATAATTTTTATAAGGGAGAGGTGTTGTGCAAGCAAGGTATTCTGCACCCTCCCACATTCATTTTTCAGTCATTATTTCTCTCATTTTAAAAAAAAATCAATTTAATAATGTATGTGAGAAGGTGCGGGGTATGCCTTAGGCTCAAAGAGCCTTTTTGGCTTTTTATAATTAGTTTCTCAAAAACCAAAAGCTTTGTGCACAATTGTACTAGTTTATATATTTTCATTATAAGGAAATCTTTTATTTTTTGGCTGGAACCTTTGTACAAGTCTGATCGTATGGATATAAAATGTAGTTACTTCTCTATGTCCATAAGGTGCACATACAAACTTAGAAGAAGACAAAGTTTAGGACAAAATTTGGTTTGTTATATATCATATGATTTTGATGAATTTGAAATAATATTTGAAAACACACCAAAACTACGGTGTTGAAATCCATACACACTTAAACATAGATGTGTTAGCATAGGCAAATGCAATGAGAAAGCCATTGAACTCTTAAAAAAACCATCAAAATCATCACTTTTAAACAAAGTTGCAGAATCTTACATAACCCAACTCATAATCTTATACAGCATCAAAACTATACAAGTGTGATAGATCCGACACTCTGGAAAGGCAAAGGAAAAATGAAAAAAAAAAGAGGGAAGCGGGTCTCTTCAAAAGAGTAACATCCCACTTCCCTCAAGTCCTTCTTCTCTGTTCAAGATTGACTGATCCAATAATTTGGGGTTAGCACTACCTGAGTAGTTTTCTCCAATATCTCAAGTTGCAAACAGATCCTCCGTCAAACATATTTGTACTTCTGTTCCATTTAGGTGTTGTTTATTTTTTTATCAAAACAGGTGAGACTTAAAATAGGAGGGGGCTTAAGAATAAACAATGTGTGAGGAGTCTTCATATTGTGAATATGACAAAATGGTACAAAATACATGAAGGGATTTTCTTGTTGTGATTACTTGGTGCAAAAGAGACCTCAACGGGTGCCAATGAAAAAATACACAATCTGAACACATCTGTTGTGCATGTCTTAGCTCAAGATTAAGAACATAGGCGCGCGTAGAAGTTTTTTCTTTCTTTTCTCAAGCAGCAATTGTGTTATTGTCTGTGGTTTAAACTTGAAAACCATATTCTATCAAAGCTCATTTGATTTGAGTAGACTTAAGGACTTTCAAATTAAATTGATGAGGGATTAAATAATATTCTACCAATGAGAGGATGGCAAACGAATTCATCCTTTGGGGAGAGAGAGAGAGAGTCATTGTGGGCTCTAAACCCTAGTCCAACCCTAAGAACCTTAACCTAAACCCAAGCCCAACCCTAAGAACCTTAAGTTAAACCCAAGCCATGCCTGACCTTGAAAGGGTTTTCCCATGCCTGGTCTGGCCCTGATTGGTCCTGAATATCTTGGTCCAATGAGTTGTGGAACTAACAAAGCCCAATCACAACCCATTTCACAAAGCCCAAGCTATAAAAAAAAAAGAGGCATTTTTTCACAGAGAAAATGTTTTCAGACTCAAACCCGTGACCACTTAGTCACAATGAAAGAACATTGACTGTTGAACCAAGGCCTACTCTCTCTATATATTGTTTAAATATATATGTATATATATATATATATATATATTATATAATATAGGGTCGGGCTGGCCCTGCCAGGGTCGAGACCTCAACCTAGGCCCGACCCAAGCCCTGTCCAGGCTTAGGGGAGGTTAGGGCTGGCCGAGTTTTTTTTACACCCTAATCATGAGTTTTTTTTTTGTCTCTGAAAACTTAAAACATGAATATCTGCCATGTACTTTTTTTCCCCTAATATCCCATGTACTACAATAAGTGATTACAAGGATATAAGTATCAATATCATATTAAAAGGGTAATTTTAATAGACATATCGGAGAAATGCAAGATATACTAAATATACACGTAGAGATGGTTAAGAAATGCATGAATGTGTTTATTATACATATAAAATATAATTTGAAGCATAAAACACCTTAGGTTGGCCGTTGGTGTACTTTATGGGGAGCGTAGCCCTTGTGCATGCACGGAGGCCAATGAGAGCACACGTGTTGGCATCATGGGGGCGGGGTGGTCATTTCACCCCCTTTGTGTTTGGACGTGGGCAGTACATTCCCCCACTAAGAGCTTTTCTCCAGCTCCTTATTACGTAATATATAAATATGAGAAAGTGTTCTCTATGCTCCTTCACTTGCACAAGACCCAATTAATGGTCCCCTTTGTTTCAATCTATGGGGACAGAGAATTCATTTTATAGGGAGGAGAGAGACAAAGACAAGGGTGGAGGCGCGAGAGCCAACTCCCAGATAAGAGACTGTATGAACTCTTCGAATGTGGAGAGTAACAAATCTTCATGCATAGTTTTGTGAAGACACATGTCATTTTTCTTATACAAATGTCCCTCTAAACACTCTCAATGCATGTAAACAATTTTAATGGCAACATGAGGGGCATCATCACAAAATTGTAAGTGGAACTGTTTGAGGTTTTCTTTTAAGTAGCTAACCGATTCCAATTGATTTTAGAGGGCCGATCCTAAGAATCTCGTGCGTCAACCAATCATAGTTAGCGAAAATGAGAACGGCTAAAAAACGAAAATGGATGATAAATTCCCAATTCATACACCATAATGTCCAAAGTTGAGCAATGTGACTAGGTTATATTGTTGCTCATTGTTGTCAACATAGCAACACACTCATGGAGTGATGCATGTTTAGTTGGAGTTGGAAGTCATGGCTTTAGAAACCCTTTTCAGTTGATGAATCAATTTGTAGCTCAATTTCAGGGTCCATGTATTGACCTTGGGGTTGAAGGTGATATCATGAGAATTGTAGTCCTTCGAGTCATCTTTACGTTGATGAAAGAATTAGGTTGACCAGAGTTTGGGAGAAAGAAATATGATCAATTAAGTAAACCATTATTCAATAAGTCCAAAGTCTTAAACAATACCCAAAAAACGAAAAAGGGTTTTAAACGCGTTTTAAACAAGAATGCTTATCGTTTATCGTCTTTTCCCATATGTTTGGAAGCATACACACTTTACTAAAAAAAAAAAGAAGCATACGACAAAATGTGTTTAAAAGGGTAAAAAACAAGAACGAGTTTAAAACGAACACGTTTTTACCAACTAGTAGGGATGTAAACGGATCGGATTCGGCTCGGATAGTGCTATATTCGCATCCGCATCCGATTAGCTTTTGGACGGATTCAGATAGTCCTAAACGGATACGGACACAGATACAGATCGAATATTTTATCCGTTTATATGTAAATATAGCTTTTTGAATAGCTACAGCCTATCCATATCCATATCCATATCTATATCCGTTTAGCTTTCGAATGGATTCGGATAGTGCTACAGATAGGGATATGGAAACGGATTTCGGCTATTCATTTACATCCCTACTAATTAGGCAACCGGACCATCAATATTGTACTTGACTCACTTCACCTGGGTTAGGATTCGATTCATGTTCACCGGGAATCTGTCGTTTAATGGAGAGTTTTTCTGGAAAAAAAAAAAGAAGGAAAAAAACACTTTCAAGCGCACACCAACAAAGGAAAGGAGAAGATATCGCCAAAGCAAACAAAGTAGAATAATAGTGTTAGTATATGGGGTCTGGCTGCTCCTGCTGGTCCTTTTCCTCCGCCATTTCCCTTTCTCTCTCTTTCTCAGATCGGGTCCTCTGTTATTCCCCCGCCATTCTCCTCCCTAATTATACAAAGCCTAGGAGCTTCACTTCCAATCCCACTTCTGAGACTCTGTTTCGGGGCTACCTGCAGAAATCCCACCAAGCCATGAAGAGTGAATCTGCACTTTCTTCTTCTTCATTTGTAAATTTGAATTCCGGGAAGGTTGAAGAAGAGAAAACCCCAGATGAAAGTTCTGCGAAACCCATAATTTCTGATCTTTGTGATATCAATCCAAAGTTGTTTCAACAGATGGTATATGACGCTCTGGTTTGGAGTTCTCTTCATGGACTTGTTGTTGGAGACAAAAGCGTTCAGGTAAAGCTAAATAGTTGCGTCCTAGAACTAATGAATCCCTTTGCGACTTGCGAGTAAAATATTCGAATTGCCCCTTTTTTTTGTTAAAAATTCTGATGGTTCATTTGCAGAGGTCAGGAACAGTTCCTGGCGTAGGTCTTGTACATGCTCCATTTGCTTTATTGCCCACTTTCTTCCCTCAAATTCATTGGCAACAAGCGTGCGAGCTTGCTCCCCTTTTCAATGAGCTTGTGGATCGCGTTAGTTTGGATGGCAAATTTTTACAGGAATCATTGTCCAGGTTCCTTCTCTCTCTCTCTCTCTCTCTCTCGTGTATTTACAGTTTTCATGTCTGCTTCTGAGTAGTTATTTTTCTTCGTTGAACCTTATATCGAGTTAGTCCTGTTAAACCTTCATGTTTACTAGACCATGTGGTATTGGGGCAACTGGGAATTGGTGAAGATGGTTCTTGTCTGTAATCTGGTACCACTGTAAAAGATACTCCAAACGGCTACCTAGTACCTACAGTAGTGTTTTTTGTTAGTGGCCATTGCGGACATATGATCATGTGATTCACCAAAAGACCATTCCCCATATAGCTTTATGGAACATTTCTCTTTGTGGGATCAAGCATACCTGTAAGAATACCAATTGTTTTGTAAAATAACTGGAAAATATCGGTGTGGGTTGTGATTATTTCAGTAGTCAGACATGCAAATTGTCTTTTTGTCTTCCCGCTATATCTCTCTTGGCTTGTGGCTGTTGTATCCGTGCCATAGGTATAGTGGTAGTTGGTTGAGATATAAAGGTCTAGGTATTGGAAAGATGGGGCCTGGGTTACTGGTGGTGTTTCTATTTTAGCGAAGTGTCTTAGTGGAGCAACTCAATGGCTAGTGGCTTTGCAGGAGTTGTAGGCTTTCAGCCAAGTGGGAAATCTTCCTTGCGGAACTGATATGAGTATATCTGGGGCTTTAGTTTGCAGTTGTTTTGGAGCTCAGATCTGTGAGGCCTTGTTTGGTGCTTGTTTTGTAAATGGACATAAAGTTTCCTTGTTAAGTACCGAGGACCCATGAGTCTCATACAATTATATACTTTTGCTGTTATTGATTGTACCGTCAAGGACTCCAATTCATCATTTTCTCTTTCAGCAAATTAAGTCTGAATCATGTTCCTTGATTTTCCACAACCCTTGTCTATTGCAATATCTTCTATAATTTCCTCATGAACAGCTTGATATCCTAGATGATGCACCCTCTTGGGAAGGACAGAATAATGAATTTGCCAATGATTGGTGTAGCTAAATTCCCCATGAAATTCACTGAAAGGTCCTTTAAAACCTATCTTTGTAGGGAAAATTACATCTGAATTCACAAGTTTCTATTTGTGAAGAATGTCTTCTAGGGTCCTTTCAATTTAACTAAAGAAATTGTTGGCTTGTAGCATTCATCTCCACCTATTTAAAGTTCCTTCTTCACTATCTGAGAACATTGGAAATGTAGCAATGGTTGAGCCATCTGATTTAGACATTTTCTTATAAATAATTGTGATGATTCGTTTCACTATTACTTAGGAGTTATATTTATTCTTCCCTCCCCTCTAAGTCTTTTGGCTGATATGCTTATAAGAGGTTTTTCTTGAAAATATATATGCTCAAGAGAAACTTACTCTTCAATTACCTTAAATTATAAAAACTGTCTAGCTTTGTCAGATGAGTCATCTTGTGGGAGCAGCAAGCAAGGAAAACTTTTGTTAGCATATGATTATCTGTTGTTTTTTGTGCTTGCAGAAAACATCCCCTTCTTGCTCTTGTTTCATATCTCTTCTGAATTTACTAATTCCAATAAATTTAACCTGTTCTATTTTGGTTTTGGGCTTCTAGATATTATTCCTTTTAATGTTTGGGTATTTCTTACTTTTAAGTCTTGCTTGAGTTTCATTTCAGATTTCTTTCTTCTTTGCCATGCAAAATTGGAAATATGAGTTGGCATTTTCTGTTCTTATTTTCGTAACGATTGTCGTAGAACGAAGAAAGTGGATGCTTTCACTAGTGGACTGTTGGATATTCATTCCATGATGCTAGAAATTAACAAAAAAGAGGTAAGCCATTGTATATGACCTACTTTCCTATTCACATATACTCTGTACATTTTTTTTTTGGGTGGAAGTACTTCTTATAATATGCCACTAATGTTCTTTCAGTTTCTATAACAGGAAATACGTCTGGGTTTACATCGTTCAGATTATATGCTTGATGCTCAGACTAATGCACTTCTCCAAATAGAGCTCAATACTATTTCAGCTTCTTTTGCCGGCCTTGGTTGTGTTGTCAGTGAACTTCACAGGTCAGCTATTTCTTTATTAACCTCAGAATGCTTGAATCATCTCCAGTATCTGTTTAATTTGTTGTTTCAATTTCATATGTATCAAATCCAATAGTTCATATCCTTTTATGTGTAGTTTATTTCATCCTGCATTTGTTCCCATGACTCATGGGCTAGACAGTAGCATGGACAGATCTTATATGACCAAAACAAGTAACATGGGAAAAGCAGGAAGTATCTAAATGGTAGATTTTCATTTTTGCAGTAATTTACTCAACCACTTTGAAAAGAATCTTGGATTGGATCCCTCAAGGGTCCCTAAAAACGATGCAGTTAGCGGGTTTGCAGAGGCATTAGCTAAAGCTTGGAATGAGTACAATAACTCTAGGTTCGGATCAATCAAACCCTCTGTATTCTTCGTTGTATTTGCATGGTCATTCTGAGGTGCCACTAATTTCAAATATATTTGTTCAGGGCTGTAGTTCTGTTTGTGGTTCAAACTGAAGAGCGCAACATGTATGATCAACACTGGCTTTGTACCATTTTGAAGGAGAGATATCCTTTTCACCTTGACCAGTTATCCAATATAATTATACAAATAATGAATTCAGTTGAGCTTCTAAAGAAAAACGAATCCGGATCAACTACCCACATGGGGACAGGTGGGGACAGATCTGACCCCTCCATGGGAGGCGGGTCCACACCCCCATGGAGGGTTCAGATCTGTCCCTACCCGTCCCCATGTGGGTAGCAGATCTGAACTCAAGAAAAACTGTGATAATGTCATTCTAAGATGACCGGATGCAGATACTTGTAGGGTACTGTTCTGCTGTTCTGGTAAACTAAGTTGCAGCTTTTCTTTCCAAGAAATAGATACATGTATGAGCATTGCTTTTGATATGTTGATACCATGCTTTAACTCCATCCCTTTGGCTTTTTACAATCTTTGTATGATGATATGGGTAAATCTGTAAATATTTAATCAAACTGCTGATCTTTCAAGGTTTTGCATCAATTTTTGTCATAGTTCAGGGAAGTTTAAGAAACAAGAAAGTTGCATCCTACTACTCTCCATGTGGTACTAAGTACTTTATGGTAAAATATTGTGCCAATAATGTTAACCATGCATTTTGAAGTATCCAAATCACAGCCTTTGATTTAGCAGTGAATGTGTTTCTTTACCATAAAGAAAAGATGGATAGAGTTTTTTGAGGTATTTTATTTTATTTTAATTATTATTTTTTTAATTCCATAGTATCCTAGGCACATGTCACCAAAAATAATATACTAAGCATGGTATTGGATTTTGGAAAAGTTGGTTTCATGTGGCTCAGAGTAATTCTCATATTTTGGTGGTTGAAATTCCTGTAGAGATTTGTGCATGTTTCCAAAATATTGGTCAATTTTGGAGGGTCGTCGCTTGTTGCGATGGTAAGGTCTCATTATCGCCAACGCATTGGTGCAGGTTCGAGTCTTGGGAATCAGCCTCTTT
Source organism: Telopea speciosissima (assembly GCF_018873765.1). Taxonomy (NCBI): domain Eukaryota; kingdom Viridiplantae; phylum Streptophyta; class Magnoliopsida; order Proteales; family Proteaceae; genus Telopea; species Telopea speciosissima. The sequence continues at coordinate 31,070,800 of NC_057922.1, read as the reverse complement.
GTGAAGGGGGTAAGGCTGCCTACCATCTACCTCTCCCAGACCCTGCGAAACACGGGAGCCTTGTGCACTGGGTATGACCCTTTTTGGGTTTCTGAACATAAGCCAAATTAAGTCTAGGACCTTTTTACACCCCATTAGAAAAAAGAAAAAAGGGAAATTTACGTCTACCAGCCCTGGGGTTTCAAACAATTACGTCAACCACCCCAGGAGTTTCATCTATTTCATAAACTTCCCCTGTATTTTGAAAGATTCTTACAAACGTGTCCCTACCGTTAGCTGAGAACAGTTAAGTGATGATGTCATCATCCAAATATTAACTAAATGCCTATAATACCCTTACAAATGTATCCCTACCGTAGTATTTTTTTAAATCCCCAAACTAACCCTGGGTCCATGTAACATGACCCTTTTACCCTTCTTCTTCTTCTTCCTCCTCCTGCACAACCCCTTTCCTACAACTCCGCCCCCACGCTGCTCCTTCAACCTCTGATTTTGACATTGAATCAAACTTTTCTGAACTCATGACCAAGATTAACTCAGAAAACTGGGATTTCAATCTGAGATAGGCTGAGGAGTATGCATACTTTAGGGTTTCATATCGATTGCTTTCTCATTATTTCAAGCTTGAACTGAGTACTCCTCTCAACTCGTTTTGAGAGTTTAGGGTTTCGTGTGTGTTTGTTTGTTTTCCTTTTCCCCCATTTGGGATCGAGGAGAAATGGCGCAAGGAGGCAGCAGATCTACCGGAGTGGTGAAGTGGTTCAATGCCCGATGACGGAGACACATGGAACTATCTAAACTGAAGAAAGCAAATGGTATGGAATCCACATCTAAATTTCAGATTTTAATAGATGATGCATCACTTGAAACCAGCAACTCTGGAATCATCGTTCTGAAATTCAAGTTGCATCTGTACAATACAACTCAAATCAAGTTTAATTATGCAGAATCAAGCACATATTTCATTTTACATATATTCTAAGCACAACATGGATTTAATCAGTCTGCGATGGGCTCTGATTTGTAGGTTTACCTGCTTCTTTGGAACGTAATTTCTCTTTAAGCCCAGAAATATCTCTCTCAAGCTCCCAAACCCAAGCTTCCAGTTCAATTGCCTTCCTTTCTGGGCCTCCTTCCTTGGGTCTATGGCTAGCCTTCTCTTCGATTGAGTTCTTCTCCGTGAGATTTTACGGGCTTCCCAGTTCCTCCCAAGAAAATTTCTGTTTCTGCAGTTCTACCTATTGATCTAGGTAGCAAATCTCCCAAGTCTCTGTTTGTTGCCACAGTTGAGGCAATGCTAGCTGGCATGCTTCCAATTACAGACTCATTGAGGTCTTTCAGAAGTTTAAGCTTTTGCAGGACTGAATGTTCATCTTTGTGGCTTGAATCTTCTAAGTTTAACCTGTTACATTTTGATGAAAATCCAGGGGGAACTGGACCATAAGGGTCTTCCTCCTTGACTTTTACCAGTTGAAGGTTTTTCTACTCCTGGGTCTTGTTTTCATCTGTAGAATCTTGAAAGCGCCGCTTGTGCTTCCATGCTGGAGATACCGATGTCAGGGTGACCCTGCTTCAAGACCTTGAAGATGAACAATAACAGGGGAGGGGTGGGGTGGGGTGGGTTTGTTTCTTATATGAAATAATATAGGGCAAAAGTGTCATTTCCTTCCAAAACTAACAAAGTTAGTACTCAGGGGTACGGAAGTAATTTTTGAAACTCCAGGGGTGGTGGATGTAATTGTTTGAAACCCCAGGGGTGGTAGACGTAAATTAAGCTTGGGTCTTTCTTTACTCGTTTTTTTCTTTACTTTGACTGTTTCCTATATAGCCATGCCACATTGTCTCTCCAAAGAAAAAAATGCAGTTTTTATAATTAGTTTGTCAAAACCGAAAAGCTTTATGCACAACTGTACTACTTTATTTTCATCAAAGAAATCCTTTTCTTTAGCTGAAACCTTTGTACGGGTGTAATCATAGAAACATATTTTGTGAAGTGTAGTGAATTTAGCTAAAATATCAGAAAATTTGTGTTATGAAAATTGTTAAGACTTTGGTCTAAGTAGGTTTTGACTGAAATTCTAGAATCTTAGGAAATTCTGCTTCTGTTGCCTTTAATGAGTGACAAAATTTCAGCCCTTTAAAGCCAATCATGTTTGAATAAAGTGGGAGAGCAAGACTGTAAATGCCATGTTTGAAAAGATTTTATTAGAGATTTTGTATGAATTTTCTTCCTTAACTCTGTAATACACATTCCATGACTTCCATTCGTAAAACAATGGCAGAAATAGATGCAGAAGGAGAGCTTCAACCAGATGGAACACTTCTTGTGTAAGTATATTTTCAGCTATGTAGTTATGTCTTGAACGTGTAATAGTTCTTAGTATCTGAGCATTTGCCAGGTTTTATTTTTAACTTTGACATTTTGAATGCTTAATGTTTGCAGTGGTGGCCAACCAGTCGCCGTCATCTATTTCAGAGCAGGATATGCACCAAGTGATTATCCTTCAGAATCAGTAAGAATTGCTTCTTCATTCTTCTGCTCTTCCCTGATGATACTTTTGTTCATACTTGTTTTGCCTTGTGGAGGCTGGCATTGGTTCTTGCGCAGAAGCAATATATAATGTTAGTGAAGCCCAACCATGGGGCAGACACTAAGAGTGGGCTAAAATGGCATAAGGACAAACTCCATGGAAATTTGGCTAGTGCTGGTCTAGCAAACCTTGTAGTGAGAAATCCCAGTCAAACCCAAATGAAGAAAAAGGAAACGTCCTTGAACTCCTTGAGTGAAAAATCTCCCCTCATATGTCAAAAAGATTTTTTTTTCAATATTAAAAAAAAAATGATAATCCATGTTGGCATGCAGAAATGAATGGTCCAAAGTCATGGGATGATGCACACTGCTCAGCTTAGTCCCACAAGGATTTTAATAACTCCTTGTCAGAAGCTGATCTAGTCACAAAATATTATTTGCCATAACAATATGGTGCTTCACTTTCTTGACTTAATCCAGGAAAATGGGGGCAAAAAGAATCATGTAAGAGCTGGTATAAAGGCCTGCATCTCCTAGGTGGGATTGATCGACTTGTGGGTTCCATACCCATGTATGTCCACTATGTCATATGGTGTTGTGAAGTCAAATATGCAGTGGTGAATGTTATCAGCCTATGTGGTTTTTCCCATATGCTTATGTTCTTGCTGATTTACTAGGAATGGAGAGCCAGATTGTTAATGGAGCAGTCTTCTGCAATCAAGTGCCCATCCATTTCCTACCATTTAGTAGGAACCAAGAAAATTCAGCAAGAGCTGGCAAAACCCAATATACTTGAAAGGTAACAAAATTCTGTCTTCATTCAAAACCTAGCTCCTTGTCCTTTTTGTTTGTTTCATTCTTTTCTGAGGACAAACCAGATAATTCTACTTTCAATTTCCAATATATGTAATTATGCGTCAAAGTTTTCTAAATTGAGTAAACCCAATCAGCGCACAGCCCATAAATGCTTATCAAGTTTTTCAGTGCATATTTGATTATGCTTTGATTTTCTGGATCCTGGTTTTAGATGATGTTTTGCCATTCCAGTTGGGTTGATGTCATGATATATTGATGTATTTGTTTGATTCTTGGATTTAGTAGACTTGCAGTTGAAATTTTTGGTTGACATATGACCAGATTTCTTGAGAACGAGGATGATGTTGCCAAACTACGCAAATGCTTTGCAGGGTTATGGAGTTTAGATTATTCTGATGTTGTAAAAAATGCCATTGAAAGACCTGATTTGTTTGTGCTCAAACCCCAACGAGAAGGAGGAGGTCCAGTTCTTTCCAAACTCATTGCCATTATTGTTATTGTTGTTGTTCTAATTATGATTCCAATCTCTTCAGGTAACAATGTCTATGGTGACGATTTGAGAGAAACCCTACTGAAATTGGAGAAGGAAGGGAGTGAAGAACGTGATGCCTACATTCTTATGCAAAGGATTTTCCCCTGTGCTTCTCTTGCATATCTGGTTCAACAGGGAGTTTGTCACCAAGACCATGCTATATCAGAGCTTGGGATGTATGGTGTTTATCTAAGGTATTAAAACGTGTTTCCTTCGTATATTCTAGTGTTTGGGGAGTGGGGTATTTTGGGAGAGGAACCTATACAGATGGGTATGAATCCGAATGAAGAATCAGATAATAGGAGAGGAATGAAAAATCGTAGGGCAAATGCAACTATTTCTTGCTAGCAATAAGGCATTCGGTTGTTCATTTCACGATGACTTAAATTTAGGGTGTATTATCGTTGCTAAGTCTCATTTACAAGAAGCTGTAGTATTTGAAGCTTTGTTGGGACTGGCTTTTACAGGAATAAAGATAAGATCATAATAAATGATCACAGTGGTTACCTGCTGCGAACAAAAGTTTCATCATCAAATGAAGGTGGAGTTGCTGCTGGGTTTGCAGTCTTGGATAGTATATACCTGACATGATTGAATTGGTGTCCTTAGACAAAAAGGAATATAAATAAAAACAATAAAATGTCACCATGTGAATCCACTGCCAGGGGTGGGAAAAAAAACACTTGCTGGCACATTTCAAGCCTACATTAGACCAGATCTTGAATTCAGTTTAACTTGCAGTTAAGTTGGACAATCTGAAAGTTTCTTCAGGTGCAGGAAAGCTCAGTTCCTCAAGAAGGGATTAGGTCTCTGTTTTTTTTTTTTAACCATGTACTATTGGAAGGTGCAATGTGGTTTGGAAGAAAAACTATTACATATTTATTTTGTCTTCATCAATGTTGACGACTGGTAATTATAACAGAAATACATAAAAATGGAAGTTGTATCCATGGCGTGGTTTCAACGGCAGACAAATTTGTGGTGAATAGTTGGTATGTGCACACCTTATGGACATAGAGAAGTAAGTACATTTTTTACTTTTGGCATTAGATTCACAAAACACTTCTTCTATGTTTTGGAAACTATGGTTTAGTCTCCCAATTCATTATCTAAATCCTTGGATTCCTTTGTACTTCCTTCCATGGTGAGAGGGCTATGTCTGAAAACATAATGATGCCATCAAATTTTAGATGAGCAGGAAACATGGGGGATTGTTACCTACTTACCTTCAACCATTTTCTGTATAATTTACCAATGCATCATGCCCGAAATTAATAATTGGAGAAGAAATGAGATTACAAATTTAAACCCAAATTATTTATTGGAAAAAGTTGGTCTTAGATAATTACATCAAGTCTTAAAGCAAGGAGTAAGAAGGGGATGTGAATCAAAGATAACTATGATTCAAATATATACAGATGTAGAAAAGACCATTGCAAATAACTGGAAACTTTAAAGACATGCTAAGATCTAATTAGACACAACTCTTTGGGAGGGGGGAAAAAATCAAAATAAATAAAAGTTAGTCCCAGGAACAAGATCAATCTGATGCAGGATCATAGCTCCAAAACCTACACTTATGGCTATTCTCTCTCTCTAAATGAACTCCAGATATCCTGTACTCCCAAGACCAAAAAAAGTAAAACATGATTTTGGGTTCCCTCATCATGCCTTACAAATCACCCAAAACCCCAATTCATATTTCATAAGCCCACCATGGGTTTAGTAGTTTAGAGCCACACTGGCAAACTACCCATCATTACCTAGAAGAACCCCTTCTTTTTTCTTCTGTTTTTCTTATCCCAAAGCCCACTTGAGCCTTGAGAAGCTCTCTTCTTCCTTTAAACTATAGATTCGATATTTGAAAGTCAAAACTTGTCCCAACATCCAATATTCCTTTTTGCAGAAACCCTCTTTTCCTTCCCTCCCTTGGCTTTTTTTTCTCTCTCTCTCTCTCTCTCTCTCTATCTTTCTTTCTCTCTCTATATATCTTGCCGCCTTCTTATTGTCTTTAATTTTCATAGATCATTCTTCAAGAAAGGTTGTTGATGAACGGTAAAGATCATATGGAGCCCAGAGATGATCAACGGTGCATGGCTTCCTAGAATCCAACCTCAACCAAGGCTTACCTTTACCACTCCAATGAAGTAAACTAATGGGTCCAGGGTGAAGGCTTCTACATTTACCTTCAAGGTTATCACCACCCAACCCATGTTGGTTCCATCTATGATCAACGGCCTTGATGTTCCCAGCTAATACCAACAAGAAAGGTGGCAAAGAACCCAAATGATATATCCTCTTCTGCTTCTGCACAGCCATCCAATCCTCAACTTTCTGTGTATAACCACCTTGTCTCCACTTATCTACATCCACAACCATTACTCCTGTATTGAAATAACAAGGTTTCCTCCCTTGGAACGTCGATGCCAATGACCGGTCGGACCAGAAGGCATCAGTGAAGTATTCGGTGAAATTGGCTTGACAATATTCGGGTGCAGCCACTACTTTATCACCCAAATCAACCCCCCAAAGCTTCGCAATGTCGTCGACCATGACGAGGTCGGAATCGAGGTAGATTATCCTTCCGACGTCGATTGGAATAATGTCGGCGAGGTAGATTCTTGCGTAATTCAATGGCTGATCAAGTGCTTGACGAATTGACTTAGAGATCTTGCCACGAACCCGGTTCGAGTCGAACCGGTAGACTTTGAAATTGAGGTAAGGGAAGGTGGAGCGTATGCTTGCAATGACATCTAAGTCGAATCTTCCTGACAGGAAGTGGAAGGCAACGTTTTCTGGGCATGTGGAGTGTTGGAGAATGGAGAGAACAGCTGCCATTGTACCTCTGAGGTAGTTGGCATCGAGGGTCATGGCTACATGGATGGTATTGGTATTGCAGGAGTCACCATTGCGAAAGGCAGGAGCTTCGCGGAAGACGGGGACGTGATCGGTGGATGTGGAAGGTTTACGGATGACGCCGAGGCGGATTCCGGCTGTAGAAGAAGTGGTGGTGGTGATTGGATGGAGGAGGAAGAAAGAAAGAATGGCAATGAGAAGAGGGAGAGGGAAACGGGATGGGCTTGAGAAGGCCATCCTACCCTCTCTTGGGTATGGGGGAGGTTGGGGTTTAAAGGTCTTCAAATCAGCAGATAAGGGAAGAAACGGCCACTCTACTAATGATGGTTAAGGAAAGGTTTTTTGTATGGGAAGTTGGTTTTGGTTGATAAAGGATGGGGAAGGAAGGAATGAAGGAGAGAGGTTGGTGGCTTATTTGTCAAATTTGTGAGGAAGGGAATAAAGCTCGGAGCTTCTTGTAATTTTCGACTTTCGACGACCCAACCCAACCCATGTTGGAAAATTAAAATTATTTTATTATTATTTTTTCTCTCTTTAAATAGAAAAAAATATTAAGCTTAATTTTTCCACTTATAGCAAGTCTAATTCAAATATTCTTTACCCTCTTTAATTTTTTTTATTTTTTTATTAATATTATTTATTTATGGGAAGCAGGTAGTTTTCTGTATGAGAGTGTGGCCTATGCCAGCACTCCCATGAGTCTATCTCTCTCTTCCTTAAAACAAAGGGGCAGGTGTGTCTTTTCACATAGGAAAGAAAGAAATAAACTCATGGGAGTGTTGGCGTAGGCCACACTTTCGGACAGAAAACTTTTTTTCTTTATTTATTTAATTATTTAATTTGAGATGTTATTTTAAAATCAATGAGATGAGTCAATGGACCTTGGGTGGGGTGGGGTGGGGTGGGGTGGGTAGAGACTGAGCTGTGTGTGTTGAATAATTTGAGGACGTCCTGCATGCATGGGAATGGAATTCGTTGTCATTAGTTATTTGAGGAGGAAGTTGTTAAAATTAAAAGGAGGCTTGGCTAACCGTCGTCTCCAACAAGTCCTCTTAGACACCTCAAATAAGTCCTTTTGTCCTTTACAAGCCAATGTACCCTAAAAAGGGTACACAATTGAGAGGAACATGGTAGTGAAAGGTCTCATCAAGGGTCCTGGAGTTTTTTAGTATAAGATTATTCTTAATATAATCTCTCACGTGTTGCCCCTCTTTTAGGTGGTGTTCGTTTTTATCTAGTTTGTTTGAAAGGGTGGGAGGATACATAACCCAAACAGGAGATTAGATAAGTGTCGTTCACCTGTCTAATTGTGGTTTTTTTAGCTAAAAAATATTTTTTAAATAAAATGTAAAGGACTAAGTTTCCCTCCACTCATAGAGGACGGTTTCATCCACCATCATATGATTCACAAACCTCTCCTAATGTTTTAGCATATTCTAAAATACCCTCTCAATATCCTTTCCCGCCCTCTCCTATCCCACAGTGAATGGGACCGTAGGTGGAGGGAAACTCCATCCAAATTCAATAGTTCAATAATAGAATATTATGTATTTAACACATATCTTCTCATTCATGTATGAATTCTTTGTATTACACCCAAAAAAAAAAAAAAACATTTGAGCTAGAAAATATTTTTGCTTATATGTTTTTTAAACTGTAATGCATAAAATTTTCAATGAGATTGAGAAGAAAAAAATTTACAGGGATGCATCAGCTATGGTATCGGACACCAATACCTTGATCCATGCTTAGAAGTGCTTAAATGGCTAAAAATCCTAGTGCCTACGGATCAGCTTACTATCATGCCATGTAAGAGTGTCAAAATGAAATTGGAACCGTTTGTTTACATTGATCAAACTAGACCATAGGAAATGGCTCCATTATGATTTCATAGATTTTCTACTTGATTTAGTTTTGATTTGTCCCGAAAAATCTAAGGTTCTAAGTCGAATAGGAATTTGTAAAATTGGACCGAATAAACTCGATATCCTATATTGCCTTATGTTAAACCAAAGGTTCGTTTTGTGTTTCTAAGGGATTCTATTTTTAAGGCGATTTTTTTATGATGTTAGAATGTATTCTGAGTGAATCCACAAAGTATATTGAGAATTTGAGATGGTAAGCTTTAGTTATTATAAATTTATTGGTTCATATTCTTAAATTAGGTGTAAAAGAAATCAAATTGAAATGTATGAAGGTGAAATTGAATGTGAACCTACACTACTACAAACTGCATGTAAGCAATGTGAACCATGATTAAACACATTCAAAAATCAAAATTGTAAATCGTTTTTCAAAACCGACACTACAAATTGCATAGAAATTGGATGACAAAAATTGAATAGAAACCGACGAAATCCAGCCATGCCGTGATCAGACCGGGTGTAAATTCGAACCAAGAAAACCGTAGTTTGGTTCCGATCCAATTGCGAATGACAAACCTTGTTTAAACCTAAGTCGGTACTCCACTCCATAATCGGAAGGCCGCAGCATCAAGTTGGAGAGCGTTTTCAGTTTCCCTCTCGTGACCAGTTCGATTTGCGATATGTTCTGAGAAAACAGAGTGGGAGAGAGATGAGAGAGTTAAGAGATTTACAGCTTCCGCTAAATCAAACGCAGAAAATTCGACTACGGAGAGCTCTGCTACAGCTTCAGGAATTAGCTTGTAAAATGAACTCCTCTGCTTCTGTCACAGTCGCCGATACTATCCCTGTTAATCACGAAGATGGCGTACTCAAGTATTACTCTATAAATCCTAGTTCTCCTTGTCTCTCTCGTTGCCTTTGCCCTTTCAATTTCTTTTCTCTTCTTTTGAATCCATTCATGTTCATCAAAATTTCCATGGCGTTGGATTAAGGGGGCATGGAACTTCTGAGCTTGACGGCGAAGTGGTTGCAACTCTATGCGGGATAGTGGAACGAGTTAACAAGCTGGTCTATGTCCGTGCCTTGAGGGCCAGGTACCTACGATGCCTTCCTCGCCAAAAAAAAAAAAAAGAAAATTTTTTCATCAGTTTATTTCAACTTGTCACACTTACACGGTAGTGTTATGCTTTATAATCAGTTATCAGTCTGTCTGCAAGAGTTCATCTTCAATATTGCTCATTTCCTCCTTCATTTCGCTCCCATATAAACTCTTGGAACCATAGGTTGATAAAAATTACACATGAAATGCTTGTAGGTACAAACCAGAGGTTGGAGATATCATCGTGGGACGTGTTACTGAAGTAGGTTGAAAATTCCCTTCCTAATCTGAATTCCAAGGAGCTCTTGTTTCTTATTGATTTGTCTTCTTTAACCTTTGTTTACGTTTGAAGCAATTGGTTAAGTATGATTTCCAATTTTCAGTCGGGGTTGAGCTGCGTTATGTAATTTATTGTGGACTACTAGTAATTTACCTCTTTGTCGTAGACATTGTGCTCATCAATGCTCTTATAAGGGTAGTTTTGGCTGATTAGGATTAGTATACATGGATTTCAGGAAACCATAAAAAAAAAATTCCTGCCATGCTTAAGGGCTATTTATGTTTTCATAGAATGCTGCTGAAAGGGATAGAATGCATTTTATATCTTGTCATTTATGTTTCTTTTCAGCACTAAAATATCTATGGGGAAATGGATTTTGAAAACCTTGTAGTTGTCGATGACATGGTATTAGCTTTGCTATGTTTATAATTAATTTCATCCTGTTAGTCCTGTATTTTTTTATGAAGTTTTGATGTTATCCCAATAAGATGTTTTTAAGGAATTAAGGATAAGCATTTTGTCCCCATTAGAATGTACGTAGACCCCGCAATAGCGGGAGCCTCGTGCACTGGGTATGCCCTTTTTTTTTAGCTAGGTAAAACCTGTTTGTGTTAATATACTCTGCAAAAGGGCTCTTTGTGGTTGGATAATTTTCAATTTATACTGTTGTAGACATTGAATTTTGTCACCCCTGCCGATAATGACAATAGGACACAAATAGACATCGGTATCTCTCTCAAGAAGGACTCCTGCCCCTGCACCCAAGCTATATCATTCTCACATCCCTAAAAATGATTTATAAAACCTTTTTACCAAATGCTGAAGGAGGTACTACTCACCTTCCCCAACCACGGCGGTCCTATTAGCCGGTTAGCGGGCCGTGGGGGTTGTATGGGTGCAGGTAGCCCCCTTGCCAGGGGTGCCCCCCGACAGAAAATTTTATGAAGAGTCAGAAAGGAGGAAAAAGCCCATGAAAAACCCCATAAAAGCCCATAAAAACCCCAAAAGCCCAAGACCCGAGGTTTGGTGGAATACCAGAGCCGCGGAAGGACAAGTCTTGCGCTGCGCATATCCCACGACACCATGGAAAAGTACAATGCTGCAGGCCTTCGTCATCCAAGTGACATCGACTGTGGCGCCGCGATTGACCAGATTACCCCTATAAATAGAGGAGATCCCCACCCTCATTTTACAAGCTACAAAGACCTTTGGCCGGGTTCCACCCCCATTGTTCTCTCATTTTGCTCCTTTTGAGAGCCTTCCCACATCCCCTTTAGTTCCCCTTTTGCTATCTTCGATCATCCTTCTCCATGGGTAGATCATTCGATTACCCTACCTAAAGGTCGTTCTGATTCGAAGTCTTCCTTTCCTTCAATTCTTGACCCACATTTAGCTCCTATACAGTTGTTGCTCTGTCTAAGTACAAGTAGTGAAATCCTATATACAGCTGTTACTCTGCCTGAAATCTGAGTAACGAAATCCTATTTACATAGCCATTACTCTGTCCGACAAGAGAGAAACAAGCCGATCGTCTGTCTCCACCTGAGCCGTGGGACATCGTATATTTCATATATGGTACATTGTCCTTTATTTCTTTTGTTTCTTGATAGGTATTTGTCTTTTTCTTTCTTATTATTTCTGCCACAATGTAGACCATTAAAGTAGCTCACTTTAGTTTATATAGTAAATTATTCTTTCTTTGATGCATTATAATATAGCCTTGCATGTTGGTATCATGGTTGAAAATCTCGCGAAATTTCGGCGATATATCGCCAAATTACGTATATCTCGACATATCCGAGATACGAAACCAATCCGAAACAAAAAAATACAATATTTCGTCGATATATCGTGAGATATCGACGAAATATCGTGGACCTCATGATATATCGCGAGATATTGAAAAAGTGACAAATAGTGTCACGTGAGGGGCCATTTTATACCATATTTCGCAACTCTTGGTCGATATTTCGATCGAGAGTTGCTGAAACTCTATTTTTCTCTCTTCTTCCTCCTTCTTCCTCCCTTCCAAGCATCATCCAAGCATTGTTGAAGCTCCTTGTCGCCGGGAAGACGTCGGAGGGTCATCTAAGCTCATCATCCAAGCCTATTTTCACTATTTAAGGTAAATTCTATTTCTCTAAAACTATTTTTTTAAAAAATACTTTGTACAAATGTTGTTAGATGTTGATGATATTAATATATGTTAGACACCGGAGGCCGATCTACAGCTTCACGGTATCGAAATTTTTTTCCCATATGTATTTTTTTTTTAATTTTCTGGTTTTAAAAATTCATTTTCCTACAACTAAAATAGGAAATAATTAGGGGTAATATGACTTAGATGGTAATGAATTAAATATATGTTAGACACCAATGGCCGATCTACGGCTTCACAGTGTCGGATTTATTTTTTTGCTCTTAAATAATTATTTTAATTTTCGGAAATTAAGAAAAATATATAAAAAATTAAAAAAAACAGAAATAAATAAGGAAAAATATGAGTTTTAAGTTTAAAAAATAATGAAAAAATATGAAAGTTATTTTTATATGTTTTGAAATGCATTACATATATATTATGTTTACTAATTTTGGTTTTGTTGTGTTAGGTCAATACTTATATTAAAATTATATATAAAAAATTGGTTTTAATTATGTGAAAAATATAAGGGTTAGGGGAAAAATATTAAATAACTATACAAGTGTATTAGTAATCTAAAAGTGTCAATTGAAGTGTATCTACATTAAGTTTTTTAATTATTTGTGTTACTTACATTGCAGTAAACAAGTATCATTATGGCGGATCGTGATAGACAATGTGCGGAGGGTGCAACGGATTGGGGTCTCAACGTGTGAATGGTGGGTGTTGTATGGGGAATCGGCTGAAAACTTAAGAAGAATAGCAATTAAAGTCCTTGCCCAAACATGTTCTGCATCTGGTTGTGAGAGGAACTGGAGTACCTTTGCACTAATCCACTCCAAGAGGCGCAACAGATTGGGGTCTCAACGTTTATCTGACATGGTGTATGTGCACTACAACTTGAGGCTGAAACTGCAACACATACGCATGGGACATGAGGGACAGAGGGGCACCATTGATCTAGCTGACATCTTTCAAGTTGACTCAGACGATGAGGACCCTATTGTGGATTGGGTAAAGGATAGAGGTGAGCCAGTGTTGGATGAGGAGGGAGGCAGGCCCGACCCCATGATAGCTTCTGAGATTGGTACTGATGTGGACGAGTATATGGTTGACGAGGGTCAGATACATGCAAGGGAAGCCTCACCCATACCATTCCAGCCCTCTGGTGGCAATGTTGTTGATGATGAAGACTGGTCTAAGTCCTCAAATGATGATGATGGTGATGATGGTGATGCTAGTGGTGGTGATGGTGATGCTGGTGGTGGTGATGTTGGTGGTGGTGATGCTGGTGAAGAATTTGACGGCATGCGAGAGCGTTATGTGGTAGGCCAGGAGGCCTGGGATACGGCACTTGTAGAGCCACTCCAATTCACTGGAGAGACACAGTTTGATCATGCCACACACGATACGGACCACGGAGCACGTGCCCCGGCAACCCCACCCTCAAGAAGCCCCCTACATACATACAACAGGAAGCGTAGGGGTCGACAAACACAATTGCAACCTGATCACATGGACATTGATGACCTATCTAGCTCTGTTGGTGGTTTGAGTATGGGTGATAGGGAGGGGGGACCGACTGGACATTGGCGTGCCCCATCTTTTGACGCACATACCACTCCATTGGCATCGGATTATGGTGCATCACAACCTTACGGTGGATATGGATATGGATCATCATCATATGGGCAGTTTAGTGGGGTAGGAGACTATGACTACCAGTCCCAGTCCCAGGGACATACTGGATTATCTTTTGTAGGTAACATCTTTGCATACCCTAGCGGACCTAACTACCAACCTCACCAGCCATACATGCAGCCAATGCCATCGCCTCTTGCGCCGGCGCCAACATCATATCACAGTGGATCATCTTCTTCACAGACTGGATCAATTGGTAACCCTAGCTTATATCCTAGGATAGGTTACCTACAGTATGTTGATGATTCCATTTACGTGACACTTGTGGATGACTACACTCGTTTCTTCTCCGATTCTATACCGTGGTCCACATATGTCCTTCAAACAGAGAGCAATGGACGTCGACTCACGAGGCATGAGTGGGATTGATCCAGGGAGGCACAAGAACTACTATTAGTAGTTTAGCACTTGTAATTTGTAACTTAAGTTGTGATTTCATTGATCTATGAACTTGTGAGTTGTGACTTGCGAGTCTTGTGACTTTGACACTTAGTGTATCACCTTTAAGGCTTTAAGCATTTGAGCTATTGAGTTTTGAGTTATTGAATATTATGGAGTTTATGAGAATCATGGTACTCATCAATGTGCATTGGCTTTAACTTGATATGTGATGAAGTTAAATACTATTATTAAATATTAACTGCCTAATCTATGTGTATTTAATTATTTATACATTAGGGTCGGCGACCGTATGTCAATCAAGGGTGCAAGTCTAAAACACCAATTTGAATTCATATTTTTGCAATTTTATGGTTTAAATATGTTTATTAAGCTTAAATAAGGCTGTCCATGAAGTTTCAGGCCTAGATACGGCCAAATACCCCCCGAGATGGACCCCCGAAATATTGCAGAAAAATACAATATTTCGGTCATATTTCGGGTATCTTGGATATCTCGGTAGGCCCGAGATACCGAGATATCGCGAAATATTAAACCTTGGTTGGTATAGGATGTGTTATTAAGGGAGAATTTTCAGAATCTAGCATCTAATAGAAAGACCGGTTTAACCAGGTGAGATGGGGTGCCAATACCTTCCCAAACTCGTAACCTGACTATTTACCCAAAATCCCTAACCAGACCAGATGGAATCAGGTAGCCCTTTCCGTCCATCCCAGATGGGGCTACACCTATTGGGTCCGAGGCCCGAATCCTAGGTGGCGACTCCATTTTTATTTTAATTTATGAAGCATGATCCCAATCCCCTATGTTGATACATTGAAATGCGATGTCATCCACAAGCCCTCGTCGCCAAGGGGCCAAGGAAACCTAACGGATCCTGCCAGCAAGGCGGAGGAACCTGCATCCGGAGGCCGCGGTACCTGCAAATGTTGCTATTGCTTTAGGAGCTCTGGTTTTTTAGTATCAAGGAATAGATTTCTAATGGTGTTTGATGTAGATATGGATTAGGCTTATGTAGAGAACTTAAGTTTCAATATTTAACACAGATATGGGTTGTCTTAGCACTGAAAATTTTGAAAAATGAAGTGTCCTTGTTATGTAGCTGGTTTATGAAGCTTTGATTCCTGAAATAGGTTTTTCTGCATTTTTTTCTCCATTGACCAACCTGGTAACCTGGATTAACTTTTTTCTTCAACTTTTCTAATTTTAGAATGGATTCCTCCTACTTAAATTTTCATTTTTTGTGCGTATTGTTATTTTGGTGTATGACCATCTTATAAATAATGTTATCCTTATATTACAGGACTTCAATTTTCCGCCTAGAATATGTATCCAAGCCATATAAGTGCCTTGTCCTCAACATATCTGGGCAAGTAGGTTGTGAAGAATAGTTGATCAGACATGAAAAGATATTAGTGGCTTGGCTACAAGTGTTGGCTGCTCACTTCTGTTGTGTACTTGTGTGCATGCCTTCTTTGACTTACCATGGACTAGATGGTGTACTATTTTTCTTATGAATTCTTTTATGTTTATTGCTTCAAAACAACTTCACTTTTTGAAATATGGTGGTTTACAACTGACAATGCTGTATATTATCGACTAAACCATGCCTTCTATGTGGATATGAATTGATGTGTTTTTGAAAGCTTTATGGATGTTTTTTTTAATGGTAAAAGCTTTCTGGAGTTTCAATTGGTATTTAATGCCTTTTTCTTATATTTTCATTCTTTTTATTCGGTAGCAAGAAAATTTTATTTGAAATAAGATGGGGGTGCAAAGAGCATGGGGAAAAAGAGATAATAGCAAGCAAAAACTGCGCAAGTAATTTGATAATACAAACCTATAATGTATCTCGATAAGATACTTGACTACATTTAGCTTTCTATGAAACTTCCATCAATTTTATTTTCATTAATCGATAGAACTGTGGAAGATAAATTTTAGCTAAAAAATCAACTTTCCTGATTTATACATTGATAGAAATGGCTTTGTTGGATAACCTTGTATTTGGATCTTTTCTAATTATTTTACAGGTTGCTCCGAAGCGTTGGAGACTGGAGATAAATTTTAGTCAAGATGCAGTCTTGATGCTTTCTTCAATGAACTTGCCTGATGGTATCCAAGTAAGAACATTGATATTTCCTGCATCTTCCTTAAAACATGGCTATGGTTATAACCTTCTGGAATATAATGTCCAGTTCCTTATCCTTTTTTGGAGGATGGCCACTCGAATCTGCAGTCTTACATTAGGGGTTTGCAACATGCAGTGTAATAGTTACAATTATTATTTTTTATCCATTCTTTAAAAGGAGTGTCTGGTTGTAGCCACGCTTGCTTACATAGGTGTCAAACTCCCTTTTGTGTCTCATTTTGTGCATTATGTTCTTCAAACTGGAGGGTAACTGATTGTTTTTTCTTACCTGCCGGAAAATTCCATGAAACCTTAGGCTATGAATGGTTGATCCATAAAACCTTGCTGGAGAGCAAAGAAATCACAGCATAACCATGAAACGGTAAGCTATGAACTACGGAGCCATGAAAATCTTGCTGTAAAACTGAGTGATCAGTACTGATCACAGGATATGTCTATGAAACTATAAACCTCAAACCATGGAATCTATGAAAACATTAAACAAATGAAATCTAAACGCCACTGTGAAATCACAGGAAAATCAAACCCTATATTAACTGGCGGAGGGGGGGGGGGAGGAGGAAAGCAGTAACTTGATTTGAAGAGAGGACACCAACAATGAACATGACGATAGAAGAACGGGAGGCTAACTGGTGGAAAAAGGAAGAAATTGCCATAAGTTGCAGGTCCATCAGAGAGGGAGAGAGACTCATCGGACTTGGGGAGTGTAGAGGAAAGAGGGGAGGATGAAATACTAAATTACCGTCCCCATAGAAAAACTTAATGAACATTACGAGGGGCAAAAACTAAGGTTTATGGCTATTTTAACCATTCTTTGGTACAAAGATTTCCCCTTTAGTTATTACCAAATTTTGTCAATAACTGAGCACAATGAAATGGTTGGGGCTCAGAATCCCAATATATTACAAGTAACTAACCATAATCTCATGGTCATACCACAAGATATGATCTATTAAGCTACAGGTCCTTGTTTGGTGAAGAAATGTGGTCAAAGTAGTTCTGTTTGGTTTCACCATTGAGCTAGCAGGACAACAATTCACATGAAAGTCATGTTGCAGGAGATAAAACATTAATCAGGTAGAGCATCCAAATATATGGATACATTTTGGAATAACTGTCCTTTTTGGTCTGAATGGCATATTTGTGCAAACATACTGGGCCTGGATGAAATTTTCACAATTTGATTATGAATTTCTGATGAAAGGTGTTAAAAAAAGAAAAAAAAAAAAAAAGAAAGGTGCAATGAACCATGATCTTCAATGCAGCATCCACTTGTAGGGCCACCCTCTCAGGTCAAGTCATAGACCAAATTTCACAGTATTTTGGAATCCAAATCAACTAGCCCTTGTATGACGTTGAACCTTTCCACTTAGAATTCTTTACACCTAGTGTGCATCTCCAATATAGATGCTTGCCCATCATTTGGATGGTTCAGATTAGTGATAGCATGTCTCCACATGATAGAAGATCCCTTACTGAGAAGGAAATGGAGTCTAGTGAATAGTGATGATGTAGGAGTGCTTCCTTGGACTGACACAAACCCGTTTGGTAGCCCAGACCAAGACAAACTGTGTCCAAATTTTAGTTTGGTCCAGTAGGATATTTAGGAGTTTATTTAATTGTGGTTATCTTGTAATCTTTTATTTTATTGTGATTTATTTTGAGGTAGCTTAGTAGGTTTGCTTAAGTTAGTAGTTTCATTGTTTGATTTAGTTTCTATTTTCTGTTTGGAGTTTTCTATGTAAACCAACCAACAATGGAATTAGAATTGAATGAATTGAGTTTTGTTTTGGTTGAAGCCTACATGGCCTGAGGCAGCCGGTTGGCTGAGGTGAATAGGTGATCCTGTTCTTCCCTCCCCTTTTTTTTTCTTCTTCTCATACGATGCCTCTCCCTTCTTTCCTCTTATTTTCTTCCTTGATCCTTCTTCCCTTCCCTTTGCATTATTGTTCTTCTTACTTCTTTTTCCTTCTAGTGTTTTTTCCTTATTCCTATCTTCTTGGTACTGTGTATTGAGAGTTAGTGGCTGAACTCATTGATTCCGTTAAACCTTGGACTGAGAGTTCAGGGGTTCAATCAATACCTTGAGGAGATTCAAGCTCCAGTTCCTTGCCCCCTAACTATCTCCCCATTGTGAAATTAAAACCAGAAATCAGATCCGTTTCTAAGAGTACCACCGTCATTATTTCAGCAAGGCTCTTTAACTCTTCATGGCTCATGCTATAGATTCAGATGATTGCTTGCTGGGATTCATAGGGCCGTAGGTCAGGAGCCTTGTCTTGGAGTTTCGACTCCGTAGGTGTTGAATCGAGTGAATCCTCTCACTCACAAGTCTGAGATCCTCCGTTGGTTTCCTGTTTTAATCGAAGGTTGAAGAAGACTTGGTGACGTTATATTATTTGTCATCATATACCCTTTCCCAATTCCCAAAATACCCCTCCCCTTCATCTTAAATTCTGTCGTATCCTTATTTTATGTTAATGCCTAGTCTACCCCTTCTCTTTAAATAGTAAATATTAATTCCTTTTGTGCTGCAGCACCTAGTTATCTACCAAGCAATCCGTAGTATTCTCTTTTTTTACAATTTTTTTCCACTTCTTTTGTAAACTTTGAAATAATTACAGAATTGCCGGCCTTTCGTCTTTCGACTATTATTCCCTTGGGTGAGCCCATAAGCGATACGAACCAGGATTTTCGAACCCTGGATCCCTGTTTTGATGAATTGTTAAGTATTGAAAGGCTGGTTTTATTAGGTCCAATTTTTTCCCTTGATTAATTTGCACTATATTTGAGAGCTTCGAGGTATTTTATTGTCATCTTAAAATCACTTTGTTTGATTGCTAGAGGCGGCGAACTGCTGTTGATGAGCTA
Source organism: Telopea speciosissima (assembly GCF_018873765.1). Taxonomy (NCBI): domain Eukaryota; kingdom Viridiplantae; phylum Streptophyta; class Magnoliopsida; order Proteales; family Proteaceae; genus Telopea; species Telopea speciosissima. Next base: position 31,051,559 of record NC_057922.1, on the reverse strand, counting down.
AATATGCGCAGTATTTTTGAAGAGAGCGATGTTATATGTGTAAGTTCATTAAATTCTTCTTTCATCGAAATCCTTTGAAGCTTGAATATATTGGGTGTTTTTGAACAAATGTGAAAAAACTTTTATGCTCTAAACTATTTAGTGACTTGAATAACAAGCTTTTAACATTTTGGAAGTATTTATATCCTTGGACAATTCAATCTGGTACTCTGGTCACAGGTAGGATACTCAGACATTCAAAGCTGGTTAAAATAACAAATTAATTTAGGCTCTCTTTGTTATGTTTCCAAGAAATATTTCAGAGGGTGATTTCAATTTCAGAAGGTGTTTGGTATGATTTTTGTACCTTATTTCTATGAAAATGAAATCAATTTCACCAGACATCGTGAAATAGATTTCACTGAAATCTTTCTAACTATTTTGTGCTAAATTGTTTAATGAGAACATGTTTGCAACTGGGGCTACATGTCATGTAACTCTAACCTTACAACCTCGCCTTTACCACTTTGTACTGATTGATTTTCTCGAGTTCTTCAGTGTGAGATTGGTACTGCAACACACATCAATTGCCACTGTCATTCAAGAAGAAGAAGACAACCACTCTACCGAGTACCGCCTCACCCCAGCTCTCCCTCCCACCCCCTGTCTGCAAGTTGTGGCGTGACACCATTGTTGGACTCTATTGTTGGACCGTCATCGATGTCGAGAAATGGTGTTGGCATTGCAACCACTCTGATCGCATCAACTCTGTTGTTCGCAAACTTGTTCATAGCAGCTGAGGAAGTGTTAATCGCTTCTCTGGTTACGAGTTGGTCCGCCCCACCCTCTCTCAGCTCCCCCACCCCCCTCAGCAGTCCCTCCCCACCCGGCCATCCCCCTTTCTGCAGTCTTGCCCCATCCCTTCTCAGCTCTCCAGCCCCACCCCTCTTTACAGTCCTGAAATTGAATTTGTGGAGTTCCCCAAAGACAAATTCAACGCGAGTTCAATGGGACTTGAGATTGCCCATGTCCTTGGAAAGAGATGCCAGAGCTCAATGACTGCAGAATGGGACTTACTCTGCTACATCCCAACCTCTAGCTCAAACGAGTCCAGTTTCTGTTCCTAGTGGCCCTCAGGTACCCAGCTCCTATACAGATATTTGATATAATGTGCCTCAGGAATTTGGATGCTTGGTTCAGTAGAAAAAGAACAGTGATGAACTCTATTCTACAAAATTAAAGTTATCAAATGAATTTCTAATTCGTGAAATTCTTGCAATTGATGCAACCAAACAATTTCAAATAATTGACCAAAAACCTATTTGTTGACTTATTTCAAGAAATCAATGAATTTGAAACTGAAATCATACCAGAGAGCCTTAGACCTAGCTTTTGAGAAAGGACAGGTGAACCAAATGCCAATGACCACTTGGGAGTACAATTCTTATGGTCATGAATAAGTTATTGATAACATTGTTCTGAGTCTCGACGTGTTCCAAGGAGATTCAAAACCAAGTTATCTTGGGACTAGCGTCTGAGCAAGGACAGATGGACTAAATATGGGGAACTTTGGAACTTATGTTCACACATACTCATTCCTATGGTATTTGGATAATTCTAGAGAAATATTCTGCCCTTTGTTTCTATCTTGTTTTTGTTTTCAGGCTGAAGTCCGCGGTTTCCAGCATGAAGGCAGTTTACACCTTCAAGCAAGAAGCCAGAAGTATGGAAAGGTATCTCTTAATTTGGATTTATTATTTGATTTGCATACATGCATGTATCTAGCAGACCACAGTTCATCTCCAAAATTCTGCAATTAAAAAGCTTCTTTTGAAGTTGGGCGAATCAAGAACACTTGTAATTCTTGATCTACTTTCAGTTATATGATAAATATAATGCCTTTCCCCATATAAGGACTTTGAGATCACTTAATTTCTCAACATGACAATCTGATCATGTTTCATGTGAACCATATTAAAATTTTCAAGGTTTGGTGATTGTTTCTGATATTGTGGCTCTAATTAACCATGGCAGCTTGAGAGAGGACAACTACTAACGGTCCCTCCTTATTTAGTGAAGAGACGCAAACAACATTTCCACCACCTTGAAAGGATTGCAGTTGATTTGATTCTTGGGTGTAATGGATTCATCTGGGTTGGTGAGCATGTAGAAGCTAGGGATAATATGGTGGAAGATCAAGAAACTAAACCTGAACAACTGAATAGCAAGTTGAATAGAATATCCATGAGCCTTGAAGAACAAGAAAGGATTTGCACTCCGCTAGAGACAAGGCAGAGCATATGTAGGATAGTTAATGCAGTTCGGGTTTTGTCCAGTTTGGGCTTCAGTCTGAATGTTGAAGTGATCATGGAGACAGTTGAACTGAGCGTCTCCCTGAATCTGGATATCCATGAGATGCTTGGAGCAGAGTTCTGTGTTCAAACCGCAGAGAGAGAAGTTGAACGGCGCAGCTCATTGAGTAAAAAGAAAGGGTGATTGCTGGTAGGAGATTGTGGATTCTTGGTGGTTAACCAATGTTTATCCAAAAATTTAGGTTGTTTTTTTCTTTTTTTCTTCTTTTTCTATTGGGTGTGTGTGTGGAAAGTTCGCAGTAATTTTGTTTATTTCCTTTGCCTTGCATATTGTGTATCAGAAATTTGTTCTCAAAAGAACTGTGAAAAATGTTTTTGCTGATTGTGAGAGCATAGTGAAACCACATTAAAGGGGGACGGCGAGTTCTTTTTGTCCTTTCCATTTGGTTGCATGGGGAAATTAAATGGAATAGAAGGGAAGTGAACTTTCAAACCTAAAATGGAAACTTTTGCAATATCATTAATATGTAAATTTCTTATCATATTTAGCAATGTTATTTTTAAATTTAGAGTTAGTACAAACAATTTTTTTTTCAGGTTTGAAAATTTCACTTCCATAAATTTAATTTCCTTACAACCAAACGAAGCTTCTTTTCTCTATCTGAGTACCGTAATCCGGGCATTTTTTATCAACATAGGCCCAACCTAGTGTAGTATTTTAGGTTCAGGAAAACCAACCCAAGTACCCAGTGAAGGGATTGTGATTTATGACCTGTGTGTGTGACAACTGTTTGATATAATGCACATATGAAGGATATAACTAAAAGAAAAGGAAGCTTCTGTCGACTATGATGTGCTACTTTATGAATGAGTTGATGAACTGTCGCTCTCCATGGTTCACAACAACATCACAAGCCTCCCAAGGATGAAAGGCAATCAGATTTGGGACCAACAACCAACTTGAGTAGGTATAATTTCCACTTATAGTGCTTGTAGTAGAAACACCACTACAGCGACACTAGGGTGTGAAGTAATCCAGATTCTGGACTTTCCCTAACCCCAACAGAATATTATCTTAGTGTCCACTACTTGCTTTTCTATATAATTAAGTCTCTTGCAAGGGACATAATCATCAAGTCCCTGACCATCTTACTAGATCTTCTAGGACCCTTTGTCCTCCTCTTCAACCCTAATCAAATATTCTTTACCCTTTAAAATAGTTCATTTTTTTTTTTACTAGAAATGTCCTTAAAATGATTGAAGACTATGAATCCTAGGTAAGTTTACTACAAATTTTTTCATTTTTTTAAACTATTTTTTTAACGATTTTTTATATATTTTATAATATGATGGGCAATGTGAATGTACTTTTAAATGGCACTAGTATATTTTTTGAATATTTTTAGAGGTCGAAGTGTCATCTTTGCTTCAACAAAAATATACATCACCCTAAATAATTTGAAGGGTTTTTGTCTTATTTCTCCGCACATCCATGTACATATATATAATAATTAATTTCATAATAAAAATCTATTATATATATTATTTTCTATCGGTATATAAATTTTAAACTATTTTATTAATTTTTGACTGATTTATAGGCCAAACCGACCAATTTGTGGATCGGACGAGTATCGGTGTAAAAATCCTCACCAACGCACTAGTGAGTGCAGTGAGCATCGGACGGTTGGAGCCGTCCTTGGGGTGCATGCCGGACATCTCCAACTGTCTGACGCTCACTGCACTCGCTGGTGCGCTGGAGAGGATCCAGACTCATTTATATTGGTATTGAGCCAATACCTTTTTTTACTAATTTTTTATTATTTTTAATCCATATTGCTAAGTGTCACTATCCTATTGGCTGTACCACCAATCTAGATTGGTATTGGATTACCGATCTCGATACCAATTACTAAATCTGTGCTCCAAGGTCTCATTATTCACCTGGGCAATGTTTGAATGTCAAAAAATAAAAAATTCAAAAAATTTTGAATCCGAGGAGAGAGAGACATATAATTCAATCATTGTGTCTATCATGATTTTTGTCTTATTATGTTTTTTTTTTTCTTGGCATCCAAACATAGCCTTAAGTCATGACTTGAAGTCAACAGTCTCATCCACCATCATCTTGACCACTAGCACTTCCAGCTAGGGTTATAGGTATCAGTCACCGTATTGGTCACTGCCATTTTTGGTTGTATCAGCTTGTATTGAACCCATATCATGCGTAAAATAAAAAACTAACCACTTTTTGACTGCTACTTCCAATTTGTGAGTATCATATCGATGTCAGGTACCAACGGAACCAATATGTATCAACTATGGCCCCGAGAATACTGATACCTTGATCCATGCTTAGAAGTAAATGACTAAAAAATCCTAATGCCTACAGACTAGCTTACTAGCATGTCATGTAAAGATGTCAAAATGAAACTGGAACCATTCGTTTACGATTGAACTGAATTAGACCACAGAGAAATGGCTCGATTCTGATTTCATTCATAGTTTCTTTTTTTGGTTTGTTTTGATTAGCACCGAATAATCAATAGCTGTAAATCAAATAGGAACCTGTAAAATCATACCAAATAAACTCAATTTCTATATTACCTTATGTTCAGCAGTGGCTCATCTTGTGTGTTTTAAGGGATTGTATTTCTAAGACAGTTTTTTTTATGATGTTAAAACGTACAATAAGAGTCTGCAGTATATATCGAGATGGTAAGTTTTTAGTTATTCTAAGCTTATCTGTTCATGCTCTTAAATTATTAATTATTAATTATAAAAGGAATCAAATTAAAAGGTACGAAGGTGAAACCGAATATGAACCAAAACTACAGACCGAATGTGAATCAGAATTAAACACAATGCAAATCGTTTTCCAAAATCGACATTACAAATTGCAAATAAACTGGTTGTGAACCAGATAATGAAAATCGAATAGAAACCGAGAAAACTTAACCGAAAGCAAAACAATTATGATATTTTTGGTTGATTCTATCCGGTTCGATTGTGATTTTCATATTATCAAAAATGTGAATTGTACTAGAACCGGACCGATTGACACCCCTGATTGCCATCGCAGCCAGCCGTAATCGGACCCGGTCCAAAAGCGAATAATGAAAATCATAGTTTGTTCCCTCTCGTGAGCTGTTCGATTTGTGAAATGTTCTGAGAAACAGAGTGTGAGAGAGATGAGACAATTGAGAGATTTACAGATTCCGCTATATCAAACACAGAAAATTAGACTATGGAGAGCTCTGCAACAGCTTCAGGAATTAGCTTGTAAAGTGACCTCCTCTGCTTCTGTAACAATCGCCGATACTATACCCGTCAACCACGAAGACGGCGTACTCAAGTATTACTTTATAAATCCAAGTTCCCCTAATCTCTCTCGTTGTCTATGCCCTTTCAATTTCTTTGCTCTTCTTTTGAATTCATTCATGTTCATCAAAATTTCCATGGGGTTGGATTAAGGGGCCATGGAACTTCCGAGCTTGATGGCGAAGTGGTTGCAACTCTATGCGGGATAGTGGAGCGCGTTAACAAGCTGGTCTACGTCCGTGCTTTGAGGGCCAGGTACCTACGATGCCTTCTTCTCCACTTTGACTCGTTTTTATAGGTTACACACTTTTGTGATCAGTTTGTCTGCAAGAGTACATCTTCAATATTGCTCACTTCCTTCTTCATTTCGTTCCGTATAAACTCTTGGAACCATAGGTTAATAAGGATTACAAATGAAATGCTTATAGGTACAAGCCAGAGGTTGGAGATGTCATCGTGGGACGTGTTACTGAAGTAGGTTGAAAATTCCCTTCATAATCTGATTTCCAAGGAGCTGTTTGTTTCTTATTGATTTGTCTTCTTTAGCCTTTGTTTACGTTTGAAGCAATTGGTTAAGTATGATTTCCAATTTTCAGTCGGGGTTGAGCTGCGTTATGTAAGTTATTGTGGACTTCTAGTAATTTACCTCTTTATCCTAGACATTATGCTCATGATGCTCTTATAAGGGTAGTTATAATGTAGAATATCCTCCGCTTGTTGGGACATCATAAAGTGGACCTTACAAAGCTCTTCAAAGTTTCTTCCTTAACCCTACTCAGATCCGTGGCATAAACAACACCTTCCTCTGCCTTATCCCCAAAAGAGAGGGTGCCTCCTCCATGTCGGATTTCCTCTCTATTTCCCTTTGCAACCTCCTTTACAAGTTCATTGCCAAAATCTTGGCAAACCTCCTCAAGCTGGTTGTTGATTCCCTGATCAATGAGTCAGCTTTTGTCCTTGGCAGATGTATTTCTGACAACATACTTATTTGTCATGAGATTGTCTGGGGGTTTGAAAGAAAAAATAACCCCCCCTCCGCTCTTCTGAAGGTGGGACATTCACAAGGCTTTTGATTCCTTGAGATGGGATTTCATTGTTGATGTTATGAATAAAATGTTGTTTCCTCCCATCTTTACCCATTGGATCTACCACTACATCTCCTCTCGCCATTTCTCTGTCCTTGTCAACGGTAGCCCAGCTGGTTCTTTCACTATCATCCGCCAGGGCTGTCCCCTCTCCCGTTACCTCTTCACCCTGGCCCTTGAGATCCTTTCCAGATGCATTCAATCTAGCACTGACCAAAAGCTCATCAACCCCATTCCCAAATGCAAATCCCTAATCCTCATTCACCTGGCTTTTGCCGATGACCTCATGCTCTTCTTCAAAGCTGATCCTCTCTTGGTCCAATCCACTATTGCATGCTTGAACCATTTTGAGTCCATGTCTGGTCTTTGAATCAACCTCTCCAAATCCTTCCTTTTTCTTTCGGGTATCTTTGAGGATCTCAAATCTACCCTTCTTGAGATATCAGGTTTCTCCCTCGGTTCCCTTCGTGTAAAATATCTTGGCCTCCCGTTGATCCCTTCTCGGTTGACTGCTCACCATTGTACCTTGATGCGCAAAAGACTTCAACTGTGGAAAGGCAAATTACTTTCCTATGCAGGGTGCCTTGAGCTGATAAGATCAGTCCTCCAAGCGTCTTACCTGTTTTGGTCAGGTATTTTTTCCATCCCTCAGTCGGTTATCTCTAAATTGGAAGGCATCACGTGCTCTTTTCTTTGGAAGGGTTCCGAAACCTCCAGATTTCTTCACCCCACCTCCTGGGCAGCAATGTGTCTTCCAAGAGCTGAAGGGGGTCGTCATTTTAAAGACTCCAACAATGCTGGAATTTTAAAGTTAATTTGGAAGATTGCCTCTAAGGAAAAAAGTATTTGGGTTGATTGGGTCTATCATAGATATCTTCGCAAGGACTATATTTGGACGGTTCCTATCCCCTCAGATGCCTCCTGGGTTTGGAGAAAGATTGTGTTACGTGTCTTTATTTTAATTATTAGGATGATTTTAGTAATTATTATTTTAGTTATTATTAGTTATTTATTTCTATATATCGTGGGAGGAAATTAAGGGATAATTGAGTTGTGTTGTACATGGGTCTTGTGGAGAAGCTATAGGAGCTATAACTACTTCTTAGCCTAGATAATAGGTAGATATTGAATGAATGGATATGATTTGAATCCCCTAATTTATCTCTTAGAGATGAGGTAGGCTTCCTCACCCAAGCCAGACGCTATTGCTTCGTCTGTAAAGCATATTCTCTCTCTCTCTCTCTCTCTCTCTCTCTCTCTATCTCTCTCTCTTCCTCTTTCTCTCCCTAATATTTCTCTCTTTTATTTTATTTTATTTTTAGATTACTTTGCACGTATCAGATTGTGAAACTTAGGCATCTTGCTCTCAATTCTACCACATCATTGATAGACGATGGTGCCTCTACTAGGCTCTGGCTTGACAACTGGCATCCTACTAGTGTTATACTCTTGGAGGTGGGTGACAGAATTATTTATAGATTGGGCTCGGACAGACGAGTCATGGTCTCTCACATCATTAGGGGGATCAACTTGGGATCCTCCTTTCCCCTCTACCCTCCCCCCCCCCCCCCAGACATTATTTGGGCTGCTCTGCCAAATATTCAAAGAGCTTCCCTTGGTAGTGGTGACAACATCATTTGGAAAACCTCCCTCTCTGGCAGGTTCAGTAAGAAGTCAGCTTGGAATCTCATTAGATCTCGTGGTGATACTGTAATCTGGAGCAAAGTAGTGTGGTTCTGTTAAAAAATTATTTATCCACCTGTGTCCCCCATTAGATAGTCCGCCGTGTTAAAGCTCCTGTATGATATACATATTGTTTCCTCTCTTTCCTACAAGGTCGGCCTTTTAGAGGAAGCGGTTTCTACATGGTATCAGAGCAGGCAGGGGTCACGGTATCAAGTCCCCCTGGGAGCGGGCAAGTGTTAAAAAATTATTTATCCACCCGTGTCCCCCATTGGATAGTCCGCCATGTTAAAAGCTCCTGTATGATATACATATTGTTTCCTCCCTTTCCTACAAGGTTGGCCTTTTAGAGGAAGCGGTTTCTACAGTTCTCAAGCTTTATCCCTCAGTTTAGCTTCACCCTTTGGCGCGCGCTTCACAACTATCTTCCTACTCTGGCCTTCCTTATTAGTAGGCGCATCCCTGTTTCTCCTAGATGCATTCTGTGCTGGTCTGGAATTGAGGATATTGATCACCTATTCTTCCAATGCCCTTTCTCCTTGAAGATCTGGTCTTGGCTCCTACCTCGTTGCTGGCCGGCTCATCGGCGGATCCTCCCTTTCTGGATTTGGGTGGATATGACTTTTGGAGGCTCCTCTTTTTGCGATCGCATGGGCAAACTAGCTTTTAGTGCTGCTATACATCATATTTGGTTTGAGAGAAATATTAAAATATGGACCACCAAATCCAGATCATTTAATCAGATTTGGGATTCCATCTCCTTTGATATCAAGAGCAAATTATCAGCAGTCCCATTGCGGTATTCTGATTCCCCCAGAAATAGACATTATATCCTCTTGGGATTTTGCCCTTTAAGGGTTGTATTTTTGTTGTTTTTTAGCTCCTTTCCTTTTTCTTTTGGAGCTTTCTTTGTGTCCCCTTTGTGGGGCTTTCCTCTCTTTGGTTAATGAATTTTTATTCACCCAAAAAAAAATTTCCTGCCATGCTTAAGGGCTATTTATGTTTTCAGAGAATGCTTCTGAAAGGGATAGAATGCATTTTATATCTTGTTGTTTATGTTTCTCTAAGAGTTAGATGCATTATATATTCTGTCATTTATGTTTCTCCAACATTTGAGAGTTATAGGCAGTACAACTGTGGCACATATTTTGATTGCTTGTGAGTACTTTTCGTTTGTTGAAGTCAGAGTCTTGGAAATAATAGCTCGATTTTATTGTTCATTTTCCTGTCAGGGTCCTATTTTTCCTCATATTATTGACATCCACGTGTGTATAAGAATGTGCATACCTTACTCAAGAGATGAATTAAGAGGGATTATCCATGTTTTCTTGGATCCATCATATGCATGTGACTATAAGTAGCTATAAGCAATTCGACAATACATACCTATATGTATCTCAAAAAGATACTTGACTACATTTAGCTTTCCATGAAAATTCCATCAATTCTATAATTTTCATTAATTTATAGAACTGTGGAAGATAAATTTTAACTAATCAATCAACTTTTCTGATTTATACATTGATATAAATGGCTTTGTTGGATAATCTTGTAGTTGGATCTTTTCTAATTATTTTACAGGTTGCCCCGAAGCGTTGGAGACTGGAGATAAATTTTAGTCAAGATGCAGTCTTGATGCTTTCTTCAATGAACTTACCTGATGGTATCCAAGTAAGAACATTGATATTTCCTGCATCTTCCTTAAAACATGGCTATGGTTATAACCTTTTGGAATATTATGACCAGTTCCTTATCCTTTTTTAGAGGATGGCCACTCAAATCTTGAGTCTTACATTAGGGGTTTGCAACATGCAGTGTAATAGTTACAATTATTATTATTTATCCATTCTTTAAATGGAGTGTCGGGTTGTAGCCACGCTTGCTTACAAATAGGTGTCAAACTCCCTTTTGCGTCTCATTTTGTGCATTATGTTCTTCAAACTGGAGGGTAACTGATTGTTTTTTCTTACCTGCCGGAAAATTCCATGAAACCTTAGGCTATGAATGGTTGAACCATAAAACCTTGCTGGAGAGCAAAGAAATCACAGCATAACCATGAAACCGTCAACTATTAACTACAAAGCCATGAAAACTTTGCTGTAAAACTGAGTGATCACTGGATATGCCTATAAAACTATAAACCTCAAACCATGGAATCTATGAAAACATTAAACAAATGATATCTAAATGCTGCTGTGAAATCACAGGAAAATCGATCCCTCTACTGAAATAGCCAGAAGATCGAACACTATAGTAACTGGCCAGGGCGGGGGGAAAGGAAAGCTGTGACTGGATTTGAAGAGAGAACACCAACAATGAACATGACAATAGAAGAAGGGGGGCTAACTGGTGGAAAAAGGAAGAAATTGCCATAAGTTGCAGGTCCATCAGGGAGGGAGAGAGGCTCGTTGGGCTTGGGGAGTGTGGAGGAAAGAGGGGAGGTTGAAATACTAAATTACCATCCTCATAGAAAAACTTAATGAACATTACGAGGCGCAAAAACTAAGGTTAATGGCTATTTTTAACTATTCTTTGGTACAAAAATTTCCCCGTTATTTAATACCAATTTTGTCAATATCAGAGCACAATGAAATGGTTGGGGCTCAGAATCCCAATGTATTACAAATTTACAATTAACTAACCATAATCTCATGGTCATACCACAAGATATGATCGATTAAGCTACAGGTCCTTGTTTGGTAAAGAAATGTGGTCAAGTAGTTCTGTTTGATTTCACCATTGAGATAGCAGGACAACAATTCACATGAAAGTCATATTGCAGGAGATAAAGCATTAATCAGCAAAGACATGCATGGTTAGGGGGAAAGGACCCAAAAATATGGATACATTTTTGGAATAACTATCCTTTTTGTTAGTGTGAATGGCATATTTGTGCAAACATACTGGGCCTGGATGAAATTTTCACAATTTGATTATGAATTTCTTCTGGAAAGGTGTTAAAAAAAGAAAAAGATAAAGAAAGGTGCAATGAACCATCATCTTCAATGCAGCATCCACTTGTAGGGCCATCCTCTCAGGTCAAGCCATAGACCAAATTTCAGTCTTTTGGAATCCAAATCAACTAGCCCTTGTATTACGTTGAACCTTTCCACTTGGCATTCTTTACACCCAGTGTATGTCTTCAATAGAGATGCTTGCCCATCATTTGGATTGTTCAGATTAGTGATAACATGTCTCCACATGATAGAAGATCCCTTACTGAGAAGGAAATGGAGTCTAGTGAATAGTGATGATGTAGGAGCACTTCCTTGGACCGACACAAACCCTTTTGGTAGCCCAGACCAAGACAAACTGTGTCCAAATTTTGGTTTGGTCCAGTAGGATATTTAGTAGTTTATTTAATTGTGGTTATCTTATAATCTTTTATTTTATTGTGATATATTTTGGGGTAGCTATGTAGGTTTCCTAAAGTTAGTAGTTTCCTTGTTTGGTTTAGCTTCTATTTTCTGTTTGGAGTTTTCTGTGTAAACCAATCAACAATGGAATTAGAATTGAATGACTTGAGTTTTGTTTTGGTTGAAGACTACATGGCCTGAGGCAGCCAGTTGGCTGAGGTGATTCTCTTCTCCCCGCACCCCACCCATTTTTTTTTCTTCTCGTACGATGCCTTTCCCATTGCTCTTATTTTCTTCCTTGATCTTTTTCCCCTTCCCTTGCATTACTGTTCCTCTTCTTTTTCCTCCTTGTGTTTTTTCCTTATTGCTATCCTCCTAGTACTGTTTATTGAGAATCGAAGTGGCTGAACTCAGTGATTCTGTTAAACCTTGGACTGAGAGTTCAGGGGTTCAATCATGTAAAGAATCCCAGAAACTGTAACCAGTGCCTGGCGAAGAGAAGAGAGAAGGTAGAAAGAGATTAAGGGAGAAGAAGAGAAAACAATGGGAGAAAAGGGCTGTGCGATAGAATGTATGTTCTATCGTACCAGCCAACATATATTTATATTAAAGCCAAAACTAATGTCGAACCAATTGAGGGTAGAACTAGTCCCAAATAACCCAGGAATAATCAGCGATACAAAACTCAGATTAGAGGTTGAACCAGAAATTAGGGGGTTAAGAGTTTTATCAAACCAGCCAATAGAAGGGGGTGGAAAGGGGATCGAGGGAAGTGGAAAGGTGGTCAAAACCCAGCAGGGTTTGATGGAAGGATATGGAGATATGGGGATTCAGATATGGCAGCAACCTTCAACTCACAGGAGCAGCACAAAGGCCCTCAATCGAGTGGACACAGCAGCAGCAGCTCTGGAACCTGATTGTTGCTTGGCTCAGGCTTCAAGAGGTCTTCACAGCACTTGTATAAGCTTCAGATGGCAGCAGCAATAAGAGGGAATCGAGCAGGGATAGGGGAAGAGGAAGAAGATAAGAGAAAAGGGGGATAGTAGGATTCGGCTCTCCCAGCCAGGCTCCTAACAGCCCTTCAAGTCATGAACACTTGATAAGGAAACCATACTTTTGCAGCTAGCAAATATTCTTCATCCATAAAATCGTGGGGGAGGCTGAGAACAGCCTTTACAATATAAAGAGGGCATGATTTGCACCTCTGGAAAATAGAAACTTACAAATTAAGAAATTACTTGCAAAATAAGATAGTAACTAATCTAGGAAAGAAATAAAATAAAATCCAAGTGATAGCTGGGATCTTCAGATGGTCCCCACAAAGAAAGAAATCAGCCAGCACTTAAATCAAAATTGTGTTAAAAGAGTTGACACTTTTACCCCTACGATCTGGGTTTGAGAGACCCAGCAACTCCCAGCCCAGTTGGGCTGGCCCAACTTAAAGTTGGTTGGCTCTATGGCCCAAGGGACTGGTCCACCGTTTGGTGAAGTGAACCAGTCCTTCTCCCCTGACTGTTCCTAGAGTATTTCTTGCCAAACAACTTGGCTTCTGCATCAGCTCCCCTCTTAGAATCATTCATCTCTGATGAATGAAGAAATGACATGTAGGCCTCAAAGAGTTCAGGATCAAGGTGCTGGAAATCATCCGTGTGGATCCACGTGCTGTCCTTGATGGGGCGATCCTTCCACTTGACGAGAAAAGAGTAGAATCCCTTACCACCCCTCATCATAGTATACTTATCATCAAGTACTTCTTCAATGGCATCTTCTGTAGGGGAGGTAAACATAGAGCATGGGCAGAATCTCCTTCGTCTGAATGATGCCCAAGATAGAGAGTGAGGTCTGCCACGTTGCTGATCTTCATGTTAGGTGGCAGCTCTAGCATATATGCATTAGTTCCAATGTGTTTCAGCACCTTAAACGGCCCCATTTTTCTTGGGTGCAGCTTGTGATTAGCACCTGGAGGATATCTTTCACCCGCGATGCATGCCATGACCATATCACCTGGCTGAAACTCAACATATCGATGATGGCGATTGGCGGCAGCTTGGTACCCTTCATTGCTGATTGCGATGCGGCGTCAGACTGCTGCATGCACATCGGTAATATGCCGTAGAAACTCATCAGCCTCAATGCTGACTCTTGCTTGAGGGGGCAAAGGCACTAAATCCATGGGTCGCTTGGGCTGCAGTCCAAGGACTATCTCAAATGGTGTTCTTCCAATCGTCCGGTTAATAGAGCTATTGTAAGCAAACTCCGCTATGTCAAGGATAGAGGGCCAAGTCTTCTCATGATCACGAACAAGACAACGGAGAAGATTCCGTACGCTCCTATTAACCACTTCGGTCAGTCCGTCCGTTTGAGGATGAAAGGCCGTTGAAAACTTCAGCTTGGTGTTAGTTTTCAGCCACAAGGTCTTCCAAAAATAACTCATGAACTTGACGTCACGATCAGACACAATGGACTCGGGCAGGCCATGAATACGCACAACTTCCTTGAAGAATATCTTCGCTACGTGGCTGGCATCCATGGTCTTTTTACAAGGAATAAAGTGCGCCATTTTGGAGAAACGATCCACCACTACAAAGTTTGAATCATATCACTCACGGGTAGGAGGTGGACCAAGGATGAAGTCCATGCTAATGTGCTGCCAGGGAGCATGAGGAACCGGCAATGGAGTGTAGAGGCCTGTGTTATGCTTATCACCTTTGGCTACTTGGCAAACATGACATTGCTAGATAATGTGTTGCACATCACGCAACATATGCGACCAGTAGTACAAGTCAGCGACCATCACATAAATTTTATCTTTGCCAAAATGACCCCCCATGCCGCCTCCATGGAGCTCACGAACAAGCTGCTGCCTCATTGAAGTTTTGGGGATGCAAAGACACGTCCCTAAAAATAAGTATCCGACATGCAAGGAATATTTAGCATCTTGTCCACCTTGCTGCAAATTCTGAAAAATATTAGAGAAATCCAAATCAAAAGAATACTCATCTTTAAGGTGCTCCATGTCAATGGCGTGGGCTGCAAAGTTGTTTACTAGTATGGCCTTTCGACTGAGCGCATCAGCAACCTGGTTCTCCTTTCCAGTCTTGTACTTCACGGCAAAAGTGAATTCTTGAAGGTAGGAGATCCATTTAGCATGGCGATTGCTAATGGAACGTTGACAGTGACGATATTTCAAGGTCTCATGGTCTGAAAATAGAATAAACTCCTTGCCAATCAAGTAGTGTCGCCAATGCTTTAGGATTTGTATAACAGCGTACAACTCCACATCATAAGTTGAATATCTTGTTTTAGGATCATGCAACTTTTCACTGTAGAATGCAATTGGATGGCCAGATTGCATAAGAACTCCTCCAATGCCGAAGTGTGAAGCATCGGTGGCTACTTCAAAAATCAGGTCAAAATTAGGGAGGCGTAGAATAGGTGCCTCAGTCATCTTCTTTTTTATTTGATGGAAAGCCTTAGTTGCTGCCGGCGTCAACTTAAAGTGCGATTTGCTGCCCTGCATGCACTCAGTTATAGGTGCCATTATGGCGCTGAAATTTCTAACAAACCGCCGGTAAAAAGAGGCAAGACCATGCAAACTTCGAACTTTAGTCAAAGTCTTGGGAATAGGCCAATCCACCACACTCTTAATCTTCTCCGGGTCAGTTTCAACTCCCTTTGAAGAAATAATGAAACCAAGGAAAATTACCTTGGACAGCATAAAGGAGCATTTCTTGAGGTTGATGTAGAGCTTCTCAACAAGTAACACTCTCATCGGTCGCCTCAAACGTTCAAGGTGCTCTTCTTGGCTGCAGCTGTAGATGAATATATCATCAAAATACACCACTAGGAACTTGCCGATGAAAGGCCATAAGACTTGGGTCATTACCCTCATGAAAGTACTTTGTGCGTTGGTGAGGCCAAAGGGCGTGACCCTCCACTCATACAGCCCATCTTTAGTCTTGAAGGCTGTTTTCCACTCATCGCCAGAGCGTCTACGGATTTGGTGGTAGCCACTCTTCAAATCTATCTTCGAAAAGGTAGAAGCTGTGGTCAACAAGTCCAACAGTCTTACAAAAGGAATATAACTCCTACCTAGTTAAGCCTAAAGCCTAAACAGGAAACTTACTTAGAGTAGGAAACTTAAAGACTTAAAATAAAGGAAACCATGATAGGGGGACTCCCCCTATCGTGTTACATATCTTAACAAATCAATACCTTGAAGAGATTCAA
Organism: Telopea speciosissima; assembly: GCF_018873765.1. Classification (NCBI taxonomy): domain Eukaryota; kingdom Viridiplantae; phylum Streptophyta; class Magnoliopsida; order Proteales; family Proteaceae; genus Telopea; species Telopea speciosissima. The sequence continues at coordinate 31,035,593 of NC_057922.1, read as the reverse complement.
GTCCTAGTTCCTTGCCCCCTAACTATCTCCCCATTGTGAGATTAAAACCAGAAATGAGGTCTGTTTCTTAGATTACCACCCCTCATTGTTTCAGCAAGGCTCTTTAACTCTTCATGGCTCACGCTGGTGCAGGTTGGAAGGCTAAGATCTGAAATATATCAGGTTCTGGTTTTGGGGTAGCAAAGGGATGCCGCAGGGATGAGGAAAGATGATGGGCCAGGTGGAAGATGAAGGGTCAAATTCATGAAGAGAAGAAGAAGATGATAGATTGAGAGTTAAAGAGGATAAGGGGAAGAAAATATGGGAGAGAGAAAGAACTCACCAAAACGTGAGAGGGGGAGGGATGCTCAACGCATTACTTGGGCCAACAAGGCTTCAGTTTCATTTCTTCAATTCAATCTCAACGTTACATTCCTACAAAGGTAGTATTTAAAGAAAAAGTAACTCTTGACTAAATAAATGGCTAGAAACTAACTCCAAGAAAATTAATTCTTAGCTCACAACTATTGGACTTCCTAGACTAATAACTTACCAAGAAACTAATACCAATAAAGTATTAAGACTTGGACTTTAACTCTTAAACTCCTAGTCTAGGAATTTTAAAAAGTTAAATTAATACACCTAAGAATATCAAAAGACAAGTACGGAAAGAAAAGGAAAAGACACATAGCCAGAGACTCTAAAATTCTGGAAGCTTCAAGGAATGGACCACATGGGCCCCACAATTAAGGGAAACGCAGGGTTTGACCCCTTGCCAACATACACCACGGCTGGCTTGGTTCTTGGCCCTGCGGTTTGGGTCTAGTTCTGATATGGACCAAAACAGCATGAGGGATCTTCTTCAGGCTTAATACTACATCACACGCTATTGAATCAGATGATTGCCGCTGGGATTCATAAGGCTGTAGGTCAGGTGCCTTGTCTTGGAGTTTCGACTCCATAGGTGTTGAATCGAGTGAGTCTTCACTCCTCTCACTCGCAAGTCTGAGATCCTCCATTGGTTTCCTGTTTTAATCGAAGGTTGAAGAAGACTTGGTGAAGTTATATTATTTGTCATCATATACCCTTTCCCAAAATATCCCTCCCTTTCATCTTAATTCTGTTGCTATCCTTATTTTATGTTAATGCCTAGTCTACCCCTTCTCTTTAAATATTAAACATTAATTCCTTTTGTGTCGCAGCCCCTAGTTATCTGCCAAAAAGTCCTAAGTATTCTCTTTATTTACATTTTTTTCCACTCCTTTTGTAAACTTTGAAATAATTACAGAATTGCCATTGTCTTTCATCTTTTGACTATAATTCCCTTGGGCGCCCATAATCGATATGAACCAGGGTTTTCAAACCCCGGATTGCACCAAGTGATGTCAATTCCAGGAAACCTTTTCCCTGTTTTGATGAATTGTAAGTATTGAAAAGCTGGTTTTATTAAGTCCGATTTCTTCCCTTGATTAATTTGCACTATATTTGAGAGCTTCGAGGTGCTTTATTGTCATGTTAAAATCACTTCTTTTAATTGCTAGAGGCAGCGAACTGCTGTTGATGAGCTCACTATGCCCAGCATTTTTGAAGAAAACGATGTTGTATGTGTAAGTTCATTAAATTCTTCTTTCATCAAAATCCTTTGAAGCTTGAATATAATTGACTGTTTTTGAACAAATGTGAAAAAACATTTATGCTCTAATCTATTTAGTGACTTGAATAACAAGCTTTTAACGTTTTGGAAGTATTCATATCCTTTGACAATTCAATCTGGTACTCTGGCCACAAGTAGGTTCCTCAGACATTCAATGCTGGTTAAAATAAAAAATTAATTTAGGCTCTGTTTAGTATGATTTCGAGAAATGTTTCAGAGGGTGATTTCAATTTTGAAGGTGTTTGGTATGATTTTTTAACCTTATTGCTATGAAAATAAAATCAATTTCACCTCTTTCACTGAATTCTTTCTAACTATTTTGTGCTAAATTGTTTAATGAGCACATGTCTGCAACAGGGGCAAACATGTCATTTAACTCTAACCTTACAACCCTGCCTTCACCTCTCTATACCGATTGATTTTTTCGAGGAGTTCATTGAGATTTGTACTACAACACACATCAATGGCGACTGTCATTGAAGAAGAAACCACTCTACCGGAGTACCGCCTCACCCCAGCTCTCCCGCACAACCCCCCCACCCTCTCCAAGTTGTGGCGTGACACCATTGTTGGACTCTATTGTTGGAACGTCATCCTCATCGATGTCGAGAAATGGTGTTGGCATTGCAACCACTCTGATCGCAGCAGAGGAAACGTTTTTTCTGGTTGCTAGTTGGTCCGCCCCACCCCAGCCCTCTCCACAGTCTCCCCACCCCCCCTCAGTCCCTCCCCACCTCCCTTTCTGCAGCCCCGCCCCATCCCTTTTTCAGCTCTCAAGCCCCACCCTGTCTTTACAGTCCCAAAATTGAATTTGTGGAGTTCCCCAAAGACGAATTCAAGCGGAAGTTCAATGAAACTAGAGATTGCTCATCTCCTTGGAAAGAGATGCCAGAGCTCGAGGACTGCAGAAAGGGACTTCCTCTGCTATATCCCAACCTCCAGCTCAAACGAGTCCAATTTCTGTTCCTAGTGGCCCACAGGTACCCAGCTCCTATACAGATATTTGATAGAATGTATCAGAGGAATTTGGATACTTGGTTCGGTGGAAAAAGAACAGTTATGAAATCTATTCTAAAAGTTGATGAAATTTTTTCAATTGATGCAACATTTTTGTTGACTTATTTCAAGAAATCAATGAAATTTGAAATTGAAATCATACCAAAGAGAGCCTTAGACCTAGCTTCTGATAAAGGACAGGTTTACAAAATGCCAATGACCACTCGGGAGTACAATTCTCATGGTCATGAATAAGGTATTGATAACATTGTTTGGAGTTTCAATGTGTTCTACGGAGATTCAAACCAAGTTTACTTGGGATTTGGGACTTCCGTCTGAGCAAGGACAGGTGGACTAAATGCTGATGAGCTTGGAATTTGTGTTCACACACAATAACATTCCTATGGTATTTGGATAATTCTACAGAAATATTCAGCCCATTGTTTCTATCTTGTTTCTGTTTTCAGGCTGAAGTTCACGGTTTCCAGCATGATGGCAGTTTACACCTTCAAGCAAGGAGCCAGAAGTATGGAAAGGTACCTCTTAATTAGGATGTATTATTTGATTTGAATACATGCATGTATCTAGCAGACCACAATTCATCTCCAAAATTCTGCAATTAAAAAGCTTCTTTTGAAGTTTGGTGAATCAAGAAGACAAGAACACTTGTAATTCCTTGATCTACTTTTAGTTATGTGATAAATATAATGCCTTTCCCCACGTAAGGACTTTGAGATAACTTAATTTCTCAACATAACAATCTGATCATGTTTCATCTGAACCACATAATAAATTTCAAGGTGTGGTGATTGTTTCTGATATCTTGGCTCTAATTAACGATGCAGCTTGAGAGAGGACAACTGCTAATGGTCCCTCCTTATTTAGTGAAGAGACGCAAACAGCATTTCCTTTCTTTAGTGAATAGACACAAATGGTATTTCCACTACCTTGAAAAGATTTCAATTGATTTGATTCTTGGGTGTAATGGATTCATCTGGGTTGGTGAGCATGTAGAAGCTAGGGACAATATGGTGGAAGATCAAGAGACTAAACCTGAACAACAGAATAGCAAGTTGAGTGGAATATCCATGAGACTTGAAGAACAAGAGAGGACTTACACTCCGCTAGAGACAAGGCAGAGCATATGTAGGATAGCAAATGCAGTTCGGGTTTTGTCCAGTTTGGGCTTGGGTCTGAATGTCGAAGTGATCATGGAGACAGTTGAACTGAGCATCTCCCTGAACCTGGATATCAATGAGATGCTTGGAGCAGAGTTCTGTGTTCAGACTGCGGAGAGAGAAGTTGAACGGCGAAGCTTGTTGAGCAAAAAGAAAGGGTGATTTCTAGTAGGAGATGTGGAATCTTGGTTGTTAACCAATGTGTGTACCAAGATTTAGGTTGTTTTTTCTTCTTAATCTTTTGGGGGTGTGTGTGGAAAGTTCAAAGTAATTTTGTTTATTTCTTTTACCTTACATAATGTGTATCAGAAAATTGTTCTCAAAAGAGCTGTGAAAAATATTTAGCTGATTGTGAGAGCATAGTGAAACCCCACTTTAAAGGGTTGTTGGGGGAAGGGGAGGGCTGGTTAGAGTATGGATTCAAAGTAACGGGAGAGATGTTTGTTGCTTGCATTTCTCTTATTTTTTATTGTATAATTAACTCAAGAATGTTCTAAACCTAGCACTTAGGTTTTATTTCACTTTTCAACTAAATTCCTTAGATTTGAACCCCCAAAAAAAAAGCTCACTTGAAAATTTAATTACCATATCAAATAAGATTTTAAGTTAGAGACTCAGTTGCCCTTCACCCATGGTCAAGGAGGAATCCCCTCACCCATGGCCATTGGTATCGTCGAATTGGGATGAGTGGTAGGTTTTTTTTTTGTTTTTTTAATATGAGTGGTAGTTTGGTATAATACTCCTCTATCGTACTGCAGGATGTGCAGCCATGTGTGCTACGTGGCCTCTGTTGTGCCACAGGAAGTGCACCGCACATCCTGCAGTACGACAAAGGATCCGGGTTCGTAGTTTGGGTTATATACAATAAGGAGGTGGGAGTTTATAATGACATAGTAGTCCAATCATATGGTCACATCACAGCAGTAAAAGACTGGTGAAGGAAAACTTAATCCTTAAGTTTATTATTAAAGGAAGTCTTCGAATCAGTGACTCAAATCCATTGTCGAATTCTACTCAACGGAATATGGAGGTACTTATGGCAGAATGGGTTGAGCTGGTCTTTCACAATAAAGTGACAGATGGAATTGCCATGAAACGACTTATTAGCAGATTAATAGATCACTTCGGAATGGCATATACATGACAATCATCATTACAAAAGTTTCTATTTTCTTTCTTAAATTAATTTCACTTCGCTTTTCTCTTTCGTTTTGGTTGAAAGGGGAAATTAAAGGAAGGGAAAGAACTTTCAAACCTAAAATACAAACTTTTGTAATACCATTACTATTGAAATTTGTTATCATATTTTTAATTTACTTTTCAAATCCAAGGGTTTTGGAAGCAAAATAAAATTAATAACCAAATCCGTAATAATTCAGATCTAATGATATAACAAGGGCTGCAACATGGTCGAGTTGGGTCCGGCTTTATAAAACCCTAGCCCAACCCTAAGTCCCCTTAGCTAGGCCCAAGACCGACCTGACCCTGAACCCTAACCTGCCCTCAAGGTCGGACCGGGTTAACCCTGATTAGCTCTAATCATGGGGAGGGTGAAGGAAATGCATGGGCTGGAATGGGCCCGGGAGAATATTATCAATTTTAATTAAAATAACACTATAATAAAATATATTATATCACTTGTTATGTTCATATATAATATATGATATAACAAAATGTGGATGAAGTTTAAAGTTTATAATATATATATTATATTAAAATATATTTTATAGTATAACTTAAAACAGGGTCGGGCCGGGCCAGGCTAGACTTAGCCCAAGGCCTCAACCCTGACCCGACCCGACCCTGACTCAAGGCCAGAAATTTCCAACCTTGACCCGCCCTCAGGGCCAAATATCTCAGCCTAGGCCCTGTTCGGGCTCAGGGTGGGCCAGGGTGGGCTCGGGCCGACAGGGCCAAACTTGCATCCCTAGATATAGCCATGTGGGTAACAAGTGCATTTTTTTTTTTTTGGGTTTAAAATTTTCACTTCCTTTCATTAAATTTCCTTGCAACCAAACGAAGCCTTTTCTCTCTACATGAGAACTCTAAACCGGGCATGGGTTTTATTTTTTCAACATAGGCCCAACCTACTGCAGTATTTTTTGTTGGGCTCAAGTGGATTCAGGAAAACCCACCCAAGTTTTTTTTTGGTAGAAGAAGGCTATTCATTCATGCGTGCCCAACGCCTAATAAAGAAAAACACAGTACATAACACCAATAGATAACATGATAAACGTGAGGTATGGATATACGATATCCAAAACCAAGGAGTGGAAATTGATTCGGTCTCACACGCCATTGACTGGGTCATCAAGACTAGGGGTTGGTTCACAAACACTTCCCTAGAGAACAGGCTGTAAACACAACTAAGTTTAAGCACATGCACTAAAGTGCCAATAAAGGGGTCCCCATACATGCCGAAAAGAAGAAATCCACACTGCCCAAACTTGCTGACATACTGCCACTACTTACTTTCAAACAAACTTGCCGGATCGGCAAGTGGTGCTTCGATCGAGAAGACCACTAGAATCTCTGCCACAGCCTACTATCGAACAGGTCAACAAGGGTCTGCTGAATCGGCGAGTGGAGCTCCATCTGGCGATAAGAGATGGCTGGTGAAGATTGAACGGCTGATGAGTCGTCCGAGCCGACAGTGCTACCAGCACCAGAGTGGCAGTACCTGCAATAAAACACATAAAAAGAAAAGGAAAGCCTTCCTTGACCGGTAGCCCTTCAGTGTTGTCCACAGAGAACCCAAAAACTGAACCAGAATTTGGATCGCAAAAATGGAGGCTCTTTACCAACAATGGCAAGAAACCCCAACAAACCACACAGCGGGGAGCTTCAGGGGAGGGGAAGGGGTAGGGATAGGGCTAACACCAAGGTGGGAACAGGGTGGCAAGGTGGTAGCCAAGGTGGGAGCAGGGCCGCAAGGTGTGGATGCAGGGGTAGGTGGAGGGAGATGAAGTGAAGGTAGGTTTGTCGTTTCTCCATGTTGAAGCACTTGGTTTGTGCCTTTCGCATCATGTGCTCAGGCGGCAACAGCAACAACCCCACAGCCGCAAACAGATTACACCAAAGGTGGGATGCGATACAGTGGAGAATACAAGAGAGATGAGGGACAGGGTGATGGGGCGGAAACGAGATGGTCACAGAGGGCGATGATCGCCATCCCCAGACCGGTGTGCCATCGTCGGTATCGTCATCATCATTGGAATCTTCATCATTGGTGAGTCCGATGAGCATGGCGGTGAAGCGAAGGAGGAGTTGAAGAAGGAAACATGCACTAAGGCGGAGACAAGGACACGCACAGAGGCGAAAAAAAGTTCACGCATGGCGGCGGAAGTAGTTATCAGCGGTGAAAAGAAAAGAAAACCTTATCTCTATCTAAGTGTTAACGGGTAGGGTTCTCACGCGTATCCTAACCCTACCCACCCAAGTTACCCAGTGAAGGGATTGTGATTTATGACCTGTCTGTGTAAGAAATGTTTGCTATAATGCCCATATGAAGGATATAACTAAAAGAAAAGAAAGCTTCTGTCGACTATGATGTGCTACTTTATGAATGAGTTGATGAACTGTCGCTCTCCATGGTTCACAACATCACAAGCCTCCCAAGGATGAAAGGTAATCAGATTTGGGACCAACAACCAACTTGAGTGGGTATAATTTCCACTTATAATGCTTGTAGTAGAAACACCACTACAGCGATCGATGGACTAACAATGCTCTTATCATAAACCATCCCCCAATACATAGTAAGTGATACTTAGGGCATGAAGTAATCCAGATTCTGGACATCCCTTTCCCTAACCCCCAACAGATACAATATTTTCTTAGTGTCCACTACTTGATTTTCTGTATAATTTGGTTTTTGGAAGGGACATAATCATCAAGTCCCTTCCCATCTTACTTGGTCTTATAAGACCCATTTGCCCCCCTTCTCCATTTGTATCTCTGAGAGTTTCAAGAGATAGGATCAAACCTAAAAGAGTGATTAATGATTTCTTTGTTAATAGTAAAACAAATTATAGATTATAAAGGCCATATGTGTCATTTTGAAGACTCTTTACCTGTCTATTAAAAAAAATGGAGGGGAAAAGAACGCTACCTGGTCGTGTGGCCCGTGTGACTCCTGCGCCTAGACACAAAAGCGCATGAAAGTATTGCACTGCCCCCATGGAAAGGTGGAAATCTCGCCCAGATCGATGCTTGCATGAGCTCCCATCATGGTTTGAAGAACCAGTATCAGATCAGCCGATTTGTATCAGTATCGATGGTGACCGATACCGGCCCATTCCTAGATTGTCCAATCCAGATCGGCATCAACTGAGACCTATACTGATTAATAAAATCATGGCTCTCATTGGCCAGTGTGTGTACAGGCTCTAGAGACCCAAACACCGATCTCTTTCCCAAAAATGGAAGAAAGATAACTATATACTAAATGGATCTATTTTAATTGGGTTTAAAAGAACGGTTAGAAGTATATTTTCGGGTTTCTATTGATGCCCCACATCTTTCCATTGATACAAGAATCCTTGAGATAATTCTATAAAGGGAGAACATATATTTAATGGGAGATGGAAATCCACCCCACCAGTGTGAGAAGAATCTCCCATGTAACACCAATAGCTATGCAGAAAACGGTATCATTTACGTACATGGTCCCACATGATCAAGGGATGAAAGAAACAAATTAAAAAAAAAAAAAACCATGTAGGAGGGTATCCGGTGTTAGGGTTTAATGTTTAAGCACTGGTTGTTTAAAGCATTACACCCTATGTATCAAGTTTAAAGCATTACACCCTATGTATCAAGTTTGGAATACCCAGGCTGCTGCCTCCAGTTAGCATTTATAGAAAAATTAGGGTTTAGGTTAGATGTATTAATTACTAGATTACCCCTCACAGCCTTAACCATAATACAAATAGGATTATATTAGAATATTAAAGAAATATTACCATAATAGCCTTACATCCAGTACATTGGCTGCATGAGAAAAATTTCCCCAAATTTAATTTTATAGTGAAGACTAATGAGAAATTAATATTGAGTTCCTCCCCCAAATGTGCACTAAAGCTGGTAATGGAGACGTTAGTGGAAACTAAAGTGTATAATACGTAAGACTAAACGCAAACCAAAGGCATTAACAAATAAAAAACTGCTATCAAAGTGACAATTAGTGGCACTGCAACTTTCATGGATGGACGTAAAAAATCCTCTCCCTCAAAACACTTTGATATATTAATTAAACTTGGGTGGTAATCATTTCTAATTGCTACTAATGACATACTCTGAGTTACTTTGGTGCTTTAAACACATAAAAAAGAAGCTGCTAGCTGTAGAAGAAGAAGAAGAAGAAGAAGAAGAAGAGTTCCAAGATGTCCATATAAGTCCATTTTGTTTCTCTTATTTTTTGATAAAATCCATTTAATTTGTTTGTCAAAAGCCAGCCTAATTAATCACCTTTTAGTGGTAGTTCCTTCATCGGGAAACCAAATTGCAGATCGAGAAAGTTGTTGGAAAGAGGAAAAATAACCCTCCTTTCCTGGGAAAATTATCTCCTCCTTTGAGTTTTTGTCTCTGCAAACCCAAACCCAAAAGGTAAGTTTTCTTTTCACCGCTACTTACTTCAATTCACTCAATGGGGTTGTTGTGGAAAGTTGGTTATTAAACTAATTAATCCTACTTTAGGAGGAGGACAGATATGGAGAGGGTTTGGAGCAGAGGGAACATGATGGCCTCCATGTTTATCTATCTCTACTACCACCAATTCTTTTTAATTTCTTTGTTTCAGAGATTGAGTTTCAAAAACATGGGACAAAAGGTTGGAATGAATCTGTCAGGGCTAATGAATCTCTTGGAACTCTCAAAATTCTCTTTGCCTCTTCTTCTTCTTCTTCAGTCTTTGACCCTACACCCTTTAGTATATATGCCACTGCCCTTAGTTTGCCTACCCTATTCCTCCTATTCTAGCAATTCTCTTATCAAACAACACACTCATAAACACTCAAGAAAGAGAAAGAAAGAGAATATAAATGATGCATGGGTGTGTGTATGAGGATATGAGCAGTGAGGGATATGATGATGGAGATCTCTTGAGAGCTACGAGAGCCAAGGAGGAATCATGTATGAGGTATGGCATTACTAAGACACGTAGAGTGGAATCATCATGCCTGCGTGGGCATCGAGAGATTTGGACATAGAATTACCCTCATACCCCTCCTCGTGTCTCTTATTGTTGAGCTCATGTAGACTGTAGAGATAGAGAGAGAGAATCAGTATATAGATAGGGAGTCTAAAATAGTCACTAATTTTAGTTGCACGAGGAATGATGTGGGTATGGAGTGTCATACATACTCTCATAAAAGAGGGAGGAAAGAAGAAGAAGAAGAAGTGAGTAAAGGGAGGGGGGGGGCTCGAGGTGTTTGATTGGATTTGATCACATGTCAGAATATTTCATTGTGGGGACCACAAAAGGTTAAAAGAACAGATCTCAGGAATATTTCCAGTGTGGGACCCACAAAATGGTAAAGAATAGATTTTTTAAAAAAAAAGAATATTTCATTTCACTGTAAGAGGGGGGCCCACAAAAGGAAGAAATAGATTTTATTGCACTATGTGGGACCCACAAAAAGGCCAAGAATAGATTTTTTAAACATATTTCATTGTGGGGCCTACAAATAGATTTTAGGTAACCCCATATCCATATCGCCCCCTTGCAGTGCTTTGAATAACAAACTTACCGCACAAGAGGAAGAGGAATGATGAGCACTATGCATACTACCAATGTTCAATGATGTCATCTTCTTAAGGATGATGTCAGCATACGCATGTATGCGTACGTATATTTATGGGAAAGGGGGTTTACTGCCAGGCTGTGTGGGCCTGTGCCAGTGCGGCAGCCAATAGGGTTTCATGCATAGGCATCTAAGGGGAAGGGTAGGGTGATCATTTTCGTGTCATGTGTGAGACTCGATTGTTGTGCAGCACCTTGTCCGGGATGCACGTGTAGCACCAGACACAACGAGGCATGAAGAGACCCTCTTACCCCAACCCAAGCGCCTTGCCCGAGTAGGGGTGAGGCGATCTTTTCATGTCTCACTGTGTCTGGCACTGTATGTGCAGCCCGAGCTAGGTGCTGCACAGGATCCTTTTGGGTGTGAGAGGGTGCAATGGGATGTTGCGCCAAACAGAATTCTTTTTTTCTACTATGTTGTATGTAGTCAACTCAATCTTATCCCAATCAAACGGGGTTGGTTATATGAATTTTTTTCTCCAATCATTTTTATTCATGTAGAATTTAAAAAATAAGGATTGGATTAGCAATTTGGATCGATACCGAATCTGGACTGGAACCAACCTCGATTCTGGCCTATCCAGATCCTTGTTTTAGGTTTTTAACATACTTATTAGTAGTTCGAAGCTATGTATGTTTTTTTTTTCTTTCTCACTTCTGTTAGAGTCATTTTAGGTCTATCTTTCACTCTGAATAAAATCATCCATGCGTACTAGAGCATTCAAAGGTTTCCATTGCATATATTCATATCATCTCAAACAATTCTCTAACAATTTATCATATTGGAGTTATTCCTACATTAGCTCTAATTTGTCTATTTCTTATTAATTTTATCTTTTATAATTTTATAACTCATCCATCTCAACATCTTCATTTCAGCCACACTAAGCCTGTTTATATGTGGTATTTTAATTATTCAACTTTCAACTCCATACATCATTGTTACCAATATGTATTCACGAGGCTCTTACCACTGCAAGGTTTGCGGAAGGTCATAATGTATGCATCCTTACCTCTGTTTCGTAGAGAAACTGATTTTCGACTTGAACCCGTGATCACGCAGTCAAAATAGAAAAAAGAAGCGTACGATATCGAAATGTAAATTCCAACATGTGTCTTCTCAAATGAGATGTTAGGTACATATTGACACACACTCTCCTGTTCTGATCCATATGAGACCTACGTGGATCATACCATTCTCATCTTTGCCATTGATGTGGCGTACGGAATCTTCTCTACACCAATATTGCAAGGAACCCTCTCCCATATGATTATAGGGATATATATGAAATCCAATGCAAAGGTGGGGATCATGAACAATAGTTGGTGGTGGTGACCAGACCCCAGAGTGGGCAATGAGATATACATTGTGCGCGTGGTACAGTAGTTGAGATGTACATGTTACTATGTTAGTGCTACACTGGGTAATAAATAGTGCTTAGGGAGGGTGGGTAGGATAGCACTAGTAAGTTAAGTATAGTTTTTCTTTTTAAGTAATTCCGCATGTGTGAGTGGACAAGACTCAAGAGGGAATTGTGTGCGCGTGCGAGCATGTTTGGCGGCGAAACCCACTAGTAAGTCTTACCAACGAATGCAAAATTGCAAATTGTGTCGAGGGGATGAGTAGCACGCTGGGGTCGACATGTCGACGACCGATTGATCGGGTTCTAAAGTGTTGAAAAAATGAAAAAGGTGGGGCTTTGCTTCTCTGTGTCAAGGTGTTAGGGCACAGTATGGTGAACCATGTGTCGTCTAGTAGGACCCTCCACAGTACCTGTCGGTGCAATATGTAGAGCTGATGAGTGGGACCAATCATAAGGTTGCTTAGGGTCGGATTCTTGAATGATGCGAGTGAGAGAAGGTAATATGCTTATGTGCTTATGTGCTTTTGTGGTGGGCCTGTAAAAGTGAATTTTGTGGGACCAAATTGAGATTAGGCTTTGGACTTTCTTTTCCTCTTTTTATTCCACCTTATTTCCTCATCTCTTCTTCAGTTCTTCAAGTCAAAATAGACTTAAGTAATCCACAAAGCTGAAGGTTTTTAAGAGAAGGTTGAAAAGAATTAGAATGCGGAATTTTTTATTTTTGGGTACTGATACATTTTAAGATTGTTGGTGAACCATAAAAGGTTTTGCAAGTTTTTTTTTTTTGAGTGGGGTTTGGGGATAGAAAAAGATCATAACTAAAAGGAAAAGACAAGAAAGGTATCTAACTTTGTTCTTCCTATGCCCAGATATAAGAGTGTGGTAGTACCGTCTTATTCACATCAAATAAAAAATCATATCTATGTTGATATCTCTACATGCATTCTCATTGACCGTCACATTGGTGTGGACGTTATACGATCAGACATTAATTTTTTGCCCAAAAGAAAATTTACATCGTAACATAGTTATGCCCCATGGCGTCATTACAAATAAGCAAATGCAGGAGATGAAGGTTATCTAAAAAAAGGGAGCTCAATAGTATAGTTCACAATGCCTACAAGCCAATCAACATAGTGATTAGATTCTCTAAAACACAATTGGAATCTGATCTCGTTGAAGCGGTGAGAGAGCTCAATAATCTCCTATAGAACGTGCCAAGTGGACTTGTTGCTCGCTGGTGATGGCTTTAATAAACAAGCGGAAATTAGATCTAATAATGAGGTTAGAGATACCCATTTGCATAATGTGTCAAAGGCCTCAGTAAAGACGAAAATTTATGTCCATAAAATGCTCGAAAAATGGGTGGCACCGACTAAGGCTAAGGATGGGTCACCTCTAAAATCTCTAACAATGCAACCATAACCATCGAGGTCCTATTGAATAGTGCCATTACAATTGAGAACCACCTAGTTCTGAGGAGGGGGGGGGGGGAGGTTGCCATCGATAGAATGTTTGCAAGTTAATTATGTTCTGCAAAATTAGTTTGCTAATTTTAAAATAGGGGCATTATAGTACTTTAGGATAGTACTCGTTGCCCTTCCTCCACATGCTAGTATGCTACCGAGCACCCCCTCCAACCATAGTAACTCAGACCAAGGCCAACAAAGTTGCAAAGGATGCCAACAATTCCCACCTCTCTCTCCATCCCCAAAACACTCTATTGATTGGTAGTCAACATCGGGCCTTTTTTCTTTTTTTGATGAAACAAAATTTACTCATTAGAATGTGGAAACCACAAAGTTGTTCGGCAACATGCCAACCATGGAGTGGAATTTGGTCATACTATTCTACATACTACTGACAGGGTCTTCCTTGCTAAGGAGTCAGTAATAATATTGATCTCCCTAGGATACAAAAAATAGAGCAAGCTCTAAAATACGAAGACAATTTTGATTTATCTTCCACAACTAACTAAACCACTAACGGAGTTTGATGTTGGTTTCATCAAGTGTAAAATGAGCTCACAACAATCAGGTTCCACCAGTAAGTCTTCAATACAATCTGAGAGTGCCTCCACCAATCTACTTATGATTGCCTTTGCTTCTCCCACCATTATGATTCCGTCTTCTCAAACAGCGCAAAGCAAACTTGGCCACTAGAGTACCGACAAATAATCACCCCTAGACCCCCACTGTGATCAATCTCTATGTCACACCCCGAACCCACCCCCTGGGAGGATTTGATGGCTGACCCGAATACCCGAAGTATTCGAAGACCTCCAGGATCCAGATGCAGTAAATACACGTCACAAGCACCACACAATATCGAGATAACATGAGTTACATTAATCAGACTGCAAGGAAAATAAATACTTACAAGTCCTATATATATTATTTACATTAAAGTTCCAACAGCTCGATATTCTCAAGTTCACGATCATTGAGTCAACACATAACTATTCTAAAATATAAACAGTGGAGACTCTTCCACAAAAAAGGATAGTGTTTAGAAAAATAGAACATAAAGATAATGCCACATCATCAGTCCTTGTTATCCAAGGACACCTTAATCGTCCGCATGATTGGGGTCACAACCTCGATTGTTTGAAACCAGCAAATACACCATTACCATAAATCTTCTGCCGCGAAGGTATCCTCTTCGCCACCATGACATCCACCTGCAGGTTCATCTAAAAAGGGGAAATTCCACAGGGGTGAGCTCCACTGAGCCCAACAAGTAAAGGATAGACCACACACACACACACAGCATAAATCCTAAATGCATGGGTTAAATTTTAATCTTAATTTCCACCTAACAAGCAATGCCTAAGTCACTAGGTTAATGCCACGCCAACAACTCGGAAAACATTCTCGGTTCCTTCTGCACCTCCCCGAGATGTAACCTCAATTATTGTATGGGACCCACACCGATCGTTGGTATTATATACCTCCCCGTGGGTAGACCCTGACAATCATAGCCTGGATCCCATCCCGGTATGTACTCCTCAGAACACCTGAACCCCTGGTGGTAAGGGTTGTAGCATTAAGGAATGACACCCCTAGCCATATGCAATCTAAATGGCATAGTACAAGGTGTACAGTGCTCCTGCATCCCATACTACGGCACACCATACCTCTCGTTTTCAAGCCGACTACGGCATCTATTCTAACACAAGCATTCATATAGCATATCATTCCACATCACATCGTTCACGTTCATAAGTTATAAACAAGAAAATCAATAATTATCATAAATAAGACAGGAATGTAAATATGCAAATGATTCTTAGCAGATATATCTAAAAATGAAATAAACGTTCTTAAGAGCAATCAAAGCCTACCCCCACTTAATTTGTTATAATTGTAGTTGTGATGTCAGGTTATGCTTCGAGTCGGTTGCCGGTGTGATTCGACGATCGAAAGGTCAAACCTTAAGAATATTTATCTAAACACAGTATTAGAAGGTGTCTAAACTTATGCGAAGTCCTAGGGTTACCTTAGGGTGAGGTTAGGTAAGGTCCAAGACTCATTCAAGAGTGTGACAGCAACTCAGGATGATGATGCAGTAAACCAGTACATCATCCTGAGATAGCTGTAGGTATATGAACTGAGCCAGCATTCTCAGGTTGATGATGCAGTCGATCAGGACACCATCCTGAGATAGCAGTAGCAATAGGGACTAAGACAACATTCTCTGGTGGATGTACCAATCGACCAGAACTTCCACCAGAGATGGTACAACAGCATAGAAATGCAAAAATTCAGGGTTTTGATGGGGATTTGGCTGGAATTCCATCCAATTGGTCAGGGGGTGATGTTCACATGACCATTTCCATGAGGTGGACCCATTTCATGATCCAATTACATAAGGAATTGGGGGTTTTAAAGATGGATACAGCCATGGCTGAAATTCCTTGGCTTCACAATCAGTACCATAGCCTTCCATGGCTGAAACAAGAATTGAATGCTTGAATTTCAGCAGTAGGTATGTAAATTTAATGGCAACTAGGCCAACACAGGGTTGGGGTTTAGGTCTAGGTCATGTATAGGGTATTTGATTTAAATTCTAAAATTTTCCAAACCATTTTGTCATGGATAAACAGTAGAGAACACTTCTCACAGTTTAACTTCTAAAACTGGTTTGATATAGCTAAAGATTAGAGTAAAAAGGGTAGGATTCCATATAGTTTGTGGTCTACTGGAGAAGGGAATGAATCCAACAATGGATTCAACAACATAGATCGAATATTGAAGATCTTCTTTTGATTCAGCAAGAGTTTGAGATGAAGGAACAATCTAAGATGATTAAAGGTGATAGAGATGATGAAGGTAATGATCTTTACCTCAGGACAGGATTCGATCAAAGTAGCAGCCCTTCAATCGGCCTTCCTTCTTCTTCTCTTCTTTTCCTTTCTCTTCAATCGGTTAGATTTGAGGATAAGTGAATAGTTTTAGGCTTTTGTTTTATATAACCCATTAATCAACTAATTGTAATGTTTGTTGTTTAGTGGGTTTGTTTGTAATAATCCATGTTTAAAATCGACACTCACACTTATGGACTGAATAGTGGGCCCCGCATATCCAAAATATTGGGAAAACATTCTAACTAAATATTTGGGACGCGGTGGCAAGATCCTCGACTCAAAACACTGGGCCCCGCACTCCAGAGACCAAAATCTGCTATGACAACAATCTTTGGTCGATGGAGTAATCGACCAGTGCCATCGACCAGTGTTGGCTGTCCATGTTATTCTTGTACCGGGACCCCCCAGTGTTGGTGCTTTTCGCATACCTTCACACACACGGACATATTTATAAAACTAAAACTATCTTATATGCGGTTAGGGTCACTTACCACGAATTGTACATTTGCTTGTGTATTCCACAACAACACAGGGGAGGTATCCGACGTTTTATCGGTAGGTGCCATATTGCCGTAAGGATTCCATCTTCCTCTTCTACCCACTCAAACACCCAACCGACATTCCATAACGTACTCGATGCTACGACCTTAGGTTTCGGACCTACATTTGGATTCGGGTTAGGGTTCGGGTAAAAAATATGCCAAGCTGTAACACCCTATGAGGCATCAACATTGAGCTTACAAAAGGAAGGAGGTGGAGAACGCCAAAACTGCAGAGGATTCTCAACCTCCACAACCGATTGAGTAGAGGGTGCTACTTGAACGGCTTAAAGAATTTCCATAGGGGTCCATGTCTTGATTCCAAACACTAGATCATTACTGCCACACCAAAGGTATTACACAATAGAACTATTGAGGCCCACACACTCCCTACTATTTTTTTTGCCATGACGATAATTTAAACATCGGGCTTGACTACGCAACCCACCCCTAATCATCCTCATAGCCATTATAGGGTTTTTCCAGCATTGACCCTCCTCTCCCACCTAATTGGTCACTTTGAGGGCATGGCTTGGTGCTCTTGACTCCCATTGCACCACCATCGATTGTGTTGAATACGATTTTCCTGAAGATCATAGGCACCACCAATCTCGACTTCATAATCAGAATCCCCCAAATCCATGATTGGATCAAATGTCGTTATGTGAAGAATCATCGACGATCTCAAGTCTCAACAACTAAACCATGGAGACTGACGAGAACAACCTCAATGCCACTATGGCTTTGTCAACAAGGGAGAGGGAGAGGGAGCTCTTGATTAATCTACAAGGGAGAGTGAGCTATGGCGGGTAGTTGCATCGGCAACAAGGCTACTACCTATTGGAATCGGTGACCCGATAGTGCAGCAGATTCAGATCGGGTGTAGAACCTTTGTATTCAAATTTGAGATCAACTCATAACGCAACAAAACGAAAAACAATAGAGTTACCTTAGAATCACAATTGAAGTTCCTCCTGCAGATAATAGTTATTCCTCAGTTGAGAAACGATAGGAATTAAAGAAGATCAACACTTGAATCATCAATTGGAAGCAAACGAACAACACGAACTATCATCAAAAAGTTTGATATTCAAAACCTCAAAGTACCAACACCACTCACACTCAGAGGAGAGAGAGAGAGAGAGAAATTCAGCCAAGGGGACGAGCCTCCAAAATTCGGTCAAAGCAGTGTGTCCCCTCTTCTGGTGCTGCCTTTAAATAGTTCAACCCATTAGGGTTGAATGGAATCTCAACTTTTAGTTTCCTAAACTGATTTGGATACTTGTTGATGAAATTACTTGATTTGCAATCTATTTTGCTTATAAAGTGGGAAGAGGTAGAATCTAAAAGGGATTTTAGACTCTTCAAGTATAGTTCATAATTTTATCAAATAGAATTACTATAATTAAAAATATAATCAATCTATCTTGTTTTTCTAATAATTTAATACATAATTAAACTCTTTAATTTGCATATAAGGCCCTCCACTAAACAATATCTCATAGTGAACTATAGGGTATGTAATTAAATATTGTCAAACCCCAATTCATCATACATGTCCTTATTACAGATTCTATGATTAAAATTGGACATCAAAAACATGATCAAACATCGTGAAATAATATGATAATATATATTTGGTATAAGAAAATAATTTTATAAAATATTTAAAAAAAAACACCACTGATATAGATTCTAGTCCGATTGATCACAGACTTTCTCTCTTTCTAATATTCTCCAATCAAGGATAGTGGATTCTATGTTGAGCATCTCTTTTGTTCACGATGCGCAATCACAAATCCAACACACCGATATATAGTCCACATGACATCAACAATTGGTGTACTAAAACCCGTAACATAACACCATAACAATAATGATATCTTAGGTCAAATGGTCAACTGGTGATGGGTAAATATCTTGTCCTTATACCGCAGGCAGTAACACATGTGAGGAATGTACCAAATTCTTTTCTATACACATATATAATGTGTAATCACATTTATGTCCTGAAATCATCATTTCTAGTAATATACAATGTAACAACCCTATGAACAAGATGTCTGATCCTATCCCTAATCAAGAACTGTTTTGGGTGAACACCCATGGAAGATTCTTATAATCTCATAATTGAATTCATACAATAATAGAAATTAAATTTATTTATTCAAACAAATTCTGGACATACTCCAACACTACTGCCATTAGAGAAGGAGAATGAGGAAAAGTGTCCAGAGACTATGAAATGACTAAAATGCACCCTCGAAGCTTCTATGTTTTGTTTATGATTTTTTCCCTGGTGAACATTATTATTTACCTTTATTTATTGGTGTAAAGGGCCGAGAATATGTACTAAGGGGAGGAGATTTTGATTTTGATTTTGTTGCTTTTGATGTAAAAGTAAACATGGTGATTTTGTTCCCTTGATTGATTGTTTTGAGGCTTTTAATTAAGATTAGATTCGATAAACATAGGTGATCTATTCAATTTTGATTTGAAAGTGGTTGACCAGTAGAAGATATCAAGAATGGTAGATTGTAGAAAATCAGAGTCACAGGCAGTGAAGAAGGAAAGGAGACCCCTTTGAATTTTCTATATTTTCTCTCTATACCTGTTTGATGTCGGCAAGGAAGCAAGGGGTAGGACTCTGGAGAGGCCTGGAATCCATGTTGTTGTTGTTCGGATGCATGCGCATGGCGCATGAAGCAGCCAAGAGGAGAGGTCCTCATAATGGACTGCCTGCAGCCGCCATGATATCACATTTCATGGCCCACATTCTGAATCATTTCCACCGTGCCCTAATACCTGCAAAAAAAAAAAAAAAAAAACATTTGGTTTCTTTCTCTTAGACGCACAATTTCACATCATTACCTCCTCCATCCCTTCTCCTTCTAAGGATATTACCATTGAGCTACCATTTTTCTTTCTCTTTTGAAATTTATTTAGGGTTTTCTTTCATTCCCCCCGCCCCCCCTCCCTTTTTGGTTTTTTTTTAAATTTCCTCACTTTCAGTATCAACCAATCCATATCGATATCGACATCTGGCTGCGATCCTAGCAGTATCGGTGGAACGGTTCTTATTATCAAGCATGGCTTGAATGGGTTCACATCATTTAGAATAAACACTTCATCACTTCATAATGAATTGCCTTGTTGGCTTGTTCTCCTTTGGGTTGACAATTGGCAATCCTAACCTGTTTTATGTTTGCTATACATAGGAGGCTTGGATTCTAGGGCTACATTTCAACTCCTATTTTCTTGCCTACTTTATTGGACCTAGGTTGCGTTTGAAATGCATTCTCGATCAATAATGTATTCCAATAAATCATGTCAAACACAGTCTTAATCTTTTACCCATGATCTTAAATATCTACACTCATTATTTATTTAACGTATATTTATTATCGCATCTTTTCAATCTCAACATTTTGTGGAAGCACCCCACTAGTTAAAGAGAATGAACCATTTGAATTTATAAAATGAACTTTAGGAGTAAAGACACTAGGCTAGGCTAGGAAAAGAAGATATAGAAAGAAATATAAGTGATTTGATCTTAATATGGCAGTGGTTTAATCTGATTTAAAAAAAAAAAAAATCGGGACGCGTCCGGTTCAACATTAATTTCTATCCGGCTCAATCAGTTAGGGGTACTAGTTCATGGGTCAACCGATTGACCAGTACACACTGTGGTTTGACTTTATAGTTTTGAAACACTACCTCATACTAACTATTATCTGGACCTATCATTTCTAGTTCAAAAGGTCATAGTTACTTTGCTGGGAACCCACTTGCCAAACTACTCACAAGTCACAAGTGCGCAAGCTTGTCTTCTACATAGCATGTTATACACTCATCAAAACAATTCAAACATTTGTCTAGTTCTTGTCTCTACATTTCTTTTTTTTGGAATAAGGAGGAAATTATATTATAAGTAAGAAAGGAAATTTACATCCTGTAGTATTTCTTGCCTTTGGCGTCCTCCCTAATCAGACGGGAGGGGGCCTCAGGAAGACTGTCTATACAAAAATGAATCTCCTGCCAAGATCGAAGAAAGCCTGCCAAGTAGTCAGTACAAAAGTTGGTTTCGTGCACGTGGTGAGTGAAGACACAACATTGGAACAAGTTGCTCAGATCTCGAATCTCGCCCACCAGGTGCAGGACGAACTAGGGGGTCACATAAAGCCCAGTTAGGACCTGCACAGCTACCACTGAGTCAGACTTGACTTGAAGATGGGTAAACCAATTGACAGAACACGCCTTCAGTAATCCTTTCTTGATTGCCCGCAGCTCCATACGCAAGATATTTGTGTTCGAGGCAGCTCCAGCCAAAGCAAAAATAGCGTCACCATTTGAGACCCTGCCAATCGCTCCATACCTCCCAATCTCCCCCCTTATCGACCCATCACAGTTGATGGTAAGCCAACCCGACGGTGGGGGTTGCCAGACATGAGCTCTTGGCCTTGGGTGAAAGAGGGGGATGTTTATTCTCCATCGCTCCACAAATCCTCTATTGGCCCAAGAGTCCGGGAGCTTAACCCTTAGTCTCGAGAACCGATTCCTCGTATCATTTAAAACTTGAAGAAGAACAACACTAGCCTCGGTTTCCCATTGTTGAAATGCGCGGCCATTCCGTTCACCCCATATCCGGTAAATAGCAGCCACCAGGCTAAACTTCTTGACTTGAGCCACGATGGAGACCCCACTGAAGTGCTGGGTAGCCCACCCGATCTCTTCTGCCCATGAACCACAGTGGTGCATGGCGTAGCCACAGATCTGGAGAATGCCTTTCCATATAACTTTGGAGTAAGGACATTGAAAAAATAGGTGGTCAAGAGTTTCAATCGAGCCCTTGCAGAGGTAGCAGGTGGGGTCAGTATTGATGCCCCACTTCAACAGCCTAGCCTTTGTGGTGAGCCGTCCATGACAAGCCAGCTAGGCAATGAAAGAAAATCTTAGTTGGGCAGTGGGGAACCACACGGTGTTGTGCCAAGCCACCGTGGCACCCTTGTGTCTTATTGCATCCCATGCTGACTTAAGAGTGAATCGGCCATTGGTTGTGGGGGTCCAGATTGGAAGATCTTCTGAGATTCTCGAGTAAATTTTAGTGTTGGATATCTCCTCCCACCGGGAATGTATAGCTAGATCACTTATCCCTAGATCCCAAACACCCTCCATTGCAAGAAGAGAGCTCACACGAGCAAACCCTTCACGACCTAGGGCCTCTGCAAGAAGGATACCCTCTTTGAAGATAGGTCCACCCAGGAGCCAAGGGTCGTACCACAGCAGTGTGGATGAACCCGATTTGATGAGGTAACGGATACAAGTTGCAGCAATTTTACGCATTCTCAATATAGCCTTGAAAGTATTTGAGCATTGGGAAGGGGTTTCAAATGACCAAATAGAATGTCGTCGAAGCCATCTATGCCGAACAAACTACGCCCAACAGTTGGTAGAGTTAGATGCTAAGTTCCAGATCTGTTTCAACAAGGCAACCATATTCCAATCCTCTAAACAACGTAAGCCTAAACCCCCTTCCTCCTTTGGGAGGCACACCGTTCTCCAACCAAGTTTGTATGCACCACTTTCCTTACCTCCCCGTCAAAGGAACCTGGTCATAAGGCACTCAATCTTGTGCAAAACAGCTTTTGGGATCATAAAAACATTCAACCAATGAGAATCACAGCTCATTGCCATAGCCTTAAGGAGCACCAACCAGCCCGCGAAAGAAAGTGATTTTAACTTCCAAGAAGTGAGCCGCCTCTCATTAATGTTCACCAACTCCGTGAAATCATGGCTTCTAAGGGTCTTGGAGGACAGTGGCACCTCAAGGTACTTGATTGGTAAGCCAGCAGGAGCAATGTGTAGGATATGCTCAAAGTGTGCCTGAATCTCAAACGGGCAGTTTGCATAGAGAATATTGGACTTCCCCTGAATGATAGTCGGTCCCGAGCAAGCAGAAAATTGTTGGAAGAGGGAGTCCAGCCGATTAGCATTAGCAACAGTTGCCTTACCAAAAACGAACAAATCATCCACAAAGCAGACAGAAGTTAACTCTGGTTTCTCGCATCCTTGGTGGAAAGTGAAGGAGCCTCCTTTCGCTGCAACCGTAATAGAGTCAATAAAGACCTGTAGCACAATGTTGAAAAGGAACGGAGACATAGAGCACCCCTATCTTAACCCCCTGTTAGCTGAGAATCTAGGGGATTGGGCACCATTCAAGAAGATCACATAGATTTAGCAGCAAACCTAGCCATACCTTGGTTGCAGTGGTAGCCATATAAAACTTCTTGGCATAAGAGCACGTTATCTGAAATCTGTCTTCCCTCCATAAAGGCGGATTGGATCTCTCCAACCAGCTTAGGCATCACAGAATTAATTCTATTTACAAGAAGTTTAGCAATGAACCGGTACAAAAAGGAGCTCACTGCAATAGGGCAAAAATCATTGAAGGAATTCTGAGAAGACCCTTTGGGAACAAGAGTTAGCCTGGATATCTTCAGCTGATCCGACATCCATTGCATTTCAAAGAATTGAAGGATTGCCTTACAAACATCCTTGCTAGTGATTTCCCAAGATCGCTTAAAGAAATGAGCACCAAATCCATCAGTGCCAGGGACACTGTCGTCGTCAGCAGCAAATACAACCTCCTTAATGTCTTCCTCAGTGAATGACCTAGAAAGAAAGCTGCTAGGCTTCTAGCACGGTCAACAGGGGGATCAAAGGGACTGCAGATAATTTGGGGGGGAGCCCATAAATAACTCGGAGAAGAACCCGGCAGCTTCCAGCCGGATATTGTGGTCGTCTGTCAGCCAGGTCCCATTCGAGTCCTGAATGGAAGATACCCTGTTTCTAGCCTGTCTAGCCTTCAAGGATTTGTGAAAAAAAATTGTGTTGCCATCTCCGTGTTCGAGCCATTTGACCCTGGCTCTTTGTCTTAACTCGGCCTCGCGATTGGTCATAAGACGTTCGAGCTTCAAGACCTCAGCTCTTTCACTGCGGATCAGCTTAGTACTTCTATCTCCCTCTATAATGGCTGATTGAAGAAGATCCACCCTAGCTTTGGCATTCTCAATTTGCTTGTCCAAGTCGTGGAAAACCACTCTCCTCCAGTGCTTCAGTTTCTCCTTTAGGGGTTTAAGTTTTGAGAGCAGAATAGTCATTGGGGATCCCGTCATCTCCTGCCCCCAAGTCTCACGCACCAGAGGTAGAAAATCCTCATGATCAGCCTAGTAGTTATAAAAGTAGAACTGCTTCCCTCTTGGTCTTGGTTGAGAACCCAAAGAAACAACCATTGGATAGTGATAAGACACCCCAGGATTTGAAAAAATGCACGAAGGAGGAAGCAAAAGCATCCAACCAATCGTTATTGACGAGAACCTGATCGATTTTGGATGCAATGCGATCATCATCTGATCCTTGATTGCTCCACGTTAGGTGGTTTCCTGACCAATTAAGATCAAAGACGCCCAGCTTTGAGACATAATCTGCCAGTGGTCTCGTCATTCACATCGTCACGGGCCTGCCGCCTTGCTTCTCATTTGGTGACATGATGGAATTAAAATCACCTAATAAGACCCATGGAAGGCTCACGGAAGGGTTAAGAAGCCGCAAGTCCTCCCACAGGGCCTCCCTTTCCGGGGCAAAATTGGCGGCATAGATCATTGTAGCGTTGAACTACTGGCCAGAATCTTTAAGGGTAACCCGCCCATGAACCAACTGAGAGGTGCTGTGCAGCAAAACAAAATCCATCGCATCCTCATTCTAGAGGAACCAAATCTGACCCGCATCCAAGGCATTGTAATTGTGACAGACTCTCCACCAGGTATGGAACATACAATAAGCACCATCGAAGTTGCTGCGCTTCACCCAAGTCTCTAGCAGACCAAAAAAAACAAAAGTAGTTCATCGTGGCCCAATCCATAACAGACCGACGCTTACCCGAGTCATTAAGACCCCCTGGTGTTCCAGGCACCAAACCTAATCATTAAGACGATTTATGGTTGAGGCTGGGCACAGGGTAGCCTCGACCTGGACTTCTATCTCGTACCCTTATAGCTGCACAACTCAATGCTTCTTCTCCATCGCACCCCGAGTGTAGCTCTAACCCATTTAGAATAGCATACCTGTTCTCATTAGGATCCGGTTGGGAAGATGACCTGGTGCACCCACCATTGTGGTTGAGTGAGCGAACCAATGCCCGAACCGACGATGGAGATCCCTGATTAACTTGGATCCCTTCCGCAATACTAATGTGACATCCTTTGCTACATCTCTCACCCTACTGAGCAGTAGCCACGTCATTCCCAATTGCATGGGAAGCGGGGGGGACATCCATAACCGCCTTCATGGTCTTATCACGAGAAAGTGGGAGTTGAGGTGGAGTGAAGTTCGGCGAAGAAGGTGGATCGATGGTAGATGTAGTATGGCTAAGTAGATCGGCTTGCCCATTAAGTAACGTAAGAGTTGACATGTCATTATGACCCTCCTTGTGTTGCTAAGTTCTCGCTTCACATCCCGAGATTTTAAGGGGGCCTCGCTCAACGTTGGAGTTTCCTGTGCTGTTCCAGGCACCAGGGGGTCCATGGCCGGAGACCCTAAATCAGGCCGTGAATCAGCCCCAGAAGGGAACATACGTTTCCCCTTTTTCTTGCGCCGGTTAGCCGGTCGCCATTGTTCCACCTCCATGGCCATCTCTCCCACGGGAACGTCTACGTTGTCATTATTTTCAGCAATTACCGTTACGGCACATGAATTCTCAGCATGCCCAAAGACTTTGCAATTGTTGCAAATTGGCAGAGTCCAATCATAGACGACCACTTATTCTATAATCAAGCCGTCCTCCTGCATGATAGGGATGGTGATGGGGAGCCCATCTACAGCCTTAATATCCATATAGAACTGGACGAAGGAGAGTCGCTCACATTGTGCTATTCTTCTGTCCGCACATATAGGCTTGCCCAGTACACTAGCGATCCGTCCAAGGCTCCTATTACCCCAGAATTATAGGTTAAGTCCATACAGCCGCACCCAAAGAGGCAGGTGGGTCTCCTCCTTTTTCGTCAAAGAGATCCCGGGACCAAGGGTGGAGGATCAATGGTCGCGCACCCAATGACCATGGTCCCTCGTCAAGCACCTACCGACTCATATCACTGTCCTGAAAGTCAAACAAGAATATCCCACTCTCAAGCCCATACACCTCCACAACACCAACATGTGACCACTTCTCCCGTGCAAACCGATTCATGGACGCATATGTAGGCCAAGGGCCAAAGACATAGCCCACAAGGCAGTCATCCCAACGATTCTTCTTATCCGCCAGTTCATCCTCAGTACAATGCGCTACTTTCTTCCCATTGACCAACGCAGGTTCGATGAAAGGAATAGGGTCTTCACTCTCACAAACCCTGCCTCCCCTGAAAAGACCTGCCCACGAAGGAGAGCCCTCTCTTAGCCTGCCGTTACCACCCTCAGGTAGGTGGGAAGCAGATTTGTGGACCACCGGGTTAGCAGCACCGGTGGCCATTCCACAAGAAGGGACCAAGGAAAGGAAAACTTAGAAAGTCTCTCCCCAAAACTCGGAGCAAAAATCCCTCAACATGTTGCAAGCCGGCAAGGGTCTTGTCTCTAGATTTCTTAAATGAAGTATCGATATGATCATTCCAATAAATTTTAAATTAATGATAATTTAATTAGGGGGAAGTTTTCATACACGACCGTGTAAGCATGCACGGTCGTGTCCCCTCTCACAAAGAGTTGAAAAAGTCATAAACCCCCACCTATTAATTAATACCTTGAAACTCTCACCCTCTCACATGCACAGCTTACACAGCCGTGTATGAAAACTTTCCCCATTTAATTATCATAAAGAAAATATTAATAAAAATATCATGCATTTTTGCATTTGTTCCAAGGGAGGAAAACAATGCAGCTGACTTCCTTGCTAGGAAGGCCTGGTCTTTGACGTGTAGGATTGTTTTCCCTATATCCATTCCATGTAAAGGTGTCAATCGGACGATTCGGTTCGATTTTTTTGGTTTCAGTTGGAGTTTCAAGGAAATTGAAATTGAATCAATAAGGACTTTATGATTTCGGCTTGTTTCGGTTTCAGTTCTAGTTGGGCTTGGGTTTGGTTTGATTTGTGTATCAATTTCAATTCAGTCCAGTTTGAAAATCGGGTATATCCTGGTTTTGGGTAGGGATTAGGTAGGGTTTTTAGGGTTCGGAAGTCGATTTCAGTGTTCGGTCCTATCGGTTGGGCCAATCGATGACCCGTCGATTTAGCCTGAACTAAGCCAAAATCGAATGTCGCTCTTACCTATAAATTAAAGCCAAGCTACTAAGGCCTCGGTTCGGTTTGGATTGGGCTCGATCGGGTCAGGCTAGGCCGGTTTAATCGTTCGAGGCTTCTAAATGCTTGTAATTCGGAATCCATGTGTATTACGCGTTTTCATCAATAAAGATATGTTTACCAAAAAATATATAGGGCATAGGGCATTAATTTTCTCTCTCTTGGGGGGGTGATACACTCTCCATGGTTGTTGAAAAGGTCCTATATCTATCAAACAGCCAAATGACTTACATCAGTTTATAGAGAGAGGGAGAGAGATGCAAAGTATATTTGTATTTTGTAGGATTATCTTTCATTCTTAAACACATCCTGATAAGTCATGATTGACTGGCCAATCCCCTCGTGACAAGTGGATGAGGAAGTCAGCTCCGGCTCAACCAGTGAATAGATCGGGTCGGTAATACACATCGGGACAACTCTAGCTAACCCAAGTTAACGATAACTCAACTCAATTGACCCCGGTCAGTTTGGAGTCACGAATTCCACATGACCCTAAAATCACACTTTCTGCATGACCCTAGGTCATACACGTGTCGACTAAAGGGCTGGCCACCGAGGATGACATGGAACCAGGGTTATCATCCATAAACAGGTAAAGCTTGAGTACCGTTTAGCAGCTCAAAACTATAAATAACCATGCCAGGCTTAGGTATGGGGGACTTCACTTTTGCTTGCTTAAGCTCTCAAGCTTGAGATTTTTATCTGTTGCAAGCTCTGACTTAGGCATCGGAGTGTACTAACCGGCTCAGGCTAGCACTTCTTTGTCTTTCTTGTGGTTTGCCTGTGCAGGACGACCCGACCAGGTGGACCGCTGCTCGAGTCAGAACTTGTCACAACAGATTGATGGGTAACCACATTAGGGAGAATAAAGTATTTTTTCCTAAGGGCATCTATGGCAGCATCGGTATAGGTACACTCATAATCCTCAACCTTCTGTGAAACCCGCTTACGGGGTACCACGAATGTCGCCGCCTCCTACCCCTCTTCGTCTTCTGGCTTGGAAGGATCGGCATCATCATGATCCACTGACCCCTGCCTTTCTTCCTAGTTGGGTCGACTAGCTGGGATGGCATCATTCCTTTCATGGCCACAACCTGAGGTTTCCGCTCCAGCAGTATCAAGACGGATGGACATTTGGCCGATCGTCACCTCTTTAACAGTACAGGAGGTCACTTCACCACTCTCGCTTGAGTCATAAACTGACTCCGAGGATGAGCCTTCCGGATCACTGTCCTCACTGAAGCCCCTGACGTCTCCTTTGCAAGGGACGGGTTTGTAATCACTATCGGAAGACATACTTACTTGTGCAAAGACAGCGAGGGAGGAACCAAACGACACGAAGGAGGGCAGGCACTGAAAATGGGGAAAACCCAAACACAATGGCACCAAGAATGGAGGGAATGAGCAACGAGCGGCGAAAAGCTAAAGAAGAGTGCCTATTTATAGGAAAAGAGGGTGGGAAAGTCAAATGGATCCAACGGCCCAGGTTTATTGATCGAACGACAGAAAATGCACTACGATTCGCATGCCCGAGGCTAATGATGACGACCGCCACGCGTCAGATCGAGAAGCGACATGTCACCTGTCAAACAGCCACCTCCTGACACGGCACAGACAACATTTAATGCGGCAACGCGACGACAGCAAGACTCCGGGTCTAGAGAACTCAAGACACGATTGACCCGATCTACTCTTATCGAACAATCATGCTCGATAAGAGTGGGGGGCCTATGATAAGTCATGATTGACTGACCAATCCCCTCGTGACAAGTGGATGAGGAAGTCAGTTTCGGCTCGACTAGCGAATAGATCGGGTCGGGAATACACATCGGGATGACTCTAGCTAACCCAAGTTAACGATAACTCAACTCAATTGACCCCGGTTAGTTTGGAGTCACGAATTCCACATGACCCTAAAATCACACTTTCTGCATGACCCTAGGTCATACACGTGTTGGCTAAAGGGCTAACCACCGAGGACGACATGGAACCAGGGTTATCATCCATAAACAGGTAAAGCTTGAGTACCGTTTAGCAGCTCAAAGCTATAAATAACCATGCCAGGCTTAGGTATGGGGGACTTCACTTTTGCTTGCTTAAGCTCTCTAGCTTGAGATTTTTATCTGTTGCAAGCTCTGACTTAGGCATCGGAGTGTACTAACCGGCTCAGGCTGGTACTTCTTTGTCTTTCTTATGGTTTGCCTGTGCAGGACAACCTGACTAGGTGGACCGCTGCTCGAGTCAGAACTTGTCACAACACATCCCTTAATTTATAATTAATGGTGTAACTTTTCAATAACCCAAATGAAAAAAAAAAAAAAAAAAAACCCTTCACAATGGAGGATCTGATGAGGCTATCTAACTTTCATATATAAAATAAGTTAATTTGCAATAAAAACTGTACATGTTGATAAACACAAAAAGACATGATGAAAATTCCACCTGCTCTAAAGACAAGCAGACATACAAAGAGAAAGTGATGTCTATGCCTTTGAGTTCAAATAGGGGCCGGGCCTTCATAATTCAACGATATGCTCTTGAGTTTTGGCTGCCACACTTGCTAGGCCTTTTTGAAACCAGTTTTTATAATTTGTGAAGTAATTACTTCTACTGTATATCATATTTTTTCTAACTTATAACTATTATTTAACAATATTATGTGGTAATTAAAACAGTTTTTAAAAGTTTTTATTTAATTTTTGCTACTCTTTATCCTTTTCAGGGTTGCTTTTTCCCCCCTCCCTTGTTGCTTGAGAAACACATATAGGAAGGAAATAGAAAGAACTCCAAGAAGAACCAATATAATTAATGAGATCAAGAACTATTCCCCACCTTCTCCCCCAAGAGGAAAAGAAATATATAAGAGCTATTACTGTCATTTATTGAGTATAATCAAGTGGACCAATAGAGTTTGATATGTATGTTGTTGATTCTCATATTTCCCTATGCATCAAAGAAGAAAGTCTTGAATTAGTAAGTTCAATTAATACAAATAATGTTTAGGTCTATCTTAAGTGTTAAATTCAATTAAGATGTTCTTCATCCTAGAATACTTAGATCCTTTAATTAAAAAAATTATAACTAAAATTAAAATTATTATTTTTGTTTATTTATCATTACGTTTATAATTACTATTTTTGGAGAGGAGATTTTCTAAGTAGTGGACCATTTGGGTAGTTCACATGTCACGTTTCATAGGGATCCAGATTGTCTACGGCACAGCTGCCCGTCCTGATTGGACTGCGCAGACATTGGGCGGCGCACAAAGACCGCCTTACCCCTACCCGAGCTCCTTGCCCGAGTTGGGGTAAGGCGGTCTTTACGCGCAGCCCTGTGTCTGCACAGTGTAGGCAGGATGGGCAGCTACGCCGTAGACGATCCAAATCCCGTTTCATAGTGTACATCAATTGTATGATCTTTCATCGAAGAAAGGATTATATGCCCAGCAATCGCACACTTCTCAACTCATGTGGGATTTAGCTCTCATTTCTAATCGTAGAGCTCACTACATCAACTCCCTCAACTTTAGGTCACAGGCCTCACAAGATTGATGCTCGAACAACCCACTTTCATATCATTTGACGATGTCCAACCCAAAAGCCTGAGCTTCATGACTAAACCCTAAATTCCTAGCCATGGATCATATTATTTTTTTTAATTTACCATATGACAACTTGCTAATGCATGGTTATTTAGTCTATGTCCAAAGAGGCTAATTTGGCAAAAAAATTGAAACATTATGGACCCACCAACATTAGTTTTATCAGTTTGCCTGTGTTTCACCTAACAAATCCATCCATCTCCTTATAATTAGTACCATTCTACTACAGTAGTACTACACCTCTTCTTTATTACAAGGCACGTCTGTATGAAATAAGTTGGTACGTCCATAGTACACTTTAAAAAATAAAAAAAAACAAAATTCGCTAATTCTTCCTTTTGTTTCGAGTAATGTCTATAAATTAAGTTTCCAAATAAATTATTTGTCATCGTCGTGTCTCTCTGTCTTCCTCTGTTTCCTCTGTTTCTCATCAACAATTGTGTAGTAGTGAATAGTAATAATATGAAAATAAATAATTTTTTTTAAAAACAAAAATTGGGACTTCCACTAGAATGCGCGTGGGGATGAATTACCGTTTTCCCGTTCCTGTCTCATGAAGATCTCACAGAAATAATAATCATAATCTCATTCATTATGCCTGCAATCATTGTTCTTGGTTGCCTCACACGCATGCCCATGGCCCCCTCAACCCTTCTCCTCTCCTCTCTCTCTCTCCCCTTTATAAATCTCTTCCACCATTCCCTCACCTTAGACATCTTCACTTCCTCACCAAACTCTCTACTTAATTTGTCTCTGTTAAGCTTCTTAATTTCATGGCTCTTTCTGGGTTTGAAGGTTTTGAAAAACGCCTAGAACTCCAATTCTCCGGTGATGATCCGATGATCGGTATCGGACTCCGACGACTTGATTTTGAATCAATTGAAGAAGTGTTAGATGCTGTACAATGCACAGTCGTATCAGCCGTTGGTAACCATTACTTTGATGCCTACGTTTTATCAGAATCAAGCTTATTTGTTTACCCTACAAAGATCGTCATCAAGACCTGTGGAACTACCCATCTCCTCAAATCAATCTCTCCACTCTTGTCTCATGCTCATCATATGGGTCTCCGTGTATGTGGTTGCAGATATTCTAGAGGTAATTTTATATTCCCTCAAGCTCAACCTTTCCCTCACACAAGCTTTAGAGAAGAAGTTATGTACTTAGAACAAAGCTTGCCTAGTAATCTTTGTTACAGAAAAGCTTGTGTTATGCCTTCTAAGTTGCCATCACAGTACACATGGCATGTGTATTCTGCAAGTGATGAGCATCATGTAGTTGTGGAACAAATGCCTGAGCTGTTCACTATAGAGGTGTGTATGACAGAGCTTGATCGTGTGCTTGCTCGGAAATTTTACCGGCGGCCTGGAGATGGTAACTCCGGCGACGTGGCTGGAAGGGAGATGACTGCATTGACGGGTATTGGAGACATCAATCCTGGTGGACTTGTATGTGATTTTGCATTTGATCCATGTGGGTATTCCATGAATGGTATGGATGGGACCCGCTATTCCACGATACACGTGACCCCAGAAGATGGGTACAGCTATGCAAGTTTCGAGTGTGTGGGGTCCACCGAGGATGATCGAGAAGAAATCGGAGAAATGTTGAAGAAGGTGGTACAAGTGTTCCGGCCGGCGACGATGTCAGTGTCGATAACCACATGTGTGAGTCAAGATGTGTGGACACGTGTCAAGAATGCTGTTGAGTCAGTTGGATTGAGTTGTCGAAGTTGTGTGGTGGATGAGTTCCCGGCGGCAGGTAGTGTTGTGTTCCAAACGTTTATGACTCGCCGGAAGTAGTAGCCGGAGTTTGATTTATTTTTAAAGTAGCTAGACATGGATGATATTCTAGGGGGAAGAAAAGGGATTCAAGGGGGAAGAAAAGGGAGGGAGTAGGTTAGTAGGGTTTAATTAGATGTGCAATTCTTGTTGGGGAAAGAAGGATGGAAGGAATGGGTGTCATGAGATCATGGATGACAGAAGATGATGATGATGATGTGGAATTACTGCATGTATGGATGGGTATGATGGCTTGACATTAGAAAGAGAGAGAGAGAAAGAGGTAAAATGGAAAGGAAGAGAAGGAGATGATGTAGAAGTTTGAATGGGTGGGATCTTCATGATAATGCACCCCACTTAGGTGTGTCACGCCTAAGATTTTTGAGGACTTAGAGAGAGAGAGAGAGAGAGAGAGAGAGATGTTTAGTGGGAGGAAGTGAAGTGACGCTGTTGAATGGTTTTTTTTTTTTTTCCTTCTTTTCTTACTCCCTCCCTTATCTCTTTGTCTTATAAAAGGTTAAAGGATTATATACTCCTCTGTTTTTTTTAGTTCCCTTCTATGTGTCATTTGTCTTCTCTCTCTCTCTCTCTCTCATATTCATATTCCCTTTCTAAACTTTCAATGAAGCTCAGGATTCTATTCAGATGATCAAACCTGAAGAAGTCTAAAATCAGAATCTATGTTTTTTATTTTTTTGTTGTCTTAAGATTTCTATATTTATGTTATGGACTGATAAATTGACAGTCTAATTAATTTATAATAATCATATTTGATCCATGATTTTATATGTAAAGAAGCTAAGTATGGATATTTTTTTCCCTTACAAATTGGTTTAAGTCATGGTTTCAAGATCGGGATTGAATTGATTTATTCAGATTGGAATCGGCTGAGACTTGATCCTAACTCTGACATATCTATAAGCCATTTCTAGGGCCTTTAAGGTAGAATCTGGCCCATTCCGATCCGGTTCCTGACTGATTTAGGCTCATCCGAATGGAATTCAATTGGAATCGTATCCAGATATATGGTGATTCCATATTTGAATGTTGGTTTATGTACTGCCTTTGCATCTTGAAATCATGTTTAGAAGTGGATCTCAATCTTATTACAGCCTTACTGCCAAGAAACAATGCTTATTATGGTTTGCTAATTCCAAGACAGATTAGATTATGCTTCTGTCTGAGTTGTGAATGAATGACATTGTCGTAGTATTGCCCTTTAAAACATATCAGGAAATTTTTTTTGGTAAAAATGATGGCCACGCTGCCATATCATGAGTCTCTCACGCACTCTTTTACTTGACAACTCTCTCTTACCTTCTTATAAAAAAAGACACTCTCTCTTACCTGTCATATGAGAGTATGACACATTGAGACCCCCCCCATACACGAACCATGCGACATCCAAAAAAGATATAGGGAAACAGATCCTGTCAGGCTGTAAGGAGCCTGCGTTCATACAGGACCACGTGAAATAACACCCTACTCCTCTTGAAATGGAAAAAAAAAAAAATATTCTACCGTGTTTGATGTTCCTGTATGGCTGTACGTACTCTTATTGGTCTTATGCTTGTGCAGGAGTCACACAACCTAACGAAGTCATAGTTAGGATGAATAATTATCACCTTCAATTCGTGGGCACCTTGAATTCCTTCAATTCCTCTAATAGGGGGAAGTGGATCCCACTTTGGGCAGTGTTTTCGGGCAGGGGGTAGGGTGATCATTTCCACCCCATGTAAGGAATTGAAGGGGACAGCAAATTGGAGGGGATAACGATTCTGATGAGGACATCAATATAGATGAAATTTTTTATTTTATTTGGAGAGAGCGATAATTTGGTGGAAAATTATCTACTCCATTTTCTGCCCGTTCCATTTCCTATTTCTCTAAGTGCCTCTAATAAAAGGGGTGGATCCCATCTGGGTGGGCAGTATGGTTGTTTTGCAGGGGTAGAGTGGTCATTTCCGCCCCCTTATTTGAAGACCTTGGGGAAGTGGAACTGCCCGAGAATTGGAGCCCATAATGATCCTGTACATTATGTGTCATGCGACTAGAAAGCGTTTTTTTTTTCCGAAACAGGAAAAAAGTGACAATGCCAACAAACACCTGGGCCAGCCAGATGGGGGAACTGAACCCACCATTTGATTGGGCCCATTAGAGGATTTCAGGCCCCAACATGCTCCACACTGGGAAGTGGGAACCCACCAATCAACCATTTGTCTCCTTTTCTCCAAACCCATCATAACAATCAAAAGGGTTCCGACGGTCAAGATCATCCAATCAACTTTTGGCATGGTGAAACACTTACTTAAATGTCTGGGACCCACCATTAAATGTACCCCATCTATGCATTGAATCCATCATAGTTTTTTATGATAATCTGATGCAGTTGATGTCTAGATAGGTTGTGGTTCTAAATTGGTGATATCCAGAGGCTACAGACGCAATTGGAAGGGAGTAAAATGTAGGCAAATAGTTTAAACAACCCACTACCCACTTCCAACCAAGAGGACAAAATTTCCCTACACCAACAATATATATATATATATGGGCCCATCGGCACCGTCCAGAACAAGAGTTGTAGTAGCCCAACCTATTATGGGTTAGTTTTTGTACACTTAAAACCCATGAGTTATCTAGAGACCTATTGACTTGGAGCCCAAACATGCTGTCAGGACCCTTTTTAGTCTGGACTTGCATCTCTCATCCTGAAACCCCTGATTCAACAAACCCTGAACTGAACCTTCCATTAGGGTTTGGGGTGGGAGATGGAGAACGGAGATAGAGAGAGCCACAACAATCATATGGTTCAATAATCCAATGTAGAAAGGGACATTTTATCACCTGCATTATTTATTCTATGTTCTCATGCCTTGAGTTGTTTGTTATAAAAAGCTGAATCTGATGGAGATATTAAAGGCATAAGGGTTCGTAATCGTACTCCATCTATTACACATCTCTTATTTGCGGATGATAGTCTCTTATTTACTGAAGGGAAATTAGGTGAATTATATGCTTTAAAGTCATGTTTATCTACCTATTGTAAGACATCTGGCTAAGAGATTAACTTGAAAAAGTTTTGCATAACTTTTTCACCAAATACTCATCCAAGGATCAAGAGATAGTTCTCCAGAATTATGAAAGTTCCTTATGGTTCTGGACCTAAAAAGTATTTGGGGCTTCCTACTGATTTTGGGGCTTCAAAGTCTACTTTATTTCAAGACCTCTCTGATAGAGTGCGCCAAAAAGTACAAGGTTGGAAGTCTAGGCTTTTATCTCATGTTGGTAAGGAGGTGTTATTGAAGTCAGTGGTTTTTTCTATGTCTAATTATGCATGTATGCATTTTAAATTATCAACTTCATATCATAAGTCTTTACGCCAAATGGCTTCGAATTTTTTCTGGGGTGATCCTGATGGACGACCAAAATTGCATTGGATTTCTTGGGACCGCCTTTGTTTGTCAAAGGAGAATGGTGGTTTGGGCTTTCAAGATTCATCTCTTCATAATAGTGCTCTACTTTCCAAGGCAGCATGGTTTGGGCTAATCCTAATAGCCTTATATTTCGGTCTTTGAAGGCTATTTATTTCCCACACATTGATTTTTTGCAAGCTACATGTGGACATCGACCTAGTTGGGAATGGAGGAGTCTTATGGAGGGGAAGCGAGTCTTGGCTGAAGGTTTATGTTGGAGGATTGGAATTGGTACTGATATTGATAAATGGCATGATGCATGGGTTCCTACTTTGGCAGCCTATAAGGTTACCACACCTTATACGAATATGACATGACCTTCAAAGGTCTCAGACCTTATTGATGAAGAGAGTAGAACTTGACGCTGTGATTTACTATCAAATTATTTTCATGATGTTGATATACAAGAAATTAAGAAGATCAATCTATCTCTGTTTCCACAACCGGACAGACTTTAATGGATGGGTAGCAGGAATGGTGTTTTCATCGTTCGAAGTGCTTATCATCTCCTCTCTAATAAGGAGAATGCTTGACATTTACCGGTAACATCTTCTTCAATGCTACATGACGGGAGTTTGATCCCCACTACTGTTTGGAAATCCATCTGGACCTGTACAACTATACCCAAGATTCAACGGTTTTTGTGGCGGACTTGTCCATGTGGTCTTGCAACAGGTGATGCATTTACTCGACGTAATGTCCATGTTGATCCATTGTGTAGTCACTGTGGTGAATGTGAAACAATTTCAAATATTCTCTTGGGTTGTTCTTATGCTAGAGTGGTGTGGTTCGGTAGTCCTCTTGGCTTTGTTGCTTCATCAGGAGATATCTCTCTTTCAGATTGGATTTCAAGTTGGCAAAAATTCTCTATCATGGGGAAGAAGGATTCTCGATCATTGATAACCCTGTGTAGCTTTATTTGTTGGTATTTATGGTTATCGCGTAATGATCTTGTGTTTGGGTGTAAGATATGGCAACCTTGTGATGTGATTTCAGCTGTAGTTAATGTATTTCAGGAGTTTGCTTCCGTTCATTCTGTTACTGTTCTTAGTCCTCCATCCACTTCATCAATACTACAACGATGGATAGCACCAACTGTTGATTCTGTTAGGTGCAACTGTGATGCTAGTTTATCCTTGGATTCATGCAAATCGGGGATCGATTTTATTTGCAGAAGTCACAGTGGACTGCCATTGTTTGCTGTGTTAGATCCAGTTTCATTCTCTGATATTTTGGTTGGTGAGGCTATTGCTGTTCGAAAGGCTATGTTGGAGATGATTGCAAATGGCTACGTGCGAGTAATGGTAGAATCTGATAATTCAAATCTTGTTATATACATCAGAGATGGTGGAAGGACGTCTCCATTGATGATTCGTGTGATTATTGAAGACATCATCCAACTATCTTCTTTCTTTGTATCTTGCAGTTTCACTTTTCCACGAGAAATTAACAGCATGGCTGACTCCTTGGCTAGGAGAGCCTTGTCACTTACATGCGTGACTAATTGACCTATATCCACTCCATGGTTGCGAGAGATGTGTTTCTCCTCCTTACCATGAGTTTGCATGTCTTATCTAATAAAGACTTGTTTACCAAAAATTTTAAAAAAAAAAAACTAGTAAAATTTGGTAATCACTTCCCTAGATACTTGTATTCCAATATGTTTCTACCAAAAAAAGTATTCCAATATGTAAAAATTTCCTACACAATTCTTAGGATGGCTTACCTAAACAGTTATAAAAATTTACCACGTGGCAGATCATATGGGGTCTAAATTCTGTGGATAAGTGGACCCTTAGGGTCTAGCTACCTACATGTCAAGTTTCAGCCAAATCGGAATTTACCAAGTGGCAAGTTAGAGCTTGGACAATATAGGATGGAAGAATGCATAGTGATAGTCGGAGTATCGTAGGCATGTATGTATATACATAGGAATTCATGCCAAAATACGGGAGGGTATTTTGATTCCATTATGCTCTGAAATTTGACATCGTGGCTAATCCAAACCATGTACTCCGTATACATTCGTTGGAATTACCATGTTATTTGTCCACATGGCCCAAGACGGTGTTTAGGAAGCCCTATCAAAAAATGAGGGTATTAAATGGTTTCAATATCATAAATCAGCCAAGTAATAAATAGTTTTGATATAAATAGTTTTAAACGGTTTCGGTTAAATAGTTTTTATGGATTTTGTTGCCTGTTATAGTCAATAGTTTTGGGCCCAAATGAGAATAGAGCCATTTTTTAAGCCCAATAAAGAATTTTGATGCTGCTAGACTTGAGAACCGTGGCATCTACGCTGAAATTGCAATTAATAAAAAAAAAAAGAAAAGGCTGGGTCCCTGCGATTGTATTGTAAGCTAGCTAGTGTTCATTGTGTCTATCTCTCCCTTCTCCACTTTGTAATGACCCATGCCCCATTGATACCTCATCCCGCTCCTTCATTGGTGTCACCCACTAATTTACTGCACACGGGTGATGTGCCTATCTTTTCCCCAAAACAATTAAATAATTTATATAGTGTAAACCCACTACAAAACCCTAAAGAGCATATATAGAATGCGAGGATCAACCAGTTTTCTAAATCGATTTAGTACATTTAATCGGTTCAATAGCATATCAGATTGAATCGTTTTAACCAGCTCAAAACAGACAGTTTAAATAGTTTTCCCTTCTTAAAACTAAAACTGAACTGAACCAATTAATAAACGGACTATCCGTTCTTGTTTAAATGGTTGGATTCAGTTTCGTTAAACGGTTTTGATTTGCAATTCACACCGTTACCAAAATAAGGCTATGAAAGGGCTATTTTCCCATTTCAATAATATTGCATTAATTATTCAAATAAAATAAGCCAAATATTCCTTGGTTTGCCACATGTATTGGTGACATGGCAATGTTAACTATTTGATGTCTAGGAAATGATCTAAATGTGAATATATGACTATTTTCATGGGTAAAAATATATGGAGAGAGAGAGAGTTTCCCATGACGTCACTGTAGGGAGGAATATGCACGTGACACCCATGGCCAATGGTGTAAATTGGTCCGATTTCAGGTAATGGGTTATGATCCTCAGGGATCAAGACCATAACTTATCCAATTATCTAATTGGTTCCAAACCTGAGATTCAGAATCATTTAACAATGGGTGGGTCGGTTTGGATTCCTAATTGGTTCTAGGCACCATCATAATGCCTAAAATGAAAAAATAATTTTATAAAAATACAAATAACCAAATATCAATTCTTAAATATACAATAATCAAACATTCATTTCTAAGCATACAAATAATGAACCATTTATTCATAAGCATACAAATAATCAAATATCCATTCACAAGCATACAAATAAAGATTTAGGTTTTCCTAGGAGCGGTGCCACCGCCTGTGCTCTTTTTCTTCTTTCCATTGTCGGTTATTTCTTCATATGACTTTCTTTTTCAGATCATGATCGATGGTTCTTGTTAGGGGTGCTTTACTTGGTTTATGATTTGGCCGCCCTCAAAATACGAAGAAGATCCTAACCTTCTACTGCTGCTTTGCTCGCTTTTGATCTATCTATGAATTAAAGGTTCGGGCGCCGGCTGGTTTCTTGAACGAAATCTCTTTTGATCGTTGTTATCGGCCGAGTTCCTTGTTTCTTGTCCTAAAAGTTTTCTTAGTTTTACCCAGTTTGCATCATTCGGTTTCTTGACAGAAACCCCTCTCCGTCATTTGTGCGTGTTTTTCTCCGCCGCCGTTTATACGTGTCATTTCTCCGCCGTTTGGGCGTGTCTCTTCTCCGCCATTTGTGCTTGTACTACTTCTCTTCTCCTTCTCTGCTCCGTTCACCATGATCCTTGGAACCATCGGTGACAATACCGACGATGTTGACGATGATGACGATGAACCCACCCCTTTTTTCAAGGTTCATCATCGCCCCGCCTTTTTCGTTTTCTTTGTTTGTCTGTTTGCAGGTGTTGTTGACCCAGGTGCTGGTGGTACTGAGTTTATCGTCGACTCAGAAACTCCAGCCGTCGTTCAACCTTCACCATACCTCTCTTATCGCCGAACGAATCTCCACTCGCCGATCCAGCAGATCTTCGCAGATCTGTTCGAAAGTAGGCTGTGGCAACGTTTCAGATGGTTTTTTAACTGTCTATCGAAGCTCCACTCGTCGATCCAGCAAAACTTTGTCTCTCTAGCAAATCTGTTTGAAAGTAGACTGTGGCAGCGTATCGGCACGCATGGGAAGTCTGGTGTTTTTGGTTTGTTCGGCACGTATGGTCCCCCCTCTATTGACATGTATGTGCATGCACTTATCTTTAGCTGTGTCTATAGCTTTTTCTCTAGGGATATGGTTGTATTCCATCCCCTACTCTGGATGATCCACTCAATGGCATGTGAGACCGGGTCAATTTCCACTCCTTGGTTTTGGATATCGTAGATCCATACCTTGTGTTTATCATGCTCTCTATCTATCTTATGTATTTTGTTTTCCTTTGTTTGGTATTGGGCGCGCATGAATGAATAGCCTTCTTTTCTACCAAAAA
Organism: Telopea speciosissima; assembly: GCF_018873765.1. Taxonomy (NCBI): domain Eukaryota; kingdom Viridiplantae; phylum Streptophyta; class Magnoliopsida; order Proteales; family Proteaceae; genus Telopea; species Telopea speciosissima. Next base: position 30,994,976 of record NC_057922.1, on the reverse strand, counting down.
AACAGCATACAAATAAAAATATGAACCAAATTCTTGAAAAAAAAATCTCTATTTTTAAGTATACAATTAAATTCATATTACCTAGGGGTGCAAGTTTGGCCTTGTCGGCCCGAACCCATCCTGAGCTCGCCCTAAGCCCGAACAGGGCCTGGGCTGAGATATTTGGCCTTGAGGGCGGGTTAGGGCTGAAAATTTCTGACCCTGAGTGAGGGTCGAGTTGGGCCAGGGTTGAGGCCTCGGGCTAAGCCTGGCCCGGCCCTATTTTAAGTTATACTATAAAATATATATTGCTATAATATATATATTATAAACTTTAAACGTCACCCACATTGTGTTATATAATATATTATATATGAAGACAATAAGTGATATAATACATTTTATTATAGTGTTATTTTATGTAAAATTGATAATTTTCTCCCCGACCCATTCCAATCCATGCATTTCCTTCCCCCTCTCCATGATCAGGGCTAATTAGGGTCAGCCCGACCCGATCCTGAGGGCAGGTCAGGGTTGGATTTTTCTGGCCTTGAGTCAGGGTCGGGTCAGGTCCCAACTAAGGAGGCTTAGGGTTGGGTTAGGGTTCTATAAAGCCCAGCCCAACCCAGCCCTCTTGCAGCCCTAATATCACCTACACCAAACATATGATAAAATACAAATTTAAAATAGATGTCGGTGATTCCGTTTTTGATTAATCCCAAACTGATCTTTTGGTTCTTATCCCATTTACTAATCGATTCCAAAATTTAGATTCAAAATCAAACCAATAAGTTAATAGGTGGATTGATTTCAATACTGTTCCTAAATTGATACCCTTACCCTTGCCGTCCTGCAAAAGATGTCATCGAAATAGCCACATACCTTCAGGGATCGGGCTCCCCTCCTGTGAGCACAACGCCCAATGAGGCATCCAACGGCGCTGGACTGGTGGGTGTACCAGGATGTGCATCAGATCCCATGCAGCCACCTAAAAGTGCAGTGTTGGGCACAGTGAGGAGTGAAAAGACCGCCTCACCTCTGCTCGGGCTGGGGTGAGGCATGAAAAGCAGGGGTGAGGCGGTCTTTTCATGCCTCAGTGTGCCTGGGCTGCACGTGGTGCTGGACAGGAGCCGAGTCCCGCAACAACACATACTGGCACATTCAGCAACTCAGTGCGATTGGATGCCTCACTGGACACTTTGTGGGCGCTGGGACCTTTATCGCCCCCAGTACTACTTGGGGTGCAGCGCCGCACGATGCGCACAGTCCCCCAAGTAGCACTGGGGGCGATAATTTTCCGTGGGCGCTGGGCTCGCAGGAAAGAAGTCGAATCCTACTCCTACATTCAGAGCAGGAGGAAAAAAATTTAAAATCCCATTCAAGACAACCTTGCTGTGGAATGACATTAGTATGTGAAACACGAAGAACATTTACGACTGTTCGTGGAAAATGAGCGGATTGTTCTTCTTTCTCTATTTCGTTTCTTTTCTATTCTCCGATCTCACTGAAGCTTCTATCTGCTCCTCCAATGGTGGGTGCCACTTTTTTCTCTATCTAGCTATAATTAAATTAAGTTTTCTCTAAAATATGTTCTGTTTACATTTTCTCTATGGTTAGTTAGTATCACTGTTTCAAATGATTACAAGAAAAGCAACCGTTTAATATTGTGATTTCCTCTGTTACCAAAAAGGTTCTGAACTTTTGAGCACTAAAATCTGCATGAATTGGGATGGCTAATCTCCCCCCTTGCCGGTACCCCCGGTATGGATGGGCGGATACTCTCCTTGATTGGAATTAATTTGGGAATCTCGTAGAACTTGAACGCATACAGTAATGCTTCAAAAATGGACACGTTTTAGGTCATGATTGTTTTATTTAATATTGTTCTATGAAGTATTTCAATTTTCTCGATAAAACTCGTTCGTGTTGTTTATTCACGTTGTGGTGATCACTCCAATGGGTCGCCAAGATCTTATGCAACAAGATGCTTTTTAACAGGGAAAAAAAGTGCAGCATAGTTTCGTTAACCTGGATATTCAGAAAATATATAATTTGTTATTTTATTGGTGTAGCAATACCTATTGTGAGGAACATCAGTGAACTTCCTCAGGGTAACTATGGGAGGGGAGGTTTATCGCATGTTACAGTTGCTGGCTCACTTTTGCATGGGTTCAAAGAGGTATATTCTATGCCCTTGTGAATTTTTTATAGTTGTCTATATTAATCTCTTTAGGCACTTGTTTCTTCCTGATGATTTTATCGGAGCTTATTGCGAGTAACTGCTACTTACACACAAACGTTATTACTGTTTTTATTTTCTTTTCTATTTCATTCAGCAACTTTGTGCGACTAGGAGACCCTGTGAAACTGAAATTTTATATAAAACATTGCTTATCCAAGTTACTGGAGCTGAGATGGAGTCCAAGATAGGATTTCTAAGTGAATCTGAGACCCTGACAAGAATGTAGCGGCATTCTGTTGTTTCATTATCCAAATTACTTAGGTGTATTCCACTGTAGTACTGGCAAAACCTCAACCAAACTTGATTCCTGTATCAGAGTCTTACACCTAATGTAGCCATGATTCTTTGCTAAATTCCAGAATTGAATGTGGGTATGAAGCATTTCTTTTCTGCTTTTGTAGATAATGTTGAGGTTTGGTAGATCTGAGAATCACTTACTCACTGGAGTCTAAATACACTGGAAGCAATTTCAGTCGCAAATGAATGCAATGAACTAGTTGTAGATGTTGTCTTTTGATTTATGTATGGCACCACTTTTTTTATATGTTTCTTAATAGTCAACATTTCCTGTCTCCGTTCCAGGTTGAGGTATGGCTGCAAACTTTTGCTCCAGGATCAGGAACATCAATTCATAGGCACTCATGTGAAGAAGTGTTTATTGTCCTAAAGGGGAGTGGAACTCTCTATCTTGCCTCAAGTTCACATGAGCAGTATCCTGGAAAGCCACAAGAATATCACATCTTTTCAAATAGCACATTTCATATCCCTATGAATGATGCTCATCAGGTACAACCTTTTAGAATACAATCTCAAGTTATAGTAGTAGAAGTACCTTTTGGAACTTCATTCACTTGGTTATAATGGAAACTTTGTTGTCTACTACTATCATTTAATAACTTAATAAAATATTTTACAAACACAAGACATTTTGAACAGACGAGTATAAAAGAAAACAATGGATATCTAATTCCAAGAAAGTAACGGCCAAAGCCCCATATGGAATAGCTAAGCCTTCCAAAGGTCCAAAATTCTTGTACCTTGATACGATAATGGTCTATATTTCTTGGTGGATTCAGATATCCTGATTTCATGTCTTCCCTGTTGATCTTCTGATGCCTCGTGGCCCTTCTCAACATGGGTTAGCAAATGAATTACTGTGAACCTGAGGTTGTCAAACCATCTCTAGGGCTTTTTTCAGTGGTCGATCAGCTTAAAAAGTCAGTCCTGTCATGGAAAGTAATCATTCTCTCTGTATGCATTTCATTGACTCTTAACACCAATAGAAACAATGAATTCTGTTATTCTTCTATTGTTTCTCCAAGCATCCATTGAAGCCACAAAACTCCATTTGGAAAGATTAAATACTGGGAAAGGAGGTTTTGACTTTGAATTCCGGATGGGCATCGACATAGTCACTAGAAGGGTCCTATAACTTTTCTTCCTCCAGTTCAGAAATGAATTGGGTTTATTTCAGCCAATGTTGATTCTTTATGGGGGAATTTTTTTTCTTCCAATTCATTATATTTAGTTAGACATTTATGAGGAGAAGATAATTATGCTGACAAAATGCAATAAATTTGAGAGTTCATTTCTTGGAGTCATTTTATACAAGAACTTTTGGGATGTATTATTATTAAAGACTAGTGGTTCTTCTTCATATGAAGTGCAGTTTCTTGTTGTTGGAAATTATTTTTAACATCAGCGAGGTGGTAAATCCCAAAGTAGAGATTTTCTGCCCCACATTATGTCAAATTGGTAGTACCGCTGGAATCAACAGTGGTGAATGTGAAGAAATCTTAGTGTTGGTTGCTGAAGTTGATGAGTTTGCTGCAAAGAGATAATCCAAGATTTTTTATAGCCAAATCCACCAGCTAATCATAAGAAATGGACCAAAAAGTTCATTCTTAGTGCTCGAACAGAGGTAATGTTTAACAAAGTTTCAAATCTGTAGACATTGGCACTGTCACTTTTGGGGCGCATAACTTTGTGTCCATGTATTGAATTGAAGATCTATCTATTGCATTGGAAAACACAATTAATTGTCCATTCAATTATCAAAAGCTAAATTCAGCAACATTAGGCTGATCAGTTTCTATCTAGCTTTTTTGTAATTGTTGCTAAGACACGTTGTGACAGTACCTAACTTTAAATACCAACATCCATGCAAGAGAAGAGAAGAAGATTGAAGAAGGGAGAGGTGAGACTGCTAAGAATACCAGCAGGCTCGATATCCTTGCAGCTCCCCCTACTGATTGTATTTATGATGAGTAAAAGAGCTTACAATTCAGGTAGCAACTAGGAATCCAGACTTAGAGTACAAGAAGGAATCCTAGAGACTAAACAACACAATAAACCCAGCTTATGAAATAAGTAAACAAAGAGAAGTAGAAGTTCTAATCTAACTAAGAAAACTACCAATCAAAGATACTAAGCCTCGATAGGGACACTCCCCTATCGTGGTACACTATAGCATTACTAACACTTCCCCTCAAGCTGGAGCATACAAGTCACCCATGCCCAGCTTGGAACAAACTTGCCGGAAAGCAGGACCAAATAGAGGTTTGGTGAACGCATCACCAGGTGATTTGCAGAAGAAACGAACGGAGTATCGATCAGCTTGTTCATGACGTCATTCTGCACAAAGTGACAGTAAACTTCAATGTGCTTAGTTCTTTCGTGGAACACCGGATTACTAGCAATATAGATAGCTGCCTGGTTATCACAAAACATCTTCATCGGTGATGTGACAAGAAAACCCAACTCTTGAAGCAACAACTTCAACTACATCAACTCGACTACAGCCTACAGTATGAGCCATAGCTCGATCTCAGCCTCAGCACTAGATCTTGCCACAATTGTCTACTTTTTACTTCTCCAAGTAACTAAATTGCCCCCAATAAATGTGCAATACCATGTGGTAGATCGCCTATCATCAGCTGATCCAGCCCAGTCAGCATTAGAGAATCCAACTACATCAATACTCTGATGGGGACAATACGTGAACCCCAACCTGAGAATATGTGTCTTTGGATGTTTTCCAGTTCTTGGCAGCTGTATCAAGGAGAAGATAGCCTCTGGCTATAGTAGGATCCATAGTGTTGATAAGGTAAGGCATTACGAAAAATTAGATGTCGTACATTTGTCTTGGGCAGGACTAGCAGTGGTAGGCATAACAACAATACTTGTGACATAGCCTGAAAAACCACGAGAATTGATGGCAAGAAGCAAGATCACGACCACATCAAATAATTGCTCCCATTTAATTTAATGGAACTAGCAGGGAACAGAAGAAGATCTCGTTGATAAACTCCTTGTCTAGTAGATGCAAAGGAGATCTCAGAACCGCCCATGGTTGCTAGTCAGAGAAGACTCACAAACACATCAACACGAAGTGGATCCAAAATAAAACATCAAACACCGTAACACATGGATAGATTAGACCATGTATTGGTTAAAAAATCCCATGGTGGGAGAAAAATTCACCACCAAGGGTGAACCGAAAGTGAGGCAAAAGCGGTAGAGCCGCTAGAGGCGGGAGAAGGCAGCAGTGGTGGAGGGTGTAGGCGGCGCCAATGGTTCGTGTAGGTAGGGGCGGTAACTAGAACCGAGAAGAGAGAGAGGGAAGAGAGGCGATGATGGAGGCAGTGATGGCTTGCAGCATAGAAAATGAGAAAGAAAGAGAGACGATGGAGAGAGCTTAGGGTTTTGAGATGAGAACCATTAGGGTTCAGATCCCAAGGTGGATCCCGCTTTGATACCATGTGAAGATTTGAGAATAATGGTTTGTGACTTTATGATCACAGCCCCTCTTTATTTATAATAGATGAGAGAACATTTTAGAATAGGTACAAGGACAAAAATACCCCTAGGACAAAAATACCTTTGAGCCCATTTTACAACAGTTTTCTTTCTTAAAACTTTTATCAATTCCATTGATACTGCCCTCTATGCAACTCCCCTTTTACATCCTCGGTAGCTGAGCAGTTTTCATCATCCATGTCCATTAGCACATGTGAACCTTGGAGCAAGTCCTAATCTGGTTAGTGTTGATCGTAAGATGTAGCCCAAGAGGGGTGAATTGGAATTGCACAATTAATGATCACTAACTCAAAGGATGAGTGATGTAGATACGTCACCTAAATGGGCTTATTTTATTAGAAATAATCTTTGGGTTGGGTTATGTATGTGTTGGGCCTTAGATTCAATGTGTTTTCATTGTAATCGGCCTAGTATATTGGTAGAGCCTAGGCATACAGGATTAGTTAAGCAGTATCTTTATTTTTTTATTTTAATTGTTATTAAGTGTTTTTTTTTTGGGTGAATAATTGATTCATTACCAAAAAAGAGGAGAAAAGAGAATATACAACAGAAGCATACCCAACCTTTACAAATTGGGGTAGGAGGCGTGAGTTTGAGGAATAGACAGGTAGAGGCCCCAAGAGTTTACAATAAAGCCTATTTCTGGGAGAATCAGGGCATCCACCAGTGGACCTCGAAATCTTAGACTTTACTTCAAACATAATGGAGCTCCAGATTTGCTGGAAGGATATAGCTTTGGAGGACCACCTTCACAGGTTGTGCTCGAGCCAAATATGAGAGATTGCAGCACTAAAAGCAAGTTTTCCCACCTTATCACACCAAGATTTCCCCATAAAGGACATGTCAACCTCGATCCATTCTCTATCAAAGGGGAAAATCATTCTTCTCCTAGGCTAGCACTTGGCTAGAATACCATACCAAACAATTGAGAAGGGGCAAGCGAAGAAGAGGTGGTCCACATCTTTAGAGGCAGTCCCACAAAGGCAACACAGGGGGACTGGAATCTGACGGTGGATAAGGAAGGACGGTGTTGGGAGGCAGCAGGTGAAAACCCTCCAGACAATGAAAAGCAGAGACGGCAAATGTGGTTCTTGAACCAGACCAAATTACGCCAGACTTTAATAGAGTCACGAGCCCTGATAAGTTCCCAAGCCAACCTGGCACTAATGAGACCTGATGAAGTAGCAAACCAAGAGATAATGTCACCGCTGCCAAAAGGCCTCCTGGTAATGCTCGACAATGCGGTCCAAACAAAAGACACGGAGGCAGAGCAGGAGGAGGTCAATTATCCTGCCTAATAATGTCAGAGACCAAGTCCAATCTGTTGAAACCTGAGCTATAGATAGGTCTATCACCCACTGAGAGAAGGAGAACTCCTGGGGGTGCTAGTGGTCAAGCTAGAATCTAGTAGAAGATCCGTCATCTAATGTGAGATCTGATGATCCCATAAGCAAGAGGCCTGAGCTTAAGGATCTTCCTCCAAACCCAAGAAGCATCAGAAAACAAAGGAGCAGTCCAGATAGAATCGTGGTGCAGGGGCCGAGAGAAGACCAAATCAACCCAAATACTCTTCTACTTTGCCGCTGGCTTCCAAATCAACTTGAGAATACCAGCATGATTGACATCTTTGATTTTTCTCAAGCCAAAGCCCCTTCCTCTTTGGGGAGACAGATTGATGCTCAACTGATGTGGTGGTAAATCCAGCTGAATCACAGCCCTTCCAAAGAAAGGCACACATAAGGGACTCAACTCGAAATAGTGGACTGAGGAAGCCCAAAAATGCCGGACCTGTAAATGTATGAAGTCTTGGACAGCCGGCAAAAGATAGAAGCTTCCCTGTCCAAAGCTGAAGCCTTTTGCGGAGGCAATCTAAAATGGGGGAGCAATGGTGGGTTGACAATCTCGAAGGGATCAAAGGTAAACCCAGGTACCTGACTGGAAGCTGAATTAGTCTCACTTACCCCAGCAAGTAACAATATAGATTTGGACCGATTGATGCAGAGGCTCAACAAGCTTTGAAAAAGGCATAGGCAAGACAAGATGGACTGGATTGAGGAGTCAGATTTGGAGAAGATCATGAGATCATTGGCAAAGGCCAAATGGGAGTTCTTAAGGGTTTTTCATTTGGACATGGGGGAGATAAGGAGTTGGTCGGTACTAGATTGGATGCATCTGGAGAGGACTTCAAGAGCTAGGGAGAAGATGTAAGGGGAGAGGGGACAACCTTGGCGAATACGAACAGACGAAGAAAAGAAGACTGCGGGGCTACCATTGACCAAGATTGAGAAGTGGGGGAAGAAATGCAATGAATGATCCAATTGATGAAGATGGGAGGAAAGCACATTTTGTTCAAGATACTTACAATAAAAACCCAGGACAAGGAGTTAAAAGCTTTGTGAATGTCTATTTTCATAAGAGCAGGAGGGTGGGATTTTCTGTCAAAGCCTCTGACAAGCTCAGAGCAAAGAAGGATGTTGTCGGTGATGGATCTGCCCGGAATGAAAACCGATTGGTTTGCACTAATAAGGGAGTCAACCACCAGCTTGAGGCGGTTAGCAAGGAGACAGAAATGTTTGGTTGGTCCCTTTAATCTGGCTAGGGGATGGGGCAGAGAAAGGTTATAAAGTGTTTTAGTTAGTCTTGATTAGGATTCTATAAGTCCAGTCTTGTTTTGAGTAGGTTTCCTTCATTATTTTAGTTTTCTAGTCAGTTTATGTTACATTATAAGTTAAGGATTGGTTTTAGGCCTTTCCTTTTTAGTGTTTGAATCTGTTTTGAGTCTTCTTTATCAGTTTGTAAGGGGTTACAGCCTTGTACACGAATTTTGATTAATGAGATTTTGGCTTGAGCTTTTTCTTTTGCTTCTGAGAAAGTATGCATGCTGTGAAACTCAGTTAAGGGTGGGAAATCCTTGGGATCAGTGTAATTCTGATCCAGTACTACTGGTGGGAAACCAAAGGTCACATTCTTCCTTTCTATTCTCTGTTTTTCTTCTTCAAGCAAGTACTGTTTCATCTATTATTTATCAAGATTGTTAGAAACTATTTTAATCTGATTTTGGTGTGGAAGATCATATTTTTAAGTGGCTGTCTTAGTGCTATAATATTAAGGATTGAATACCCATCAAAACCCTCCCAATTAAACCTGTTGGCTGCTCCGTTTTTGAGCCTCTTTTGCTGAAAACGAGATTGGCTGTATTGGAGAATCCGTCCATCAGATTTCTCCAATTTTGGGAGTTTGGGGTATTGAAGAAATTTATAAAGGGGTCCTTTGACCAAAGTTTCAGGTCGATCAGAATATCTGATCTGCCAGGGTATAAAATCTCCCAAATCTGTCCTCTTTTGTTTCCAAATTTCAGGATTTGGATTTTGTCTTAAATCTGACCATTGAATCATTGCTTTATTTTGGGGTTTGGTTATTTTAACTGTTTATGAATTTGGTAAAAATCTGACCTTTATCAGAAAAGGTTTACTTTGGCCATTCTGTTGACTTAATGATGTAGAAGGGGAACAGCTAAGAACCACTGTACAGTAGAATCGTTGACAGGTTGCAGCAGAACATCATAATAGCAATAAAACCAGAATTAGTAACTTAGGAGGTAGAGATCAAACCAGCCTGTAGAACAGTGTCAAACTTAGGTCCAGTGGAGGTGATGTTGAACAGGGTCTATGCTCCAAAATTCATCCAATTCTGATGGTTGGATGCTGAGATATGAAAAGAACTCCAAAACAGAAGGTTATGGAATATCTCACAAACAGTACTGTATTTTGGGCTCCAATGTAGATCAAGTGTTGGCCTTGTTGGGGTGAATGCTTGCTGCAAGTTTGGGTCAATTCTGATGGTTAATGGTGGAGTTTTGAACTGGAGTTGAAAATAGAAGGTTAGCCTCAAATTAGAAGGTAAGTGATGCAGATCGATCCAGCCAGCAACAGGATCCAAGGCAAGGGATCGAGTGACCTCCTTAGAGGTCTGGAACAGTCCTCCAAGTATCACCCTCGATGGAGTAAAGGCTGCTGGGTTCAGGTCCTTCGATTCAGCAGCAGGAAAAAGAAAGGGTTGCAGACGGCAGGTGTGGAGATGGGATTTCTGGCCCCTGTTCAGCAACAGCAACTCCAGTACTTGTTTGGATTGATTTCTGATCTTCTCAGTTGGAGCAGCAGTAAACAGTTGACGTCTCAAAGTAACAGCAGGGGTTTAGCTCGATTGAGGTGAGAAGATAATGAAAAGAAGATAGGAGAAGAAGAGAGAAGGGGATAAGGAGATTCGGCTCTCAGCTGCCCTCTCACCCTTCATGTCACACACATGGACAATAGAAAACTTACTTAAGCAATAATAATAAACTTCATGATTGTTTGGAGGCTACTAAGAGCCATTACATATATAGGCAGCAATACCTTCTCCCTCAAGTAAATAGAAAATAGAAAGTAATTTGCTACCAAGTAGCTTACAACCAAAATAGAAACTTCCTAAAAAATCTAGTTGCCTTATTTCAAAATAGAAACTCTTATTTTAGAGAACAAAACAAAAATAGTAACAAACTGAAATTAGAAACTGCCTAATATACTTTCTAAAACTGAAACAACAACTCAGCCTTATCCCAACTAAATGGGGTCGGCTACATGGATCCATTAAAAAACAAAGTAAGAGGAATGCAAGGTAAGAAGAATAAATGGGATAAGAAAAGTAAGTAATGAAAATGAAAAATGAAAGTAAGAGGAAAGAGGATAGCCCAGGGAATCAGGAAAATCTCAGTTAAATGGTGTCAATAACGTGGATCTTTACCCTCCAAAAGGCTCTATTTGAGGTCATACTTGGCACCAGACCCAGACTAAGCGTGTCATTCTTCACAACCTCACCTAAGGTCATTTTGGGCTGCCCCTAGCTCTTTTAGCTCTTTCAATTGGTATCAGATCACTTCTCCGTACTGGGGCGTCCCCTGGCCTCCGTTGCACATGGCCAAACCACCTCAAACGACATTTTCGAAGCTTGTCGCTGATCGGGGCAATTCCCACATCAGCTCTAATACGTTCGTTCCTCACTTTATCCATCCTAGTTTTGCCACATATCCATCTTAAAGTCCTCATCTCTGCAACACAGAGCTTCGTTATATGGCACTTCCTAATTGCCCAACATTCCGCCCCACACATCATAGCAGGTCGGACAACAGTCTTGTAGAACTTTCCTTTAAGCTTCAAAGGAATGCGTCGGTTCCACATTACTCTAGTCACACCTATCCACTTCATCCATCCCACTTTAATTCTTTGAGAAACATCATTATCTATGACACCTTCATTGTGTATGATAGACCCCAGATATCTGAAATGGTCACTTGGCGGTATCTCTCTCTCCTCAATTTTCACCATCTCATCATCCATCATAGTGTGACTAAAGTCACACATCATATACTCTGTCTTTGATCTACTAATCTTAAAGCCCCTTGTTTCCAGGGTCGATCTCCACAACTCTAACTTAGTGTTGATCCTTACTTTTGTCTCATCCACCAAAATGATATCATCGGCGAAGAGCATACACCACGGTACCTCGTCTTGGATGTTCTTGGTTAATTCATCCATGATAAGTACAAACAGATAGGGGCTAAGGGCTGATCCTTGATGTAACCCCACTGTAATTGGTAATTCCTTGCCCTGGCCTCCCACAGATCTCACAATAGTTACCACACCCTCATACATATCTTTAATTGCCTCTATATACTTACTCGACACCCCTCTCTTCGCCAGAACATGTCGGATTAAATCTTTAGGGACTCTGTCATAGGCTTTCTCTAGGTCAATAAAGACCATATGGAGATCCTTCTTGCTAGCTCTATATCTTTCCATAAGCCTCCTCAATAGGTAGATAGCTTCTGTCGTGGATCTACCTGGCATAAAACCAAATTGATTCTTTGAGATATGAGTCTCTCTTCTCATCCGGGCTTCAATAACCTTTTCCCAAAGTTTCATAGTATGACTCATTAATTTTATGCTTCTATAGTTATTACAAGTCTAGACATCACCTTTATTTTTGTAGACCGGCACTACAATGCTTCTCCTCCAATCATCTGGCATTTTCCTTGAAATCATAATCATGTTAAATAACTTGGTGAACAATATACTCCACATACTCCCAGAGCCTTCCACACTTCTATTGGTATCTCATCCGGGCCTGGTGTTTTTCTTACTTTCATTTTTCTTAAGGCCTCTTTAACTTCCGCCACACCAATCCTTAGTACATAATTATGATTTGTGGTGTCATGATGATTAGTGTTGTTAACCGGTTCAATCATATTCGAACTATCTCCATTTAGAAGTTCACAAATATACTTCACATGATAGGCCCACAAAATCTTCTAAAAAATATCTCCACACAAGGAAAAACGGGCTGTGATACTGTTCACGTGAACAGTAACGTGAACAGTGTTTTGGCCTCTTCATGTTTTGTCCTACATCAACTCTCCCTCTCTAAGAAAAAATTCAACCTCGAATTTTTTAGAGGATAGAAAGGAGTGTTGTGTTGTGTTGTGCACATCCATCTTCAAGCCGTAGTAGAACTCTGGCAGCTCCTTGATGTCTGGAATAAAATCTTGTAGTCGTGGAACTTTCTCTTCAAAGAACTCTGGTGGCATGAAGAATTCTATGTGCTCAACTTCAAAATCAGCAGTCATGTCCATGGGGTCTTCTAAAACTGTGTTTTCAGCATTCTCTGCTTCAAACTCTTCAATGTACACTTCGACATTCGAAACATCAAGGGCTGACTCTTCCATGACCACAAAAATTGCCGGAACTTCAACATTAACCTCATAGATGTCATTGTAATCATTCAGGGTGTCTTCACACTCTTCCCCTTCAAGGGCAGCCTTAACAGCCCAATTATCATCAAGTTGTGGTTCACACACAAGTATCTCTGGAATAGATTCAATGGCTGTGATAATTGAGTCTGCCTTTTCTTGTTGCTCGTCCATCTTCAAAACTTCAACGACTTCCATGGTAGCATCTGTTGGAGGTGGTGGGCGATGGGAACCAAATGGGGCTTTAAATGTTTGTTCAAAAGAGGCCATTCAGTCCATTGGATGCTTCACGCTCTCTTCAAGTGTAAGTGGCTTTGGGGGGGGGGGGAATATTATCGTAGGGAGAGCTTTCTTCGCATGTGTTCCCGTAGGTACTTGTTCTTCGACTCGTACTTCATCTCGTCCCAAGTCCTAGGTTCATGTCCCCTAGCTATGAATTTCTCTGCATGGACTTTCCACCATTTTCTAGCATAACCAATCAATCGGGAGTAAACAAACCTAAGCTTCCGCTCCTCTGTCAGGTTGTACCAGTCAAAATATTCCTCTAGAGAATTCAACCAATCAAAGAAGAATACTAGATCCCTCTGCCCATCAAAGGAAGGGACTTCTGATCTCATCTTCATTGTATTAACATCAACCCAACAAGGAGGTGATAGGCTCTAATACCAAATAATGCAGGAGGGGTTCAGCTAAGAACCACTCTATAGTAGGATCGATGACAGATTGTAGCAGAACATCATAATAGCAGTAAAACCAGAATTAGTAACTTAGGAGGTAGAGATCAAACCAGCCTGTAGAATAGTGTCAAACTTAGGTAGAGTGGAGGTGATGTTGAACAGGGTCTTTGCTCCAAAAATTCATCCAATTCTGATGGCTGGATGCTAAGATAAGAAAAGAACTCCAAGAAGGTTATGGAATATCTCACAAACAGTACTGTATTTTTGTTCCAATGTAGATCGGGTGTTGGTCTTGTTGGGGTGAATGCTTGCTGCAAGTTTGGGTCAATTCTGATGGTTAATGGTGGAGTACTGAGCTGGAGTTGAAAATAGAAGGTTAGCCTCAAATTAAAAGGTAAGTGATGCAGATCGATCCAGCCAGCAACACGATCCAAGGCAAGGGATCGAGTGGCCTCCTTAAAGGTCTGGAACAGTCCTCCAAGTATCACCCTCTATGGAGTAAAGGCTGCTGGGTTCAGGTCCTTCGATTCAGCAGCAGGGAAAAAAAAGAGTTGCAGCCAGCAGGTGTGGAGTTGGGATTTCTGGCCCCTGTTCAGCAACAGAAACTCCAGTACTTGTTTGGATTGATTTCTGATCTTCTCAGTTGATGCGGCAGCAAACAGTTGATGTCTCAAAATAACAGCAGGGGTTTAGCTCGATTGAGGTGAGAAGACAATGAAAAGAAAGAAGAGAGAAGGGGATAAGGAGATTCGGCTCTCTCAGCCAGGCCCTCTCACCCGTCATGTCACACACTTGGACAAGAGAAAACTTAAAGCAATAATAATCCACTTCATGAATTGTCTGGAGGCTACTAAGAGCCATTACATATATAGGCAGCAATACCTTGCCCCTCAAGTAAATAGAAAATAGAAAGTAACTTGCTACCAAGTAGCTTACGACCAAAATAGAAACTTCCTAAAAAATCTAGCTGCCTTATTTCGAAATAGAAACTCTTATTTTAGAGAACAAAACAAAAATAGTTACAAACTGGAATTAGAAACTACCTAATATACTTTCTAAAACTGAAAATAGAAACTAAATTATGGCAGCATTAGGATAGAATCTTTCTCCACATGATGGGCCCACAAAATCTTCTAAAAAATATCCCCACACAAGGAAAATACGGGCTGTGACATTGTCCACATGAACAGTATTTTGGCCTCTTCTTCTTCATGTTTTGTCCTACATCACTTAAATTCTGTTTTCAGGTTTTACTTGTGATCCTGTTACGGGGTTTGCGTAATTCTGAACCTGGGGTTCATCCTACCTATCCCCCATCAATGAGACGCAAGTAGAGTATAAATAAAATACGCAGAAAAGGGACCAACGTTTAGAGTGGTTTGGCAAATGCCTATGCCCTCTGCCCAGACTGTTCTAGCTCTCCAACTAAAGTGTAGCTTTTACCGGTGCTAACCAAATCTTTAAGTCTCGATTTTTGTCTGAGTGGGGAAGCACTTAATTATTTTACTGGCTGACAACTGAACCAGGTGTTTTACTCTGGCTCACACCTAACCATTTTCCCATGGATATCACCCAATTTTGTTTTTAACAACAACTAAACCCCAGGGTGTTTCAAGGTGCACACTTAGCCTTTTAACTCATGCAGGAGTTCTTCTTGAGTTTTGCAATTTAAGGAACCCAAACCTCTTAATAGACAGATATGCAAGATAAAGATCAACTCCCTCAACCTATGACCCTTTTTAGATACTCGGATATATTCAATGATTCTAAGGGCTTGTGAAAAGAATAATGAGGCTCATATATATAATCAAATCCATAACGGCTAGAAAGCTAACCATTTCTGACTGACCGTCAGTATGGTTTGGCCGATTGTCAGACTAGCCATTTGTGATCATTGTATTTGAATGTCTCTTTTTATAACCATTATGTTCCAACGGCTATATTTGGCCGGTTGTCCGTCTGGGCACACAGTCAATTTTCCCAATCCTTGCACAAAACACTTGCGCTCAGGAAGAATTTCCTGACAGAGCAAGTTGTTGTCTAGTTGACCATACAGAAGTTCGGTCGTCCATGCGGGAATGGACGTTTGGTTAGATACTTGGATCGTCCAATGCAAGGTACTGCTTTCCAACCTTTGCCGGTCAACCGTGGCTTATAGCCGATCAACCACTTTCTCTGTTAAGTCACAAATTACTATCAACCAATACATGTGAAGAGATTAATTGACTCCTATTCTTTGTGGGTGTCTCATAATAATCATTTTAAAGGGTTGAAGTTGAAACATAAATTGCATCAAGATATGCAAATAAAGATCCTAATCCTATGATTTTCTGGAGCTTTGGCTTTGATCTCTTTGTCCCCTTGATGTGCGAGCTCCTTCCCAGTCATTGGCATTTGTCAAATTCTAAATAACCGTGGCTTGATGAAGCTTGTATGTTGTGATCACCAGCTTCTCCATTGCTCTCAATATAGCTTGGTTAATATTCTAGTTAAGTATAGGCTTGATACTTTTATCTTCCATTGAAGTCCGTGAGCTTTTCTGGGAATGTATAAACCTTTTCGCGTACACAAGTATATCAGTATTCCCAAGGACCATCCTTGCCATCTCTCAGGTCATTAACGCATTACCATAGTGTCCAATTGTTAGACTGACAGACAAGGTTTCTATGTTTGATGTCAATTAAATCAAGTTGGTGTATTTGAACAGATTACAATCTCCCAACAGGTAGCTGCACTAGACAATCTCTACACTACATGTTTGAGTATTGCCAGTCTAATTCTCTAATGACGTCATAGTCTTCAACAATCAGAAGACCTGTGTAGAAAGGTTTTGTTTACTGCTCATAGTTTGAAAACTCGTCTCGACTCGGTGTCTCGACCAAGTCGAGACGACAGAGATCTCGGCGAGTTTGTGCATTTTTTCTTTTTTGTTTCGGAATGATGGCTCGGTGGGCAAATGGCCATAATTGGTTTCAAAACTTTAAGGAAAGCTTGTTTTAGGGTTAATAAGCATATTTAAATATTCAAATTGTAAAATTTTATTTTTAAAAAAAAACACTCAATTTGGTGTTTTGGATTTGCACTCTTGGTTGGCAGTAAATGTCGAACCCTTAATGTAATATTGTCTATTCTACACATTGTTTCAGTTCTATAGACATAATTGACAAGTAAAACAAGTACATTATGCAATAATGGATGAAGACACATAATATTGAGTAATTATGTAAGCAATAGTTAAAGACAAAGTTTCTACTACAAACTACCAAGTACAGTGAAGTGTGAATAATGCATATTACATGGACACCCAACCCAAGTACAATGAACAATACAGAGGTCATAGATACCCTAGTCTTCCACATCCCAATTCCCAACTATACAATACTATGATTGTAGCCAAATCTTCCACAGTAAGCAGTAATCAATCTCTTCATAGTGATGTGGCAACCCCCAATAGTGTATCCTAGTAGTATTGAGTGATGTTTTGGCAAAAAATCAAGAACCTAGGTTTTCCCCCTTCTCTGTCAAGTTTACTTCGAAATTTCAAAGTCTGGCTTGAGTTTGTCTTTTTATTGAAATTTCAGTCAAGATTTTCGAGTTAATGCATGTTTGAGATTTCGCACTCTAACTGGTCTTGAGGAGCTCGAGTTTCTCGAGTCGAGATCTCGGTGAGATTTAGAACTATGTTACTGCTTCACTTGAATCTTTCTCCCATGAGGCTCCTGCTCCTCCTGAATCTGGATTAACTGCCTCATGGGTCAAATGGTTGGAATGTGAACAATACCATTACAATTGACAATTACATGAATGCCTTAGTAAGCATGGAAAAAGGATTCTCCCATCCCCCACCCCCACCAAAAGAGGTTGGCTCTTTTATATTTTACAAAATCATTATTTGTGGATAGCTATTGAAAATTCAAGTTTGTTCTATTCTGGATATATTTCTTGTTTCTCCGATTAACATTTTACTTGAACCTCAGTGGTTAGATAGGTGATACTTATCTGGGATTATCGATTCAAATATTGCAGATCCAGAATACAAATGAATCTGAGGACTTGCAGGTGCTAGTTGTTATATCTCGTCCACCAGTCAAAGTGTGAGTATTCTCCATTCATGTTCTCTATTTGCTAGTAATATTTTACTCACCAGATTGTCCCTTGCCGACCTCTTGGCTTTCTGATCACTACTTAATTGTAATAGCTTGCTGGTCTTCGTTTGAACGTTGCCTTTGGGTAATGAAGATCTTGTTTCTTATGGTGGTGGGCTAAAGTGTCTGTGTATCTGCTGTTCAGGTTCATATACAAGGACTGGTTCATGCCCCACACTGCAGCCAAATTGAAATTCCCCTACTACTGGGACGAAGAATGCTTTGAATCACCCAAAGATGAGCTGTAGTCTTCCATGCTACCCCAGCATATTGTCATGTATGTGGATTTGGCCTTCAATTCTTGACTCTAAGATGGCCAATGCTTTAGGCGACTAGAACCAAGTAAGAAAAGGAACCTTTCTTGGATCAATAATTGTAGAGAAATAGGCTTCTATGGATACAAACAAATTGTGAAAGGGGATTGGGGGGGGGGGGTTTGGAGTTGCTGTTGAATCTTCTCAATTTCATATATTGCTGTAGATCTCATAGATCAAAACCAAGAGGATTGTAGCTCATGTATTATGGTATTAAAAAAGTTACAATTCAACTGGCCCGTTGTGCTGTAGACATGCATGAATGCTTACGGATTTGAAGCTTCATTGAGTTACTGAAAATAAAGGATGGAAAACAAGGGTAGCACTTCCAATATTTGACTTAATACAGGATTTTAATTCAGAGGTATCCAACTACATCAAAACACCTTCAACTACACTCCTAAATTGGTAGAATGGTCTTCTTTGGAACATGCTTTCAAGCATTTGAAACCAGGAGTTTCACTAGTGTAATTCGACGATTTAGAGGAGGATAAACACCGAGCTAGATAACTAAGGAGAAAGGAAAATTTTCATCTCTTCTAACCCTTCGGACACTAGCTTTGTGGAATTCCTCTTCTCTAAAGTCATCGACTCCTAGACTGCAGACTCACTTACCACCATTCCCCATCTAGGAGAAATCAAATATGCGGTCTTCTCTATTGGGGCCTTTAAAGTCCCTGGGCTTGATGGTTTTCAAGTTTGTTTTTACCATCAATTATGTGATCTTATTTGGAGGGACATTAAAACTCTTGTTCTTTATTTTTTTTAAACTGGTTCCCTCCCAATCAGATGCAACCATACCCTCATTTGCATGATCCCCAAAAAGGAAAATGCATATTTTGTCATTGACTTTTGACCTATAGCCTCTGTAATGTCTCCTACAAAATTGTGGTCAATAGACTTCACCACCTTCTCCCAGCTTTCATCTCTCCATTTCAAGTTGCCTTTATTGTTGGGCGTCAAATTATTGACAAAACATTGCGGTGGCCCAATAGATATCACTTATCTCAATTGCTTAAAAGGCAAAATTAGGTTTTATGTTACTATCAAGATAAATATGGCAAAGGCATATGATAGAGTTGAATGGAAGCTTATCTGTAATTTATTTCAGTTTTTGGGTTTCAATGAACAACTTCCTTCTTTAAAATTGAAGAAAGCTCATTTGAGTTCCTTCTACCCTCTAGAGGACTTCGACAAGGATGCCCCTTAGTCCCTACCTTTTTTTACTAGCAATGGAAGTCCTTTCTAGAATACTGGGGGCGTATAGAGAGATTGACCTTTTCAAAGGCATTAAAATTACTAGGAATACCTTAGAAATCTCTCATCTATTTTTTGCAAACGACACATTCATTTTTTGCAGGGCATTTGAAGATGATTTATTCACCATTAAATCCATCCTGGACCTTTTCTTTGATCTCACTGGCCAAGAAGTGAATTTCTCCAAGTGCGAGATTTTCTTCAGAAGAATGTGTTTGGTTCTCACAAAAGACATCTGTGCTCTCTCCTTTGTATGAGGAAATGACCCATGAGTCATGACTCCCTTTACCTAGGAGCCAAATTGAACCACTCCCGATCCAAATGTAAAGATTTGAGTTTTCTGGTTAATAGGGTAAGATCCAAGGTCTCTCTTTGAAAGGTAAAATTTCTTTCTTATGCAGGGCATAAAATTTTAATTCAATCTATTTTAGTCTCAACTCCATTTTATCTGATGTCTTGTTTCTTATTTCCTTTAAAAATATGTAGATCTCTTGATTACATTTATCTCAATTTCTGGAATAATGATTCTAAGGATATGAAAAAATATTATTTAATTGGGTGGAACAAGATTTGCCAACCCACACTGTCTAGGGGCCTAGGCATTAAGACTTCTTTTATTCATAATAAAGCCCTCATTCTCAAACTTGGATGGAGACTTCTGACTAAAACCTCTTCTATCTGGGCTAGGGTCTTGAAAGCCAAGTTTTTTCCTAGAACCTCAATCTTTGACCCCAAAACAATTTCTAAAAGAGGTTCTTGGACCTAGAACACATTGTTGTTGTTCTTCTAGATTTAAAAAAAAAAAATATTTTTTTGCCAGGTAGACAATGGAATGAACACTTTTAGTTGGCACGATCCTTGGATAACATCTGCATCATACAATATTTTATCCTATGTTTCAAATCATAATCCATGTTTTATCAAAGTCAATGACTTTATAGTAAATGAAAATTGGAATGTTAATGCTCTATCCTCTTGTTTCTCTAATATGTTGATTAATAAATAACATTCTTAGAATCAACATTACAGAATTTGAGGATCTCTGGAGATGTTCCCTATCTAATAATTGATCGTTCTCAACCAAGCTCGCAACCAAGTTCATTTCTACATCTAATCATCCCAGCCCCATGATTTCCAAATGGTGGCGATTGTGTAGGAAAATTAATATTCATCCGAGATTTAAAATCTTCTTTTGGCGTGTCTTACATGCAGGACTACCTATCAGAATTTCTCTTTCGAAATGGATGCCCGTCGAGCCTACATGTGTTTTATGTGGTTCTCATGATGAATCAATTTGGCATTTTTTTCTTATCATGTGAGAACTAAGCGTATCTGGGCATTTGGCCCCCTCGGATTGAGAACTAAGCATCTTTTCGGCCCATCATTTGCATTTCTGTGTGCTTCCCTCCTCTACACTACTGCCCTTGATAAGCAATCTTTGATTTGTTTTTTTTTCTTCTAGTTTTTATTATCACGTGTTATTTTATATGGTCTGTAAGGAACAAGGTTATTCTAGGATTAGCTAAGGCTGATCCTATGGTGGTACTTCGGGATGTATCTAAAGGCTTTGTAACGTAAACATTAGTCCTCCCTTTGAATCATCTTCAGATACGGATTTAACACAATGCACACACATCTTAAATTTCTGTTCACTAGATGCTAATCCTAGTTTGCAACTCCTTGTTTTAATCTACGCAAGCATATATGATCTTGAACTTAGATTAACAAGTTGGACTTTTAATATTTTGTTAGCTAGTCAGGATGTGTTAACAGATGCAGGTAGCCTAACAACAACAGATGAAAAGGAAGCTGAGATATTTGGAATTCTACAGAGGTGGAAGTGTGCTATGTAGGCTCACATCAAAATTAATCAAGTATGGTGCCTCAACAAAGAACTGTGTGACCTTCTTCATCCAACCGACTTCATCCGTATCCCTTGGAACTTAATGAAGCCATATTTTGAACTAGGTGATGCAACAGATAACTTTTCTAGTGTTGAGTTTAAGTGGTGTAACAATGAACCATCGTTGGATCGCCCTACTTTTCAGTTTTATAATTTTTTTTTTCTCATCAACAAAAAAAAAAAAAAAAAAAAAACCCATTGATTCTTGGCTTCGCCATATCTTGCAGGGAATGAATGGGAAGACTCAAGTATATCTTCATTAGCTGGAAGGAATTAGTCTCCACTAGCGTGATTCAAAGAATGAACAAGGGTTACTGTTTGTTTAGGTATGATTGATGGATGTAGCCCCAATGGTTAAAGCTCTGCCAGTTTCTTGTAGCTTGGCAGTGTTCGAGTTGTTCATCAACAATGTTAGTGATGTGACATTATGATTAGATTTTAGATTTATCATTAAATCTTACCCCCTATTGTTCCTGATTGAAAATGCCTTTCTCTTAGATAGGATGAATGAAATGATTTTATCTTAACCATGGGTGAAGAGAAACTGGGTTAGAAGAATATAGGTGTTGACATTAAATACTCAGCTCAGGTGGATTTCATCTAAATCGAGGTCTTGCGAGCAGAGATCATGCATCTTACAGATCTGTCCTTCCTCTTGTATAATTAATGGTTTGAGGCAAAAACAGATATTTTACATTTTATTATTAGAACCATTCTAAATCTTAGTGGGCATCAAGTAAGGTCCATCAATCATGGAGCAAGGTTGTTCAATAGAAAATTAAAAAGAAAAAGCAGTATAAAAACCATGAACAAAGGTTTTAAAGTAGAACCTACATGCTAACAAATCACTAATCCCACTAACACATGGCCATGCCATGAAGCTTTTAATTATTTTTTTTTTAAAGCCTAACAAAATTTCATAATGCTAGGTTATACAGATGACCATTTTGATAGGCCAAGAAGGAAGGTAACTATTACCAAAAAAAAAGAAGGAAGGTAACTTAATCATTTTAATCAAGACTGTTGCTTGGATTGACCCTTTGCATTGCCATGCATCAAATTTTGTTCTCTCATCAATTGATTAATTATTTTTCTCTGCAAGTATTGTCAACATTAAATTCCACATATTGACCCATTACATAAATGTATTCAGGCGAAAGTTTTGTCACTCAAAGTGAAGAAAGAATCTCTTCATCCACGGTGATTTGACGTTATAATTAGATTCTCTTTTTTTATTTGTTTATTTTATTTTTTTGGAAAGGGATTAGTATTATGATTAAACTTTTGGAATAGTTATTCTCAGCATTAACTTCTTCCTCGTATTGCCAAAGGTCTAAAAATACCCATCTTCGGTCAAAACAAAGGGTAAGATTCAGTGGTTAAAGAGATTTTTTTTTTTCACCATGGGTGAAGGAAATATTTTTTTTATACATATTTATTCAAGTTGATAAATAAGAAGTATAAGCATGTCTATGCCACTTGCTCATAGAACCATCTCTCCTTTTAAAAAAATAAGAAATCTAAGCATGTTAGGTCATACAATCCAAATGGGTCACTGAATTTTACATCAAGCCAATCCAAAGAAATCTTTATCCATCTGATGAGCAAATAAAGAAAAGCATGTATCAAATGGGAATGATCTCATTGAAGTCGAACTTTTGGTGTTCTTATTTTTTGTTTTCTCTCTTGGAAGGGGAAGGGGTGTAGAAGGTAAAAGTTGGGGTCATTTTCATGTTGGGACTATTTGAGTAACACAATAACACCTCTACAAGCGTACTTAAAACATATAATCTTCTTTTGATTGTGTTATTTTCAAAAATTCATTTAAGTTCAAGATGAAAAAAGAGTTTTCAAATTATTGAAAATATACTTAACATTAAATGATTTTCAAGAGATATTATTGTTCTATTAAAAAAAAAAAAAAAAACTTAATTATCTAACCCCTTCACAGTTAGGATTTTTTATTTTAAGAAAGGCTGGATGATAATTTTGCATGCACCTATGTATGGAAAGCACAGGAACCACAAGACCAAGCAACGGTCATCACTATAGTGCCACATGTAAGACCCAATTCTTGGTAAACACTCTTACAATATAGGAAATATATGGGTTTTGCTAAGGCTATAAAAAAACGTGACCCCCACTTCTCACATTTTTTAATTTGGGAAATCTGTTAAATAAAGAATAGGAAAAAATAATAATTTTCTTGACAGCTAATTGGAAAAGGGTTATTCTATAAATAAAATAGAATTGGAGGGTGTTTAAGTGCATAGACATCCCAAGTTATTTACGAGTAGCCAGGCCAGCAGGGATACCTGTAGAACAGAACTGGCGCTTTGTTGGCCGAATATGTCGGCCCTCTCAGTAAAATATACAGCTTTGAATGTCCATGAATTTCGTTTGTTTTCGTTATTGGGATCTGGGTCACTTTCACTTTCTTTGAAGAATTATACTACTGCAAAGAAAGAAATTTTTTCCTTTTTCTCGGGTTCTGAACTCTTGTATTGTGGTGCTTTTTTAATGATTGTATTCTATTCAAAAACTTCCTCTGTGGATTAAGCACAAAACTGATCATATGCTTGAGTTGAAGTTTGATTCTTGCTGTACAACTAGATCTTCAAATGGGGTTTTCACCAAATTGATCTTTCTGATGGGGTTGCTTGTACGTCTAATTGGCTCATCTTTTCTGATATTTCCACAGTAGGAAATTGGTTTTGCTTTTCTTGTTTTAAAATCAGTGGGGATTGGTTCGTTGGGCACAATGGCTTATCAGTCACACCATGGTTTTTGTAGTCCTATTGCTCTGAGAATGGTCTTGCTTCTGGTGGGTGTTTGTCTGGTTTGTTACATCTTGGGACCTCCATTGTATTGGCGCTTGATGGGGGATTTTGCTGCTTCTCGAGCTTCATGTGCTCAATGCACCTGTGACTGCCCCTTGGAGCCCATCTTCTCTTTACCTACCGGTAACCTTTACTCTTCTGATCTATTATTTCTTCTTCATATATATATGGAAGTACTGATGCTTTGGCATATCTGGGTACCCTATTGTTTGAGAAGGGATGTTTTCCTTTTGAGCTATTAGTGGATCTTTTCCACCAATGGCATAGATTAAACAGATGCAATGAAAGCTGTTGAAGCTGATGATTTTGACACAGGTTTTCTGATGGAATTGTTTCATATGCTTATATCTCTCTGTTGTTGGTGTGTGTGTGTGTGTGTTTTCCCAGTTCTGTCTCTTGGTTGCTGATCAGTACACCTTAAAGGCACTGTGAAGACAAGGGTCACCTTATGATTGTTTTCAATGTTTATAACTTTTATAGGTCAAGAGAGAGGTACAGTTATGTCCTGAGTTGATCTTATGGTGATAAGATGAACAGATCAGGAAGTTGGACTGGTCTGGTTTTGTAAAACTTTGGAACAAATAGATCTTCTAGGGGATATAATCTGTTAAGCTTCTCCTCGTGGCAAAGATCCTTGTCATTTATTATGAGTCCTATAATGCTCACACTAATTGGTAAACTGATTAATTTGTGGTTTATGCTGTTTTGCTTGTTTATTTCTGTAATTTTCTTTCCTAAATGTTTTCCTAGTTTCTGAAGTGAGGTATATCCCTGCCTGACATCTAGTGTAGATTGCAATCATGTGATGGAGGGGGATGAATTACATTCGTTCTGTTCTTATTTGTTTGGGAATACTAATCAAATCATCCGATCATCAGGGAAATGCGGAAGAAAGTTACATCTTCTCCAGTATATCATTTTCTCTTCAAAGACCTCCCATAACATTGGAATAAGAAAGAGAGATTTTACGTGTAGAACAGATATTAAATAAAGGCACTCAAACAAACACATGTATGCTTAAAAACCATATATGCTTCAAAAGTATTGTTTTTTTCCCCCTTAACTAGGGAAAAAGAAAATATTGATTAGGTAAGCCCGCATCAATGCTTTTGAGTTCCCAGGTCATGGCCCTAGTCAAGTCTTCGGGACTTTCTCAAACACATAATTCAAATGAAATTCATAGAGCTTTCTTAAAACTGCTGCTGATAAGCTGCAAAGAGTTCTAATGTGCTGAGAGGATTGAGGACTTCATTTGATGATATGGCCTTCTGCTTTGAGTTAAATAATGATGTGAGCCTCTACAATTGGAGATATTGATGATCTTTTGAAGATCACAAGGCTGTTTGGAAAAGGTGGTTAATCTAAGGATCAAAGGAGAATTACTATTTTTTCAGTTAGGGACAGGGAATCAGGGATGTTGATGGAAATGTCGTGATTATAAATCTTGGAAGTCAGAATCTTCTGTCATTACATAAGGTTCTTGTGAGGTAGGAAGACTTAGTTTTAGATTGCTGATGTGATGCAAAGTTGGTGAGAGAAATCATTTCTATGCTGGGGTATATTTCTGGATCACCCAGTTTTGTGTGGTCCCCAAGGTGATTATCTCTTCTTTTCTGTTGCTTCTATAAGAATACTGACTAAATTTTGTGGAAGCAAAAGCAGAGTACACTGCTTGCTCTTTTTTTATTTTCCTTTCTTTTTGCCAGGGGTGGGGTTTGATGATGACTTTATCTGGTGTTAGAAATCAAGTACAAAAGCCTATTCTGATATATCATAGTAGGAAGATACTCAGCTTACTGAGCCGCAGATGCACATACTTGTATTGGGAAACCATGCTCTCTATGGACAATGAGAAATGACTTCTGCCCTAAGGATGGGGATTAGGCTACATACCCTTGTGGCCTGATGTGCATGTTATGTAGTATGACTTGGATATTTTTCAAAGGCTATTAGATCCTGTGTATGACATGTTTTTTTTTGTATTTTCTATAATACATGTCTATTCAATAAGATTAGGAAAAAAAGTACAAAACACAAGAAGAAATTGTTTTTTTTTTTTCTTTTTGAATAGGTACTTATTCTATGAGGGAAGGGAGGGAAGATGAGAACCACGAGGCATGAACCCAAGACCTCCTGGTACAGTGGGCTGTTACGCTCCACACTTCTACCAACTGCATTAGGCAGTTGTTCTCAAAGAAATTGTATTTGTTTAGTTAGAAATCTGTTTCATTGAGTGAAATATTAAGTTCCTTCAGGTACAAACTTAGCTTTTTAGTTTGCACCTGCATGCCACTCTTTGAGGGTGGGCCTTGATGCAACGGTAAGGTTGCTCCATTGTGACCAAGTTGTCACGGGTTTGAGTTTGTAAACAGCCTGCAGGGGTAATGCTGCATACATTATGACTCTCCCCAGACCCCGCAGTGGCAGGAGCCTCGTGCACTTTGTATGCCCTTTTGTTTTTTTTACCTGCATGTCACTCTTTACTCTAAAACAAGGAGCAAACCTTTATAGATAGATGTACAAGAGTATTATGCACCACACAGCATTGGCCCCATTGCCTCTCATTGCGAACCACTGGAGCTCAAGGCATATTTAATCCATAAAGTACTTTAGTCCACTTTGTAGTTGCTATTGCATGCTTGTTCATAAATAAATAAAATTTAACAACATAGACAATAGGACTTCCACAGATGCATGTTAACAATCCTGTTCTTCTTACTAATGCTTTTGGTTTTTCATTGTTGCATATTGGTAATGTCTTCCATATTCATATTTGTCGGTGGGATACTGGTCTTCCCCCTTTTCAGTACTAACATTGGGTTAATTTTTTACTTGTAGGGCATTTGAATTACTCATTAGCAGGTCAGTCCATTTGATTCCAAGTGTACATCTGTTTGAATGAGTAGTTGTGATTTCATTGCTATTTTAAGGGCAAAGTACAAAAACCTATGAATATGAAGAAAATACATTATTGAAATTAGAAACCTAAAATTTCTTGACATGGAAAGCAAAGTACAATACTTCAAATGATGCGCAAATGAAGTGTTCTCATTTTACTAGAACAGAGATTTGTCATGTCAGTGGAAGTTTTTGATACATCAGAACTAATGCCATTGATATGACAGAAAGAAAAAGCATACAGTGTACAGCACCTCTATTTTTATTGGGTGTGTCATGATAATCACAAACCATCAATGGGTTATTATTAGATTAACTAAGTCTGATAACTTCAGTTAATATTTTTGAAATGTATTAGAAGATGCATTAGTTTTTCCTTTGTTCTTGACCATGATACATCTTAGATTTTCATTATGCATTTCCCATATTTCATCTAGGATACCTGCCAGCCGCCAATCATAAGGGGATGCACCATCTGTGGCCACTTGGCTGGTAATATTATCTCAGCTGAACTTAAATGAAAAGTGAAATTCCCTTTAACCTTGGGACTCTTTTTTATATTTATCATATATATGTAGAATAGATAATCATATCTTTGTCAAATTTAGATTAGATTGTACCTTATTTTAATAAAATCATGGTGGGTAATTTTTTTGTGTGGCACCGGGGGGGGGGGGGGTTTAATGTGTGGCCAACTTCTGACCAATAAATAATTACCATTAAAATGGACTTTAGCATGCTGTATCAACTGTTGTTCTTGAACTCAACTCAACTCAGCCTCATCCCAGTTAAATGGGGTCAGCTACATGGATCCTTCGTATCCAATCAGCTTTATTCAAAACCATACTTGTTACTAGTCCTAAGCTTTGCACTTCTTTTTTTCTTTTGGTAAGCAATTCTAGAGTTGTCACTGTTGTTTTTGCCTCTCTTTCACGGTAATGAAATATCAATTCCTTTATTTCAAGTTATGTACCTTTTTTTGTAATCTTATTCATTTTTTTGCCTCTCTTTCACAGTAATGAAATATCAATTCCTTTCTTTCAAGTTATGTACCGTTTTTTGTAATCTTATTCATTCCTATGTGGGCAGACTGTGGTAAACATGATCCTGAAATGAATGAAGAAATGGAGAAGGACAACATAGATTTACTGTCCGAGGAACTAAATTTACTGAGAAACGTATCTCATGATAACATAGAACACACCAAAGCATCCATACTAGAAGCAAGGAAGACATCTTCTCAATACCAAAAGGAAGCAGAGAAGTGCAATACAGGAATGGAAACATGTGAAGAAGCAAGAGAGAAGGCTGAAGCAGCGCTAATAGCTGAGCGTAAGCTATCAGAATTGTGGGAGAGACGAGCTCATGAACATGGGTGGAAGGAACAGAGAAGATCATACTTGTAAACTTGGGGGGAAGGATACGAGAGGAAGTGCACTCATGATCAAAGCCTTTTTGGTTTTCCTCTCCCCTGCCATCCCCCCCCCCCCCACCCCCAACAAAAAAAAAATCTTGTTAGGAAGGTAGATTGTCCGTATGCCTGTATATTTGAGGCCCATGGATCAATTTTGTGCATGTAAAGTAGCTTTGGCTTTTTTTTTATTTGACCTTTTATTATTAGAGCTAGTTTCTCTACACCCATGGTGAAGAGAGAATCTCTTTGTCCACCCGATTTGACCCGTATATTGGACGGGAGAAGGGTATTTTGGATCTTGAACAATAGATATGGGAGTTAATACCCAATTATATAAACGATAAAGTTGTCTTAAAACTTGCTCCAAAGGACAGGTACTAAGGTAGAGATAAGCTTAATTATACACTTGAGAGAGTGTGATTTTTGAGGAGACAGTCTGATCAGTGTTTTCACCCTCCATTTGAGGAGGGTAATGAAAAACACATTAAAATGGTTTTTCAAAGATTGTGAATGAATTTATGTATTTATAAAGTTTGTTTACACATATATCTTTATTTTTTTTTTTATAGTCTTTTTCAATGGTCTACCAGTTATAGAAAAACTTATATTTCATTACCTAAATTTACTACTACCAATAGGAAGAGAGGGTATTTTTTACTGATCAATTCAACCCTTATTTTTTTTGTTTGGGAGAAGTATCTCTAAGCTCTGCACGCCACACCAACAGCTCCTCTCTCTATCTCTAACCTCCTGACACTCTCTCTCCTTCTCCCCCCCCCCCCAAAAAAAAGGACTAATTTGGTATTCGTATACATGGATGGCTTTGAGAATTTAGATGAGAGGCATTGGAGTGACCTACTGTTAGGTACTTGATCGATATGTCAAAAGCTCTAGAGTTGATGGAACGCATTAAATCAAGCTCTTTAACCTATCTCATACTAGGCTGGCCTAATGTAATGCTCATACACTAGATCAAACCCCATTAGACACATAATACTTACACTTTCCTCTTGATATGAGACTTTTCAACAAACTCTTGGTTCACAAACAATGAATAAAACCAAAACTGAGCACCTAAAAGAAAATGGAAAATTTTCATTACCTAGGGTAAAGAGAGAATTATGATGTAACCATATGATTGGACTCTTGGGTAGATGAGTTTCATCAGTTACTCCCGCATCCTATTGTACGAAGTCGAAAATACCCTTCCCTAGTCTAATCCAAGGGTGAGATACTTTTCTTCTATTATTCTAAGAGCACACATGACAACATTTATTAAAGCCATCTCTTGAACTTGATCGT
Organism: Telopea speciosissima; assembly: GCF_018873765.1. NCBI lineage: Eukaryota > Viridiplantae > Streptophyta > Magnoliopsida > Proteales > Proteaceae > Telopea > Telopea speciosissima. The sequence continues at coordinate 30,965,402 of NC_057922.1, read as the reverse complement.
TGCAATGATTTTAATCAGAGTGCAGTATTCCCTTGTTGAAATACCATTTGTTTCTTGTTCAGTTGATTCATCTATGCCAGAGAAATCAACTACTATTCATTTAGGTGGGAACCAAGGTGGCTCCTCCTCTATATACAGTAGGCCAGCCTAGTTTACTAGAACTGAAGAATGAGAGGATAGCTAATCAAGCCCAGGTTTATGAATCCTTGAGGGCACTTGGTACTGTTCTGGATGAGCTTGACGGGTTGCCGTGTGAAGAAGAACATGATTAGCTTGATTAGCTAGGTATATGAAAATCCACCTTTACCAACTTTTTAGAGAGAAGTCCTCCATGCTAGTGTTGTGGTTGATCAGGGCCATTATGTTTATTAAACATTCGTGTATGGTCATTCTGCCTACACATTCTTGCTTGTCTTTTCAGGTTTGTGCTCATTCTAGCTTCATTCCAGCTACACCTGAGGGGGGAGTTTTGGGAATAATCCTACATCTGATTATTATAGGCCAGAACTTGGATGTGTCTTCGACTCTATATACCGTTGGACTATCTCCACCTAACAGCTTAAGCTTTTTTTAACATATATACTTGACAAGTACCTTCAAAGGATGAATATTAAGCCAAATGATATACCTCGGGTTCTTGAGAGGTATACAAAAGTATTACGGTAACAAAAAAGAGAGAATGGTGGATTTCTAGGCAGATTTCTACAGATATTGGGAATGGGAATTGGTTGGGTGATCAAGTCTTTTGTGGAGTGCCTTAAAAATGAATTTTCTCAAACTACGATAAAAGAAAGATGGATTCCTTCATCGATAGTTCACCATTTGCCTTGGACCTTGGATGGATGCTTACGAACAATGAAGAACATTTTGGACTTTCAATAAAGGACAAAGTTTTTCTCTAACCATAAGAGGACGTTTCATCCATCATCCTTTCACAACCCCTCCTATGGTTTTAGTATGTTCCAAAATACCCTCCCAATACCCATTCCCGCTTTCTCCGCTCCTTCATGAATGGGATCCCATTCACCGTGGGTGGAGGGGAACTTCGTCCTTCAATAAATAAAGGGAGAAGAATAATAATACTCCTAGATTGGTTGTAATAATTAATGATTTGATGCCTCCTTCTTTTGGGATTTTGTGGAAATCATTGATATCTATCTTATTATAATGTGGCTCATGTTTAGTGATTGATCATCTACTCAATCATTCAAAACCTTAGCCTTAGTATATTTCGTTGGTTGTCATCGTGTCTGCACACCCAGGCTTGCCTTGGCAGTTTGGCACTATTAGCTTAAGAGCATGCCCATCTGGTGCATGACTTGCACCACCAGCCCATCCCGTAAGGACGGCCCCCTTGGGCGCCCAATCCCATCTTTTGGCCCCATTAGTGGATTTTGTAGAACCAAAAAGCAAAAAAAAAAAAAAAACTCAATTCAACATTATATCAATTCAATAGGAATGGTGGATTGGCAATATGAATCTTTTTTCTTCAATCAATTCTATTCAAAGTCATACATGTCACAAACAGAAAGTGAATTTTCTTCTCATAAATAGGTCTGAGGCTTATCAATGTCGTAATGTTGCTTCCCCTCCCTCCTTTGTCTTCTTAACCCTCGGGTATGGCTGTACTATCTGGCATCTTGCTTCTTCGCCAAAATTGTTGTGACCTTTTTATATGATGTCTTTGGGGAGTCCACTGTCTTTCCACTCCTTACCTCGTACTTGGTGCAAAGGTTCCCTTTAGGCCCACATTCCTCTTTAGGGGTTTTTTCCTGTTCTTTCTCTTTTGGCCTTTGGCACTTCCTTCTTGTCCCTTTCCTCTTTTATCGCCCTCCCTCGGTTCTCATTGGTGCTCATATCACTTTCACCTGCTTTTTCTATGGCTTCTAAGGGAAAGAAATCTGTTGAATGTGGGGCATCCACCACCTCGAGACAAAGGCCACCAAACCGCAACCTTGAAGACGTCAAAGCTCTATCTCAACAATCGGGACCTCAAGCCCTCCACATGCACTCTTCCAAGACTCTGAAATCTGAGAGACCAAAACCACCGGCTGATCTCAAGGCTCCAATTTTTGGCAGTGTTATTGGAAGTTTTACTCCATCTGAAGACCATCTGGGGAATTTTTTGGTTAATATCTGGGGGAAGTTGGGTGCAACTGCTGTGTGGACCGAAGAGAAGGGACATTTCACAGTTGAATTTGCCTCTGTCGAGGATAGGGACCGCATTTACAATGCCTCTCCCTGGTGGTATGAAGAGCACTATCTTCATTTGTTGACTCTCAAGTTTAAATCACCGCTTTTCACCCACCAATTTGAACATCTTTTGGTTTGGGTTCATCGTCTTCGGTTACTGCCGACCTGTTTCACGAAGGACCTCATTATTGGTGCAATATCCACTCTCGGCTCCCCGTTGGATTTCGACCTTGATTGGGAAACAAACTTGCTTACACCCTATATTGCTCGAGTGAAACTTTCATTCCCAAAACGACAGGGCATCCAGCAGGAGGTGACGGTTTTCGATTCCACCGGTAATCCGTTTCAAGTTAAATTATCCTTTGAAGTTTTCTTTTTTTGTTCTTGGTGTGGTCACCTTACCCATAAGTCTACTGATTGTTATGGCTGGATGGCCTCCAAACATAACCCCCCATCCAAAGAAGACCGTTGGATCCTTGAATTGTTCCCTGCAAACCCTGCTACTTCACTTACGCATGTCCTCGCCAAACCCCTTAGGCCAAATGTGTTCCCCTCTCTTGCACCTTCTTCAGTGGCTCCCAATCCATCGCCTAACACAACGCCTGTCACTCTTGCCTCACCACCCTCTGTCCCAGTATGTAACTATACCCTCTCCGGTGAGATTTCTTCTGCTGCTAGCCTGGATGTGTTCGTTGAGCTTCCACCGCTAGCAACTCCCATCCCAAACTTAACTACCCCAGTCATAACCCCTCCATCCGTGGCTACTGAACCTTACTAGCAGCCTGATCTTTGCCAACTGGATGGGGTGGGCACTTCAGCTGTTGACGGTTTTCTAGACTGTAACTCCCCAACATCCCTGTCTTCCCTTATCTCTGACCTATCCCCCCCCCCCTTCTTTTTTTTGAGCTCTTTATTTCCAACCCACCCACTTTAGCCCAACAACAAATTCTTGAAACTCTCCCTAACCCAAATCCGGACCCTTTATCTGCTAACCCTCCAATCTCAACCAGCCCCTCCCCAGACCTATTTCCAAACATACCACCCATTTCTCCTCCCTCAACCTCTAACACTAACTTGTTGACCAATCCTTTTTCCTTTACAAACCTACTTTACCATACCCACAACCACCTTCGAAACCTTTGTGCCCATCTTCCTTTTGCTACTTCGGCGTCACCCCCACCCCCATCCTCTATCTCATTACAACCCTGCTCCCTCACCTCTTGCTTCTGAGCGGCCTATTGTGGTCAAGATTTTTAAATGCTACCCTAGCTGTTGTAAGAAATACAAAGCAAAACGACCTCATCACTCCAAGGTGTCTGTCCTTCTTACCCCATCCATAGGGAAAATCTCGCCCCTTTCTTATAGTACTGAGAGTGGCACTATCCCTGCTAAATCTGCTTCACCACGGGAGTCCCCTGAACCGGGTCAAATTACCCTGTCCTCAAGTATGCTTGGTTCAACTTCAAGCTCCTCCAGTTCAAGCCTCAGTTGTCACAGGAGGAATAAGGCCAAAGCAAAGGGTAAGAGGCTTGCACCAAAAAAACATGCAAGATGTAAGAGGAAGAAACAAGAGGCAGGGCTTGATTGCCTTGGATCTGAAGACCAAGCTAAACTGGATATCATCCAGAATTTTTCATCCGATATCATTAAGCTGGTGGATTCTCTAGATGAACTCTCCAAGAAATTGAAATCATGGCTTTGTGAGGTCAAATCTGATAAGGAATTCCATATCTCTTCTCAAAAGAAAAGGTCAATTTTAATCTCTAAAAATATAGATGGGCGCCAGACAGTACACATCCAGTCCCGCGGTGACATTGATACTCCGTCAACTTCGGTAATACACTATAACCCCTATAAAGCTCTCTCTTCTTTTTTAAGTGTCTTTACAGCATTGCTTTTGTGTTGTTGTTTTTTCCTACATACCTTGAATGCAAAATCTGCTTCTAGATGAAAATTTGTAGTTGGAATATTCGTGGTTTAAAATCTAAAACTTCTTGTACATACTTAAAACACTTCCTTTCTAAATACAAACTAGATATTGTTTTCTTGTGTGAAACCAAACTGTTGTCCCCTGACTTTAAGGTCATGCCCAAGACCTTTCAACATTTTCAATCTCTGGGATTCCAAAGTAGTGATGGATCTCAAGGTTTTGGGGGGGGGGGGGGGTTTGGGTCTTAGGGAGGTGTGATATCCCAGTCACACAAACTCTGGTTTTTGATAGATTCATTGCACTTTTTATCTCTGATAATTCTCTTGGCATATCTTGGTGCTTAGTTTGTATCTATGCCCCCCCCCAACCCTAACTCCATTTACCTTTTTGGGGCACTCTCTGTTCTTTCCTTAACACCCTTTCTTGTCCTTTCACTCTAATTGGGGATTTCAATGAGATCCTCGCCCAAGAGGATAAATTTGGCGGGCTAGCTTTCCATTCTAAATCCACCAGTGCAGAAAAACTTAGTTCCATCTTTTTTGACTACTGCCTGGACGAGCTAGGACCTCTCTCCAATTGGTTTACCTGGAGGAACAAACGTAAACCTCCCAACTGTATTTTGGAACATCTTGATCGTTGTTTGGTTAATAAAGCCTGGGCAACCCTTTACCCACTCGCCACTCTACAACTCCTACCGGCCTTGGGTCAGATCACAACCCCCTCCTCCTAGATGCCGACCCACCTATTAAATCATTCAAAAAACTCTTTCACTTCCAAGCGGCCTGGATCTCTCATCCTGACTTTAATCGCTTTGTTACCTATGCTTGGACAACCTTTGCTTCTCCAAACCTCATGGTAAAAATCAATGCTACCACCCACCTGTTGAAAAAATGGAACTCTGATGTATTCGGTCGAATTGATTCCCTTAAGTCTGAGATCACAACCAGGATCTTTGAACTCGAGGCCTTACCCCCCTCTGAGGATATCTCTCACTCACTTAGTGAGGCTTACTCCCACTTATCTAGGATTCTCAATGCTGAAGAAATTTTTTGGTTCCAAAAATCAAGGGAGAAGTACATGGTACTTAGTGACAGAAATACCAAGTTTTTCCATGCGGTAGCAAACCAGAACCTTAAATCCAACCGTATTGTTACCCTAAAGGACCCTGATGGCCATTTAATTACCAGTCCACTGGCAATGGCTCGCCTTTTTGCTTCACATTTCCAATCCATTATGACCACCTCTGCTCCTCTTAATCCTTCCTTTGTGGAATGTCTCTTTGACCCCCTGCATGCTACCCCTACTCTTACTTCTTTAACATCAGTTCCAACCCCTGATGAAGTAAAGAGTGCAGCATTCAATATTGGAGCCTACAAATCACCAGGGTTTGATGGGCTCTCTGCGGGTTTTTACCATACTTTCTGGGACCTCATCCAACCTGACATCATCCTTTTTATCCAACAATTTTTTCAAGAGGGTTCCCTCCCACCTGGCATAAACCATACTCTCATTGCTTTGGTCCCCAAGAAGAACTCTTGTACTAAGGTAGAGGATTACTGCCCCATTAGCCTCTGCAATGTCTCATATAAAATTATCACTAAATCCTCGCAATAGATTGAAAGCTCTCCTTCCCCTTTTCATATCCCTGACCCAATCTGCTTTCATCAAAGGCCGATAGATTACTGATAACACCATTATCGCCCATGAATTCTTTCATTTCTTAAGGAAAAAAGGAAAAGGGAAAACTGGGTTCTTGGCCTTAAAGCTTGATATGTCAAAAGCCTATGACAGGGTTGAGTGGGATTTTCTCTTGGCCCTTTTTAAATTCCTGGGATTTGACTAACACTGGAATCATTTACTGTCTACCATTCTGCATTGTACCTTCTCCATCAAACTCCAAGGTAGCTCTTTTGATTTCTTTGAACCGTCCCGTGGGCTACACCAGGGATGCCCTCTTAGTCCCTACTTTTTTTTTTCTCACAATGGAGTGCCTCTCACGGTTATTACAAACTTAAAGGTAATTGAACTTGTTCAAGGGTATAAAAATCTCTAGGGCTGTTCCTGAAATCACACATCTTTCTTTGCTGATGATACTCTTTTATTCTGTCAAGCAACTTTGTCTGATGTACATACCCTTAAAGCAGTTTTGAATTTTTTTGAGTCCCTTTATGGCCAACAGCTCAACCTGGCTAAGAGTAGCATCTCTTTTAGCAAGAACACCCCCTTGAACCTAAGAAAGGAGATTTGTAAAGCCCTTGATATAACTGAAATGAGTGAAGAGTCTAAGTACTTGGGTACCACCTTGTTTCCTAGCCGCTCCAAAACTCGAACTCTCTCACCCATTATTTCACGTATTCAAAACAAGTTATCAGACTAGAAAGGGAAGTTCCTTTCCCAGGCTGGTCGCCTAACTCTCATCAAATCTGTTCTACACTCTATACCTACTTATCATATGTCTTGTTTCCTTTTCCCTAAGTCAATTTGCTCCAAACTCGATTCTATTAGCTCCAAATTATGGAATGGTGGGAATTTGGGAAATAGGAACTTATCTCTTATTTCCTGGGAGTCTATTTGTAGGCCCAAATTACTAGGGGGGGTTAGGTATCCGCACCCATTGGGATCACAACAGGGCACTCATCCTCAAACTTTGCTGGCGCTTGCTTACTGAACCCAATGCCTTATGGGCTAGATTGCTCAAAGCTAGATACTTCTATAAGCAGTCCCTTCTTAACTCAAGTGCCAATTTGAGGAGTGGATCGTGGACATGGAATAGTATTTGTGCTGTCATCCCAATCTTACGAGGTTTGATCCGCTGGAGGATTGGTGATGGATCAAATGTTCTTCTCTGGGACGAACCTTGGGTTCCCTCCGTCTTTTTTATTTCCCTAAAACAGGTGGTATCACCCAATCCACTATTTCGGACTGTGAATGAGCTTCTTGTCAACTGAGAGTGGAATCAACCTCTACTTGCCTCCCTCTTCCCCCAGTCTATCTGTTCTGCTATTGTCTCCATCCCACTTTCCACCACTCCTTTCACCGATCATGTCTTCTCACATTTGTCTAAATCAGGCACTCTAACTACCAAAAACTGGTGACTGTTTTGGCAACCCAAGCTTCATTACCTACTGACACGATGTTCAAACCTCTATGGCGCAAACTGTGGAGGTTAAAAATTCCTCCAAAGTCCAGTTTATTTCTCTGGAGGTTTATTCATGATGGAATCCCCACACTTTCAAAATTGTTTTGGCAAGAGCACACTGATTTATGTTGCCCTTTCTGTTTGATAGACTATGAATCTCCATGGCATCTCTTTTTTTCTTGTGCTTTTACTAAAAGAATTTGGGCTACGGGCCCACTGGGTCTCCGGACTGAGCACATCACGGGTACCTCACCAATGGAGGCCCTGCACAACCTGTTACAAACTTGTAGTACAATCAACCCTGATGATACCCATGTCCTATGCATCATATGCATCACCTTAAATTTCATCTGGATTCACAGGAACCAAATTGTCTTTGAAAACAAATCCCCCAACCCCAACCACATCATGCATAATATCATGAGATGGGTTAACGATTTACAACTCCTACCACCATTGATACAAGATCTATCACTCACCCAAACCCTCACCCCGCAATCACCACATAACACCCCCCTCCCTAAATCTTTTTACTTGAATTTGGGCACAAAGGACACCTGTGTGCTTATCTCGGATGGCAGTTTTTGTCACTCAAACTCCTATGGGGGATGGCGCTTCTTGATTATTCATAACAAAGAGTTGTTTGCTTCGTCTATGAATTGTGGTCCTATAGGGTCAGCCCAAGAGGCGGAATTTCGAGGACTCAAAGCAAGGCTCCAAAAGTCACTTTCACTGGACTGTAAAGAAGTAGTAGTTTGGACCGATTCCCTGGAGTTGAAGAACTGGCTTGAGTGCCCGATGGAACTCCCTTGGCCATACAATCTATATACTTGGTTATTTGATATCTCCCACATACTTTCATCCCTCCGGTCTATAATAATTTTAATACAAGCTAGACTTTATATTGATCCAGTAGATAGACTTTCAAGACATGCTAGAACTACTAGGTCTTCCTCGGACAATCTTATTGCACATGTAAGTATTATGTTTACAGAGTAAAGGTAGTTTTAATTCTTCACCAAAAAAAAAAAAAAAAAGTCATACTTGTCACTAGTCCTAGTCTATACATGTCTTTTTTCACCATTTTTCCTAGAGTTATTTTAGATTTACACCTTGTTCGATTCTATTTTTATCACTCATCCATCCATGGTTCGAGGAATTGGGCTTAGATCAGTGAAATTAGCCAATTCAAATCAAAATTGATTGCGGTTGACTCCAATTCCAACCGATTCAAAATAGGGTTTTCAGGGGTTTTTCTTACCAATTCATGCCGAGTTAGATCAAACTCGATAGGCAACCAATTCCGATTACTCGAACCTTGCATCCATCACACCATTTAGTTTTTTGATAATATAATACAAAGTTACAAACTATATATACTACTTAATATATAAGCAACGTTGGCCCTACGGGCTGGGAGAGGAAAACAATCATTGTGTTTGGTATGTATTCTCAGAATAGATTATGATAGAGATAAATATTGACTACTCATAAATAGTTGACACGAGACATGAGGATACATGTCGAGTATCTTAGTCAATTCACAAGATCTACTACATTCCGTATTATACTAAAATTCTTCTTCTTGAGGACTCAAAGCACAACCTCCTAATAGGTATCATAGTCCGATTTTCCCTGTTAGACTGTCCATGATCGTCTCCTATCAAGATTCACCTTCCTTATGAAGACAACCTACCATTGTAGTAATCAGAGCACAACCTCCTAACAAGTATCTATATATCACCCTATAAATACAGAGGCAAAGGTATCTATGTATCACCCTATAAATACAGAGGCAAAGGTATCTATGTATCACCCCATAAATATAGAGGCAAACATCCATGTGCAGGATCGAATAACTTTCATCCTCTTACGCCATTAATCTGCAAATTTGTATTGGTTTGTCTTCGGAATTGACTTAAGCATCAGAGAGTCTCCCCCTCCCCTAGAGTTCCTTTCGGTGCTCTCTTATACTCTTTTGTTTCTCGAATCTACAGGGACACCTGTCCACGTGTCATCTTGGTCAGTATTCGGCCGCAACAGATTCTAAGTTTAGAATGCATTTTGAAACCAATTCTTCTCTATTTTCTTTCTTCCAAAATATGTTATAGACATAAAATCTACTAGAATAATGCAGACCAAACACAACCTAGCATTTCCCTTTCCCTTATTCTACTCGTTAAGTGGGTCCACTACCTTAATAGGGAAAGCTAAGCCAAAGAGGAAAAAGATAAAAGAAAGAACCGGGAACCACACGTGCATGCGTCCTTTAATTATTCGACTTTAATGGATTATTATGGATGACAACACATTTACCCAAAAAAATTAAAAAGATGACAACACTAGAGTACAGCTTTGGCCTTTAGGATGTAAAGTGAGAAAATGAGATCTAATCCCTAAATAAATCCAATCAAAGGGACCTAATTGGCCAGTGGCCAGTAGATCGAGTTAGAGCTCTCCTCTTATATATATCAATGACGTGGCCTACTATAATCTGTACATCAAACGGGTCCCACTCCCATTTGAAGCTATTTCATGCTACAATTAAGCAATGCGCAACACTAGATCACCACTCCCCGACCCATTAGCTGCTTAACCACTATAGCAGCATCATCAGACTTAAAAGAAAAATAAATAAACAAATAAAAAGAGGTGTTCTTTAAGGTCAGATAAGATTAAGCATGAAGGAAAGCATATAAGGGATAAAAGAGGTTTAAAGAGTAGAAAAGGAGAATGAAAAGCAGCAAAGTGGAGCTTATATAGGATCTTAAGTATTTTCATATTGATTGGTGTGGCCTTTTTTTGCTCTCTTCAAAGGCATTATTTTTTTTCTTTTAAACTCCCCATTATTTAGGAGATAATGTTTCTATCATTTAATCTATTCCCACGCTTTTCCTTGGAAAGGATTGTAGAGTATGGTAACATGCACCCTGCCCTTAAAAAGAAAGACATCTCTCTCTCTCTCTCTCTCTCTCTCTCTTAAATCCATTTTCATTTGCGAACTATTTTTCTTGGTGAAATTCATTTGAGAACTATTGTGTATATTCAAGTGGAGAAAAGTTCTAATTATGAGGATTCTATTGAAGTTTTGGCATCAATTTTATTTTTTCATATTAAAGGGATTTTTTTATTGACAACTCTTAAGGTGTCAAACATATATATATTTTTTGTTGCCCTTCTAATATTATACATCTATTTTTTTCAATGAGGGTAAAATTCTATCATTTTACCCTATAAACAAAAAGTGTGAAAAAAACTAGTAACTCTTGACAATAAGTCAATAATATAATTGTAAGGGAAAAAGAATGTTGTTTGGTCGCGTGGTTCTTGCACTAAGACACAGGAGTGTGTGTGAATTTATTGTTCCACACCTGTCAAAAATCCCATCCAGGGAGATGTGTTTGTGCGCGCTGGTGTAAGGGCTACACAACCAAACAACGATCTCTTGCCCTAATTGTAAATATACTTTTAAATTATTTTTGAAAATAATTTTTTACTCTTGATTTAAAGAACTTTTGAGAACAAGACAATGGGCAATCAAAAGAAAATTACATGTTCTAAATACACCTATGATGTGTCATTAAAACAATATTAGCAAATAAAATAGAGAATGGGAAAAGGCTCTCTAAGCCTAAGGCGTACTCTTGCCTCCTCACATTTATTATTTTAATTATTTTTTTTAAGAAAAAAAAAATAATGTGAGAGGGTGTAGAGTACCTTGCTTGCTCAGAAAACCTTCTCCCATAGAGAATATAGTATATCCCAAAGTAGAGAATATGGTTATGTACGGTAGCTTGGTAATGTGCTCAAACAAAGTAGAGAATATAGTAAACCTCAATACAAAATAAAGAAGGTGTATGGTAGGGAATGTTCTTTAAACATTCTGCCTAATTTTTTCCACTTTTATCCACCAAACGTTATTATGATTTTATTTATGAAATAGGAAAATGTTCTTTCGAAAGGGGGAATAAATATATATATATATATATTAAGGGAGTGGGTTCTCTGAGCAAGCCGCATAGGGGAGTATACCGATAAAGTGTGATAAAACAGTATCGTAGTTTACCAAAAAAATAAAGTAAAACATTATCGTACATAAGAAGACAACATGATCATTTTAAGTGAGGAGGAGAGAGAGACACACCAAGAGGCTAGCATATAAGGGTTATAAGCGGTTCTATTTCAAGTTAAATAGTTTGCTTTGGTTTGTTTCAAAGTGTAATAGAGAGGAACCAGAACCGTACCATTTATTAAATGATTCCAATTAAAGAAACCATTTATAAACAGTTTTGGGTTTTCAATTTGTGAACGAAATTCGATTTACCTATTTTAAATGGTTTTAGTCTTGATTCTGTTACAGATATGAGATGATAGGCTCATAAACGGTCCCGGTTAGTTAATTGTTCTTAAATGGTTTCTCGTTTTTAAACCTTTTTCTTAATTGTATATTTGTTTTAAATTCTAAGTGGACTTACCAAAATATGGAGACTTGATGTAAATGGTCTAATCCAATTTAATATTATCAATTTAATAGTTTGCATATAGTTCAAATCCGATAATTTGACGGTTTAAAATCAAATTGAACCATTTATTAAATAATTGCACATTTTACGAACTAAACCTGAACCATTTATTAAACAGTTTGATGATTTTCATTTAAACGAATTGATTTCGATAAATTGCTTCGATTTACATTTAATACCTTTATTAAAGTACCCTTGCCCCACAGCCTAGCAATCCTTTTCCCATGTTTTTTTACAATGCTTTTCTTTATATTAATGAAAATTTCTTCTTTTATTTCATGACAAGAATCAAATTGCATTGCTTCACTTGTTTGAGGCAATGATTCCATACTGATCCAAAAGTACATCCATAATTCAATTAGGCACCTTAACCATTTTGTTTATTTTTGGGTTTTCGGTGAAAGGGACATAAAAAGACTATGCTCAAATTCGAGAAACTGATCATTTTCATCTCTAGTCAAGTGAATCAAGTGATGGTATCATTGGTATGGGTATTTTTATCATCAAATTTTTATGGAAAAAACTAAAAAGAGGCATATTGACACTAAAGTGTGAAGGAATATATTCAGCTTTCACATAATGATCGATGGGATCTACATTGACACTCACTCTCTTCAATAAATATATAAATTTTTTATTTTATTTTTTAATAAAAAGAAGATTCATTGAAGAATAGAATATGTACAACTTAAAGTTTCATATTCGCAAAGATCATGAAGCCATAGAGTGAAATTTGGTCAATCTGTCAACCAAGACATCTAAAATACCATTCATAGCCCATGAAATACATTGAAAAGAAATAGAGCCAAAAGAAAAGGATAGTCTCCTAATATATGAAATTACAGCAGAAATTTCATAGGGTGGAATTCGATTATGGTCATAGATATAATTGATCACCTCCTAGTAATACGATTCTACTTGAAGTTGAGTCAAACTAGCAACCACAAATTCTACAAGAGCACATCGAATTGCAATAATTTCACCTTGAATCGCTGATCTAAAGTGACGTGGAGACCAGATCGCCTTCACCTAATAGCTCCTATGATCTCTGAAAATGAAACTTAGACCACCCTTTGAACTTCTATTTCCTAGCATTGCATTACAATTAACCTTATGATAACCAACTGGAGGAGTTGTGAACCCTCTATTTGACGATTCATCTCCTAACCCTACATTGATGGGGTTTTCCAATTTCCACTTGGCATCATGGGAAACCTCGCCCAAATTATATTTATTTATTTTTGGTACTCTTTCCTATCAAGTTTGAATAGGAAGAAAGGAGTTAGATAGGGATTGTATGTCATTTAGTGTTTATAAGATATAATTTGAGTTTTTAATATTATATATATATATATATAAACTTAGATGACTAGTGAATCTTTTACAATAGAAGAAAAGTTTTTCTGAGTAAGTTGGTGGATATACTAGCACCCCTCTCTCTCTCATGAAATGACTACTCAGCCCCCCTATTTATGAAAATGTTTATCTCCCCGTATTGGTGTCTTCCCTAACATCCCTTGGTAACCCTCTCCCATGACAAAATGGATTTTGAGAAATTTCCAACTTTTTTTGTTATCATTATATTTTTTTTTAAAACTTTTATATGGAAACTTAAAATTTAGTAAAAAGTAGGGGTTTAGAAAAAACTAGGCAATTAACAAATGTTTCCTTTATTTATTTTGTTAAAAAAAACAAGGAAGCATGGAACAAGATTGGAGTGAGAGAACGAGAGGGCAGAAGATTGGAGTGAGAGAAAGAGAGGTGCCCATAAACTTCTTTTTATATTTACTAAGTGGCATGTGCAATATTCATATATATGATGACTTCATGTCTTCATGTTCCTAGATTATATTAGCTATATAATATAGATCAAAGAAGGGTTGGGAAATTAAAAAAGAAAAAAAAAAAAGAAAAAAAAAACAAATCTTACTCTATTGATTCTCTCGATACACATTATGGACTATGGATTATGGATGGTCTAGTTACTATCTTAATAATGTATGGGTGTGGCTCTGCGTGCGATTTCCAAGTATCATAATCACTAGAATATTGTTAGTGCTTTAGGTGGATTTGGAACCACTAAAATGTTATACTTCATTGTTCCATATTTCTAAAGACTCATGAGACCATGGACCATCATAACAATAAATATTTACCTACATTTCAATTGGTATTAATTATATAATGTTTAAGGGGTTTTTTTTTATTTTTTTATTTTTTATTTTTTATGAGAAGAGAATTTCTTCATCAATGGTGATGGGACAATATGATTGAATTCTAAGCTCATCATTACTGCTCACCCTCTATTGTTCATGGTCTGAAATACTCTTTGTAGTCCAATCAAATGGGGTGGATACAAAAATTTCTCTACACCATGGATAAAGAGAAACTGATACCACAGAGATTGTTTGATACGACAATGTGTTTAATCGACAATAAAATAGCCTTTTGATGGGCTTTAGTTAAATCAAATGCAATCCAATTGGCCCTGATCCAAATTGGTTCTCACCTTGATTTAAGGTGAACAAGGGTGAGGCATCATAGTAAGGGAAGGAAACTAAATCAGTTGAAAAAAAAAGCAATAGCTAGTAAGAGGAGGCCGGATTTCTCTATCAGTTTTCTACCGAGTTGGTTAGGTGATAAATTAAAAAATTTTAAAAATCTAAAAAAATGGCAGAAAAGTTAAAAATCTAAAAAATTTGTCAGCACATGCAATTTATATGGTTGAATTTAATTTTGTAAATTTGCATTTACTATATATATGCCCTTGAACACATGTCTTATACTCTTGTCTATATAGCAATTAGAATTATCATAGTTATAGAAGAAGACTTCTTTATATGAACACTAGACTATGCAAAATCCTTTTTGTCATTTTTTTTATGATAAAGCAAATTGGAATTTGGAAACATCATAAAAATTTGGGAAATTTTTTTTAGCATCGTCAGTGCATGAAAAGTACAGTCATAAAATGGTTTTAAATGTCTCCCCTTACAAAATGAGGTCGATAATACCCTTGTATTGTTTTTGGATACCCTGTGGAGACCATCTGAACCCCTCAGTCAAGGGATTCTCCATTGATCATGGGTGTGGGAAAACTTTGTCCTAGGAATTTTAATGTACAAGTTATAAGTGCATTGGTCTATTGTTTTGGGGGGGGGGGGGGTGTTACCTCCATGTCCACGATTGGTATAAGAATAGGCTTCAAATCCCACCTTATTGAAAGAATTTGCTCCATCAAAATCCAAATAATTTCTATAAAAAATCAAATCAAATCAAATTCTCCATTAGAATTGATCAATCTCATTATAAAAAAGATTGCATTTTAGTATTTTTGCATCGGTTGTGGAAAGGAATCTCCACATTTATTTTCATTGGTACCAACAGATTTCATCAGGAAAGGGTAATTTTGACTGTTTCAATAGGAATGGAAATATAATAACCCAAGAATCCAATCAGTGGAAAAAAGATTTCTCTACTTAAAGAAAAACATATTCCACAGTTTTCTAGGTTTATTTTCAGGTTCCAGCCAGTTAAAAAACAAAAAATCCCTTTTCGGCATTGGTGATTGAATGTTTTTGGGAAATATTACATGATTAGTCACTTTTTGGGGGTTTACACTTACAAAACTACACAATCACTTTTTGTTAAGTCTGAACTTGAATCGATCCGAATTGAATTTAATATGGTTAAATCCTGAATTAAAAAATATCTTCATAATTCGGTTCAGTTTGGATCCGGATCTACCCACTAAACTGCAGATCTAACCGAATCCAAACTAAATACCCAACTTAAAAGTTGACTTAAAACCCTAATAGTTTATTAGGTTTAGAATTTTAATGGTTTAAGACTCTAAGTTGATGGTTAACCCTTAGTGCTTTAAAGCCTAGACTCACTTACCCCTTAGTCATTACGTCTTACTAAGTACGGATTTCTTTACGATCACGACTTCTTCTGTAATTCTTCAATTTTTCACCTTTTTCTCTTTACCACTTCCTCTTCTCTGTATCAAATAGTGTTGCAACGACTTCATAGTCAATTCTCCATCTTAAAAAATCTTGCAATTTGAAGCTCCATGCAAGTTGGAGTCAATCTCTCTATAAGCTTCTTTTGTGATCATGAGTCTTGAACGAACACAATAAAGGCAGAAGGTAGAGCTTGTGGGATCATCCTTTTCGTTCTCTGTTTTCTCTCCTCCATTGGTCTTACTGCATTGTTCCAAGGCAAGCAAAGGCTGCAATGTTGTGTGTTGAAGGTGTAGAAATAATGGTCTCTCTCTCTCCATTAGTGTTTTTTTTATTATATAGTAACTAGATAAGAACAGAATTGTAACTGATCTGAGACTTGGTTCAGATCTGGATCCCACTACCACTATTTAAAACCAAACCAAATATCCAAATTGACACCCTTAAATGAGACCCTTTTAAGTAAGAACTTGAGTTGAAAAATAAAAGAGACTGATAGGGAGGAGAGAAATGATGATCGAAGCTCTTGTTAGACGGCAATGATTTACTTTAATTAAAAAGAGAATCTCTGTCCCACTTTACATCAATAGGGATTTTATTTTTTTGGGTGAAAACCCAATAGGGACATAATATACATTTGAAGGGGAAAAGAAAGCCACCTGGTCACGTTGCTCATGCACAGTGCACCTAAACTATACCACCTTGCCTCATGGAAATTAAGTACATTCAGCCCTCATAGAAAGGCAAAAATTCAGTCCAAGTTGATACTTGTGTGCATTCTCCCATTGGCCAACGTGCATATGCAAACTCTAGAGACTCATTTGAATGATGAAACGGCAAATTATCATGCCTCGAAGGACGGACGAAATTTTGCTGTAACCGGGATTTACAGCCAAAGAAATGGAATCTGGGTATTTTCTTTCGATAATACAAAAACTTTTTTTGGGTAGAAGATAATACAAAATATTTGTGAATCAGAGAAAATGATTTGAAAAAAAAAAAAACCGAGAAAATTATTTACTTCATTACTTTTGTAGCTCGGGTTGCAGGAACCGGTAGCAGCAAATTTTTTCCTGATAAAGAAATGTCTTAAGAATGAGAGAGAGAGAGAGAGACTGTGTGTGTGTGGATGTTTGAGTTCAGATAATTGAAAATAATATTTGAAAACTTTCCATCAAAGATAAGCCCATTTCACAGTGTTTCAGGTGGGGAAGGGAGAGACCCACAAGCAGGATCACAATGTAATGTTTATGACACACACCAAGTCAGCAAAGTGATTCTGTGATCATTGCTTGCTAGCTATTCAAATCTTGTATGTTTCAGTTCAGAGAATTGAATATAAAAAGTGAAAAACTTCCCATCAAAGAAAAGCCCCATTTCGGTTCACAGTGTATGAAACACACAAAGCGATTCTGAGAGCATTGCTTTTTGCTTGCTAGGTATTGAAATCTTATCTTGTATGTTTCAGGTCTGAGAATTGAAAATAAAAAGTGAAAACCTCCCCTCAAAGAAAAGCTCCATTTCGGATCACAGTGTATGACACACACAAAGTGATTCTGAGAGCATTGCTTGCTAGATATTCAAATATTGTCCCTTTCTTACTGTTTGGGCCTTATTCTCTCTTGCACCGTTCTTGTTTCTTGGAACATGGGCTTTCTGCAGAGTGTCTCATGTCATCATCATCATCCTAACCCCTTTTCGACGTGTTGCTGCGGTATAAGGTCCTTTTTGTTTTCTTGATTTTGGCGTCAAATCTTCTGCTCTTGGACATGATCCTGCGTGGAGGAAAGCACAAACTTTTAAGCACTCCAACGTCTCCTCTCGGTGAAAACCCATCACTGGTTCAGTGAAAACCTTTCAATCTTCCTGTTTAGGGTTCTCTCAGTTTTCCTGTTTAGCGCTATTTTGAGATGGAAACTTTTGATTAATTTCTGCGAAATAGCTTCCTTCTCCCAAGTCTCAATTA
The DNA here is from genome assembly GCF_018873765.1 of Telopea speciosissima. Lineage (NCBI taxonomy): Eukaryota > Viridiplantae > Streptophyta > Magnoliopsida > Proteales > Proteaceae > Telopea > Telopea speciosissima. The sequence continues at coordinate 30,947,686 of NC_057922.1, read as the reverse complement.
AAGCCCAGACCACAATCGTCTTCTGAAGCCGAAATTATCTCCCAGTCTCCAATTTCTTTTCTCTTCTTCCATCACTTGGGTTCTTCGTAAGAAGAAAAAGAACGTTCTTTGAAGTTTAAACGCTACATTGCCATTTGTGGAGAACCGGTTTCACCGCTCTCACCATAACTTGAAATCATTACTGGGTTTAGTGCTGTCCTTGACCTTTGCTTCACTTACTGGGATTATTTCAGAACTTTTATCTCATATATTCTTCCTCTTCTTCAAACATGGGTTGTGTCCACGGGAAGTGCTGTGGCCGCAATCCATCTTCATCCAATCGCGATATCCGAGATTTTCGTGACTCAGGTCCGTGCAGTAGCAACGGCGTCCATGTTCTCGGGAATTATCGACACATACTCACCGAGAGATCATTGGAGCTTGCTCCTGTGCCTTCCCACAACTTCCAATTAGAGTATTCATCCCTCACGCAACGAGGCTACTACCCGGACCAACCTGACAAAGAAAACCAAGATAGTTTCTGCATCAAAACCCAAGTCCAAGGTAACCCAAATCTCCATTTCTTTGGTGTCTACGATGGGCACGGCCACTTTGGCACCAAATGTTCTCACTTTGTTAAAAATAGGCTGATAGAGATCCTCTCTGAGGATTCAGCATTGTCAGAAGATCCTGTTAAGGCATATAATTCTGCAATCCTAGCTACAAATTCCGAACTTCACAATTGTGAAATAGACGATTCAATGAGTGGTACCACTGCAATTACCGTTTTTGTCCGTGGGGACACCCTTTTTGTTGCAAATGTGGGTGACTCAAGGGCCGTAATTGCTGTTAAGAGTGGAAATCGTGTTGTCGCTGAGGACCTCTCTCACGACCAGACACCATTTAGGAAAGATGAATGTGAGAGAGTGAAGCTTTGTGGGGCTAGGGTTTTGAATATATCTCAGCTGGAAGGTGACACTGATCCTGAAATTCAGAACTGGGGGGATGATGATAGTAGTTGTTTTGATCCCCCAAGGCTTTGGATGCCGAATGGGTTGTACCCTGGAACCGCATTTACAAGGAGCGTCGGTGATAGTACAGCCGAGAAGATTGGTGTGATTGCTGCTCCTGAGGTCTCAGTTGTTCAACTCACACCTAATCATTTGTTCTTTGTAATTGCTAGTGATGGAGTTTTTGAGTTCCTCTCTAGCCAAACCGTTGTCAATATGGTAAGCCCCTTGATCACTTCTTGATAGGAGTAAAGGAGTTTTTGTTCTCTCTCTCTCTCTCTCTCTCTTTTTCTTTTTTCTTCTCTTTTTTTTTTTTGGGGGGGGGGGGGGAGTTGGGGATAAGCAGGAGTTAAGGATTTCTCTATGGGTTCTTTTACTGTTTGGGTTTTGGATATTTAGTCATCTTATTGATGCTATTTCCATGCAATTGTTTTTTAGTTTTTCCTTGTGAAACTCATTTTGTGATATTATCATTCTTCTTTTTATTCGGATTCTTGATGACTTTTCTATCTCAATTGTACATCTGTGAACTGAAAGGGAAAAAGGAAGGGGAAAGAAAAAAAAATTTATATCAGTTATCAATGGTTGTAAGTTGCAAATTTTTCTGTAAGTTGTCACTTGCCCTTTTATCTTTTCTGCTTTCTTTCTCTAATTGGTTAAACCCCAATCAAGTAATAAATTCACAAAATTCAAAGAAATGGATTGAAATTATAGAAATAGTCATTAAAATTCACTTCTAGATCACCAAATCAACAAGAAATAGATGGGAGTTCATAAAGGCAAAATGCATAAAAAAATCTTCTGCATTGATAAAAACTCAGTTTTTATTGTGAATACTAATACATCATACAAAGGTAGGGTGAAAACTTAATATAAGGTAGTCATTTTATAGAAATTTATTGATACATGTGACTTTATGTGGTGTTAGTCTGGCTGCAAAACTTAATATAAGATACTCATTTTATAAAAATTTATTGATACATGCGACTTATGTGGTGTTATACTTTACAATAACTATTTCTGGTGTCCGTAGTTGGCTTGCTTTGGCATTACCAACTCCACCAGCATCCAATCTTAAAGCTCTTTAATCCTTCCTTCTTCAGTTTATTTATTTATTTTTTAAATAAGCTCCTGCTTTAGTATCTAAATTGTATAGTCTTCATGCACATTGACATGGATAACTTGTATGGTCTAATATTACAAAAGTGGATTAGCTGATTGAAAATTTGGCGAAGGCTTCTCTTCTGAAACTATGTAAGACATGAAGTTGAGTGGCTATCAAGAAAAGTGGTACAAATGTTCTTTATGCTGCCTTTGGTTTGGTATCTTTTTCTATTTCTGGGGCTTATTTTTATTGTGTTCATTCTGTTACCTTTTCCTGTCTGTTCCATGTGTTAAACCAGTCACTTTTCAAGCCTAGTCGATATGTGTGTTTGAGGGGGGGGGGGGGGTATCCTGTTCCTAGAAGCGAAGTGCAAAACAGGGTGTGTCATGGGGTGATGTTGACTAGGGCAATCCACATGTGCCTATTCCAGAGGGTCTCCAATAATTTGGACTGCCTAGATTGACCATATCAGCCCTTCATGTGACCGTTGAAGTTATTCATGGACGTTACTTGCTATAGTTCATTATTCTCTTATGGTGAATACCCAAATAACCAAAGAGACTAATCCACAGTTTACATTGTGGATTGCTTTTACTTTCTGTACTATTTCCTCTGCTCTGTCTTCATTCTTGATGATCAAGAGGTTCCACATACTTTGTGCCTGGGAAATCCATTTCCATCAAAATTCCTTTTCAGTTTTCATAAGAAGAATTTTTTACTCAGAAAATTTTTGAGATGATGATAATTTATGGTGATGGTGTTTATAAGAGTGAATTATTTTCTGTGTCATTTTATTCATCCTTTACTGACCCCCCCCCATCTATTGTTGCATTAGTTTTATTTAAAGGAAGTGGATTTATCTGCCGCTGTTTAAGTATTTTGGCAATTTCCGAAGGGAAGGGCAGGAGCAGAGGTTTACCCAGTTGAAACACCACTGGACTCATGCTTGTAGCCCAATGATGTCAGGTGGTGGGTATGTAGAGTAAAAAACAACTCTACTGATAGTGGACCAACAGATATTGAATGGTAATAAATCTTAGAAATCAGTTTTTCTGAAAAAAGAAATAGAGTCGATGTGAACATATTTTTTTGGGATGGTCAGCTTTATTGGGGAACTGAACCAAAGACTTTACTAAGAGTTGCTATTGTCTGCAAATTTGCTAAATAATAACTGATTCAATTGCAAATCAGTTAATTTTAGTTTCACTTCTAAAAAGACCAAATCTAACTGAGGTGCAAACATACACACACACACACACACACACACACACACAGAGAGAGAGAGAGAGAGAGAGAGAGAGAGAGAAATCAGTAAACAATAGAAGAAGAATAAGAGATCGATGATTCGATGAGGGGAAGAAGAAGTCTCATGGTTGGGTTAGAGATCACCCGACCATGAGCAACATATTATTATGTAACAGTGTCAAAACAGTAAAGTACTGAACTACCCCCATTAGTATAAAATGTGACCAATGTACCCTTATTTAAGAATATAAGAAGCTAAGTCCCATATTGCGCCTACCGAGAGGGGTAAATACAATAATATCAACTTAAACCCAAATTTCAGGTTGATCAGTTCAACCCTAGTGGAGGCGTGGAGTTTCTATTCAAGCTGACAGACTGAAATTTCTGGGTCTGAAAACCATTTTCCATTCCTTGATTCAAACTGTATTCACTGAATCTCAAAATACTCGGAATGGGAATGTACCAATCAAACTATATTCACTGAATCTCAAAATACTCGGAGTGGGTATGTACCAATCCTAACTGATTAAAATAAAGATTTTAATCAAGTAAAGAATTTTTGCTCTTAGGTACTCAATGGCCATGAACAACTGAGAAAATATATCACAAGGAGTAAAGCAGTGATTTTTCAATTAAGCTTCTGCTAGAACCATAGAACTGTGTAACCTTTCAATGGGTTCTACTTGTATAAGCTTTATGACTCTAACCAAAATTTTTTGCTGATTACATACCTAATCGCAGGCTGAGTTTTTTTAAATATATTCTGAGCCAACCTTTGGTCTGCGTCTTTTAAAAAACCACTTAAATTTTAAGTTCTTATTAAGATTAGGTTGTTGCACTTAATCATGTTTGGCCAATGTTGAGAACCAGAGATGACTAGGATTTTGAGCAAGGGAAAATTGGGAACTACACCCCCCCCCTTCTTGACAGTTTGATTATGCTCTCTATGAATTTTTGAGAGACTGTTTATCCTCTCTCTGAGGGTTGACCTTGGTGCAACGGTTAGGTTGCTCCATTGTGACCAAGTGGTCACGGGTTCGAGTCTCTGGAAACGACCTCTCTGTGAAGCAGGGGTAAGGCTGTGTACATTATTACCCTCCCCAGACCCGGCAGTGGCAGGAGCCTTGTGCACTGGGTATGCCTTTTTTTTTTTTATCCTCTCTCTCTCTCTCTCTCCCCCCAACAAAAAAAAAATAAAAGGCAGTTACTCTCATTTCTGGATGCCTTAACCTGAGTCCTTCATGTTTCCTTACAATTTCTGTCCATTGTATGTAGGTGTTGAGGTTCACAGATCCTCGAGATGCATGTGCTGCCATTGCTGGAGAATCTTACCGGCTATGGTTAGAACATGAAAACAGAACTGACGACATCACAATCATCATAGTACATATCAAGGGTTTATCAAATGTACGAATGAAATGAATCTTCCTCTGGATGCCAAATTGCTACACTTTATGCTAGCTGATGTCAGAGATCTTCATTAGGCAGGTAGATTGTAAATATGCTCTACCAATGGCATAGCCATACATGTGGTAAGAATTGACAGGAGTGACCTACCTGTTAATGGGTCCCGCTTGGGATTTCTTTGCCATAATAAACCTGAATGGGTTGTCTAACCATATCATCTGTAGGACTTTCTTGTAGCATTTTCCCCAGTCTTATTCAATCATCCGGGAATGGGATGGTAAACAGTTAATGTCAACTAGTTTGGTTCAAATTTGGCGTAGGAGAATCTAAACGCCTCCCTGTGTGCCAGTCATTTGCCTTTCTGTACCTTTTATTGACAATAGAACTCCACCTTCTGGAGTCATTATATATCCCACAGCATGCTGCTTGGTTATTGCTTAACAGATCATTCTTCAAATTCTATTAGTCAGGTGCTGGCAGTACTGATCAAACTCGTGGGGTTATTCTGCAGACAACTCCATTGACAACAGGAAAAGGATCTGCGAATCTGTCCGGGGGATCCGGAATGTACCGATCAGTGAGAAGCAATTTCTCAGATTATCACTCGTGTCAGCTCAACTTCCAAACAGAGCGGAGTCATGCGTTTGTTGTTTCATCTTCAACACATTCCAGGTGCTTGGATATGACGTGTTTCTCATGCTGTGCTTGGAACTTGAATATATCCATTATCTTCTGTACTGAGCAGTGTTTCGTTTTTTTTTCATGGCAGTGTCTTAAGCTAGATGGATTTAAGGAAGTTTCTTCACTGCATCCTGTTTCATCAGCATTTCAAGGGTACTAATCTGTTCTCCAAAATCTTAAGCTTAAATCTGAATCACAATTATGGAACTTTTTATTCTGTACAATATGTCAAAAGGTTTTCAAGAAGGGCAGTCTAGGTCTCTTCAATAATAATTTACTCTTTTTTAGCTACTTGGGGATTGTTTACATGTTGTAGTTCATCTATCGGATAAGGGACCTCTATATTGGATTTCAATTCAAGTACTGCTTGGAAAATAATGTCAATTTTTTTCTATATTGTGCCATCATTGTACTAAAAACTTCCCACCCATATGGAGGGTGTAGCAAATAGTTTTTGCCATTTTGGGGAGCTAACTTGGCTACCTTCTGTATGATTGTCAGTTTGACAATATTCATGACGTTGATTGACTAATTGGCGGCAGATTGGCTCTATTAAGTCATGAAATGATGGACGCATGGAATTTCTGTACCGATGCACCTCAATATGAAACATGTGTATCGATATTATTATTGCTTTTCCACGTATTCTTTAGTCAATGCTCTCTTGTTGAATTTATCTTGCTAGGCTACGACTATGTTGAAGCAAAATCACTTTGCTTAGGCCTTTCAACTTCTAGTTCAATAAATTAAGTTTTACAACCAAGGAATTTCAGATATGATACAAAGCTTAGTGATGCAGGAGATTTTAAAACATACTCCCGCAAGAAAGACAAACAGGCCTTAAGGGGACTTGGAGCCATAGGCCTAAAAGGCATTTTCTTGTATTTTTCAAACAAGCCTTAGTAGCCAGTCTTAAGTGACTGGTGACTGGGTCCACCAGCCAAAATCATGGGCTAGATATTTAGTTATTTTTAAGTTCTTTTATTAGCTTTTAGTTAGTAGTTTAAGTTATATAGGACTCCCTCACGCTGGAGAGTACAACTATCTTTCAGTTTCCTAGTAGGAAACTCGGTTTACTTGGTTATTTAATAGCTTGTAAGAGCCATAGAGCTCCTCACAATTTATAAATAAATTATCTTCTTCAATGAAGCTTCTGCGAGACTCAGTGGAGGGTGGGAAATCCTTGGGATCAGTGAGATTCTGTTCCAGGTTACTAGTGGGAAGCCATAGGTTACATTGCCCTCTCAGTATTCTGTTCTTTTCAGCTTAAGGTTTACTTGTGATCTTGTTACGGGTTGTGTAATTCTGAACCTAGGGTTTGTCCTACCTATCTTCCACCGATTTGGTATTAGAGCGATGGCTACAACAAGTTCTAACCCTATAGAACCAAGAGATGATCAGATTTATATGCGTCAACTTGCTGACCATAATTATCAAGGCGGCAAGGCGACCACGGCGTTTGAGGGCCTTCCTAAGCGCCTTGGCAATAGGGCGGCCGCAAGGCGTCGCCTTGGCGAACAGGCGTTCTAGTGTTCTATTTTTTTTATATAACCATTTTATTTGGCACAAATAGCATAATAAGAATTATATAATTCTACTTCTTTGCTAAATAAATATTAAAGAGTCAAACCAATGCAAGATATTCATCAAAAAACCAATTCACAAACTAAGTTCATTATATTATCATAGCAATATAGCATATAAATATGAAACAGCATTATAAATTATTAAATATAAAGAATAAAGGGTTGGTTTATTATACTTACCTCTATGATGCCAAAATGAGTTCCTAGGCCCTAAGGTCATCCACTATATTTCTACTCATGTGACCCTGTTAGTCAATACTCAATACATAAATAAAGTGTAATAACTAAGAACTAAGAAGTTAAGAACCAAGAATTAAAAAGTATCTAAAGTAAGAATCGATAAGCCAAGTTTAATGGAAAAGAAATAACCTGGGGTGATCTGCATTCTGAATCATTCCAAAAATCCTCAATAAAAGAAAACATAAAATAACCTAAAATAGAAAAATGCCAAAATTAAGTAATCATTAAAGCTTAAACATTCAAATACTTATAGTGAAGAAAAGTCTAAAAAAAAACCCATCCAAATTCCAATACAAATTGTTCAATGAAGTACTTCACTACTTCAAATTTCAATCCCAATTAAGTATATTTAAATCTTCTTCTTCTTCCTCCTATTGCTCACCCGCATCATTACTTTCTATTCCATAATCATCCTCAACATTTTCATCATCATGCACATACTGTTCCTCCAACTCCAACTCCAATTCTTCATCTGAAGACTCCTCAACCCTCCCCCTACCGCGCCATGAATAAGAGACAATGGCTGGAACCGCTCTACTAGTTGATGTTCTAGACCTCCTTGCTCTATTGGAGCCATGAAATGATGAAGATGCCCCAACTACTGTTGATACAATTCTCCAAGTGAGATCATCCCCAGGATGAACTAATTCATCATCTGATGCGCCAGTCATCCACTCACTACTCCAATCTAGCTCATCAAGCACCAGTGGATTATAATTTCTGCATTGTGCCTTTCTTTCTTGGAACCTTACTTGAAGACGGCGGTTATACTGGATGTAGACAAGATCATTTAAATGTTGATGCTCTGACCAATTCCTCTTCTTGGTGTGAATCTGAAGAATAATTAACAATATGAAATCTCACTTTTTATTCTTTAAGCCATTCTTTCATAAACCCACACAAAAAGCAAAAAATAAAAAATAAAATTAAGTTAGTATTGAAGTACTCACAAACTCAAATATGCTTTAATTGCGCTCACAACCAGAAGATGAGCAACAAAGACCAAGTAAGTGCCTTGCAAGCTTTGTAAGCTCAGGTGTAGAGCTTCCATGTTTTTCCCACCAAATGACTATAAATATATATAAGAAAAAATATATATTAAATTAAAATCAACATAGAAAGTACAAACAAGTGAAACAACTAAAAAATATAAATTAAAAAGAAAAAAATACGTACTAGGATTCAACTTGTCCCTTTGTCTAATCTTCTTTGCAAAAGTTCCTCTACTTCCAGTATAATTAGCAGATGTTCATTGATCTTGTCTTGCAAGGTTGTATCAGACACCATCCTTGCAAGAATATCATTAAAGGCATCATTTGCATAGCTTAGGTCTTGTATCAAGTCTTTTAAATAAATGAATATTTTACCGTACTTTTGGTTTTTAGCAATGTTTTATCATATTAAGATTTATGGAATCTTTAGAATTGAGAAAAACTCCAGCATTTAAAAGTTAAAAATTGCACTTACTGCTGAAAATCCGGTTTTTATTCTTGAACTAGAGGGTTAACTTTTTATCCTTTTAGAATTTGATTTTTAAACTTTTTTTTATTGGATTCAAATAGGGGTTATTAGCTTATTTATGAATAATATCTTAAGTAAATGAAATGACAAATATAAAAACATTTGTGAAATGACTGAAATATGACCGAGACAAGGTTGAAACCTGTCGAAACCATGTGAAACCAGGTCGAATTTAAAGTTGACTCATATCTCATCTCAGTAGGTTGCCAAACCGAGACCATTCGGTTGAAACCTGAGTTTCGACCGAGTTCTTCTTCCATGGGTATAGAGGCGCCAGCCCTGTTCCATGGGTATAGAGGTACAAGGTGGTTTTTTGAAACCACTGGTAATCAAGCGGGAGAGCCAACAGCAGGCGGGAGAAGCTTCGGTGAATAAAAGTAGTGGCAATCGATATCAGAAATTCCAAATAGCAGCAAATGGACTCCGTCGATTTGCAGCAATATCAGTTCTTCGATCACAGTTGCAGACTCAACCAACCAGCAGAGCAGCAGACAACGATAGCAATAGCAGCAGATATATTGGATAGATACAGCCGCGTTGGTTGTCTTCAACCTTCGGCAGTCGTGCAGCGGAAACCAGGGGCAGAGATAAGCTGTAAATATCGACATGAGTTGCTATCGAATCACCAACATCACAGCAGTAGCACGTCAGGAAACCCCTTAGCAGGTTTGATCGAAACAGCAGGTGCCCTTTTTTTTCTTTTTTTCAGACTTGCAGAGACATTCTCTCTTATCAGATCTGCAGAATTTTCTTTTCCTCTTCTTCTTCATCGCTCTGATACCATGTAACTAATCTGAACCTAACAAACCAGGATCAGTATACCACCCACCACAACTCATTAATTCTACTGCCAACCACCACAACTTATTTATAATGCTCAGATTACAATTATAACAAAAATCAAACTCTTACTTAGCTGACTCTAACTAATCCTAACCATAATAGAATACTACTACTAGATATAATAGGAAAGCCTAACTTAACATAAAACCAAAACACCTCACAGTATAGACCACTCCACGATATAGAGGTACACTGTCTTTAACACAAACAACTCTTCAAAGTGCTATCACGGCAACAAATATAGACACTTTGCTAAATTCTGTCCACAAAAGACACGGAATACAAATGCCACTGTTGTTTCCCTTGAGACCGAGGAAGATGTTGAAATTAATGGACTTCCCCTTGAAGATAATACTGAAGATCATCCAGCGGATGAGTATGACATGGGATCAAGGTTCGAAAACTCGGGTCTCGGTGCCAACTCGGACCCTTGAAAAACCGAGTCGAGTCGAGATTTCGGCGAGATCTCGCCGAGTTGTTGCACTTTTTTTTTTCTCGACTCGAAGCCTCATCTCGGTGGGTTTTAGACCTAGTTTGGGTCTGAAATTTGGTATTCAGCCTATTTTAGGCCATTTAAACACAATGGCACTATCAGATTTTGCAAAAACTAAGTCCAAATAGGAGTTTCAGTTAGTAGGAAAGCAGGACAGACACTTACTTATGCTAGAAACCAGGACAGACACAGGACAAACACACTTATTTATGCCTAATATCATTTAAGTAAACGATATTGCATTTACTTAAGATATTATTCATAAATAAGCAAATACCCCCCTATTTGAATCCAATAAAAATAGTTAAAAAACCAAATTCCAAAAGAAAAAAAAGTCAACCCCCCCCAGTTCAAGAACAAAAACTGGATTTTCGGTAGTAGGTGCAATTTTCAAACTTTCTAACGCAACTAGATTTTGACAGCATTCGCGCACACCGAATTAAGTTTGACCGGTACATAACTCTTTCAATATAAATCAGATTTTAGCAATCTTGGACTTGTTGGAATGCTGTCAAAATCGCTCTGAATGGAAATAATTTTTTGGACATCAAAACAAATGAATATTTTACCACACTTTTGTTTTTTAGCAATGTTTTACCATAATAAGATTTATGGAATTTTTAGATTTGAGAAAAACCCCAGCATTAGAAAGTTGAAAATTGCACCTACCACCGAAAATCCAGTTTTTGTTCTTGAACTGGGGGGTTGACTTTTTTTCCTTTTGGAATTTTATTTTTTAATTATTTTTATTGGATTCAAATGGGGGGGTATTTTCTTATTTATGAATAATATCTTAAGTAAATGAAATACAAAGGCATAAATAAGTGTTTGTCTTGGTTCCTGGCATAGATAGGTGTCTGTATACCAAGAATTTCCAGCAAGATCTCGAGATCTGGCACTCATGTAAAGGACCTAGATGGGCATTTTCCTATGTCAAACCGAGAAACTCGGAGATCTCTGCCGAGATCTCGCTGAGAAAATGCACTTTTAGAATGCGTATGTGATCTCGACTCGATATTTTGAAAAACCGAGAAACTCGGCGAGATCTCGCGAGTTCTCGAACCTTGCATGGGATGCAAACTTACGAAATTAATGTGGTTAATTGCATTTTGGTTGTTGAATAATAGGGAGAAGACTAGAGACTTCATTGTATCTTCTACAATAGAATGGCCAGTGGACCTAAGGTAGTACAAGTAATAGTGGACAGCGGCAGTTGTGTGAACATAGTTTCACATCTCTTTGCCCAAAGAGCAAATCATTGAAAGGAGAAACACCCACAGCCTTACACAGTGTCTTTCCTAAATGGAAACACCTTAGATGTCAACCAAACGTGTTCAATTCCACTCTGTGAGACTCACTGAAGGGTCCAGGTAACTGGTGGGAAGCCATAGGTTCAATTCTCCTCTCAATATTCTGTTCTTTTCTCCTTCTCAAAGTGTACTTGTGATGTTGTTACGAGTGTTTGTAATTTTGAACCTAGTGTTCGTCCTACCTATCCCCCACCACTTAGCTATTGAAAGTTTCCAAGAGTTGCAGATATGATATAAAGCTTAGCTATTAAAAGTATTCAAATTAACACTTTTATATCTTTTGAAGAATTCTTTCTCACACTGACATGCTGAATCATTGGTGGCAGATAATTTGACTAACAGGTTACTGATCTGGTGGCAAATATGGTTTGACGACGGCATGTTTGGTGTACCATCCAAGATCTGCCCATATACTCAACCCAGACTAAAATTTCATGTTGGCTTGTAATTTGTACAATAGAGAGCGCACTGATCATGTTTCTACACCATCGACAAATGAGGTTTCGATTATTCAAGACTACCCAGCTTACATGTATATACTTGAACCTGCTCATTCAATGTGAAGGTGAAGTGGATATTAGTTTGGGAGGTATTGCGAAGCATATGCAAAAGGTTACCTATCTAGAGAAGAGCTATGAAGCTGGGGTTGGGGTTGTGGATAACAATAAGGTAGGAAGATGGAGAAGGTGATGACATGTTCCACTTTGCACTAAATTTGGGAAGAAACATTTATTCATGATGTAGAAAGTCCAAATAATAATTCGATTCAAATTTCATTTCACTTCTCATCATCCATATATCCAATTCTACATGTAATGCTAAATGTGATACAATACAAATGATCTCCAGAGTTCAATTTCCTTCTCTAGCAATGAATTAACTTGGTTCCAGATGCTTCAGTTTGCATAAATTTGTCATTTTTCTTTGTTAGATAGTAAAATATCAAGTTGTCCTTCTAGGTTTTGTTTTGGTTCAGTTATGATGCGTTTGTTCTTTGTAGGTCTGTTTTGCAGCTCGACACTTGTCTTAATTTTAACCTCTGACCAGGATAGGTTTTTCTGTAGTTTCGATCATTTCTTTAGATTCCAATTAAAGTAAGACCGAGTTTTCTTTTAACCCATGGTGAAGGAGGAATCCGCTCACCATAAGCATCGGTACCATCATATTGCCAAAGGGGAGGGTAGATTCGACTTCGTCAATAATGGGTAGAGACCCAAAATTCCAAAAGTCCAATCATGGGGTCACTTAATCTATATGGAGATTCCTTTTATATTTGAGAAGGAAAACTTTCAACACTAAAGGGACCGAGTTTCCCTCCACCCACGGACCACGATGAATGGGATCTCATTCACCGCAGGGCGGAAGAGGGTGGGAAAAGGTGTCGGGAGAATATTTATTATTTTGAAATATACTAAAACCCTAAAAGAGGTTTGTGAACCTTAGGATGGTGGGGGAACCGTGCTCTATAGATGGAGGAAAACTTAGTCCTAAAAGTTTAGGTGGCAAAATTGAGATTTGTGATTGGGGTTTTAATGGTACAATTGAATTATGCTTCTTGCATAATCATGTGGTTTGTTACTTGTTAGAGATGGATCCCGCACCCTATTGTGGGTTCTTAGGTGCCCATAACTTCCATTTTGGCTAAAATGCTTATGTCGTACCAAATCCTGTAAAATTCAAATTGGATCCTCTGCATCTTGCCTTTTGGAACAAATTCGAATCAATAATCAGTGAATTGGCTTGGAATTTAACTCAATTCGGCACCTCAGCCGAGTCAATCTCCAGGTTTTCAACCTTAGATGTTAAACTCATACCCAGCGTGGGATGAGTCATTGAGTCGTAAGGGTTAAGCGTGGCTGCCACGTTGAAAATTAACAAATTTGCAAATTCGAATCAATAATCAGTGAATTGGCTTGGAATTTAACTCAATTCGGCACCTCAGCCGAGTCAATCTTCAGGTTTTCAACCTTAGATGTTAAACTCATACCCAGCGTGGGATGAGTCATTGAGTCGTAAGGGTTAAGCGTGGCTGCCACGTTGAAAATTAACAAATTTGCAAATTCGAATCAATAATCAGTGAATTGGCTTGGAATTTAACTCAATTCGGCACCTCAGCCGAGTCAATCTCCAGGTTTTCAACCTTAGATGTTAAACTCATACCCAGCGTGGGATGAGTCATTGAGTCGTAAGGGTTAAGCGTGGCTGCCACGTTGAAAATTAACAAATTTGCAAATTCGAATCAATAATCAGTGAATTGGCTTGAATTTAACTCAATTCGGCACCTCAGCCGAGTCAATCTCCAGGTTTTCAACCTTAGATGTTAAACTCATACCCAGCGTGGGATGAGTCATTGAGTCGTAAGGGTTAAGCGTGGCTGCCACGTTGAAAATTAACAAATTTGCAAATGGATGAGATGGTGAGATGGGTGCCCAACTAATGATCTTAATTATCAATCCTATATCCCCTCTAACCCGATTACTCGGCCACATTCATTTTCCTGTGAAATCTACATCTCATCATCTCTGTGATACCCATTACGATTTTTCTTAAAACCCAGATCTCTGACCAGTTCAGCGACTAGGTTTTGTGTGTGCCTCTTGTCGGAACAGGAGTAGCGGCCATGGCAGGACCTGGCTCTGTGCAGAAATCAGAGGAGGAATGGCGGGCTATTCTCTCCCCTGAGCAATTCCGTATTCTGCGGCAGAAAGGAACCGAGTAAGACGGATGGAAATTGAGCTATTGTTTTGTTCAAGAAGATATTCCTGTTTATGGGTTAAAAACGTGGTTCATGTTTCTGGATTTAGGATACCATTTGCTGATTGCTGCTTTTTTGACTTTTTAAGTAGTCAGCTGCGAAATTCTATTTGAATCTGAATTGATCTTTCGTTTTATGGTGAATTTTGTTTCTGGGAGACTTGATTGTTTGATTTCCTTGTTGACTGGATTGTTGGTGAACCTTCAGTTGTTCCCTTAAATTGCTTTGTTTGCGGAGACAACTTTAGTTCCTACAGAAGTGAACTGCTCTGTGCGATTTAGCAATTTCTCCTGATTGGAGTGGTAAAACCCCTGACCGAACCATAATCTCTGTTGTGGAGCCTTCTCAAACCCCAAGTAGAGGACCAATCATTCTGATATGTACATTTTATTTGCAACATTCTGGATGTTTGCTTCGAAAATTATTTGCAGGTCTTCCTTGTGAAGTTGTACTTCCTCTTTTCCCTTTCTAGTTGAAGTTTCATTTATAAGATAAATTTATATAAATTTTCTTATTATGACTTACATTGTTTTGATCTTAAGTTGATCAACGAATGTGGGTTTTAAATGAATAATAAGTTGTTAATAGGTGACAAAGCACCGAAGCGGAGTTTAAGGAGGTCATTCTAGTCATATTAGATCAAATTATTTCTTTCTCTAACAGATTGATCTTACAGAAGACCTCATATGATTTCACTCCCCATAGTGATGACCTTAATTTTTCAAGATCAGCCTTGTGTTGTATGCATGATTGTCACAATGGTGTTGAAATGTTGTTAGTAGTAGGAAAGATGGAAACTAATGTTTCGACAATGTTAAAGGTGGTCCAATGCTTGAGAGGTATGTTATAAAGCTAGTAAAGCATAAAACAACATCCAGAAAAATAGTAGCTATAGAGATTGTTATGTGCCTAATGGGGCCCACTCTAGTGTATGGGTGCTACATTGGGCCAGCCTAGTATGGGATAGGTTAAAGGGCTTGATTTAACGCGTTCCATCAGCTTCAGAGCTTTTGGCGTATCGGTCAAGTACCTAACATTTGGTATCAGAGCTGGGCACTACATCATAGGTTCGAGTCACGGAAAGGGCTACCTAGGAGAGGGCTACTTGGAGTAGAGTGAAAGCTGTCAAGAAAGGGTTACCTACCGCTAGACAAAAACCTTGAGGCAGAGTGAAGCCGCTTGGAAAGGACTACCTACCGCCAGAGTGAAAGCTGCCTAGAGTGAAAGCCACCGAGGACGATGGACGCGGAAGCGTGGTGGTCTGTTATGTGCCTAATGGGGCCCACTTTAGTGTATGGGTGCTAGATTGGGCCAGCCTAGTATGGGATAGGTTAAAGAGCTTGATTTAATGCGTTCCATCAGCTTTGGAGTTTTTGGTGTATCGGTCAAGTACCTAAATACAAATCCTATGAATATACCTCCACCTGATTAGGAAACCCCGGTAATTATTTGTGCAAGGAAACTTTGCTCTCTCTCTCTCTCTCTCTCTCTCTCTCTCTCTCTCTCTCTCTCTCTCTCTTTGAGGTCAGCTAAATCTCTTGTTGTCTTTCAGATGAGCTCGCAAGCGAAGGGATAAACAGAACCAATTTGTATGTGGGGAATTATCCTATTGACCCCCTTTTGAAGGTTTCCCGGGAGCTGGCCCCCTAGGGGGGTTGTTGTATAGTACTATTACATGGGGAAGCATATTGGGATCCTAAGTTTGTGATCTACAAGAGTTTTGGATGTGGATTCCAGGTTCCAAGGCAAATATTTTTAAGACTGATGGTTCCTTGGCAACATTGGCTCACTCAACTAGGAGGTGCCGGAGACCAGAAAATAGGGAACAGAGGAAGAAAATAAACCACAATTTGGCGATTAGTGAAAATAATTTTGGTGTGTAATTTGATCAATAGATATGTATTCTTGTAGCTAAAATAAGGTTAAATTAGAGACAAAGGCTGGGTTTAGAAGGAAGAACTCAATAATTAATGCCCTGAGGTATTTGGACAGCAGAATGGCATATTTGATTGATCCAAAGCTCAAAAATGGTCAGAACCAGGTGTTCCAACACCAAATCTCTATCAACTTGCATCAGTCCAGTCCATTAATCTCCTTGAGAACTTTGTACCAATTGTAATGAGATGTGTTCCGAGGATGATATGGACTATCCGATAGTGGATTCACCCACAAACACTGCTCTCTAGCTCCTCAGAGATGTCCAAGTCTTGGTTGGGTAACAAGGTGCTTGGCACAAAGTTACCAACAACAATTGCTCAAGAAAGCCAGTAGAACTGACCCAGACAGCCTATGAGCAGTCTTGCTATCCATGAAGGTCCGATATTCCTGGATTCTCCTGTGGGGTGATCTGTGAAGTATGTGTAGAGTGGTAGATCCCTTTATATGTGTATCTCTCCGATGCGCACCATTGGCATATGTCCCAATGTCCTGTTTTGCAGCACAATCTAGATATTTCTAAAGTTTTATTTTATTTTATAATGTCTATTTGTTTATTTCTTCATGCATTCATGGTTTCTTCCACCCACTCCTTCTCTCTCTTTTTGTTATAAAGTTTCAGAACTGTTTTTATAGTTGTATTGTGGTCGTTACACAGGTAATTGTCAATAGATGTTACGTTATAGGATAAATAACGGGAAAGGGATATATGAACCTTTATCAACCTCCATGCTTTTAACAGCCATTACCACATTATTTCATATCCTCTTCAGTATTATTTTCAAGAGTCATCTTTAGAATTTATGACAGTCCCTCTAGGAATGTTGTTCCAGCTAATACTGGTGGTTGATATGCTGTGTAACTAAACCTTAGGCCATTTAGTTGCATCTCCCAAAGAAATTCTAAAAATTTATGTAGCATTAAGCTATTCGTTTCTAAGAATCGAGCCATTGGTATGCACACAGGTGTGTGCATATGTATGGTCAAGAACTTAATCCAAGTTATCTCTGATTCCCTAATTAACCAAGTCAGCTGATCTCACTTCATGGTGGGTCCTTGTTACAGATATAATTTCATGCAGCAATTTGCATATTTCTTCGATGAAGATGTACAGAAGTGTAGCTCATTCATGGTGGCTTGACAAAATCTTCTTTGACTTTTGATCTGGTTTGGTTCTTGTAATTACACTGATAGTTTAATGATATGCAGGCGCCCGGGCACTGGTGAATATGACAAGTTTTATGGTGGGGGGGACTATAACTGTGCAGGTTGTGGGACACCCCTCTATAGATCCACTACGAAATTTAATTCAGGCTGTGGCTGGCCAGCTTTCTATGAGGGTCTCCCTGGAGCCATAAATCGCACTGTGAGCATCACTCTTGTTGATTTTATTTTTAGTACCTTAAAACTTTTTTTCTTTGGGGAGCAACATTTTTAACATCATAATTTGTGTAAATATTTTCAGCCTGACCCAGATGGGAGAAGAGTTGAAATTACATGTGCAGCTTGTGGTGGGCACCTTGGTCATGTATTTAAAGGCGAGGGTTTCCAAACACCAACTGATGAACGCCATTGTGTTAACAGCATCTCAATCAAGTTTGTTCCAGCATCATCCCAATGAAGATAATTGTGATGATTCTTCTTAAATGAAGAAAAATAATGCCAACCCTAGAACATATGGTTTCTATATGCACATGATTCAAATAAAAACTGGTGTGGTGTAGTGTGGTGTGATGTGATGTGAAATTTCAATAAAATAAATGCTTTAGGTATCTTGATGAGCACAATGAATGTCAAGGGATCCTGAGTTATGATGTTTTCTTTCTAATTCATAAGTCATGGGTTTATGGAACCTTGTCACCTTTGGTATGGCTTTTGGTTCAGCATATGACTTACCACTTGATCTGCCTCTCATCCCATGTTCTACCTGCTCCATGCGTCTCCTTCCTTTCCATCTGGGTTTGTATAGCATTCCCTTCTGATGCACGGATATCTTAAACAAAACTATGGAAAACTAAGGATTTGATTGAAGGATGCAAGGTAACGGGAGTACGGGATCAAGGTATGGCACTCTCAATTGATTCAAGACTAAACTTGATTGATTGATTGATCAAGGCTCTTATAAGTTAACCCTCTTCTCAGTTTGTTCAATGGAAAATATTTTGTAGGAATCATCTTAAAAGCAAATATAGAAGATATGTATTGAGAAAACTTCCGCTCTAACTTCTGTGGATGTTAGTTTTTGTGCTTTGCGTAATCTGATTATACTCATACACTGGGATTCTTTAAACCCAACCATGCCGAAATATGCTTTCAATGACGATGCAACTTCAACTGATGTGAGATGAATGGGGATTGATACTGCAATAGTCATACTGCGGGCATTTTGAGAACAACTGCACTAGAAGAAGTGTGGAATGTAAAAAACCAACCTACCAGGAGGGGAGGTCTTGGGTTCAAGCCTCGGTTCTCAAAATTTCATATTCGATCTGCGTTTGTATCCGTTTAGAAGAATTCAAATCCATCCGAAACTAATAAGATACGTATAAGATGAAATAGAGTGCTTCCACAGTCCCCCACAGGGATGATGATCCTTCTATAGTTTTCAATTTCCATGTTCTGCCGCAGACAGTGAGGAAGTAATTTACAATCCGAAAGTCCAAACACCTGAGACTTTGAGGTTCAAAGTTATAAAACCCCATATAGATACTTCTCTCAGACCTCAAATTCTAACCTAGAAAAAGTTGCAAACTACAATCAATCAATAGATTGATATAACTAGGGTTTAAGAAAAGGATGTTCAGTCATGGGTGTTGTTTTCCATTTCTCCATCTTGGTCGCAGGGTACATAATCATTGTCGTCAGAGTCGGAGGATGAGGAGTCACAAGGAAGATGATCGAAGAAGGTGTCAAGGTACTTGTCGTTCCAGTCCCCCTTATTGGCGTTGGCGCGCCACTTCTGGTCGGCGATCATCTCGGGAGAAAATCCCCATTTGACGAGCTCCTTCTCGGAGTGATGTATGGCGAGGCTGTACTTTCCACCGGCACCCAGTTGAATGACCCGGCATTCGCAGTTGTCCAGATTGTATAGAAGCTCGAATTGCTCCGCCGTCCACTTGAACCACTTCATTAGGAACACCCGCAACGCCAGCCCATGCGATACGATGACCAGGTTTATCTCATCATCGCATACTTGATTGTGGACAAGCCTCTTCATGTCTATGTCCCTCCACAACGACTCTAAGAAACCTACCAAGTACGGATACCGAACAAGGGGGTTAAATTTAAAAAACAAAATCACCTTCCGCATTCGTTCTACGATTGAAGAACTGAAGAAAAGATTGACATACTGGAGAGACGGTCGAAGACATCGGCAGCGGATTCTCCCTGTGGAAAGCGGAAGAAGAAGCGGCCGAACCTCAAGCGATCTGATTTGTTGGCCTTCATCAGCTCTGCCTCCTGGAAGTTTCCGAAATCCTGTTCCCTGATCCTGCATTCCTCCCGGACCCCAAGAATTCGATCCTTGGGGAAGGATCTGCCGATCTCGCGGAGGGTGGAGCGGGCCCGTTGGTAGGGTGATACGTAGAAATAGACCTTCCAGTTGTGGGAAAGGCCATCGTCGGAGACAACGCGATGGATGCTTTTGCCGGCGCGGCGGGCCTGTTCGATGCCAAGAGGGGTGAGTGGGATCTGGCTGTCTGGGGTGGTGGCGTAGGCGGTGTCGGTCTGGTTGCCTTGGCTCTCTCCGTGTCTCACTAGGATTATTCTCTTGGGCAGAATATGATGCCCCATCGTCTCGCTCTCCCTCTCTCTCTATTTGTTGTATACAGGGAAAAGCTGGTTGTTACTTGTTATAGAAGTGTTGCAACTTGCAACTTAATTTTAGTTTCCAAGAGATATGATTGCCCATAGAAAAACTCAAAAGGTTATTTTTTAGGTCAATGTGTGGATCTTAAACGTTATCCAAAGCTCATTTTGTTACCCAAAAAAAAAAAAAAAAAAAATTCAATCTCATTTTGAAGTCAATGGGTCGGTCTTAATGTTTCATGGGTGTAATTTCTTGTCATCAAAGTGGTGAAATCAGAAGCCGTAAGTTATTTAAGCTAAGGATTTAAAAAAAAATTAAGGAGAAATAACGCCCCTGATCAAGCCCGCTTTTGTGCCCCCGACATAGGGGTACGTGCAAAATGATTGTTGCACCGTGATCATTTTTGGGGTGCAACAATCATTTTGCGCGTTGCGTGCCCCTATGTCAGGCTGTATGCACTGTGCGATGGAGTGGCATTCTCTTTCCCAAAGAATTAATACAAGTTGAAAAAAAAAGGTCTTTTTGATTCGTCAGAAGTGCTCTCGGGAAGGCTAGGTCCATGAACATCTCTCAGCTCAAAGCGAGGAGAGGACAGAGATGATGCAACTTGGAGTGATGAGCGGCTACGAGAGGTGGAGGAAGTAGAGGAGGGGAGGAGAGACAGTGAGGTGGGGGCTTCACGGTGGGATGGTGATGGTGGCGGTGGCGGTGGTGGTGGCGGTGGTAGTGGTGGTGGGTATGTAAAAGAAGATGATGATTTGGGGAAGATGAGGGCATTTTGATCTTTTCAAATTTTAGCAAATAGGTCAGGGCAATTAGGTCTTTTCAAATTTTAGAAGAGATAGAAGAAATGATAGTTCGGTCATCTTTTAGCATTTAATACCTGGTGTGGACTTAAATGGCATTAGGGGGGTAAAGCAGGGGTGGTACGTGAACTTATCAGAAGCTTAGGGGGTATGAGGAATATTGGGTGCATTACAGGGGGTACGCGTATTTAACCGGAAAAAAAAAATCCTTGTTCAAAAGTAAACCAACTCAGACTACCACGAATAACATTATTGGATTTCATTTAGAACAAGAAAAAAAATCTGAACCAAAACTTGTCATCTGATGTGTCATAAAATCCCCCAACCAACCAAAAGCTACCACGTAAACGTACTGGAACTGAATCCGAGGCCGAGGCCAAGCACTGAAGCCGAGGCTGAGCATTGAAGCCGAGGCCGAGATCGAACACTGAAGCCGAGGCCGAGCACTGAGACCGAAGCCGAGGCCGAGCACTGAAGCCGAAGATGAGGCCGAGCACTGAAGCCGAGGCCGAGGCCGAGCATTGAAGCCGAGGCTGAGACCGAGCACTAAAGCCGAGGCCGAGCACTAAAGTCGAGGCCGAGCACTAAAGCCGAGGCCAAGGCCGAGCTCGCACAAGTCAGTCGGGGCCGAGGCCGAGCACTGAGACC
Organism: Telopea speciosissima; assembly: GCF_018873765.1. Classification (NCBI taxonomy): domain Eukaryota; kingdom Viridiplantae; phylum Streptophyta; class Magnoliopsida; order Proteales; family Proteaceae; genus Telopea; species Telopea speciosissima. The sequence continues at coordinate 30,926,314 of NC_057922.1, read as the reverse complement.
GAGGCCAAGGCCGAGCACTGAAGCCGAGGCCAAGACCGAGCACTGAAGCCGAAGCCGAGGCCGAGCTCACACAAGTCAGCTGGGGCTAAGGCCGAGCTCACACAAGTCAGTCATAAACTCCTGACCGAGCATACACAGGACATCCTAGGCCGAGCTGACTGCCGAGACCGACCTAACAGGCCGACCTCCTAGGCCGACCTCCCAGGCCGACCTCTCAGGCCGACCTCTCAAACCGACCTCCCAGGCCGAGGTGACTGCCAAGACCGACCTACCAGGTCGACCTCCTAGGCTGAGCCCTCTTCCACAGAGGCTACCATAGCGCCCCACCGGGGATCGCGGGGCCACGTCAGCACATCCCGAGAATCACGGGATAAGGATCGAGACACGATCCCAACGCAATACGAAATCACAATTTACATGGACTCTTACCTTAATAAGAGTCCGACCCCGAAAATAGCTCTCCACTCCGCTCTACGCGAGAGAGCCTTCCAAAAGAAGGACTCCTACCATACTAGGACTCTCCCAACCGCCTCATCTCATCCTCACTCTATAAATACCCAGGTATGGAGCACCATTCATCATCTCACTTTTACTAGCAGTTACGCTGTTGCACTGGTGATCTAACTTTAGCATTGGAGAGTCCTAGGCCGGAGCCACACCGGCTCTCTTGTGCGCATCACTTGGTCTTTGCAAGCTCATCCGTGGGCGAACCAAGCATCGGAGATTTTCACACGCAACAGATTTGGCGCCGTCTGTGGGAACGACATCAGCAAGTCGTTGTCGTTTCTACCAACCTCAAGAGCAGCAACAATGGTGCACACGAGATCAGGTCAACATGACTCAACCTCTCGAGGAGATGACTTGCAACCTAATAGGCAGGCGAGACAATCGCCACCCCCGGAGACGTCGCGGCAAGGGGCGACAGGAAGACCCCCACGAGGGGGAGGTGCTTCGCGCAATGCTGGTACCGCTGTCAATCCCACTCCACTAGTGAACGGGGGCAATGGGGAAAGTGTACTGGACGCGGCGGCGGTAGACCAAACTCAGGCCGAGCAGAATGGGTTGAACTTGCCGCCGCCACCACTTTTGCCAGAGAGTTTGGATCCTGAAGGGCCGACGAATAATCGACAGGTCATGGATTTGCAATTGCAGATGCTTCAAACTAACGAGATGTTGCACACCTTCATGACCCAGATGGCTCAGGGCGGGCTAATGGGTCAGCCATCGGTCGTGTCCCCGCGGGCACCTGCACGTGAAATAGAAGATCCACGATAGCACTGTGATCGACAGAGGGCCGAGCTTAGCCGAGCCGCGTCATCCCATCCCCGAGGCCGAAGAACTCCACCTCCACGACTAAGTGGGAGTAATCGGCGAGATGAGCGAGGACATCGTCGAAGCCCGAGGGCCGCAGAGGCCATCGAGCCAGCAGGGTCAGCTACGCGGAGATTGATCTTTTCTGGACGACTTGGTGACGGTGAAGGACAGAGGAGACACCAAGACCGACGTGAAGAGCCCCGAGTACGACGCGCTATAAGGGAAGAAGAGGATTCTCGCCATAGCCCTCGGCGACGAAGCCCACTTCGCCGGAGAGATGGACAAAGGAGCCCACATGAGTCTGACCACAGAGATGACGGGCGCACTAGGCGAAGTGATGTTGGCCGAGCCGACCATAATGGTCGGCCTCGTCAACACGAGTGAGAGGATCAGGTTGGCCGACCTCATCAGGATGAGCTGGCCGACCATAACGGCCTACTTCAGCAGGAAAAAGCGCAAGACCCCATCCGAGCTGAGGAACAAAATGGCCGAGCTCCAGAGTCTGAAATGGAGAAAAAGCTAAGGGAGCTGACCGAGCAAGTTGAAGGGCTTAAGAAACAAGCAACTCCGGATGCCTACTCACTGGTCGGGCGTCACCCCTATCAGCCTGAGATCATGACAGCATTGCTTCCAGTAGGGTTCAAACCACCTCCCTTTGACCGGTATGATGGGACTACCGACCCGACCGACCACATCAACTACTTCAACGCAATGATGACCATGTACGGCGGGACTGAGATTGTTTCTTGCCGAGCTTTCCCCTCGTCCCTAAAGGGTGCGGCAACTTCTTGGTTCTCATGGCTACCGCCGAACTCTATTACAAGCTTTGCCCAACTTTACCGAGCCTTCGTCACGCATTTCCAAAGTAGCATGAAGCATAAGAAGACGACGATGAACCTCCTCAGTGTGAAACAGAGGTTGAACGAGTCGATCCGATCATACGTCTCCCGGTTCAATAAAGAATCCTTGGATGTTAGAGACCTGGATGAGGCCACAGCTCACACCGCAATGAGCAATGGACTTACACATGAAGACCTGATCAAGGACTTGGCTCGAAAGCCGACCAAAAGTATGGCCGAGCTCCTTAACAGGTGTAACGAGTTTGCAAACATGGAAGACGTTCTCCAAGCACGCAAGGGGAATGAAAACGAGGGAGAGAATAAAAGGTCAGCGACCGATGACCGAAGGGATGAAAAGCGGACCAAGACTGATCGCAGAGCCGAGAGCTCAGACCGAGCTCAGAGTCCCGAGTACACTCCCTTAAACAGGTCGCGAAAGGAAATTTTGATGCAAATTCAAGACGATGGGTACATACGCCGACCTCGACCGATGCAAGCCGGGTCATCCCGAAACCCCAACAAGTACTGCCTATTCCACAAGGACGAAGGCCACGACACTGAGGAGTGCTACCAGCTGAAACGAGAAATCGAAGAGCTTATCAGAGCTGGGCACTTGAAGCGATACATCAAGGGGAGCCGAGAAGAACATGGAAGTCGACGACCCGAAGACCACGATCAAAGGAAGCCCGAGCCGAGGTCTAAGAGCCTGAGGACCGAGCGCGAAACGGACAAGGTCTGAGCCGAAAAGAAGGATGACAGATCCGGGCCGAGCAATGAGAAAGGAGCTCCCATATACACCATCCTCGGAGGGCCCGGACATGAATCCACCCGAAAAGCCAAGGCGAATGCACGATTCGTCAAAGTGGTGGAGATGCTGAGCAAAAGGCCGAAGGCGACGATCTCCTTCTCTGAGGCCGACCTCGAAGGTATAAGTTTACCTCACGATGATGCTTTGGTGGTACAGGTAGAAATAGCGAGGAGACCCATTCAACGGGTATTGATCGATACAGGAGCATCCGTGGATCTTATGTCGCTGGACGTGTATCGACAGTTCGGCTTCGGGGATGAGGCGCTCAAACCAGAAGCCACCTTACTCCATGGATTCTCGAGGGCCGCCGCCACGATCAAGGGGTCGATAGAGCTCCTGGTCACGTTCGGGCAAGCTCCATACCAATCGACGATCCAAGTCAAGTTCATGGTGGTACGGTCGGTGGTGGCCTTCAATGCCATACTTGGTCGCCCATCGGTCACCGCCCTCCAAGCTATCATCTCGCCAATACACTTGAAGATGAAATTCCCCACAGAGAACCGCATCGGAGAAATCCGAGGTGATAAAAAGAGAGCTCAAGAGTGCTACGCCACCTTTGTAAAGCAAAACAAAGGAAATGTCCGAGGAATGGCTATGTGCGTTGAGCACCTCCCTGAAGACTAGCGGGATGAGCTCACCAAAAGGCGCAGAAGGCCCGTGGAAGACCTCATCCCGTTCTCCCTTAGTGACGAAGACCCAACAAAGACGGTACCTGGGCCTTGGAACTCAGAAAATTTGAAGAAATTTTTTCAGTAATTTTGTTAAGTATTCTGCTCGGCACAGCTCATGACAAGCATTTATGTATTCGGCTTCGGCCTCGACATTCTTGATTCAATGAAATAAAGTCTTTTCTCCACTTGCTTAGCGTACTTGCAACACGTAGGGCGGACCAAGTCGTAAGACCGATCCTCATAGACCTGGCCGACCTTAAAGACCGACACTCATAGGACGGACAACAACCAAGTCAGCGACAACCAAGTCGTAAGACCGGTCCTCATAAACCTGGCCGACCTTAAAGACCGACACTCATAGGACGGACAACAACCAAGTCATCGGCAACCAAGTCGTAAGACGGGTCCTGATAGACCTGGTCGACCTCAAAGACCGACACTCAAAGGATGGATGACAACCAAGTCGTAAGACCGGTCCTCATAGACCTGGCCGACCTCAAAAACCGACCCTTATAGGGTGAAAGGTAACCAAGTCGTCGATAACCAAGTCGTAAGACCGGTCCTCATAGACCTGACCGACCTCAAAGACCGACCCTCATAGGTCGGCAACCAAGTCGTAAGACCGGTCCTCATAGACCTGGCCGACCTCTAAGACCGACCCTCATAGGTCGGCAACCAAGTCGTAAGACCGGTCCTCATAGACCTGGCCGACCTCAAAGACCGACCCTCATAGATCGGCAATCAAGTCATAAGACCAGCCCACAAAGACTGGCCGACGTCTGAACCAACAAGAGCAAACTCTTCCCATGGCCGAGCTGAACAAAGTCTAAAACTAAGCTAAGGCATTACGCTCAACTATGGAGGCTGCTCGGCCACAACATCAAATGGAACAATATACACAAGGAAAAGAAGGCTAAAATTGCCAAGCTAAAACAGTTAGACAAATTTTGAGAAAAGAAATTTTCATTGATTAAAGAGCCAACTGCTCGGCACAGTACATAAAGAGGCAGCTCGGCCCTGTACATATCAAAAAGAAAAAAAAAAAGAAGAGGAAGAGTTCAGCGTGATTCAACGATCCAAATCAAAAGACGGTTCAAAATCCCGAGCATCATCATTACGCCGAGTACTGTGGCACAGACACCCCAACTGATAGACAGTACAACGTCAAATCGCCAAAGGAAAAGAGCTCGGACTTAGCCTCGGAACAGAACCGTTAAGCGGACCGAAAGATGACACTCATCAAGGACGAGCCGAGCCTTGATGAGTGGGGGGGCCTGTGATGTGTCATAAAATCCCCCAACCAACCAAAAGCTACCACGTAAACGTACTGGAACTGAAGCACTGAAGCCGAGGCCGAGCATTGAAGCCGAGGCCGAGATCGAACACTGAAACCGAGGCCGAGGCCGAGCACTGAGACCGAAGCCAAGGCCGAGCACTGAAGTCGAAGATGAGGCCGAGCACTGAGACCGAAGCCGAGGCCGAGCACTGAAGCCGAAGATGAGGTCGAGCACTGAAGCCGAGGCCGAGGCCGAGCACTGAATATGAGGCCGAGCATTGAAGCCGAGGTCGAGACCGAGCACTAAAGCCGAGGCCGAGCACTAAAGCCGAGGCCGAGCACTGAAGCCGAGGCCGAGGCTGAGCTCGCACAAGTCAGCCGGGGCCGAGGCCGAGCACTGAGACCGAAGCCGAGGCCGAGCACTAAAGCAGAGGCCGAGACCGAGCACTGAAGCCGAAGCCGAGGCCGAGCACTGAGGTAGAAGCCGAGGCCGAGCTCACACAAGTCAGCTGGGGCTAAGGGCGAGCTCACACAAGTCAGCCATAAACTCCTGACCGAGCATACACAGGACATCCTAGGCCAAGCTGACTGCCAAGACCGACCTAACAGGCCGACCTCTCAAACCGACCTCCCAGGCCGAGGTGACTGCCAAGACCGACCTACCAGGCCGACCTCCTAGGCTGAGCCCTCCTCCACAGAGGCTACCATAGCGCCCCACCGGGGATTGCGGGGCCACGTCAGCACATCCCGAGAATCACGGGATAAGAATCGAGACACGATCCCAGCGCAATACGAAATCACAATTTATATGGACTCTTACCTTAATAAGAGTCCGACCCCGAAAATAGCTCTCCACTCCGCTCTACGCGAGAGAGCCTTCCAAAAGAAGGACTCCTACCATACTAAGACTCTCCCAACCGCCTCATCTCATCCTCACTCTATAAATACCCAGGTATGGAGCACCATTCATCATCTCACTTTTACTAGCAGTTACGCTGTTGCACTGGTGATCTAACTTTAGCATCGGAGAGTCCTAGGCCGGAGCCACACCGGCTCTCTTGTGCTCATCACTTGGTCTTTGCAGGCTCATCCGTGGGCGAACCAAGCATCGGAGATTTTCACACGCAACATCATCTAAAATCGAATTAATCGAATTCGATCAATTTTAGTTTTGAAAAGTGAAACTTTATTCAATTTGGCTTTGGTTTTAGACTGAAAATCATTTGTTTTAATCGATTTACACTGAATAAAGTATAACACGTATAAATTAAATTGAACCTAAATCATATTAAACTCTACAATCATGTGTCTTTGTTGAGTTGTGTGAAATTAACTATTATAATTTTCTTTTTAAATTGTATAAAAAGGGTTTAAAGGTACTAGATTTGACAATGTGAGACTATATCTTTATGAGGTTGTTTGTAATTTCTATCCAAATTTTATTGGTTTCAGTAGTAGGTTATTTCTACTTAAACCAAATTTAAAACGAATTATAGAGAACATCTACGAATTGAATGAAACTGAATACAGAAACCAAATAGAACCAAATCGATTCGATTTAGTTTTAAGGTTATGAAATTTTTTTTGGAGATTCTGTTGATCTGTAGGCTGGCTTGTACATGTAGAAAGGATCCACATAGGCTGATCCAAATGGTGATGTACTAATCTAAACACTCAAAATGGTTCATACCAGATAAATTTTTTCATAATGGAAGATTTTGATTCAACTAAGAATTCTACTTATTCGATTTTTTATTTAGGGATAATTTCCTAGATCTATTAAATAAAAAAATTAATAACAAAACAAGTAATTTTGACTTTGTTTGACACCTACTTGTCTTATAAATTTACTATAGTAGATCTAGGAATTGTCAAATTTTATTAAAAAACAAAAAAGTTATCCAAAAATTTAACACCTACAATGGACTACTTCACAATAAATTTGAAATGGATTGATGATTCAAACAAATCACAATGGTCTACTTTACTATAAATTTGAAATAAATTGATTATTCATACAAATCACAACTACGGCTATAAACGGATCGGATTCGGCTCAGATACTGCTATATCCGCATCCGATTAGCTATCGGACGGATTCGGATAGTGCTAAACGGATACAGATCGGATATTTTATCCGTTTACATGTAAATATAGCTTTTCGGATAACTATAGCCTATCCGTATCCGCATCCGTATAGCTTTCGGACGGATTCGGATAGTGCTAAACGGATACTAAAATGAATTTTGACTATTCATTTACACCCCTAATCACAACCTCCTCTTATGATGAAACATCCACCACTTGGATTTGTCATTGAACTGTTCATTTTTACATTTTTTTTTTTAATTAGGAAAGAGAACACGAAATGACCACCATGCCTTTAGTGATTTTTGCCATTCCATGGGGAAGCGATGGTCATTTTGTGCCGCCCTATGTCTAGAACGGTAGCTTTGTTGATTTGATGATTGATCAAGGCTTTTTATATAAGAACCCTCCTACACAGTTTGTTCAATGGAAATTATTTTGTAGGAATCATCTTAAAAGCAAAAATATGTTACAGATATTAGATATATAGAGAGAAACTTCAAATATAATTTTAGTGAATGTTACTTTTGCTTTAAATTCAATTTTTGTAATTTGCTTAATCATACAATTGCAACCGCATGGAGGGACATTAAACCCAACTATGCCGAACTATGCTTTCAATGACACTGCAACTTCAACTGATGTGAGATGAATTAGGGATTGACACTGCAAAAGTCCAACTGTGGTCATGGCTGCGAGCAACAATGCCAGCTCCCACTCTGCTCTTCCTTGTATCGACGGCAGCAGGAATTGTCCTTTGGTGATATCCTTTAATTCGCTGAACAGAGACTCTGCCCTTTGGATAATCTCTTCTGAGAAGACATATTTCTTATTAAAGATGAAAATGTCTTGGCTCTTCTTCCACTCTATTCTTCCTTGCCTTCCAATGTCCTTCCAAGATCTATCATAGATGAGTTTCAATGATTCTCTACTCGGAAAGACCAAGAGGATCCATACCATACTGCCTCTGCCAAAAGGGCAAGTGGCTTGGACATGCAATGGGGTTTTGGGGTCTTCAATCGCGTTAGAAGAAGCAAACCAGACTAGAGAATCCGACATTGAGAAAAAGCTCAAGGGGTCTTCAGAATCTCTGATACAGTCATCGACCACATCTGCAACTTTCTCCATTGGAGATTTCTGGCTTTGGCAATTGATATCTTTCGTCCCCTTAGTGTGGGATTCACCAGTCCTTCCAAAATTCAATTTCCTCCCTTGCCAGCAAAGCATCCACCCTAGCCATTGTTCTTCTCCAACCCCAGGAAGTTGTTTCAAATTTTCCAATATTTTCAATTTTTAAACTAGAACAAGTTGCAAACTACGATCAATCAAGTATAGATTAATTCCATATAATCAATAACTGTAAGAAAAGAATGGTTAGTCATCGGCACTCAGCAGCAGCAATGGCGTTGTTTTCCTTTTCCTCATTTTGGTCGCAGGGGATATTACCATTGTCATCGGAGTCGGAGGATGAGGAGTGACAGGGAACTGAGGGAAGATGATCGAAGAAGGTGTCGAGGTACCAGGAGCACTTATCCTTCCAGTCCCCCTTGTTGGCTTTGGCGCGCCACTTCTGGTCGGCGATCATCTCCGGAGAAAGTCCCCATTGGATGAGTTCCTCCTCGGAGTGATGGATGGCAAGGCTGTACTCTCCACCTGCACCCAATTGAATGACTCGGCTCTCGCAGTTGCACAGATTGTTCAGATTCTCGAATTGCTCCACCGTCCACTTGAACCATTTCATTAGGAACACCCGCAACGCCAACCCGTGCGATACGATGACCAGGTTTATCTCATCATCGCAGCGTCGATGATGGACAAGTCTCTTCATGTCTATGTCCCTCCACAATGACTCTAAGAAACCTGCAAGTGCAGATCCCAAACAAGAAAGAATAAATAAATTCGCCTTCCGCATTCGTTCTAAGATTAAAGAACAGAAGAGAAGATTGATTGACATACTAGAGAGGCGGTCGAAGACATCGGCGGCGGATTCGCCCTCAGGAAATCGAAAGAAGAAGCGGCCGAACTTCTCGCGAGCGGACTTGGTGGCCTTCATCCGCTCCTCTACCTGGAAATTTCCGAAATCCTGTTCCCTGACCCTGCATTCCTCTCGGACCCCGAGAATTCGATTCCTAGGGAAGGATCTGCCGATCTCGCGGAGGGTGGAGCGGGTTCGTTGGTATGGTGATACGTAGAAATAGACCTTCCAGTTTTGGGAGCGGCCATCGTTGGAGACAACGCGGCGGATGCGTTCGCCGGCGAGGCGGGCTTGTTCGATGCCGTGAGGGGTAAGTGGGATCTGGTTATCTGGGGTGGTTGTGTAGGCGGTGCCGTCAAGGTTGCCTTCGCTCTCTCCGTGCCTCACTAGGATTATTCTCTTCGGCAGAATATTGTCATGCGACGGTGGATGCCCCATCTTCTTCTTCTTCTTCTTCTTCTTCTTCTTCTTCGACTGCTATGCTAAATAACTTTGCTTGTCCTTGTACTTCCTCAATCCGTATCGATGCGGTTATAGATTTTCCTTCTTCGAGTCCTCTATATCTGCAAATTCTTTTCGTGGGTTCGGGGAGAAAGAAAAAAGAGCCCAGAGTAAAACGCAACCTAACCGTATAAGAAAAATTAAGGAGCCCAGAATAGAACGCAACCAAACCGTGTTCTAAAGTTCTTCCAGTCCTTTCTAGAAATAATTCTGCTCTGTAACAATCAAGGCAAGAACAGTATAAGAGAGCAGAGAGACGGACAGATATGAGAAAACCTTCGAGTCTTTTTTACTCTCTTCTTTTTTTAAGTTATAGAAAACTTTGAGTCCTGAGCTTCTTTTGATGATGAGGATCATAATTCATACACGTTTATTCATGTATTATATTCTTTTACGTCAGAATGTCATCCATCGTCAAATCCCATATAATCTGATCTCCCTCCTCGGCGTCACACACACGGGATCGGGTATCAGCCACCAACAAAACCGATACGATACAATACCAGTATGGTAATTAATGGTATCGACTATCCACATGGACATGGATCGGTCACATCGGATACATTTGCTCCTGATTTCCCTAAAAGTCAGGGTTTTTGATTATTTTACCCTTTGTCTTTACCTAATTCAGTATGAAAATGGGTGACATTCAATACGTACAAATAATACATACGATACCGATACCTCAAACCACGCTCTCCAAACCAAGTTCATGTTATAAATCCAAACGTCAACAGGTGAGACGATAAGCTGGAAAGTGGGATATATTTTAATTGGGTCAAAAAAGGGAAAATAAAGATTAAACTGACACCGCGACAATGACAAAGCAAAACCATATCCCCTGAAGTGTTCTTCATGTGTCGCCAACCTGGAATGCTACATATCACCATTTTGGATGGCGTTTGAGTTTGACCAATGACCAGGGAAAAGGGTAAAGGAAATTGGGAAAATGAGGTGATCCACCAACCTGGATGAGGGAATGGTCGTGGGGATGGGAAAATTATCTCTTGCAAGTCTCTCTGGTCAGTTCATTTTTTCAGGTTCCTCTAATAAAAGGGGTGGATCCACCTCTGAACAGTGTGTTCAGGTTAGAATAGAATAGTCATTTCCACCCCCTATGAGAGGAATTGCAAAAAATGGATATGTAGAGAATTGTAGAGAATAAAGATCTGGAGGGGACGTGTGGTGGGCCAACCTCATTTTTAACTTAGGGTTTAAAAACATCGTGGAATTTGGGAGGGCACCAAATTGCCTTAACCCTAGTTTTTTACACGATCGGGATAGGCTTGGAACGATTTGATCAGGATTTTCAAACGCAGAATCAGAATCAAATCAATCTCTATCCAAATCGTATTGGAAACGGTTTGAATTGGTCCGGTCCAATGTACGCTCAACCATTATGGGGTGAGAAGGGACTTGGCTCAGGAATTGAGAAACAGTCTGATTAAAAAACAAAATTGGCACAAGGTATGGTTCAGGTTAGAATATGAAGAGAATGACTACGAATTGGTTGATTGGATTCTGATTCAAACACTAACAGTTATGATTGGTGAGAATCGGGATCATTGTAAGCCAATTCCGATCCAAATCGACCGATTCACCAATTTGATCCCCAAATCTTGAAACCATGGATTTGATCCAAATCGATTTCGATTTTTTAAACCATAGTTTTAGGAAAAAAGATTTGGGAACGGAATTAGGTCTAGCCAATTTCAATCCGATTTGTTTTAGATCAATTGGAATCAGTTAAGAATCGGCCACAAGTGACCATAATCTGCCCTGACTCTAGATATTGGAAATGGATTAACTAATTTGATGCATTGGCCGGACTTGAAAGGAATCGACCCAAGTGGATAGCCGCTCCACTTCCGATTTTTGAATTAGTGATTCTAACTCAACCCATATTCAATTAATTGATTCATCGCCCAACTATTCCACTTGCCCAACAATGCCAACATGTATCTCTTCCCTTTCTTTGAAAAAATTAGGTGCGCAGGTTGTTTGGCTCTTGTGGTCGCTCAAACAATCGGTCTATCATAACAAACAATATTAATAGAGAGCGCGGGCATACCAAAGTCTACGAGACTCATGTAGAAGAAGATTACACTTCTGACTTCTATTAGGAGACGTGGATTCCCGTCTCGATTGTTTCAAGGACTTTGAATGAAAAACCAAATTGCAATATGTGAAGAAAAGGAAAACCACAGAACAAATGGTAGAGATGAAATAAAAAATCAAGAATTTCAATTGATCTCGATGTTGGTATACACAGAGGACATACTACTGATACAAGAAATCAAAAGAATAGCTTGACAGAGATGGTCAGGGAGAAGCTTACACCAAGGAAAAGTAAAATGCAGGTAGAATAAAAGATAAGTTCAAGTTGCAGGTTTGTTGACTGATCGAGAGGTCCCTTCCTTCTCTGTGATTCTGACTTTTATACTTCTGAGGATGGAGCCTCCTTGAGTGCCTGAGTGGTCTTTAACCGGAACTTCCTTTGACGGTTGTGGAACCGATTGAGCACGTTAATCTTGGGCGGGTCACGATTATAACCGCTTTAGCCCTCCACAATTTTCTCTATGCGAAGAGTTTGCCTCACTTGATCCTTTGTGACTCAAAGTTAATCGGTCTTCTATTACTGGTCGGTCGGTAATTTTAGGATGTAAACAAAACTACAAGCGTGTAAAACAATTGAAAGACTGCCCTTGTGGGTCCATTTCTCTAGTTCCTTCTAATCCAACACATCTAGATAAATAAAATACTCACAAGCCTGGTTTAAAATTCTTTACCCATACAACTATGGTTTTAAATAGCGTATCAGATCTGCTAGATATTGGTAATGAAGGATTCTTAACAAGGTACTGATAAATCAAAATTATATCAACCAATCGTGAGCTGCCACGTGTCCTGGCCCAAGAGGGAAGACCATCCCAAGCCCGGCCACCTTATGTCTCACTTGATTGGCCGAGATGACAAAGAACTAACAAGGACATCCAAGGTCCAAGACCAAGTGCTACACGTAAGCTACTAGCATCGTCGACGAGATATACATCACCTCACCAGTTGAAGATACCACCTACAAGAGGTACAATTCCAGACGGACTCATGCACCAAGGACCTTATCCAATATACAAGGGCGCATGCATGTCTATCTACCGAGAACATCCTCCCTACTAGGGCTCTACCTCCCATGGGAGAGCAACCAATCAAGAGATGAGTCCTACCAACTAGCTAGGAACGTCTATCTACTACGAGGACTATTTGTTACCAACTGGGACTCTCCACATCGTCACACCACTATAAATTCCAAGGTCACACTCTGCCCCATTAACTCATCTTGAATTCTAACTATTCGTCTGTTTGCTCAGAGAGATCTAACTTAGGCATCGAAGAGTCCTAGGCCGGAACCACACCGGTTTTCCTTTGTCACCCAGGTCTTTTTGCAGGTTATGGCACTCGAAGGGACCACCAGGCGATTTCTTGATGCAACAAGTACATTTATCGTAAAACCAGGAAAAAAAATTACATGGTATCCAAAAATGGACCTAGTTTTTCAACTAAAAACACTAAATGAGGTCGAATCAGCTTGTTTCTCTGTCATGTCAGTGTGATACTAAACTCAGAAATCCACTCGCTTGTTTGCCAACAATTCAAGTGCAAAGACGCCAAGTCGAGCATTAGCATGTTCTGATCAGTATCAGACCGGATCGGAATCGATTAGAATAGATCCCAAAGCCCTAGAATTGTTCATCAAAACTTAACAATTCTAGGGTTTTAAATAGAAAGACATAGAAAGACATCAAGAGAAATTTAATAGTTTTATTGAGAATTTCATTAGTTTTTTTTTTGGATGAATGAAAAATATATTAAAAAAGCAGAAAGAACCTTTCCGACCAAAAGAGGGAAAGAGCAAGAAAGAATACAAGGAGAAAGCTACACATCAAAACAACCAACTACCCTACAAACAGATCAAACTGAAGGGAGACCACTCAAAGCGGAACAAAAATACTGAATCATAACCAAGCAACCAATCACCTATGTAAAAAGTTAACCTTCTTCCCATTAGGATTATAGGGAGGAATGGGAGGAATCACCCACCTCCCACTTAAATTCTTAGAAACTAAGGAAGGACTCTCTCGATCTAGCTCTAAGACGATTTGAATATTTCCACCTCTCTCTCCAGGGGGGTCAGTCGAACACAGAGAGAAATCGCTCTCAGTCGTCTCTCTCACGTCACTTAGGACTTGGTCATTGACCATTGGTCGCTGAGCATTGCAAGAAAGAGGCAGCATGCCACTCTGACAGAGCCCTGCATCACAAGGCTGTTTACTAAGCAAAGAAGTAGGGACAACAGAGCTTTGGAGGACATGAGAAGCATGATCATTTCCTATAGGAGTGCCCAAGATGGAAGAGTCCACTTCGATGCTAACATCTACATCATCCGCATCTAAATCCCTCGCCAAGGATATCGCCGAACGATTAGATCCACGAGCAACAGACCCAAGAGATAATCTTTCCACCTCATTGTCAATTTCCAAGACCACTTGAATGTCTCCACCTTTGGTGCACAACAAGAGCGTAGAAGAGGGAATAGTAGACTTCTTTTTTTTTTCTATTACACTTCTTAATTTTCTTTTTCCCATGATTCTTAGAAAACTTTGAATGAGACTTACTACCACTATTCCGTTGAGAAGAGTTCTCGAGCACATCTTGGGAGAGAGGGGAAGAGGGAAAAATCTGATCAATAACCATTGGTACACCAGTAGGGACCACCTCAGAGATACAATCATCTGACATCAACGCCAAGGCGGAGGAACAATTAGAATCAGAAATGGGCTGCACGACAAGGCCTTGAATATCATCAGAAGCTGAACTTACACCAAAGAGGGAAGGGTCACTTTGTCTGGTCATATCACTAAAGACAAGGTGGTCAGGTGGAACAGGGTCGGTGAGGTTGATATCAAGGGATTGAGAGATGCAAGTAATTGGAGGGCCATCAGCTTGGGCTACGGTAGAACCATTCAAAACAATCTCCAACTGACCAAGGCCCTCAGAGATATTTGCATTGCCATCGGACGTAGCCAGACGAGGGAGCTCCATGGTATTCTCAGATAATATGGCAAACCTATTAGTGGACACACAACATGTAGCATCGGGCAGAGGGGTATTATCATTGATATGGTAAGTATTGGTTTCCTCAACCTGCAAGGAGCTCAAAACACTGGAAGGCTGCAATGTCTGAGGGGTGTGTGATGTCCCAGGAAAGGTGGAAAGCATGGATTGGGCAACGGCCAAAGTGGTAGGTAGCACGTCAGAGGAGGGACCCACCCTCATACCTGAGTGGATCGTAGTTGAGGCAGGAGCAGCAGCGGCTGTCTTCTCCAGCCCCGATCTGTGAGGAGCAATCTGAGAGGTTTGCAAAGGGTCCTTACCCCTCGCAAGAAAATCACATTGAGGCACACTAGAGCTGGCAGTTGTGGAGAACATACACTTTTTAGTGACATGTCCAAAAACCATGCAATGATCACAACGAGGAGGAAGCCACTCATACATAATCTCTTGCATGAAACAAACACCATTATCAGAGGTGATTTTGATTTCTCGAGGAGTGATCGAGGAAGCTGGGAGCTCAATACAAACCCTTGCAAAAGATAACCTATCCTTTGCCATGGTGCGCCAATCTGAGAATAAAGGTTTTCCCATGACACTAGCGATGGTACTAAGGCATTCGCTGGACCAAAAATGGAAAGGGAGATCTACTAGTTGAACCCACACAGGGATAGAAGTAAGTTCCACTCTCTTGAGGGGCGTATCTGGACTCCAATGACGCAGAATAAGGTGGCTACGAGAGAGGACCCAAGGAACTCCTTCAATAACTCGTAGCAAATCTTCTTCAAGGTGGAATCAGAACACAAACATACCATTCTCAAGCATAATCACTTTCAAAGCCTCTCCACAGAGGTTTTTACAGTGACAAAGCTTGGTCTATGCCCAATGAAGTGTCCAATGCACGTGAACTTCCAAAGGGCCAGCTCTTCCTCAAGCACTGCTGAAGGGCAGTGAGCAACTGCTTGTCCCTCCACTCGCAAGGGTTCAATAAAGCGTAGTGCAAGACCTTCATCCTTGGAATGACCAGAACATAAGAGAGAGGACCACGTAACCCCCTTTGAAGCAGGGGGAGCATCCAAAGAACCCAAATCCAGTGCTCCATCAGCAGTAGCAGAGCACAAATGGCCTTTCAGAGGAGCCAAATCAGTACCGCCAAGGGAGGGGAAAACGGAGTCGATCAAGTTTACATCGGACCCCACATCAGAAGGCGACAAGGTGGTAGGAGCTGAAGCAGGGTTAGGCAAACGACGTGCTCTCGAGCTAGAGGAAGATCCAGGGAAGGTAGAACCACGACCTTGAGAGCTGGGAGGGATCCCAGCAGAAGAGAATCCCCGACCACCCATCTGATTTGGCCGGGGATCGTTAGTTTCTCATGGATCTTTTACATCTCGTTCAACAAAGTGGCAGTGTTTCAGGCAAGGAGGAAAAACCGGGATCACCTATTTCATTAGTTTACTCCAATATCACCCCTTTTTTTCTCTTATATGGCTCGACCTATTGTTTTCAATAAGATGATATGTAGAGACCATCAAACATTGTTTCAGTTTGTCATATTAAGATGTAATTATATTGAACCAACACACAAAGAACGGGTGAATACACACTTAAGATGTGAAAATGTCTGTACTTTCTCAACGAAGGTTTTGCTTGTCAAAATAAGGATTTGGTGTGTTTGTCATCAGAATTATGTGTGGTATAACCAACGCTCACCTCATTCTATTCTCTTTGCTGGCATGTGTCACCTAAATGATCAACGTTCACCAGTCTATCGGACCATTGGATGTCAGGTGGTCCGACCTACCATCCACCTAGTGGCAAATAGTATAAGGCCCAAATTTTTTCTACAAGTGGATTTTATAGTACCTTGATTACCTATCGATTTTGAACTAAATCAGATTTCTCCATGTGACAAATGCTTTAAAGATTCATAACACTTTGGAAATTTATTATGTAACAGAGATGTACATTACATATAATTGGAATATCAAGCCAAAAAAAAAACTTATAATAACTTATGCATCACACATGTAGTTGAGTTTTCAAGCCAAAAGCTGTTTGAAGAGCATCCTTGTGATCATAGAAACCAATATAATCCTAAGGTGAAATAGTGTTTGCATGGGAAGAGTGTTCTACATGATCACACACGGGAGTGGATTCCAAAGAGAATCCACTAGGGGTGAATTAGGGCCGGATTTTTTAACACCCTAACTTAATCCTGAGTCCTCTTAGCTCAACCCAAGCCCAACCACGGCCCTAGGTCGGGCTGAGATATCTCAGCCTAGACCCAGTCCTACCGGGCTCATTCTAGCCCAAGGGTTGGCCCGAATTGACCCTGATTTTTGCTAGGGCCTAGTTGGCCTTGACTTGCCGTGCTTTGTTTGCCATTTACGTCGTGCTATGCATTAAAAAAACAAGACAAATGTGATTGGGTATTGATTTGTTAATTGACTATTGGACTTATGTTTAGGTTAAAAAACTTAGCCTAATCTTAAAATTGTAAATATTTTCGTTGAATGGTTAATTAGCCATTTTTTTTGGTAACCCAATAGATAATTAAATACTAAACCAAAAAATTCTCATTCAAAAAAAAAGTACTAAACAAAAATTGTAAAGCATAACCTAACACAGGACAAGGTCGGTTTGGACTGGGCTTAGCCCGAGGCTTCAACTCTAGCCCAACCCGACCCTGAACTAGAGCCTGAAAATTTCAATCCTAACCCGCCTTTAGGTTGAAAAATCCAACCCAAATCCTATTCGGATTCAAGACAAGCCATGGGAGGCTCGGGCTGACCGAACCAAACTTACACCCCCAGAATCCACATCCACCGCCAAAGGCTCCATAATGGAGCCTACAGTTTCATTTATTTTATTTGGTAATAGCTGCTTTTACATACTTTTAGAGGAAAGAAAGGAAACTGAAGAAAGAATTTCACATCTTCGGGGCGTAGTTCTTGAGAGAAGGAAGGGGGACGGTAGAAAGAAGAGAGGGACCAAAGATATAATTAAATCACCAAGAGTCACAACTGAAAGGACATTTTCGGTATCTGAGAAATTTTCCTCCACAACTCCAACAACACCAGAAGAATCATCCAGGATTTATCCCTTTGCTTATGTTTTTTTAGTTTTGGACAATTCCCTCTTGTGCCAATAATAATATCGTAGTATCTTAACTAGATCATAAATGATCTCTATTTCCAGAACCCTTATTTTTACTTCTTCCTCTCCACACAACTAGGCCTTCGTTTTGTTCATTTTCCATTATTCTTGACACTCTTTTCCTCGACTCCTAAGAGTTTAATGAAGATTAACATTTTACATACCAAGTAACAAAATGCTCATTCGAAGAAGGTAAAGAACACAATAAAATAAGGGTTTGATTCTATTCAAATTTAATATCGATATTCTTCATATCCATAATGATTTTATTAAATTAATCAATATGTTCCTAAAGCCCTCGCAAGTTTTCCACCTCTTTTTATCTGTCAAACAAATGGCACCTAATAGGTGTACCTCCTCTCATCTGAATGGTGTAGAGGCTTTGTTTCATATAAAGCCTTTGTCATGTACAAAGCTTTCGAACTTCAACCATAGCTTTGTGAATTGCACAATGCCTTGTTGGGTAGACTCAGGTGAATTGCACTGTGCCCTTCAATCTTCTCTGTGTCTTCATTGAAAATCGCTAAAGGCAACTTGTCCTTAATTTCCTAGAAGTCCGGCTGAATCAACACGGATCCAGATCTTCTACGGCACAGGCTGCCCGTCCACCATGCTGCGCAACACAAGGCAGCGCACATTGACCACCTTACCCCTGCCCGAGCGCTTTGCTCGAGCAAGGGTAAGGCGATCATTGCGTGCACAGTGCAGACAGAGCCCTGTGTTTGCGCAGCACAGGCAGGACAGGGCAGCGCGCCGTGGAAGATCTGTGTTGAAATCAACACAGTGCGCATCTAAATGCGACATAAACTAAGTGACTGCTCTATAGTGAATTCTTGATCTAGTTTTCACGAAGTGGAGCAAGAAATGGGCATAGCTGTTTCTGACTTTCAGGTTATGCATCTATAGAATTAGGAATTTTGGTTCGAGTCCTTTGGATATCTTTGTTAAATGAGAAATACAAAGAAGAAAAACATAACAAACCCATTTCAATCTTGTTCTGTTTATGGTGGGTTTTAGTGGGTCTTTCAATTGATCTTTCTGCAGAACAGAGGAAGTAAGAAGAGGGAGATCTAAGTGGGATGATGAGTAACCATCATCCTGGTGACTGCTCCAATGACACAATCATTGCTTCGACTAGTTCTTCAACCTTATACACGCCATAGTTCCAAGAAGGGACCGTTCAAATCTATAGTCTTCAGAGATGGATGGGTTCTACGTTTGTTGTTGATGGCTTATAGAAAACCAGAGTATGGAAGCTAAAGAGAAGCCAGGTTTTGCCTCCGAGTACAGAGCATGTTGTGAGCAAAAGTATTGCACAATGAAAGCTAGATTTTGGGGTAAGATTAGATATATCTCCATCAATTCAAGAGCGGGTCCAGGGTATGAACCGAGGCTCTGTTTCTACATCAGAGTGTTAATCGGCAACTTTATACTTTCCTGCAGCCCGATTCCTCTTAACCCACCTTGTCTAGAATTGAATTGTGTATATGTGATTGACGCAATTTGTTTATCCTATTGAGGAGGTATCTGGATCGTTTATTCCATTATCCTCTAGCTCCCTCTTTATAGGATGTTGTTTGATGATACCGTTGCATAACATCAGGTATTGAAAAGAAATACTGTTTTGGATAGATTTGTAAATCCAAACACAAAACAGTGTATTTGCGTTAACTAGAACAATGAATAGATTGTTGAGCTTGTGCCATTGCAAGTTCACATGGAGTGATCAGGTCTTAAAGCCATAAGGTCAAATGACATGCAATCTACTGTCTTTGCACGTTGATTGACTCCCCAACAAAGAAGGAACATTAATTAAGAACTCTGATTAAATTAAATGCAAGTAAATAAGGGGCTAGGATTAAATAGAATCTACTGAGATGATTTAATTAGGAAGTTTAGAAATGGATTTACTGTCCAAATCCATCCCTAACTAGGATTGAGGGAAACCTTGGAGCCTATATTTGAAAAAATAAATAAATAGACAGCGTTGTATAGAAAGCATTCTCATTCTGTCTTCGTAGAATGATCGATATTCTTTCCTCTCTTCTTTGTTGTCTCTTGCTAGAACTAGGAAGGGAATGGGTTGCTGCAACAGAATCAGTTCTTCGAACGAGGGTTGGTGATGATAAACGCCGGCAAACCAAAATACGTCAAGTATTGGTAATGAAGATTCTTAACAAGGTATATTTATAGACCGACCTGGTTTATCAACTGAAAACACCACTATGAAATGGGGTCGAATCAGCTTGTGTCTCTGCCATTTCAGTATGTGATACTAAACTCAGAGATCCACTCGCTTATTTGCCAACAATTCAAGTGTGAAGGCGTCGAATCGAGCATTACCATATTCTGATCAGTATCAAATTGGATCGGAATTGATTAGAATCGGTCCCAAAAAACCCATGAATTTGACCCTCAAAATTTTGTGTTTTGAATAGAAAGATATTCACTGCTACTTAGTAGTTTTATTGAGAATTTCTTTAGTTTACTCCAATATCTCACTTTTTTTCTCTTGTATGGCTCGACCTATTGTTTTCAATAAAATAATATGTAGAGACCATATGATCAAACATCATTTCAGTTTGTCATACTAAGATGTAATTATATTGAACCAACCCACAAAGAAAGGGTGAATAGTAAATACACATTTAAGATGTGAAAATGCATGTACTTTTTCAATGAAGGTTTTGCACTGTCAAAATAAGGATTTGATGTGCTCATTCACCTCATAAGAGTTCTATTCTCTTCGTTGACCTGTGTCACCTAACTAGTGGAAGAACAACGTTCACCAATTGTTATAAAATTCTATTTGCATCCGAATTCACCTAGGAAATCATTAGGCTTTGTTTGGTTGCAAGGGGAATGCAAAATTTTGAAGTAAAGTGCAATTTTTTTTCCCAAGGGAAATAATTATAAGTGTTTGGTTGCCAGGGGAATGTATTTCCCATGGAGAATAAATTTTCACATGTAAAATAACATTGGTATTTATTTTTCCCGACCAAAAACACACGTAAAATCAAAACCCGAGGATTATTGACTTCGCGGCGTTGTTCTCTCGATTGAAATATTAGAACCTCTAAAAGCGTTGGAGAACCTCGGAAGCTCTAACGTCTCTGGTGCTGGTCCAGTCTCTTTGAGAATCTTCGAAGCTCTGAGCAAGTGGTGGTTGTCTCTTTGAGAAGCACCGAAACTCTCATCTCTCTGAATTCCGAACACACTGATTCTCTTTCTTTGCGAGAAGCTTGGATGTTCTGAGCAAGCATTGGTTCTGTACCTGAGAAGCTCGGATGGTCTGATTTGATCCAAAGTTCAGTAACTCTGCTCTGATCAGGTACTAGATCTTTTGCATTTTGATGATTTAAATTTAAATAGAATGAATCGAGTTGGATGAGTGAAAAAACCCTAAGTTTACCCCGACAGCTTAGCTGTCCTTGCATAGTACCTGATGTGGGGTTGCTTGCAATGATAATGTCGGTAGAACGAGCCTTGAAATGGTCTTGCACTGTGAGTACTCCTTAGCAATGTGAATAACGAACTTGTAAGGACTTGAGCATCCTCTCTTAATGGTTAGGTTTTTAAAGATATTTTTGTACCTGTTGTGCAAAGATTTCTGCCGGAGAGGAATCTATCGGTCGGCACAACTGATATACTAATAACTCAATGGGATTGGGAATAACGGAGACGAGACTGCGAAATTACTCTCTTTATTGAACACTGAATATTTCCCATTGAATTCCTCTTTTACATGAGGATCTAGCCCTTAATTTATAGTGATGGAGGGGGATCTCGGGCGATCCTTGCTATTTCAATAGTTGCCTTTATTGGGTGTACGATTTTAGGAAACTCCCACTCTGGTTGGGATTCCTCCGTGAATCTCGGGATCTCCCCGATTCATGTCGCAAGTGGGACCTTCTCTTGGTGGTTACGTAACTGCCATAGTGGGGCCTAACTTCATAACCGCCAGGCATGTGGGAATCTTCAAGCACGCTTGTAACTTGCCTTCCTTTGTGAATCGTGGGGAGTCCACTTGTACGGTCAAGATTTGAAGTATAAATTATGGCGTATCATTTGCCCCCTACTCCCTTTACCTCGGTTGAGGTGTAGGGATTAACTTGATATGCATCGTCGGTGGGTCTTGACAAACTGCTGGGAGCTCGGATGGCTGGTCTGGGTCTGGCTAACACGGGGCCAGGTCTAGTAGGAGATGATTCTTTCTTTGTTGGACATCTTTACCCTTCATGGGTCATATATTCATGCGTCACCACTAGCCAGTGTTAGCGTATGGGAGCAAAATATCTATCGCTTTTCGCGCTTTTTAGAGGGGAGATTGATGGGACGTCATAAAGTTTAATTTTTAAACTTCTTTGTCTTCCCGATGTTCTTTGATGATGATGCCCTCTCTTCGAGGTCCAGGCCTCTTCTTCTCCCTATCATTTGGTCCGTTGAAAAATTTGTGCATGTGGATCTGACGGAAGTTACGATGGTGTCCCAAGGGTATAAAATGTTTCAGCCTTTCTTAGTTTTTTCATTTCATCGTCTTCAAGCTCTGGTGTTAAAGATATTTCTTCGAGTTCTGCTCTAGCATCGTTTTGTGCCTTTCTATCTTCTTCAGTCGTAATCTTCTTAATCCCAAGTAAGTGTTTTTCTCTCTTTCTTTTTATCTACATTTCCTTTCTTTTCCTTTTTGTATCCGTTTCGGGGAAATGGAAAAATCCAAGAGAAACCTTTCATCCAGAGAGAACTCAGAAATAGAATCCCTGTTTGACGAAGGTGAGAGATTATTCCATGGAGTCACCCAAGAGGGAAACCAGGGAACTTCCCCTCAATTGCCCTAGTTGGAGGCACAAGTTCTAGGATTTCAGCCTTTGTTCCTCGGAGCTTCTCTGGTGTATTTGCTAGCACCTCCAACCTTGATTCCATGAAACGGCTAGGGAGGAAGGGTTATCGAGTTCGACAACTGCAACAGGATCCCACCATTGGAAAAGGGGCTGACGAGATTTCTTCGATTCTGACTGAGTATAACCTTTTGGAAATCTAAAATATTTATGCGATTCCAAAGGGGACTGTTCTTAGAGTTTCCTCTCCCGAAGAGAGATTGAATCAGCCACGACCTCAGGAGGTGGGTCTTATCCTTGATGCCTTGGAGGGTGGCCTTCAATACCCCTTTTCTCCTTTTGTGGAGCGCCTCCTCAGGCATTATAAGATTGCCCCAAGTCAACTGGTTCCCAACGGCTGGAGGTGTGTGGGAGCCTTTTTAATTAAGTGTTTTCGATTGGGGAGACACCCTTCTCCTGCTCTATTCATCAGGTGTTTTAGCTTAAACCAGAATAGTGGTCATCCCAGATGGTATTATTTTCGTCAACGTGGGATACCTGTAGTGGATTCACTACCATCGTCCAATTATGGTTGAAAACAGAGGTTTTTCTGGGCAACCTATGAGAAGCTTAAATGCCCCATCATGTGGGGTTACCCTGATACCACAGCTGGGAACAAAATCCCTCTCTTAGACTCCGAGGATCAAGTGACTTTGGAGAAGATGATAGCCGATAAGAGCCGCATCAAGGCAGAGGTTATTGATGTCCAGGATATGGGCGAGCTAGAGCGGGGTGAGCATCTCGAGAATTCCTCCCTTTCCCCTTTCTTGGGTATTTGTGGTTGTGTTATAACCTCCTTCTTTTGTTGGTTGCAATAGAGTTTTCTCTGGATTCCCTTGCTTTATTTATAGAGAAGGAGGACCTTCAAGTTGTTGGGGACAAAGTTGTGAACTCCTCGGATAAGAGCAGGAAGAGAAAAGCATCCTCCATCGAGTTAGGCAAGGATTCCCTGAAGAAGGGATCGTTCAAGCTTCCCCCTGCACCTCTCAGAGGTTAAAAAATTATAGAGGCCTCCTCGGGTAAGGAGAAGTCTTCTGACCCGGGGTTGGTCTCCCGGGAGGAGGGGTCCTCCGCAATCCATAAAAGCCTTCCTCCTCCTGGCAATACCATTAAGGATAAGGGCAAGGGCAAGCCCAATCTTGATGTGTTTGTTCCCCAATGATCCATCAGCAATGACCAGAGGGTGATTGGCAATATCGCGGCTGCGGAGAATATGGCCTTGAATTGCGTTGCCCCAGCGGATCAGGACTAGCTTTCGAAGATGTTCGATGAGATGTTGGAGAAATCGATCCTTGCCCGGGCCTATGAGGTGACTTTCTATTTTCGGTCCGTACTTCATTTTTTCCTTGCTTACTGATTCTCATTCTGTCTTCATTTCAGACTTTGGCTTTCGCTTCGGAATTGGTGGAGCGCAAGAGGAAAGTCGCCTCGGTGTATAAAGAATCTGAGAATATGATGACGGAGTTGAGGAAGGCTCCCCAGCACAACGAGGAACGGGTTTTGGTTCTAAATACCCAGTTGACCACTCTGAGGGCAGAGAAAGATTCCATAGTGAAAGCATTGGAGGTAGCTCAGGAGAGTCTGAAGGAGGCGATGGAGCAAGCCCAATGATCCGCGACATCTTATGGGAAGATGAAAAAGAAGCTGGGTGAGAAGAAACAACGGCTCTGTAATCTGCAAGCGGATCTTGACAGTCTGAGGGCTCAAGTTAATGATGCCGGGACCAGGGCCCTCGATGAATATCTTAAATCCAAAACTTATAAGGTTCACCATATGTCGACAGCTTCTCTGACAATGCTGAAGACGGCTTACTCCATCTGGGTTCGAGTGAAGGAGAGACAACCAGATTTCAACTTCGAGGGAATAACCAAAGTGGAGTATATGCTTGAGCGGTTAGAGTCGGGTGTCTAGAAGCCTGCCTCTTCGGTTGGAAAATTGGACATCCCTCGTCCCTCTTCTTTTGTGATTCCTCAAGTGCCTTCCAAAGAGGTAGGTGGGCAAAGCTCTGGGGTCAGTCTTGATGAAGCTACTACTGGTGAACATGGGCAGGCTGTAACTTCTGTTCCATCTGAGGTTGCCCCCAAGCAAGATGTTGTGCAAAGTCTTGAGCAGGGAGAGGAGAATCCTCAGCTTTGTCGACCATGCCAGCTGCCCTTGTGACTTCTGAAGATGTTGTAGATGCCTCTACGGTTAATTTCTCAGTTCTGCCAGATACTTTTGTGTTGTTTATCATTGTTTTTTTTTTTTTTTTTTTTTTTTTTTTTTTTTGTAATCCCACGCATGCTAGCCAATGAAAAATGGCGATAGGCCTTCTTTGCTATTTTGGATTTTTATCTTGTTGCACGTCCGATTATGACTCCCTACCACTTTTTGCCTAGGAACATCCTCCTTTGGGCAATATCGTAGCTCAAGAAGCTTCAGAGCATGAGAAGGAATTGCAATCTCAGATAGTGACATACGACAGGGCTAATGTCATACTACGGAGGCGAAATTCTCAGTTGGAAGCAGAATTGGAAGATTACAAGTCCCTTGAACGCTGGGAGAAAGATCTGCTGGTTAGGCTAGAGTTTGCTCGGGATGTTGTAGATAACGTCAGGGATTATATTTGGACTGAGAGATATGCTGCGGCGAACCTCATTATCAACCACGTGGTTCAATCACCTGTATTTGAGCGTTTCTGAGCAGATAAGGCTTTGGAAGGTGCTCAGCGCCTATATAACCGAGTGAGGGAGGTTGCCCCTCATTTCAATTGGAGGAAGATAAGATTGGGTTTTGACCCTCGTGTTTCCGTGCAGGAGGTTATACTTGACCCCTTGGCATTGTCCATACCCTTTTTTCCTCCTCCACAGAATGTTCCAAGGCCTTTGCCCCCAAATCCTCCTCGTCCTGAGCTCAGATAGCTGAAACTGTGATTGTTATATCTCGGGCAACTATTGTCGTTCCTCGGATGTATATATTTTGTTTTTTCATGCTCAGAATTTATTGAATCTGTGTTACTTTTTTCTCTTATTGAGTTGTCAAATCCTTCTTTTCTTTTAGCTTCTGATGACGTTTGTCTTTTTCCTTGACGTACGTATTCATCATGATGCAAATCCTTTTTTCAGAGATTTTCGTGGATTCCCCATGCTAACATTTATTGTATCCTTGTTTGACTGGCGCTCCATATGCTTTAGCATTAATGGGGTTGGTGAAGAAATTGAATCGTTGTCTAGGTAACCTCACCACTTCCAGTTTTTGGAGGAACGCTGGTCCATTGGGGTTAAAACACGTGGCTTTGGGTAACTTCCCAGTAAGTGGGGTAGTTGTCCCTTTAATATTCTTTTTTGCCTTTGAACCGTCATTTTGCCCTATAAATAGGGCTAGCACCTTTCATACTTTTGTTCCTTAAGGAGAAATGGGTTCTTCAGTGTTGTCTTTTTGCTGTTGTTCCGTAGAGACTCTGCGCTTCTTATGGTGTTTTGGTTGCCGTTGCTTTCTAAGATGCAGAGGTTGCATGTTTTTGAAGGTTTATCTCCTTAGAAGTATTACTTTCGACTTCAATCTTCAATCGACATTTCTCATCACAGCTTCGATCCTCAATCGACACGCAGTGTTCTTTGGGTTGACGGGCCATGATGGTGCCTCTCTGTGTGTCTTCCCTTTCCCAACTCTTTGGAGAAGGAAAGTTGCATCGGAGAGGTGGAGAATCTTCAGGAGACTGCTTGCCACCGATCTTCACTGTTAACGTATTTGGTGGGCAGTGGTGTGGATCTATCAGTGCGCTGGAGAACCCAAAAGCCATTGTTCTGCTTAGTCCTCTATTGGGTCCTTACTTTTGGTGGCTTGAGAGGAGTAGAAACAGGGCTATTTTGGTGCTTTAGCGTGTTGATAGTGAATATCATTTGGCAAAGTTGCCTCCTCTTGATTCTCGGGGTTGCTCTGGAGCAGCTGATGCTATCTCACCGACATTGAGCTCGGTATCGATCATTGTGAAGCTGTCGTGTATGCTACCCCTGTCTCACACTTTGTAACCCATGTTGCTCAAGTTTCATCAGCCTTCTTCTACTCGGGAATGCAAAAACTCTTCAAAGAAGGCTTTCTCCTGGCGGTGTAGTTGTGCTATTAGTTTGCCACGTTTTCTCCTTTTGATGAACTGGTCTTGAAACCGAGCATAGCTTCTTCATAGTATTTGTAAACCTCACTGTGTACTTGTACTTGAAAGTTGTAATGACTTTGTAAGCTTGGACTTGAATCATTACATACTTGTACTGGTAAGCTGGAATCCTAATAAAAGAATTTTTGTCATCCGAGCAATTTTCTTTGCATATTTGGCTTTTTGGTTCCTTGGACTTATATTCTCGTTGGATGTTTTACCTCCGTGATCAGATGACAGCTTCCTTTAGTTTTGGGAAACGCCCCTATGGTGCAACCCACGATTATGGTTAGTTGACCATCATCTTTGTTTGGGAAAATGCCTCTATGGTGCAACTCACCATTATGGTCGGATGACCATCGCCTTTGCTTTGGGGAAACGCCCCTATGGCGCAACTCACCATTATGGTCGGGTGACCATCGCCTTTGTTTTAGGAAAACACCCCTATGGTGCAACTCACCATTATGGTCGGGTGACCATCGCCTTTGCTTTGGGAAAATACCCCTATGGTGTAACTCACCATTATGGTCGGATGACCATCGCCTTTGCTTTGGGGAAACGCCCCTATGGTGCAACTCACTATTATGATCGAGTGACCATCACCTTTGCTTTGGGAAAACGCCCCTATGGTGTAACTCACCATTATGGTCAGGTGACCATCGTCTTCACTTTGGGGAAACGCCCCTATGGTGCAACTCACCATTATGGTCAAGTGACCATCGTCTTCGCTTTGGGAAAACTCCCCTATGGTGCAACTCACCATTATGGTCGGGTGACCATCGTCTTCGCTTTGGGAAAATGCCCCTATGGTGCAACTCACCATTATGGTGATTGCTGGCACATCATTAATCAAAGAAAATATAACAAAAATACTATTTGCAAAGGGTCAACAAAAATAATGTTGCCAAAAGTCATTATGTTTGTCATTAACTTGTTTGATTAATCATTGATGTTTCTATTGGTCGTGGCCTGAACTTTCTACAAATGATAAATTGAGATTCAAACAATTGGGAACTAACCTTTATTGATAAAATTTTTACAAGTTCTCTGCATTCCAAGATCGTGGTATTGGTGCCCCCTCCATGGTCTCTAAATGATATGCTCCAAGAGCTACTTGCTTGGAGATTCTATATGGTCCTTCCTAGTTGGGTGATAATTTTCCCATGGATCTCGGGTCTGAGGCTTCTACCTTACGCAAGATCAGTTCTCCTTGGTGGAACCTTCTAGGTTTCAACTTTGCATTGTAGTGGCGTGCTGTCCGCTGTTGGTGTACTGCATTCCTTACCCGAGCTGTTTCTCTGATTTCTTCCAACAGATCTAAATTTATCCTGAGCTCCTCATCGTTAACTTCGGGATTATAGAGTTGTACTCTCAATGAGATTTCTCCTATCTCCACTGGGAGTACTGTTTCTGTTCCATATGCCAGCATGAAGGGGGTTTCGCCAGTTGCCAACCTCGTGGTTGTCCGATATGCCCATAGAATGTTAGGCAGTTCTTCCACCCATAATCCTTTGGTTGTTTCCAGTTTTTTCTTGATCCCATCTAATAGAATTTTATTCATTGCTTCTGCCAGCCCGTTGGATTGGGGGTGGGCTACGGAAGTCTTCCTTAGCTAAATTTCGTACTGGTTACTAAATTCTTTGAACTTCTGCTCAAACTACTTTCCATTGTCAGTGATGAGGGTTCTCGGGATTCCATACCTGTAGATAACTGAATGTAGGAAGAATTTCCAAACTTTTGCTACGGTGATTGTTGCCAAGGCTTCTGCTTCTATCCATTTAGTGAAATAGTCAACAGCCACCACCAGATGTCTTGGGGAAGGGCCCCAATATGTCCATTCCCCATTGGACAAGGGCAATGGACTTAAAATTGAAGTGAGCTCAATTGCAGGTTGACGCACGATTCAGGCATTTACGGACAAAACTCATTGCTTCTTTGCGTAGAGATGGCCAAAAGTATCCTTGTCTAATGACTTTATGGGCGAGTGCCATGCCCCCCAAGTGTTGTCCACAAATGCCGGTGTGTATCTCTCGAAGAACATATTCAGCCTCATATTCATCTTCAAATAGGGCATTGCAAATGCCTTTTTATATAGCGCTCCCCCTATCATCGTGTATCGGGCGACCCTCATTCTGACTTTCTTTGCTTCTTCCTTATCGGTGGGCAGTATACCCTCCTGGAGGTAGTTGACTAAAGGATCCATCCAATAAGGTTCCACCTCGATTGGCAATACTTCCTCGGATTGTTCTATGCTCGGAGTACTGAGCACATCGAGGTACACTGTTTTGCCCAGGTCTTGAAAATCTGAAGTTGCCAACTTAAAGAGGGCATCTACGGATGTATTTTACGTTTGAGGTACCTGAAGTATTTCAAAATGGTTAAAGTTTGTGATCAGGTTCTGGACTCTTCTCAGGTATTAGGCCATCCGAGATTCTTTGGCCTCATACTCCCCTTTAACCTGATTAACTATCAGCTGTGAATCACTGTGGACGGTAATACGCTTTACCATTAGACTTTGTGCCAGTTTCAACCCTGCAATCAGGGCCTCATATTCAGCCCCGTTATTGGTTGTCTGAAATTCAAACCTCAGTGCGTACTGTATAAGGAACCCTCCAGGGTTGGTTAATATCAGACCTGCCCCACACCCTTGGGCGCTAGATGAACCATCCACGTACAGTGTCCATTCTTCTATTATCTCCTTAGGCTCCGTGGTGGAAGGGATTTCTTCTTCAGGAAATGTACATTCTACCATAAAATCCACCAAGGCCTGAGCTTTTATGGCAGTTCGGGGCTTGTAATGGATGTCGAATTCCCCCAACTCCACACACCACGCTACTAGTCTTCATGAGTGGTCGGGTTTAGCTAGTATCTTCTTCAAAGGCTGGTTGGTAATTACTTCAATGGTGTAGGCTTGAAAATAGGGCCTTAACTTTCTTGCTGTCGTAACCAATGCATAGGCGTATTTCTCCACACTGCTAAACCTGGTCTCGACGTCTAGGAGTACCTAGCTGACATAATATATCAGCTTTTGAATCCTTCCATCTCCTCGGACTAATACCGCGCTAACTACAATAGTACTGATGGCCAAGTACAGCTGCAAGGTGTCTCATAGTTCTGGCTTTGTCTAGAGAGGTGGTTGTGCCATATATCTTTTTAACTTGGTGAAGGCTATCTGGCATTCTTCGGTCCATTCGAAGGTGAGCTTGGCCCCTTTGGTTTCCCGTTCCTTTGCTCAGTTCTTGAGAGCCTTGAAGAAAGGTAAGCATCGGTCTCCCGAAGTTGAGATAAATCTCCCGAGCGCGGCTATTCTTCCCATGAGTTCTTGTAATTCCTTGACTCCTCTAGGTGGATGCATCTCTAGTATAGCCTTGATCTTTGCTGGATTAGCCTCTATCCCTCTCCTTGAGACCATGAAATCGAGGAGCTTTTCGGATGTGAACCCAAAGGCGCACTTGGCCGGGTTCAATCTCATCTTGCTTTCTCTTAAAACCTGAAATGCCTCATTCAAATCTGCAATGTGAGTTTGTGCTTTTAAGTTTTTTACCAACATATCATCTACATAAACTTTCACATTGTGGCCTATTTGGTGCCTAAAAAGGTAATTTATCAGGCGCTGGTAGGAAGCTCTGGCATTCTTTAATCCGAAAGGCATGCGAATATAACAGTATGTATCCCTCCCCGCGATAAAAGAAGTTTTCAATATATCAGGTTCATACATCCTGATCTGATTATACCCTGAGTAGGCATCCATGAAAGAAAGCATTTCATGGCCTGCCGTGGCGTCTATCAACAAATCAATACGAGGCAAGGGGTTAGTCTTTAGGACGGGCTTTATTCAAATCTGTAAAGTTAATACGCATTCGCCACTTGCCATTTGGCTTGGGCACCATTACAACATTAGAAGGCCATTTTGGATAGATAGCTTCATCAATGAAACCGGCATCAAGTAGCCTGGTTACCTCGTCGATCACTTTTTCTTAGCGCTCGGGAGCAAAGGTTCTTTTCTTCTGGAACATTGTCTTAGCAATGGGGTATACGCTGAGCCTGTGTTCAGCTATCTTCCTGTCTATCCCGGGTATGTCCGCAGTAGACCAGCCGAATATGTCTGCGTTGGTTCTCAGGAAGTTTATGAGGGCGGTTTTTCTTTCGCCAATCAGGCCTGCGCCTATCTGGATGGTGCGCTTCGTATCCCCTTCTACTATCTCCATGGGGACCAGCTCCTCGACTGGCTCACTTCTTTCCTCATCACTGATATCTCGGTTGTCATCCAAGTGGATCAGATGCATTATGGCTCCTTTCCTTTGGTTCTTAGGTATCCTTCATAGCAGCGGCGGGCCGCTACTTGGCTTCCATGACATTCTCCCACCCCGTGGTCAGTGGGGAATTTTATGACTAGGTGTGGGGTTGAAACCACCGCCTACAGTGCATTGAGTCCCGATCGCCCTAATATTCCATTGTGCGTGGAATTCACCTTTACTACCAGGAAGTTCATCATCACCGTAGAGAGTTTGGGTTCTGTCCCCACGGTAACTAGTAGCTCAATTGATCCTTCCACTTGTACCGGAGCCCCATTGAAATCGTATAGGGGAGATCTACTCTTCTCAGCATCTCAGGTTTTAGGAGCATCTTTTCAAATGCATCATAGTATAGGATGTCCACCGAACTCCCATTGTCCAGTAGGATCCTCCCTACCGTGCAGTTGGCGATAACCATCTTGATTACCAGAGCATCATCATGGGGAGATTGAATATCCGCCAAGTCTTCATCGGAGAAGGTTATGGGATGATCAGTTCTCCTCTTTTTAATTGTTACCTCGGCTTGCAGTACATTTCGAGAGTGTTGTTTTTGGGAGTTTGAGGTTTCTCCTCCCATACCAGGCCCACCAAATATAGTTATTATCTCCCTTAGGGGTACATTCTCCGTATGGGGCTTACCTTGGTGTAGTTCCTCTTTATCAGCTCTGGGGGGTGATCTTTATCTTCCCTCTGTTTCCCGAGCACTATACTCTGGTCTGCGGTCGTTTCCTTCTTTTTTGACAAATCGGCTTATGTGCCCTCTCTAAATGAGAGCCTCTATCTCATCCTTCAGTTGTCTGCATTCTGTATCTCATCCTTCAGCTGTCTACATTCCTCGGTATCGTGATTGTGGTCCTGATGAAAGCGATAGTACTTATTCTTGTTGCTCTCATCTGCCGGTTTGACCATCTTGGTTGGCCAACGTAGGGTCACTTGGTCTTTGATCTCATTCAATATGTGTGCTCGGGTATGAGTCAGGGCCATATAATCCGGCTCGGATCCAGATCTGCAGTTTTGGGTACCCATGCTTTCCTGTCATCTTTCTTTTTCCTACCATCCTTGTCATCTTGACTGCACTTTGCGCCAACTTCTCGGGGGGTTTCCTCCTTTTCCTGAGCTTTCTTCTCGGTTTTATCTTCTTTCTCGGCCGCCAGAACTTCGGCCAAGTTGATATACTTTTCACATCTTGAAAATAACTCATACATATCTCTTAGTTCGTCCATGATTAAGGACTTTTTTAACTCGACATTTCGAATTCCGCTACCATTTGATCTAAATTTCTTACCTCCAGGGCTTCTTTATTGATTCTTGTAAGAAAACCCCTGATGGACTCGTTGGGGCACTGCTTTATGACCAGAAGATTGGCGGTTGTTTTCTTGTGTACTCTACTTCTTACAAAGTGAGCCAAGAAGGCTCGGCCCAGATCTGTGAAATTGGAGAGAGACCACGAAGGGAGCCGAGAGAACCATTGCCGCGTCGCTCCCTTCAGGGTGGAGGGGAAGGCCCTGTACGTATAGACTCTGAAGCGCCTTGGAAGAACAGGAAGGACTTGAAAGTTTCCAAGTGATCCTTCGGTTCCGTGGTGCTTGCATATTGCTCTATGGCTGGCATCTTGAACCCCTTTGGGAGGGGCTCGAAATAAACCTCATCTGTGAATGCCAAGTCCGTAGTGAAGTGAAAGTTGTGAATCGGGGCTTGGTTCTTTCCCCTTATGACTTCTTGAATTTGGTCTTGGAGTTCCAAGACTTTATCGTTCAGGGCTTGCTCTACCTTTGTCATATGTGAATCTTGATTCTTAGGGTTTCGCCGCGCTTTTTTATTCCTTTGTCGAGTGTTGTTTGCATTGCTATGGTTCTCGCTATGCTCCGATGAACGAGATCTTTCTCCGTTCAACGGTGGAGGAGGGGGTATGGGTATCCCCTATAAGAGACCGCGCTGCATCTCCAACATCTGCTCCATCTTGTCATCCCAGTGGGCCTGCATCGCATCGAATTGTTCCACCATTACGTAGCGTGGTGGATCCCTTGGGAGCCTTGGCTGAGACTCCTCCTGACACAGTGGGTCTTGGTCTTCTGGGATGAGATCTTCACCTCCTTACCGGGAAACAGTCGGACGGCTCCTCGCACACCAACTGCAGAAGGTCCTGGAGGAGGAATAGCCGCCGCCGCTGCGGCGGATCGAGTGATCCTCGACTGGTTTCTTGTATTGGTCATAGAGGAATCTTCGTAGGTCTTCGTTCCCGATTCCCATAGACGGTGCCAAATGTTATGCAAAGATTTCTGCCGGAGAGGAATCTACCGGTCGGCACAACTGATATACTAATAACTCAATGGAATTGAGAATAGCGGAGACGAGACTACGAAATTACTCTCTTTATTAAACACTGAATATTGCCCATTGAATTCCCCTTTTATATGAGGGTCTAGCCCTTAATTTATAGTGATGGAGGGGATCTCGGGCGATCCTTGCTATTTCAATAGTTGCCTTTATTGGGTGTACGATTCTAGGAAACTCCCACTCTGGTTGGGATTCCTCTGTGAATCTCGGGATCTCCCCGATTCATGTCGCAAGTGGGACCTTCTCTTGGTGGTTACGTAACTGCCATAGTGGGGCCTAAATTCATAACCGCCAGGCATGTGGGAATCTTCAAGCACGCTTGTAACTTGCCTTCCTTTGTGAATCGTGGGGAGTCCACGTGTACGGTCAAGATTTGAAGTATAAATTATGGGGTATCAGTACCTCTGGAAGGTACTCTCATTTCCTTCTTCCTCTTCTCTGGTTTTGTTCACAAGGCAATTTCTATAAGAAGTATAGTCTGACATTGTCCGTGTAAGGTTTCAGTTTTAGGGCTAGGATGATTGTTGTTTTCAATTTAGAGCATTAGTTAAAATTAAAGAAAATTTTATATTGGCTTCAGATTGGGGAAGTTGTCTCCACAATTCCTACAATTGGGTTTAATGGCGAAACGGTGCAGTAAAACAATATCAAATTTCAAGGATGGGATCTAGGTATTTCTATCTGTACCTTGATCTATCACTATATGTGTTGTGTAATTTTGAACCTTGGCATTTATATTGCGTTTTGATTTGATGCTTGTAAAGAATTAAGGACAATCATAGTTCCACGAACAAATTCTGCATTCCTGCTTTCCTACTCGATCACAACATCAAGAGTCTGAAAAGAAAAAGAGAAATTATAAAACAATTTAGAAAAAAAAACTATGTGCTGATGAAGATTAGCTAGCTTACTGAATATGCATCTACCTTCAATAACAGTATGAGAAAGATCTCCTCATTCAAAAGAAAAACTGGTAATCTTTTGACAGATTTGGAACTGAATGGGAAAGATAATCTTAAGGCACCTCTTCTTCAACCTTTAGAAACTTTTTTTTTTTGGTTATAGTGTCTCAACCAACTCCGAATGTAATCTAGAAAACCAAGACAGTTGTGCTTAAAATTCGAGGCATAAAGTGCCTAACCCCATTTACTATATCTAAATTTAGTCTGCATTTTCCCTATTTTATTTTGGTTATCCCCAAGACAAACAAAAATAAACAACAAGAAAGGGATTTTTTTTTTTAAAAATTGTAAGGATGAGGAGCAGTAGGCCAGCACAGGACAGCAGTAGTAATGGGGGAAGAGGGCAGGACAGGGAGGGAGCATGAGTTGGGGTGGGGAGATGGTTAAGCCGGCAGCAGGGGTGGTGGCAGAGTTGCAGGAAAGAGGCTGGGGCGGGGTTGCAGGGAAGGAGAGGGATGGATGGTCTGAGATGAAGCTGGAGATGGAGCTAGATGATGAAGGGAGTGCACTGCAACATGGCTGCATGTCTTCGGTCAGAGTTACTATTATTGGGTAGTCGGAGGTTGCAGCGGTGAAACAGAAAGAGAGGAAGAAAGAAAGTAATGAAGAAGAGGAAGAAGTGGTCTAGTATTTCTGCTTGGTATTGCATTAGGATTCATTTAACTTTGCTTTGAGATACTGCAGCTCATTATTTTCTTCTCTTTGTTAGGTTTAAGGCATGGGATCTTGGCCACAATATTTTATAAGAGATATAATCTTGGAAATATTGTTATTACTTCTCTCCTTGTTGTAGATCTCCACGGGTCAAACTCAAAGGTGCCTCTTAGACCAATATATATGGTATGAAACTTGCAACCCTTAACTGTTTCTGATGGAATTTTGCCATTGCACATCAATTTTAACAATTATACTTAGTTGGCTCTAATGAAGTAGAGGAACCTCTCTTATTGCATGGACCAAAGTTTGAATGCCTAAGTGTTTGGGTGGCTTAGAACTTAGAGTTGCGCGCATTTACTCATAATAGGACTCTTTTAGTAAAATTAGCTAGGAGGCTGATACTAGCAATGGGGATCTATGGGCTGTGGTTTCATCATCAATTGTCACATTGAATCACCACAAGGCAGAGATCACTGCTTCACCATAGCCAAGAAAACAAATTTCTGTAGGGTAAAATCGTGGGCTGCAATTGCTGCCCTGTTTTTTATTTATAACAGCATCTAAAGACAATTGTAACTAGACTAGGATACCCTTAGCAGAGATATCGGTTCAGAATTGGTAACTTCAGTTAGAACGATAGATTCAAATTCAGATTGTAACTTCTAAGGTTTGTTAACGATGGAACGAACCCCTACTACTACTGCAACTCAAATATGGTATTTGACTGGCTGTATTTCAAATTTATCTAGTCAAACTTGGCTGCATGCTGTGTTGTATATATTCCTTTAGCTTCCTAGTTTTCTAATCAAATTTCTCTGTATCTGATCATTGTTCATAATCTCATTATAGTCAAATGCTGATGGAGATTATTTGGTATGTCAAAGAATCTGTAACTCTTTATGGTGTTTCTCTATATTCAATCAGCAGTGATAGTAGGTATTAGTTAGGAGCTTAAGCAGAAACAAATGAGATGCTTGTGTGGTGCACCCAAAAGTGACAGAATTGCTATAGATATTTTCTCAATGATTCCCCCCTCCCCTTCTCTGCAACTATTGAAAACAGAGTTAACTATATAGCATGGATTTGTAGTCGTTTTGTGTCTAAAGTTGAAAACAGAGTTAACTATATAACATTCCCACTTGGCAACCAATGACATTTTAGCTGTTATAGCTTTTTTAGTACCTAATGGCAAAGCAATTTATTAGATTAGTATTACATCTAATAAATCCTTTATTTTTCTTTTTTCTTATTGAATGCATCAAGTAAGATCAGATTAGATCCCATTGTACATAGTCATGGGAGAAGCTGCACTTCATTATCATCTTATTTCAACTTCTGGGACACTGTGCCTGGATGGTGACCTAATTAAGGAACACTTAATTGGGTCACTACAGATGACGAATGTAAGACACTGGGGAGAATTTCATGACGAATGGGCAGCCTGTAATAATGGAAATATGCAATCCCCCATCGACTTGTTGCATCAATGGATGGAAGTGGTTCTTGAATTGAGGAAGATCAAGAGATATTACAAGATTGCCAATGCTACTCTCAAGAATAGGGGCCACAATAGAATTGTAATTAGCAAATCAAATCACCTGACCTAAAGCAGCTTCGGATTTATGACTTTTAGTGTTTTCAGGGTACTAATCTCTAAAAGTTACAAGGCCATGACAAACTGATTGTATAGATTATAATTTGGAAAACAGAGAATATGGAGTTTTATCTAATCATTGGATGTGGATTTGCTGTATCGATTTTTTTTATAAACTTGAATATAATGATTTATCTGAAGTGTAGGAAGTAGAGCACAAGAATGAAATAGGTTTTTACCCTTTATTCTTTCTCTCTCTCTGAAACCAGACGAGATTTCTAAATTTATATTATAAGTTGGTGAAAGTTTGGTGCAAAAATTGACAGTAGAAAATAGAAATGGTTTTTCTTTATCTATGGATGATGAGTTTTACAAATGAAGCTGCTACTATACTTGCAAATAGGGCCAGTGAAGGAGGTCTTGTTTGTGGTCATTTCAGGGGTTTTCTTTTTTTAAGCAAAATGTATTCTCTTGGTTGATTTAGGAAAGATCCAACCACTTGTAAATAGCATTTTTTTTAGGTGAAGTTGAAGAAGTCTGTTGACTGTTTGCAATTGAATCAAAATTCAATGGTATATAAAAAATGTTTGATCTCAGTATGATTCGCTAAAATTGAAATTTTATGCATTCGGATAAGTTGTCTATTTCAAAATTTTACTGCATGTTTTTTTTTTAATTTTTTAAAGGGAGAGGGTTCCCTACACTATTTGAGTGCAGTTTCGAGCCAATAAGGCAACTCTTTTTGGAATCTGACAAATGGTGGAGGGGTATTTATGACATATCACCCCCTCACATAAACAATGACATGTGAGGAGGTGTGCAATTTCATTTTTGCACTGGTGTTTTATTTAATTTTTTCTATTTTTTTAAAGAAATTAT
This sequence comes from Telopea speciosissima, assembly GCF_018873765.1. NCBI lineage: Eukaryota > Viridiplantae > Streptophyta > Magnoliopsida > Proteales > Proteaceae > Telopea > Telopea speciosissima. The sequence continues at coordinate 30,888,847 of NC_057922.1, read as the reverse complement.
TAAGAAAGAGCCTTAGTAAGTGCAAGTTAGTATAATAAGTTGGATTACAAATTTTAAAAAATTTTACATTGATTTTACATCAATTTTACAGCTAACCAAACAACTTAGTAAAATTAATTTCATTTCACTTCCTTTGCAACTAAACAACTTAAAAGGGAAAAAAAATTCCCTTCCCTTCCCTTTCCCATTTCCCTTTCAACCAAACAGAGCCTAAGGAAAAGGGTTAGTTATCCATTCGAACCAATAAAAAGGAGATAGTCTATCAGTCTATCCGACCATAGGATGTCAGGTTGTCCGACCTACAATCCTCCAAGTGGCAAATAGTTAAGGCCCAAATTTTGTGTATAAGTAGATTTTATAGTACCTTGATTACATTTGGATTTTAAACTAAATCAGAAATCAGATTTCTCCATGTGACAAAAACTTTAGATTCATAAAACTTTGGAAAGCAAATGAATGGCTAAAAATACAATGAAAATATGTCAATGCATGGGATGTAAGCGATTGAGTTTTGCTCTAAAAATGGCAAATGCCTAATCTAGACCATAGCAAGTTTGGGTACAATAAAAAAAAATGTGTACGGATACCTATAGATATTAAATGGACTAGACGACAATAATTATTTTGATAAATCCAGCAGAATAAAACTCGTACAGAAATGATAATAAATATTTTTAATAAATGTTTAATAAGGCTGCCCTCTAAGAAAAAATAAGATTATATATTTACTATGTAATAAACATGTACATTACATATAGTTAGAATATCAAACCAAGAAAGAATTAAAATAACCTATGCATCACACATGTAGTTGAGTTTTCAAACTAAAAGCTGTTAGAAGAGTATCCTTGTGTCATTGAAACCAGTATAATCCTAAGGTAAAATAGTGCTTGCATGGGAAGAGTGGTCTACATGATCACACATGGGAGTGGATTCCAAAGAGAATCCACATCCACCGCCATAGGCTCCATTAAAAAAAGCCTACAATATCACTTATTTTATTTGGTAATATCCCAATTTACATACTTTGGAGTAAAGAAAAGAAATTGAAAGAAAGATTTCGAGTTCGGATCCTCTCCAATGAGGCATGCCCAATGGGTATCCAATGGTTGGGGCTGACTAGACATACACCGGGATGTGTGACTACATGCATCCCAATGCACGCACAGCCAACCCAGTCATTGGATGACTCATTGGAGAGACATTGGAGAGGCAGAATTCTTGAGAGAGGGAAGGGGGACGGTTGAGTTTTGGGTCACAGCTGGGAAATGATATGATCGAACATCTAGAATCAAGTATCCACTCATTGCCCTGGTGCAACACCAATTGGTTCCTCACCAATATCAATACAACCACCAATTGATTCATTGAACCAAACACGCCCTTAATGTAAGTAAATCACCAACGGCACTGATGAAAGGACATTTTCAGCATCTCACAAATTTTTCCTCCAACACTCCAACAACAACAACAACAACAATAGAAGAATCATCGGTGGATTTATTCTTTTGCTTATTTTTGAGTTTTGGACAATTTCACTTAATGTGCCCCCTCTTGTGCCAATAATAATGTCTAGTTTCTTAATTAGATCTTAAATGACCTCCATTTCCAGAACCCTTATTTTTACTTCTTCCTTCTCATAGGAACAACTAAACAAGAGAGCAGAAGTCTTAATAACTGCTTTTAAATTTTCCTATTCTCCTCTTTATATAAAGGTGCACAATCATATGTGTGTCTCACTTGTGGATTCCACTGAACCGTCAAGATTGACTTACGAATACATGTTTCCAACCTTGAGTTGTATAGCATGTTTCTCCTTAATAAAGTTCTTGATTACACCAAAAAAAATAATTAAAAATGACTGTGAATGACTTCTCCGTTGCTTTCTCACAGTCGACATTGCTCCACAGATTTATGCATTTGAGTTCGGTGTCTCAATTCATGCATCACTCACAATCACAATTATGTCAATAATAAAAAAAGAGAAAAAGAATGTTATCTAGTCATGTGGCCTCTTAGTCTAGATAGTAGACACATGAACGCACAAAATTATCGCCCCACCCCCTATGAAATAAAAAATTTCATTCATGTTGATGCACCTGTGCTCTCATGGACCTCTGCCACGTTGGTTCAGGCATCACACAACCAGATAACAATCTCTTACCCAATAAAATTTTGAGTAAAATATTCTCTAAACCACCACGGGAGGGTGGCACTGTCTCTACCTCTATCTCTCTTCTCATCATGAAATGACCATGCTGCCATTTTATATTCAAAACTATACCATCACTCCTCCTTGGTAAGCTTCTCTATGCCGCTTGTTGAGAGAATCCTCTCCTTACAAAATTACAGATTCGATGGTGTAGGTGAATTATGAGAGAGAGAGAGAGAGAGAGAGAGAGATTGATTCATTGTTCCATGTGGTCCCGAGAGAGACATCTTGAATCTATCACCAATGTACCTTTTCTACCTTTTCTTTCTAATATTTTAGCTGCCAGTATCATTGTTTTGAAGGCATTTATGACGAGGTCTTCTAAAAACCTATTCCTCTTTTGCAATTCTGGTGAATTAGTTTTCATCACTCAACAAAATGCTTCTTTGCATTAAAAAAAAAAACTAAATGCTTCTATCAAAAATTTTAATTAATTAAAGAGAAAAAAAACGCTACCTGATCACATGACTAGCGTATGTGGTTCCTACACTTAGACATAATATTGCTCTGCCTCATTGAAAGGTGGAAATCCCATCTACATCCTATTGGTCAGTGCATATGTGCAGGCTTTAGAGGCCTATGCAACGATCTCTTGCCCTTAACTAAAATATACGAGAAAAAAAAAACATGGATTAAAATGTTTAATTTTAATTCCTTTAAGTAATCTTTTAGATGAGATCCACTTGAGTAGGTTTTTTTTATTTTTATATATATAGTAGTTAACAGTACTGCCCTAATTTATTTATTAATACGGCATATTAGAAAGACAAAGAAAACCCTACCCCCAAAAAAAGTAATAAGAGAAAATATAAGAGAAATGAAATAACAAATTACTTTGGAACGTCCTTCTCAGAAGACCATGAGTTGATGAAGTTCTCTACCATTGAGGTTCGTATCTGTGATCTGCTGAGAAATCCATTGGAGTTATTACTATGCTATTGGGTGGTCCTCCTCACATGGAAAGGGCCCCATGTGTTTCTACCGACAAAAGATGGAGAGAAAGAGTCAATACCTAAATTGAAAAGAAGAGAAGAAAAAGGAGTGATCTGAACTTGGCCAAAACTAAATCCGGCAATTCAAGAAGAGGAGAAAAAGGAGAGGGGCTGTGCGTAGTGCGTACCCTTTAGCCATTTGTCAACATGGCTTGCGCATGGAAAGCCCACTGATGGTGTTCCAGGAGTCATTTTGATTCTCTATAAATACGGGACGAGGGGGCGGGGGGAGAGAGGGGTAAGGGGTAGGAAGAGAAATCTTCTCCCACGGACTCCCAAGACGTGAAGGTACGGCCTCTCCAATTTTTGTGAGAGTGTGCACAGAGCTACAGAGATGTAACCTCGTTGTTTTGATGAGCCAAAGAGGAGAGCAGTGTTTGTGATACGTACATATTGTGTTACGGTATTATCCAAGAATTATTTTTTTGATTTTAGTATGTAAGCCTCTAGTGTTTGTCACGTAGAGACCGATTTGTTGTTTTTCACAACCCTTACAACTGGTTCAACTAGCAAGGAATCCATTAGCACATCTAGCTTGTTATGAGTGCCAATCTAGTTGGTGCAGTTAGCAAGGAATCTATGTCCTTGAATCTTGGATTTTGCATGGGAAGTTTTGGACGTTTCATCACTGGAGGAGGTTGTGATTGGTTTATACGAATCATAATTTGCTTCAGATTTGTTATGAAGAAGTCCAATCAAAAACTCAATTTTTTCATACAAGGAAAAAAAGAATACAGATTAATTGCAAATTTGCAACAAAGGGACTACTCATCCATTTAGCTTCTCTTTTATGTTTTAAATTCTCCAAGAAGCTAATGAATGAGCCTCCCAATAACAGCAGTATCAGATAGAAAAATTATCTAGCTCCTCCAGTTCCCTGCCCGGCCCAGCTCCCCAGTTCCTCTAATAGGGAGGTGGCGAACCCCACACCCGGGCAGAGTGTTCGGGCAAGGGTAGAGGGTGGTAATTCTAGTCTCCCCCTCCCCCTCCTTCCATGTTAGAGGAACTGGGTAACTGGGCCAGGCAGGTAAATGGAGGGGATAAAGATCCGCATGGTATATAACTAAAAAGACAAAGTGAATTCTTGTGACAATGCACTTATTTCTATAAGTAAATCACAAAAGTTCCATGGGCAGCACTAATCGCCATTGGAGTAGCAAACCCATGACCTCCTTTGCTACTTCTGACCATATGGTGGCTGGAACAAAGACCACCCCATTAGAGGGAGACCTTGCCCTAAGATGTGTTGGTTTGGGGTGGAAGCCCTCTCATTGGAGTCCCATATTAGGATACTTGATTTGTCCCTGAGTGAATTAAGAAGGCTTTGGTCAAGGGAGACAAAATAATAGTATCTGAGTTAGGATTTTATTTAGATTTGGAATTTGATTTCTAGAGTCTGGGTTGAGTCCTGGATTATTTGGTTCTGAAGGGGAGATGAGACAACAGTATGAGGATGACAAAGCTGCTGAGAATGGGGGCCATAGTTTATTGCTGAAATGCAGCCAATGATCAAGGAATTTGGTTCTAGGGACAAGGTTTCTACTCCATTGGAGATGATTAAAAAGGCATATATGGACAAAGTGTTGCTGCAGTGAGATATTAGGACATGTGGCACTGGTATATGTAGAGGGTAAGTGGTGATTCTTTGCTTCTTTTGAGGCAATGTCTTTGTACAAACTTGTTCATGATGATATTATTGCATCATTGCAACAATCCCATGTGTTGATTGGCTGCAATAATACAGGCTAGTTATCAACAAACAAACAAAAAAAGAAAGGAGAAAGAAAAAGAAATAAACCAATAAACAAACCAAAAGATGACTTCCATTAAAATCCTTCAATTGGATGATCTCTCCAAACTCAAGCACAGTCTCTCACAAGTATAGAAGGATATATTTTGCGCAACAAATTAAAAAAAAATTTTAAATAAATAAACAAATAAAAGATGACATCTCTTAGAATCCTTGAATTGGATGACCTCTCCAAACTCAAATACAGAGTCTCCGACAAGTATAGAAGGATATATTTTGCGCAACAAATTAAAAAAATAATAATAATAATAAACAAACAAAAGATGACATCTCTTAGAATCCTTGAATTGGATGACCTCTCCAAACTCAAATACAGTCTCTCATAAGAATAGAAGGATCTATTTTGCACAATAAATCCGTTGTATGGGTTTCCATTTGAAGTTGTGAAATAATAGTAGGAGCAAGTTAAGCTCAAATCCATTAGAAATATAATTTCACAAATCTATTTTCAGAAAACCCATCCACATATCCTCTTAAGAACTTTTTTTTCTGCTAAGTAAATTGTAGAAATGGAGCACCAAGGGAGAGACAACATCTACTTCTGGTAAATCACTGATCCGGTTATGAAATGACATGGTTTTCATGAGTAAATCTGTTTGAGGACTAAAAATCATCATGGATTGAATGAAAAGGAGAGATCACAGAAAACGCAAAGGAGTCAACCTGCGAAAGAGAACATTACATTACATTAGCTAGTTATACAGTCTCATTCATGCCCAAAAGTTTAAAAAGGAAAACCAATAAGTTTATAGAATCCGATTTTTGAAGAAAGCAGAGAAATTGTTGATCCTAACTAAGAAATTAAAAAGGAAGATTCAAAGGTTAAAAGAAAAACCCGAAATGTAAACTTTTAAACTTCTGCATCACAATGACTCTATGATTAAGACCCATAAGCAACCATTCAAATTTGCTAATTATGGTCTATGGAGCATACCAGTAGTTGGGGGGAATTGGATTCGAGCAGGGTTGTTTGAAGAAGCTAGAGGCAATGACGAATTCAGGGTAGCAAGCGAGAAATTCAAAGGGGGGTAAGAGATAAAAGAGAACTTTTGAAGGCAAATTACATGATAAAACATATACAGAAGGGTTAACAATGGGAATCAAAAACAATAATATGTTATTCGAACATCTGTTGTCTCTTCACTTCCAGCAAAAAGAGAGAGCGGCAGTATATAAGAACAGAACAGAAACTCACCTTCAGATTCCGAAGTCAAAACAAGTCAATCTGAGAAGCCAAATAGAAAGTGCTTCCTCTGGGAAGGACAACAGTGAGAAGTTTGAACACTGGAAACGAAAATCCTTTTCCCATTTCTAGAAGAAGAAGAGGGGTTGGGGAGAAAAGAGATTAGATTGACTGAGTCCAGAGTCCAGTCAAGATTTGCGGCGAGAAATTCTGTGACTTAAACACACTTGACATTAAATTACCAAAGACGAATCTTTTTTCAATCCAGGCCAAACATTCCCAAACAAGGGGTAGGTGGCAACGATAGGGTCAGTTAAAAGAGCAATCCTTGGCTTTAATGTATAGCACCCACTTCAGAGCTTTAGCTAAACCGTCCCCCACCTCCCACTCAAGAAAAACCCCAAAACAGATATGGCAAAAGGTAAAGGAAAGAAAGAAACAAAAATGATCACATTACATACTCCTTCAATCAGTGTTTTCTGTCCCACAATAACTCTTTATTTTGACAAATCTCAGCATTCTCTAATAAGAAGGGAATGTCATTGTATTAAAGGGGAAACAACCTTTTTTCCTGGGGTAAAGAGAAAAGTCTTTCCATTCATGGTGACTTGAAGAGTAGTGAATTTCACCTATCTAAAATACTTTTCCAATCAGAAAATTAGATCTCATGGCTGAAAAGACGCTCTTTACTGTGGGAAACAAAATAGGAAGGACAAAAACTCTAAACAGGATAATCATCTTTGTGGGATGAGGAGAGTAATATTTAATACTAAATTTCACATATGAGAAGAGGACCTTAGGGTTCTCTTGGGCCACAAAAATTTTAGATTCTATTTCAAAGATATTTTAGCAGCAAAAGAACCCTTCCTAAATCCTACATGAGGTGGGGAGAAGAAATTAAGAGCTCAAACTTGATCAACATCATGGCTGTCAAATAAGTCGAAGGTAGAGAGTCTGTGGGAGTATGGAAAAGCATTCTATTTCCAAACGAGACAAGTCATAAATGGAAAAAGAGTGCATGTTTGGATCTAGCTGTTATTACTGGAAAAGGGCTGAGAGAATCAAAGCTATTGATTTCCTTTATTTATTTATTTATTTTCTTTTAACTAATTTTATACAAAACTACTCATTAAGTCATCAGACATGATTGAACTAAGGAATTTTATGGCTATCTTTTCCATCACTACTTACTTTACAAGGAATGCTATGAATCAGTTATCTTTGAATCTCAGAAAGCCAATCCTAATGGTATTGTGATTAATATTTTTAGATGGATCTCTGATCTACATATTCTATCCTCGCCTCAACCAATAGCTCTTTCTACTGAACCCACAACAACTCATTACCCAATGCATCCTGGATCACATACATGGATCATCTTGACATCCTCTCATTGTAACTGATGGTACCTTTAACTCAACTTTTAAGAAAGTTGGATGGATTTTTGTCATTTTCTATAAAAACAAAATAATTGTTGCTTGTGCATACTACTACGGGGTTGCATGAAGTCTATAAGAAGCCGAAGCAAGAGAAATTTGTTACGTGCATAACATATCAAGGAGAAATAATAAGGAGATTAGTTATAGGCTAGGAGTTTTTTATAATTATTTTATATTAATTAAGTAGTTATGTTTTACGTGGGTAAATAATTAGGGAGTCGTGTGATTAGTAATGGAGATAGTTTGATAACTATCCAAATTTGTATTCTTATTTATAGTTGAAGAATGTAATGGAAAAAGTGACGCAACTTTGATAATTTTTCCTACAATTATCTGTTGTAGAAAGGAGGTCATGGCTTCCTCGATAAGGTCAAAGACGTCTGGCTTCTTCTGTAAAACTACAATTTATCTAATTTTCTATGTTATCTTTATCTCTATGCTCCTATTTTCTCTCTTTGTGTTTTATCTCTCTTCCCACCACGTGTGTACGCAACAGAATTCAACAAGGAATCAAGAGGGCACTATTGTTGGGAAGCAAGTCCATAAAAATATGGACAAGACTCTGAAGAGCTGGAAAGATGGTTGTCAAAGGAAGGCCACGACAATAATTTGTCTTGGAATCTTTTCTTCCTTCTGTTGGACACTTTGTTTTGATTATAATCTAAGGGAGAGGGATTGCTGCCAAGCTATGAGTGGCTCTTGCACTAGCACAGGACCAATGAGAGCACGTGCAGGAGCATCCAACAGGTGTGAGATTTTTCATTCATGGAATGTGGGACCGATCATTTCACCCTTCCTACGTCTCGATGTAGCACCACACAACCTGGTAGCTTTCTTTTTTCCTTAAATTAATTTTGTTTCCATGAAAAAACTTTTAAATTAAATTTTTGTTAAAAAAATATTCCAACTTGGCCATGAGTTATTTATAGAGGGTCGAAGAATGTAAATTGTCAAAGACCCTCACCTCTCCCGAAACTTCTGTACATTGACTGATTCAGCAATCTACATCTCTTAAACGGAAAATTATCACCTCCAGTTTGCTGACCGGCCCAGTTCCCCAGTTCCTCTAATAGGGGGATGGTGGACCCCACTCGGACAGGGTGTTTGGGCATGGGTAGAGAGGTCATTTCAGCCCCCCTTTGTTAGAGGAACTGGGAACTGGGCCGGTCAGCAAACTGGAGGTGATAAAGATCCCTCTTAAACCAATACTAATTGAAACTCACAAAATCTCTTACTCATTTCTCTGTACACAATGATGATCCATGATTAGTCTCTTTACTCTCCGCTGAGGGATGGATTGAGTAATGGAAAAGGGTTTCAGCTTTCTGGGTTGACGGGGAATCACCTTGAAGTGATAGTAAGAGCTGGTAATCAGAAGGGTATACAGCAGTGAGGCCGTAAGCGGAAACAAGGAACTGGACTAGGATTTGGAGGACTGGGCTGAGCAACTGAAGCACGGATGCGATTGGGACCTGGCATACCCACTGGAACAAGGCCAGGGCAATGAATCAATAATTAGAGCTGCAGGAGGAGAGGGTCTTAAGCGAGTAAGAGTTGCAGGTAATGGCTGGGAGAAGGGAACCAAAATGTCTAGCCTTCTTTAGATTGGCCCAGCTGCATTGAGGTCTCCGGCCAATTGTTGACCGTCTCGATCCATTCCTCCATGAAAGAAGCTCTCAAAGACTCAAACGGTAAGGAAAGAGAGGGTAATGAAATTAACAAAAAATTACCTCATCTAAAAGAGGTTGTAAACGATGTAGTCATGGGCAAAGAAAAGAAGTTGCAACAATCAATTGTAACCAATTTGGTTACAAACATATTTACCGTTTAAAAAAAAATCCAACTTTTGGTTTTTACTTTCTTTTTGTCCTTTTTTGAGGGGGTTGTGGACATCAAAGACCCCTTCAATTGCCTATCCAGAAATAGAGATGTGTAATTGTCCAAACCCCTTCAGATAACTTGATACACAGTATATGGAGCTCCAGTCATAACCATTAAAAAAGAACTCCCTCTCCCCCCCACCCCCCAAAAAAGGCAACCTCTCACTTCCATAGTTCCACTTGATGGTCATACTAGAGCATTGCTGCATGTCCTATCCTGCTTAAGCGACTTTACATTGGCCATACATCATGAATTTATTAATCAGCTATCAGTGAGCAAAGAGGAGACAATTGATGAAACACCTTTTGACAATGAACACAACTCACTGCATCATGCACCTATTCTGACTTCTGTAACCAGCCAAGCTGTAAAAAGATGAAATATTTCAAGCAGCAAGTTATGAAAAATAATTACAAATCAAAATTAGATCGAACCCAACAAACAAAGTTGTACTTTCCAAGCATACATCCCAAAGAAAGTTATAGTATCTGCAGACCAGACAACTGAGAAGGATTTCAAAAATAATGGAATAAGAACATTGAGTAGTGGAATGAGAAGAAAAAGGTAGTTGAGAGCTTCTTTCTCATTCTTTGAGCAGTCTCGAGCCCGAAGGGAAGGTATTGCTGAAGAAAACACAAAGGATAAGTGGAAATCTCAAAGCAGAATTGAAATAAACTTCACAGCTCAGAATACTTAGGAATCATTCTTCATGGCAAACAACTTATCAGGTTTTAGCATGCTTTAGAAATTGAGATGCTTCAAGAAACTATATAATCTAGCTACTTTATATTTACTCTGTTCATATATTCAGGTTTCATCTAACATTCTATGTGGATGTAAACGAGAAAGAACAAGCAAACACATGCATGTGCAGAGACACAGATGCATTCATCAAGGAAGGATAAACACTAGGGAATTTAAAACAATCTTTTTAAAGACAAACTCCTCCTAACCATGGATGCCATGTTTTATAATTGGCTACCAGCAGAAAAATATCATCCACTTGCTCAGCAAGTCCATATAGAAGATGGCCAGTGGCAAATCATTATTTTGCGAGTCATCATGGTGGAGGATTGTTTCTGACCTAAACCATGCATCCAAATGAACAAATGAACAAAAATATGCTGTAAAATAAAAAGGAAAACATATAAAAATGAGATTGAACAATTTTACCAACAAAAATCGTGTCCTCACATTACACATTAGAATCAGAAACTAACCATTTTTCTGTATGTCTATGAAGACAAAACTACTTGGTCTATTTCTTCCTATCAGAGTATCACAGAAATGATGCCTTATCCTCAGGTATAGCAACAAATCAAAAGCTTAAAAAAAAAGAAGTAAATAACCAATCTCTGTAAGTCAACATCATCAGTAAGTATGAACCTTAATACGGGAGAGTTGTTTGGCCATGATAACTACTTTTCTAGTGAAAATTTTGTCCCATGGAGATTCGAATGTATCAGAGGAAGATGAAAGTTCAATTAGGCGTCACAAGGAACATTTTTTTTTTTTCTAATTACGCAGTAACTATACTAAAATTCAAAGAAAATAAAGAGCACAACCCACAGAAGCAACAACATATAACACCCAAGAACAAAACATAAACAACCACCTAAAAACAAAACCAAAACCACAATGCAAAATGCTATAAAGAGGAAAGGAATACCCCGAGCGCCACCTGATTCTCACTACGCTAGCTATTAGGTCCAAGGTACTAAAACTCGGAACTCGACCCTGGGAAAAACCGAGATCTCGGTCGAATTGGTGCATTTTTTTTTTTCAACTCGAAACCTCAACTCGATGGTATTCAGCCTAGTTTAGGCCATCTAAACACAATGGCATTATCAGATTTTGCAAAACCAAAGTCCAAATAGGAGTTTAACTTCGGACCCTAAGTTGGTAGGCGGCGTACTTAAAATACCCTACTCTACACATAATTTAGTAATAGAAAGCATTAAAGCAAGCAAAACATTCAATTAATAGCTAAACAACTTAAATAAGCATTAGAAATTTTAAAGTGTACAATACATCAATCTGTTTAACAATGTTACATTACATAAAATGTGATTGAGTAATGAATTCAGTCCCAAAACTATCCACATAGAATTCCCATGTCATAGTGTTGCTGTAGTGTTGCACATAGTTTGACACAATATTCATATAAGTGTTGTCATCAACATATGCTAAATCCCCTATCAAATGTGCAGTTGAATCAACTCTCCCGCAGGTTACAACTTCAAATCCAGAGCCAAAATGACTCACAGTCTTCAAATAGAGAAGAAAACAGCCTTTGGACATAACTCAATCGAGTTCTGTTGTGGTTTTGTCGAGTTAGGTGAATTTTAAAGAAATAGATGGGTCGAGATCTGGGTCGACCCAAGATCTCGGGTCGAGATCTCTTGTTACCCCAGATCTCGACCAAGAAAGTGTACTTTTTTAACTCGTATGACAACTCGACTCGACTTCTCAAAAAAACGAGATCTCGACTGAGATCTCGTGAGTTCTCGAACTATGATTAGGTCTGCAAAGTATTTGCCAAGCTTGGTTTTTATTGGAACAAGCAGTTCACATGAGAGGCCAAGGATTTTATTTGTTTTATGATGTTGGCAGATCTCCAAGAGCGATCCTCAATAGATCTAATCCAATCAATAGCTGTAGTTGTGTCTCCTTCCACCACAATGTTAGTAAAACCTTCCTTTATGGCAAAAATCAAACCCCATGCGAAGGGACAGCAGCTTCCCTATAGTAGAATCCCCCTCTCCCACTGGTCTCGAGTAGATTCTTTCAATGGCACCAGAGCTCGACCTGTTAAAACCCTTAACCTCCGATTCTCAATAAACATCAGTCAAAATTAAGCTTAACTGCATCAAAAGGAGGTGGTGTCCACCTCCTCAATCTGTCTAACGCTCCCTAGTTGTGAAAAGATGATAGTTTCCCAATCTCTCCTAGTGATCTCTCTGACTGACTTCTCCATTGAAATTATATTGCAGAACAATCTCACATTCCTCTGCTCCCAAAGGCACCACAAAACACGCCAATAGTGTACCTCTCCATAAAATTTGCCTCTTTTTCCAAAAGGAGCAAAAAAGCCAAAACCACATGAGCCCCAAAACATCCTTGGGGAAAATCCAATTCAGAGGAGACACCCACAATCAGAAATGAAACTTGCCTTTCTGGCAAAGGGCCATTGAAGAAACAAGTGATCAACAGTTTCCACATTCTATAGTCCAAGAATTTATGCTGGGCTTATAAGCATTACATGATCAATTAGGTTAGTCTTCATGGACAATAAATTGAAGATACATATAAAAATTAAGTATGAAAATTAAGAAGTTTCCAGATGACTACAGGTCCCAACCCCAAGTAGTTCTCTTGTGAAAGTAGTAAAAGCACATGAGAAATAGAGTGACAGGAATGAATGTAAGTTGGTTATCAAATTTATATGCAATAGGAAGAGGACAATCAATGAAGCATAACTTACTGAACATCCAAATGGACCACATCCCCATCAATCTCCATATGTCAGGTTCATTCGATGGAAATATGAAATTGAACGAAAGTGCCCCACCAAGCAACATTGAGGCATAACCTTGAACTTCAAAAACAGTGTACAAAGCAGTCCCAGGTACTGCAGGATTCTTTGTTGCGGTGGAAGCCCTAGGCGCAAAAGTTGCAGCAATCTTTTGAACAACCTGATATATAACACAAAACTCACGAAGATACAACTTGAAAGAAAATGAATCTTCTCACAAGACTCAAGTTAAAATCAGGAAATGGCTTAAATCCATATAAAGAAAACAGACGGAAAGCCACATGGGCAAAGTAAGAATTTAAATTTGAACTGAATTAAATTACTCCTAAAGCATTCACAATTCACATAGCCAGTGAAACTTAAAGCTATCCCTGGATATTGAAAATACAAACTTTCAATGTACGAAGAACTACTTCCAGTGTTATATAGAATGTGGGTAATTGAGATTGGATGACAAAATGTTGCTTTCGGTATGATGCTTTGGAACTATATTTCGTACTCCTCCGAACATACACAGATACACCCGGGATGGTGGGTGATAATAAAAGATAAAGATTAACCAAAAACCATATGAACTAGGTAATGGGCATTTCCCGAAAACGATTTACGGTTCAGGTTCTAACGAAACAACAACCGATTTCAGGAAATAAAGCTTACCTTTTTTATGACTTTATCGATTGTCGAAGTAGCAGATGAAGTAGTAGTCTAGGTGGACTCAATACTACTTCTTTTGCTTGGATCTTGGTCTCCTACGCGTTCTTCAACCGTCTGTGTATCAAGGTCAAGGCCATTTGAAGTTGCCCCGATTTTGAGTTTTCTTCTGTAACACTTTATAGTGCCGGAATCATTTATCGGAAAGATGGCGGGAATTTTGGTTGAGAGTAACGCGTACATTTTCAATCATACTTTTTCCTTTCTTAAAATCCTTCAGAAATGATTTGCCATTGGAAGCCGTGTTGGCGAGGCGGCCACATGCCCACAGACAGAGCCACAGAGAGACACGCTGGGAGGAGATGATAAAAGTGAGGTTGGATATAAGGAGATTTTTTGTTGAATTATTTGAAATTATAAATGATACATTACTCTAGCAAAATGAACGGGTTTTTTTTTTGGAATCTTTAATTTTTTTTTAAAAAAATTTCTCCATATACAGAACATGAATTGAGTTCAAATTTTATGGATATACGGATGGATAAGGAATTTTTGGGGTCTATTTTGTGAGCCAAATTATGTGGCCAAGTGGCAGATATTAGTTTGAATATTTTGCTAAACTTGACAACACAATCGGGATCCTCTCCCCATGTTGATATCCTCCCCTTGGGCTCACATCGTTCATAAGCTGTGGGATCTAAGTGCAAGACCTATACCCCATAGACGATATGTATTAATGCCACGTACCCTAGGCCAATCTTTTAACAATTACATGCCACTATTCTACCAAAAAAACATGTCACACTCTTGTTTTGCCTCTAAGACGAGGGGGAGAAAAGAAATAAGCTATTTAGAGGGCTGACAATGACTCAACCGATCTCGATAAGATTGATCAAATCGGATAAAAAAGGATCGATACAATTTATCATTCTTTTTACAGAGTTTTATAGGGTTAAATACGCGTATCCCCCTGTAATGCACCCAATATTCCTCGTACCCCCTAATCTTCTGATAAGTCCACGTACCACCCCTCAATATTCCACGTACCACCCCTGCTTTACCCCCCTAATGCCATTTAAGTCCACACCAGGTATTAAATGCTAAAAAATGACCAAACTACCCTTTCTTCTATCTTTTCTAAAATTTGAAAAGATCTAATTGCCCTAACCTATTTGCTAAAATTTAAAAAGACCAAAATGCCCTCATCTTCCCCAAATCATCATCTTCTTTTACATATCCACCACCACCACCACCACCACCACCACCACCACCACCGCCACCCACCATTAACACCATCACCATCCCACCGTGAAGCCCCACCTCACTGTCTCTCATCCCAGCATGTGAAGTACACACAGAAATTCACAAAGTAACCAAAGTTTACAAAGAGTCAATGACCAACAAGACCACTCATTGATGGGAGAATCGTAACAAAACGCAACATTTCATCACAAATGGATGACAACAAATGCAAGAGAAGCAAACACCAAATGAACCACATGATTTTTTTCTCTCTCGAAAAAAAAAAGAAGAGACCATTACCGCTAAGAAAACCCTAAACGAGTGTCGCCGTCCTTATTTCCCGTCAAAATACTTTCGAATAAAAAATAGCAAATTTCCTCGGAACTCGTAAAACCACAGAATTATAGCCCATTAAATCTAAGAAAACTTATTATCGAAACTAAAATCAGCAAAAAAAAGAAACCAGTACCTGATTAACACAGGAGGATAACGATCGGCTACGAAGATCGATAGATTTATCAATCGCCCTTCGCCGGTCGGTGGCTGAAACAAAAGGGGAAAAAAAACTTTTTTTTTGTTCTTCCAAAAAAAAAAAAAGGAACGCCAGAACCCAGAAAGAGCTGTAAAGAGAGGTCTCGTTTGCTCTCTCCGCAAATGTATTCTCCCTCTTCACCCCTCTCTATCTCTCTCTGGTTTTTCTTCTTAAAAGAGAGATGAAACGAAAGCCATTTGAAGAAACTAAACGGATGGAAAGGAAAGATTTTGAGAGATGCGTTGCACTTGGAAAAGAAAAAGAAAAAAGGAAAATGGGGAGGAGAGATTTGAGGGAAATGAGTATTGGGATTGGTGGTGGTGGCGGCAGTGGTGGTGGGGGTGATGGTGGGGGTATGTAAAAAAAGATGATGATTTGGGGAAGATGAGGGCATTTTGGTCTTTTCAAATTTTAACAAATAGGTCAGGGCAATTAGGTCTTTTCAAATTTTAGAAAAGATAGAAGAAAGGGTAGTTTGATCATTTTTTAGCATTTAATACCTGGTGTGGACTTAAATGGCATTAGGGGGATAAAGCAGGGGTGGTACGTGGAATATTGAGGGGTGGTGGTACGTGGACTTATCAGAAGCTTAGGGGGGTACGAGGAATATTGGGTGCATTACAGGGGTACGCGTATTTAACCCTTTTTTATATAAAAAAACAAAGACCATGCCGATAATAGATCGATAAAAAAAAAATTAAAAAAAAACCATTAAAATAAATCAATAACGGACCAAAACTAACCGGATCAAATCGGATAAAAAAGGATCGATACAATTTATCATTCTTTTTACATAAAATTACATGGGAGGTGCCCATTATTTGAGAAAAATACACCACAGATATCTCTTTTTTTTAAATGAACGTTTGGGGTATTTAAACAAGTTTAAAGTTAATCTTGCTTATCTAATCAAATGGATTTTACAATATTATCCTTTACCCAGCACGATGATCATTTCACTTCCAATTTCGTTCTAATTCCACGGTGAAACAAAAAAATCCCTAAATCTGAAACTAAATCTGAAAACAAACGATCCTGCAATAGAGATCCTATAATCTCCATGAACATGAATATTAAGATCAGCAACGTCCCGTTCCATGAAGAAGACGAAGACAAAGATCAAAAACGACAATCTGTATCTAGGGCTACCGGAGTTGGATTCACAGTTTCCGTCGGAATCCGGCATTTGGGTTTCGGTGTCCATCGTCCTCTCATTCACAAAGCATCGTCCTCCCATCCACAAAGCAAGGGTAAAAGAGATGGATTTCGTTGCGTCAAGTTCAGGGTTTCTTTCTTGGTCATTCCTGGGAATCTCGGTCTGAGTCTTCATCCTATTCTCCAGAACGGGAGAAATGGGTCTTTCTCACTTCAAGGGAATCTCTTCCTCCATCCTCTGGGTTGGGAAGTGAGAACCCATGAAAGTGGCTCCCTTGTCTCTTACTTTTCTGAACTAGGAATCAGAAATTTGTACCAGCATTTAGGTTGGAACATAGAGCACTATCTGGGTTCTCTACTTCCAAACCACATGTCTTTGTTGAAGTGCTCTCTGGTTTCATTAGATTAGTCCTCATGACTGGTTTTTTAGCTTCAGAAGCAACGCAAGGTTTAGAATGATAGGAATTCCTTGCATTCTGGAAAGAACTCACTTGCAAATAACACTTCTTCTTCTTTGCACCAGAAGTAATTGTGGGATTCATATAATTCGGCATTAATGGATCTTGTGTCTTGATCATGGATGTCATCAACTAAAGACAAGGTTTGGGATTTCTGATCTCTCTCTGTCTCTCAGTGTAATTAAGAGCTGAGAAGGAATGGTTGTCATTAACTGAAGGCAAGTGAGGTGCTGTTTAAGAAAATTTAATTTAATTAATCAAATCGACATTGTTTTCATCTATTGAAAAAGTCCAATAAAAGAAAACCAAGCGCACGCAGACCAAAATGAAAACTAAAGACAAAGGCGGAGCAGAGCAAGCAAGAAACAACATAGGTGAAAAACGGAAGAAAAAAAAAAACCAAAACTAAACTAGATCTGAAAACAAAAACCGACAGACAGATCTAGAAGAAATAAATCAAGAAAGCACAGAAACGAAACAAGAACTAAAATTATTCCAAGACGCCGAGAAGGGAACGCAACACAGAGGTGAAACAAAAATTGCGAGCATCATCGGAGCTACGTTCGTTGTAAACAAACACACAGTAACAGGGAAACTTGCTCACTGAAGCAGGGAGACCCTTCTCGTCTTCAATCTTAAATTTCAAACCCTAAGATAGAAGACGATGAACAATCGTTAAATCAGGTAGGAGAGAGAGTGCCATTGGATTTCCTCCATTACCACTTTGATCTCCGCCGGCAATGATGATGGCGATTTTTTGCCAAACCCTGGGTTTTGCTCTTTGCCGTGGAACTACGAGATTGGAAGTGGAACAGTCATCGTATTGAGTAAAGGATAATATTATAAAATCCATTTGATTAGTTAAACCAAACTAGTTTTACACTTATTTAGAGACCCCAAACATTCATTTTTTTTAAATAAAATATCTATGGTGTACTTTTCTCAAATAATGGGTACCTCTCCTGTAATTTACTCTTTTTTATATGAAAAAACAAAGACCATGCCGATAATAGATCGAAAAAAAAAATCAAGAAAAAACCATTAAAATAAGGGTAAAGTCCACGTACCCCCTATAATGCACCCAAAATTCCTCGTACCCCTCTAAGCGGCCCAATATTCCATGTATCACCCTTCAATATTCCACTTATCACCCCTGCTTTACACCCCAAATGCCAGATAGGTCCAATCCGTTAAATACCACCGTTAGATGTCAATATTTTGACCATTTTACCCTTTGCTTCATTTTCTTAAATCTAAAAAGACTTAATTACCCTCACTTATTTGTTGCCCTAAACTAATTGAAAATGATCATTTTACCCTTTGTTTTATTTTTATAAATGAAAAGATCTAATTGCCCTCATTTATATATTATCCTAATCTAATTTGAAAAGACTATTTTACCCCTAAATATTTGTTCCTGAAAAACCCCCCAAAATGCCCTCATCTTCCCCAAATCAACTCACTTAGAGCGCCTCCGTACTTAGAGAAAGTTGTTGCTCCGGCCAGGCGTCCAGCTCCCTGCTCTGGCGACTTCCTTCCTTCTCCGGCTATACGTATTGGCGTATAGCTGAACCGGGACGGTAACTCCCCAATAATCCTTCGGAATTCTCCCCTTGGTGAACTCTATAAGCTCCAATAGAGAATCACCGGAACTGTGCGGATCTGCCGAGAATGATGATAAACCTGGATTAACCCTAAACGACGACAATCCTTCCTTTTTTTTAAACTTGTTTCAATGAAACTTGAATCTGACTCTTAAAACTTAGTTGAATGATGCTCAATTCTATACCCTGCCGGGTCCAATCTATCAGAGCATTCTGTTTCTAAAGGTTTGATTGATATTTTAGGCTAAATTTGTAAAGGAATTGAAAGAAACATCTTCATCAGAATCGCAAACAAGCACTCCTGAGGTAGGTTTCCATCAGAAGAGCAAACTCTTGAAGCCGAGGGTTATCGGAGGTGACACACTGGAACATAAAGGGGAGAAGCTCCGGCCACCCACCATCAGGAAGGATACCTGAAGTGAGCTCGGAGACTGTATCGCAGAGCTTTTTGGATATCGTCTTGGCAACTTCTTGTTGAACGCAAGCAAGAAGGTGAGTTTTGAGAGCTGATTGCGTAGAAGGAGAAAGACAAGGCCATACGTAAGAATCATCACGGGTGAGCTGCTTACGAAGGAGAATCACTGACATGGCCCGTAGCTCGACGAGAGGAGATGACTGAAGAAGATGAGCGAGCTTGAGAGACAACGCATCGGGCTGATTCTATTTGCAGAGATTAAATAACGCCTCGGCCTGCGATCGCTGTTCGTTCCCAGATGACATGAGATGGGAAATCAGGGTTTCGAATGGAGCCGTATCGGGGCCGAGGATCGCAGTCAGTTGGGCTTGCTGGGTCCCGGTTCAGGCTGTTCAGCTATACGCCAATACGTATGGTCAGAGAAGGAAGGAAGTCGCAGGAGCAGGGAGCTGGACGCCTTGCCGGAGCAGCAGGTCCTCCCAAGCTTTTCGTCGGTTAGGTTGGGTTGGTTTTTAGGAACAAATATTTAGGGGTAAAATAGTCTTTTCTAATTAGGTTAGGATACTACATAAGTGAGGGCAATTATGTCTTTTCATTTATAAAAAAAAAACAAAGGGTAAAATGCTCATTTTCAATTAGTTTAGGGCAACAAATAAGTGAGGGTAATTAAGTCTTTTTAGATTTAAGAAAATGGAGCAAAGGGTAAAATGGTCAAAATTTGGCAGTGAACAGTGGTATTTAACGGATCGGACCTATCTGGCATTTGGGGTGTAAAGCAGGGGTTGTACGTGGAATATTGAGGGGTGGTACGTGGAATATTGAGCCACTTAGGGGCGTACGAAGAATATTGGGTGCATTATAGGGGGGTATGTGTACTTTACCCTTAAAATAAACCAATAACGGACCAAAACTAACCGAACCGATTGCTAATGACTTCAATTTGGTTTATTTATAACAATCACTTTATTTGTCCAATTTTGATCTACCCTATTATATTCAAAAGAAGGTCATATGTTCCAAGGGAAGTAGTTCTTTGTTCGAGAGCGGGGCCTATGCCAGTGTTCCCTGTGTTCATCTCTCCTCTCCCCAAAACAAAAGGTTAGGGATGTCTTTTCACACGGGAGGAGAGAGATAGACACATAGGCAGGCCACGCTCCCAGACGGGAATATAATCATTTCTCCATGTTCTAAATAGACACATCTTTCAAACACAAAATCAATGTAAAAAAATATAAATCATATCTAATTTACACAATAAGCTAAACAAGTAGAAGATCAAATATGCTGTCAAATGATTGACCTTATTTGGATATGGAAGAACATAAAAAGGGGACCATTAGGTGAAATGTTTTGTTTTGTACTTCATGGCAATGAAGATGGGAAAAAATTGAGGGCAAAACCGGGAGGGACCAATGAGGAGTATAAGTGTAGCTTACCTATTCTAAACAAGGGAAACGGCTCTCTGAACAAGCGGCATAGGAGAGCACAACAATGAGTGGGACAAAACAATTTCGTACATTGGAAGATAGAGGAGTCATTTCATCTGAAGAGAGAGATAAGAGAGGGGTGAGGACTGGATCATTATCTGCTCCATTTTCCTGCCCGGTCCATTTCCCCAAGTTCCTCTAATAAGGGGGTGGAAATGACCACCTTACCCCCTGCCTGGGTGGGATCCACCCCCCTATTAGAGGGACTTGGGGAAATGGACGGGGCAAAAAATGGAGCAAATAATTTTCCGGTGAGGACTCTCTAAGCAAGCGCCGTAGGAGAGCACAACAATGAGGTGCGATGAAATGGTTTCATACTTTGGGAAGTAGATGAGTCTTGTCATGAGAGAGAGAGCATAACAAGGAGGGGCAAAGAAATTGTTTCGTACTTTGGGAGGGAGAGGAGTCACCTTTTTTTTTTTTTGGTTGAAAGAGAGGAGTCACTTCATGTAGGAAAATTATCGCCCCCAGTACTACTGGGGGTGTTGTGCGCATCGTGCAGTGCAGCACCGCCCATGTGTGGACAGTGGGTCCCACCATGCACACATGGGCGGTGCTACGCTGCACGATGCGCACAGCACCCCCAGTAGTATTGGGGGCGATAAAGGTCCCTTCATGTAAGGAGGAGAGAGATAAAAAGAGAAAGGGTGCATGCTAGCATACCCTCCCCCACGCTCAAAAGAACCTTTCCCTCTAAAGAATTAGTGTCAACCCTTCAACCAGTTATTGACTTAATTTTTATTACTTTTAAAATACAAATATAGGTCACATAACTTTGAAGGGGGATTGGGAGAGGGTGAGGATGTGTTCTAATGGGACCAGGATGGCCTTTGCTGTGCCATCGGATGTGCACTGCCGCCTCACCGGTATTGCAGAGGATTTTAATCCATTCTAATGTCTTTATAGTTTTTAGGATTTTTAACAAATGCCTCCCTAAAAATGCTCATTTGTCCAAATGCCCCCTACAACTTTTGTAATTGTAAATTCCCCCTTACTTTCAAAACAATATAGTACTTTGGTTCCTACCGTTAATTTGGGATGTTAGACGTTAATTTTAAAGAATCTAATGATCAAAATACCCCTCTGATTACAATCCATCAAAATTAAAAAAATAAAATGACCAAATTGCCCTCATCTTTCCCAAAAGTTTAGGGTTTGAAGCTTAAATTTGTTTTCCCAAATTGGTTAGGATTTGAACCCATGTGGAAGGGGGGGAGACCGAATCAAGCAACATTAAGCAACATTACTCAGTAGCAAAAATGAATTCAACTCAAACAGAGTAAAACTTCAAGGATAATCCCTTAACAAAACAACAGATCTGAATATCAAGTATTCCCAAGTCAAATACCAAACGCGGCCAAAAGATGGGGAAGTTTGTGATACATAGACAGAAAACGAATTTCACAAATTAGCAATGTTTCAACGCTATTATCAATAATTGGAAATTGAAATTCATATAAAAGTAGTTACATCGATTCTGAAAATAAAACTCCACTGATAAGGAGAAAGTTGAGAATGAAATACATTTCGAGATATCTCCTCGGCTGCAACTGCAGCTGCTTTTTGAAGATCTGACAAAACAGAGAAGATGAAGTATCTGAGTTGCAATAAGATTTAGAAGGAAATGACCTCCACTTATATGGCAGTGAACATGGAGAGACATCTTTCCCTTAACTTTTTTCCACTCTGCAACCACTTCATCCCTCTGTAACCTGTTATACCAACCCTGTAGGTGCAAATAGAGCACCAAATTTTTTTCTTTATTGAAGATCCCCTGTTTTTCCCCATGAAATTAATTAAATCATTCTGAAGAATACCCAATAACCATAAATGGAATTGAGAGATACCTGAGCACTGTTGATCGATTGAGAGGTAGCGAGGGTGAGTTTAGAGGTAATGTCACTGTGGGTGAGCATATAAGTCCTCGGAAGATTTCCTGGGTGTTTCTTTTTATCTACTCCTAAGATCGCTGGCCCAAAGAGCCGTGCAACCTAATCAAAGTAAAACCCCTCAGAAATTAATTAAAACTTCATGGAGAAACAAATAAACAACAACAATATCTTCCATCTCTAATGGAAACAACTCCAAACAGGATCCTTCAAAACCAATATTTTCGTTGCTTGCATCGAAGGAATCAAGCCATGGCCCTCCTCTGTGTAATAAAATCACATCACAATCTTTCATCGTCACCTGCCCTTCTTCATATTCTTGCTTTCTAGATGGGTTCAAGCCCGAATCGATTTGGGAAAAAAAAATTTAGTTTCGAACCCTAAACGTTTGGGGAAGATGATGGCAATTTGGTCATTTTATTTTTTAATTTTGATAGATTTTAATTAGAGGGGTATTTTGGTCATTAGATTGTCTCAAATTAACGACAAGGACCAAAGTGCTACATTATTTTGAAAGTAAAAGGAATTTACAATTAAAAAAGTTGTAGAAGGCATTTAGACAAATGGACATTTTCAAGGGGGCATTTGTTAAAAACCTTAGTTTTTACCTCAAGTGTATTTTAAATGAATAAAGGGTAACAAACACAATGAAAAATTTATCCATTTGAAAGCTGATGATAAATTTGCTTGGGAGTAATCAATCGATTTTTTCCTGGCAATTCGCTTCCTCTTCTTGAAAAAATTTAATCAATCTAATAACTAAAATATTAAAATCCAATTTTCTTATATTACAATCAAATATATTTGAGGAATCATTTTACCTGCATTATCATATACAACCATAATTACACTCATAGCCTAATACTTTTTTCTTTCTTTTTTTTTTTTGGCGGGGGGGGGGGGGGGGGCGGTGTGGGGTTTAAAACTAGTAACTTGATAGATTACAATCCAATACATTTGAGGAATCATTCTACCTATGTTAGCATATACAACTATAATCACGTTGCCTGATGCTATATAAAATATATAATCTTCATATAAAAAAAATCTCATGCGGTCAATTGTCAATGCTTGCCAACTCGCTTATTATAAATACAAATATAATCCATTAGTGAAATAAAAAAATATAGATTTCTTTAATTAAAGGTACTGTTTTAAAGACACCCTTACATGTGTACTTAGATTATGTAATTGTCTTTTGTCTTATTCTTATAAATTCTTTAAGTCAAGGATACAAAAAGCTTTTCAAAATAATTTGAAAATATATTTTCAGATTAATTTTACTAATAAGAAGTGTTACACATTAAAATATGGAAAAATTGTTTTAGTTTAGAAACAATTGAATCGTGGATCTTTAAGGTAGCTAGCCACATGGAAAAGACTATTTTTTATTGAATACCTATTTGCCATTAAATAATAGAATGTCAACTTTCTCTCATTTAGCCTCACTATCAGCGTTGATTGTGAGAGTGAACTTGCGTGACGTTAATGTATTAGTGGTTTGCCCCTTCTAGAGAGAGAGGTGAAATTACAACAGTTTAAAATTTGCAAATGAAGACTAAAAAGACCCTTATTTATACCGTTGTTTTATAATGTCTACGCAAATGATTACTTTGCCCATAAAATAATCATTGTTTACCATGTGCTCATTAAAGAGCAGCGTGAAATATGATGAAATGTGATTTCAATTTTGAAATTGAAAAAATTCGCCTCCTATTTCAGGATTTCTATTCCAACTAATTTCTATTTCATTGAAATAAGGTGCAAAAATCAAACCAAGCAATTTCAAAAAAAGAAATCATCCCTTGAAATTGAAATAGAAATCAATCCAAAACAGCCCTAAGGCTATAAAGAAGGAGTTTTCTTATTGACACTTCTTAAAATATTCAAAATAGCCCTTTCATTTCACATGTGTACTAAAAAAATATGCACGACAATGATAGTTTCATAATGAAAACATTTTTTTTTAACCCTTAACTTAAAGAACTTTTAGGTATAAGAAAAGAGGCAATTAAAAAATGATGTCAAGTTCTAATTACACTTATAGAGGTGTCATGGACCTCCTTGGTGGTCTCAGATTCTTTGAAAGATGAGTAATATTGTTGTATTATTATTTTATAGAAGCACTTTTTGAGTCAAAACACTTGTTTCAAAAAGCACTTTTTCAAGTGTGTCAAAGTTTCAAAATTGTGTTTTGTTTCATTCCCTCCTCTTTTGTTTCCCTCCTCTATTTTGTTTGAAATTGGTTGTACTCTCTTGTGTGCAAGAGGCTAGAATTGAGCTCAAGAATAGTCCCACATTGGTTGTGGGAGAGTTACTTGAGGGGTATATATATAGAATTGTCTCCTTAAGGTGTGAGCCTTTTGGAGAGGTAGTAACCCTACCCTCTAGTGTGTGGGGGGTCCTTGGGGTGCTTTTAAAAAATGCGCACACGTCGAGCTGGGGTCGGGCCGGGCGGTGGCCGAGGTCGGGGTCGGGGTAGGGGTCGGGGTGTGGGTGTGGGTGTGGCAAAAACTTATTTTTTATATAGGATAAGTTTTGCACTTAGAGTTTTAGTTTTCATATTAAAACTCGATTTGGTTCACTATACGGATGAACCATACACACTTATTCGTACACATATACGGATAGATACACCCCCTCCCTATACATGAAGGAAATACGTACTATCTGTACATACATCCTCTGTATCTGTATGGATATATCCTTTCATGAAAGGGTATTCCAGCTCTATATATTCACCAAGACATGCTTGCCTTTGAAGGTACAACAGAAACGTATTGTCTCTGCAACAGTCCGTTCCAGAGACAGATACTTACTGTATTTTCGTTTAAGGAATAAGAGGGTTGTATAGCCGTTTGGTATCCTTAGTACTCGTATTAGGTTCTGCAACCTATACGTTTAGGAGTTGTATTTATCTTGGAGGGTAAGGTGCAAGGTCAACCCCGTTGCAGAAGAGGGGGCATTTAAATCCTTAAGGAAAGTATCTTTCAGATACGAATCAACTCGATCATCCGTGCTTCTTCCTTTCTAGTCCATTTCACGCTGCAACTGTTGTGCGATAACAGGTATTTCTCTATTTCTGTATACCTGATTTGTCTTACAGTATATGCCTAGAATAACAATCTTAAGGATTTAGATCTTATTTGGCTTATTTTCTGTGTAAGACTATGGCTGGGAATAATACTGTGGATACTACTACTACTGTGGACCTTCCACCTACTGCTGCCGCTGCCCAAAGTACTGCTGCTACCATACAATCGAGTATGGAGAAACTGAGAATAGTCTCAGAGTTTGATAAGATAGCACAGTTCACCGGACAGAATTTTAAAAGGTGGAAGCAGATGATGCTATTTGCATTAACGCAAATAGGGGTGGCATTTGCATTGACTGATCCCAAGCCTCCGGACAGTGAGGATATTGATTTCGATATGAAGAGGGTTGCTTGGATCAAAGCAGACTTTCAATGCAAAAACAGGATTCTGAATGCTCTGTCGAATGAATTGTATAATGTTTACAATTCCTTTGATCATGCCTACATGATTTGGAATGCTTTGGTCAACAAATATACTCTGGAAGATGCTAGCTTAAAGAAGTATGTGGTGTCAAATTTTCTAAACTTCCAGATGACGGAAGGTGAAACCATATCTTCTCAAGTAGACAGATTCCAGGTTATGGTTGAGAATTTGGCTAAAGAGAACATGATCTTACCGGATCTGTTTGTCACAAGTTCTTTAATTGATAAACTACCTGACTCTTGGAAGGATTTCAAAACTACTATGAAACACAAGAGGAAGGACTGGTCTTTTGATCAGGTGGTAGTTCGCATCAAAATAGAGGAACGGAACCGCATTAAAGACAAAGGTGAAAAGCCCATTGGATACATTCGATCCAATGCCAATCTGGTGGAAACCGAGAAGAAACCAAATCTCAAGAGGAAAGACAATCATGTTCAAAAAAATTCAAACTCAAAGAGGAAGAAAGGAAATTGCTTCATATGCGGCAAGCCGGGTCACTTCAAGAAAGACTGCAGGAACAAGAAGAAGGTTTTGCTAGATAAGGCAAAAGTCAATCTTGCTGAAGAGGAAGTCTTTATAGCGATGATTGTCACGCCCCCATCCCAGACAAGGGATGACTAGGACGACGCGTGTCATCCTACTAATCTGCCAGGATCACTGACACAGTGTCCCAACGCACAGTCATAACCAATATTAAAATAATATACTATCAGAGTGCGGAAAGGGGAATATTACATTCCAAAAGTTCAATAGTTTTGCGGAAGCGTACAAAATCAAATAGTTACAAGATGATCAAAGCCTAGATGATAAATACTGTAATTAATCCATTTTCCATTACCATCTAATAACTATCAACAAGGGTATAGCAGTAAATGTTTATACATGGGTCTACGCCCTAAAATAAACAAAAGGGGAACAAGTCCCTTGAATTCTCACGGCCCGTAGGCACAATCGTCACAAGGACACCCATTGCCATGTTCCTCTAACACAGCTTTTGGCTCCTCCGTACCTGCATCATAATCTAAAAAAAATGTGTACACGAGGGGGTTAGCTCCACTGAGCCAGTGAGGGGATGGGGATGCACAAACACACAATTCACATAGTCCAATGATGCATGCATATGTTAAATAAATTTTCCACCAAACATCATAACTAAGTCAGAGGTATATGCTACTGTGAAAACTTGGGAGACACTGTGGGTCACTTAACTTATCACCACAATGAAACCTTAATTGTCACCTGGGACCTACGCCGATCGAAGCCTTCAAGACCACTCAGTGGCAGACCCCTGATAACCAATGCTACCATGACTGGCCTCTCCCACCTCCACAGAATCCGGTGTACTGTTTACCCAACACCTAAACCCCTGTTGGTAAGGGTCATAGCATAAGGGTGTAAAATCCTAACCGTAGATATACTACATGCAAGTCCTATCGTCCCGAGAGGTAATCCGGGCGCATCAACTTTTCATCTGGTTTAGTGCCCGGTTACCAGCACGGCACGGCGCATACAGTTCAACATGACATTCAACATAATTACTTCATAAATGTATATAGTATCCGGGGTTCCGGCACTGGCACCCACCGGCACCGAGACCCATCACAGTAAAACATCTCCAATCATACCTGCAGAATTGAAATTTGAAAGGTTTCTCATAGATCTTGAAACCGCATGTAAAACCACATACCTGCAGAATTGAAATTTGAAAGGTTTCTCACCAGGGGTTCCTTTCCCAAGGGGTTTAAAGGTAAGGAGGCTTTAAGGAAGCTTCCTCCTAGGTCCATTAGGGTTCTAAGACCTCATTAGGTCCATGTAATCCCAAGGATTTAAGAGGGAAAGCAAAGAAAACCTAATTTAGGACATAATAGGGTAGAAACCTTAAATTTCTCAAATGGAAAGAGATTGCTTAGGCTTAGAGCTTGTAATTGAGTGAAATAACTCCACCATAGTCTAGGTTTAGAGGTTCCAAGAGAACCCTAGGTCGAATCTCTCCCATTTTCCAAACCTCAAAACCCAAAATAGAAGAAAAGAGGTGGGATTTAATGGTGTACCTACCCCCAATATAGAAAAGCTTCACGTAGAGGGCTCCACAAGGTGAGGTTCCAAGCCTTCAGCCAAGCTTTTCCATTCTTCTTCCTCCTTTGCTCCTTCCTTCTTTCTTCTTCCCTTCTTTCTTCTTTCTTCTTTCTCCTTTCTCTCATCTTTCTCTCCTCCACGATTTAAGTTAGATGGGAGAAGTAAAGAGAAAGAATGCTTCTCCTCCCCTTTTGTCTTATTTATAGAAAGTGACTTGGGTCCTTTAAGTTAAATGGGTCAACAGTTAAATGGGTGGATCCAAGACAAATGGGTCATTAGGCCAAATGGATACTTTAAGTTAAATGAGTCAAGAGGGCTTAATGGGTTGACCCATTAGTTCTATTTGGGTAGGAGAAAGAAATACCCAACCTTGGGTCAAATAGAATTAGATGGACCCTTAGGTTAAATTACCACTTAAGCCCAATGGGCCTTTTAAGCTAATGGGTCTGCCCACTAGTTATAATTAGGAAATAACCTAATTAAAAGATGAGCTCACATGATAATGGTATAATTGCTCTTCACATGTTTCCCCAAGGTAAGTGGGGCCCATAATTAAAATTTTCCCAACTCAACTAAAATAGCACGAGCAATCCAAACCTTAACCCACACTTCGAGGGCATTGAGGGAAAGGGTAAATAAATAAAATTAAGGGCTAGCACTTACTATTTCCTTATCATGGTTTGTTTCCCATGACCCCGAATAGTTTCCTCCACAGGCAACTCGTACTGTGGTCAATAATTTTATAGCTGGGTTTGACCACCAGTGAGAACAGCTCACTAGCATACGTGCCAGTGATAACTACACGTTACGGAGAAGAAATAATAATTAATTATGATCCGGGGTGCGGGTATAACATCCTCCCCACCTTACAAGAAATTTCATCCCCGAAATTTGAGGTAGCTAGGGGCTTAAGTGAGAAGGGTTGTTGGATAACAACATCCCAAGTCACCCACATCTTAAACTAAGTCAAAAGTCGAGTTAAGATGAGGCAGTGCCTACATGGCAGAGCAAGTCAGGTTCCACAATTCTCTTCCTTTATAGGGTCACATTACCACAAGAAATGTGGTTTACAATAACCCAAGAAAAATAGGGTTTCAACTACTAAGTTGAGTCTCAAGGAACAGAGGTTGCCTAGATCTTGTAGATCAGGTGATACCACTCTAGCCTTCACTACTCTAGTCATTCTTGGGTTACAGGCTTTAACCTGTCCATTTCCAAACATAGGGTTCACATTCTGAAGGCTTTCACATCTGGTTGTCTCATTACCTAACCCAACTTTAGAATGATTTGGAATATTGATGGAAACTCCTATTGTTCACTCCCAGTATAGAGAGAACACATTTGGTGATCCATTACCCCATTCATATCTGTCGTTGGAGAAGGTCTTGTTACATCCTTCAGTTTCAGCTTTCACAACCTTTAAACCTACTACACAATCATTCTACAGGGGAAAGTTCAAATCAGTCATCATTTGAGAACCAACAACCTTTATTAGTTTTCGTCCAAGCCAACCCTTTAGCAGGTCTCAATAATTTAACCTATCCGGTCATTAAATTCATTATTCATTACCCTAAGGTTTGGTCAACCAAGGTCAAGGCTCCAACTAGTTTCACAGCAAGGTCGAGGTAAGTCATACTTGTAGTACCAGAGAATCACTCTAGTCATACAAGTTTAAGGTTCTAAGGGATATCTATATATATTTATCACACCAATATGAAGGCATAGATTCAATAATTACATTCACATCCCTATGGACATATCTGTCATCTAGGTCAATCCACAAGAACAAGAAGTTCTCAGGTACGGTTCACTAAGTCCTTTTTGGAAAGTCAAATCACGGTATAAGACTTTCTCTATAAGTCTAAACAAGGTTTGGATGGACCAAGTAAAGTTCAAATAGAGTCGTCACTAGCTTGAGGTGTTATGAATGACTTCCAAATACACTTGACCTTCATGGCTTACTCAAATAACCCAGCCTAATACTTTCCTTTCCTAGTACCTACCCACAGGTTTAGATTCTACGCTCCCCATTAAGAGTCTCTACCCGCATAGGTTTAGGTTTCCCTATCCATAAGGTTCGGGTCTTTAAATTCACAGGATCTAAGGTCTTCAGCCTCAAGGGTAACTCTTTTTCTTTTATGTAAGAGGGGAGTCACAACGGTCACCAATGCCTGCCATTTCTAATTGGCTGGCCCGATCGAGTATAAGTCCTAATCTCTTTCAATTTCAAGGTATTAACTAGACTTAAGTGGTCCCCACAAATGTGTCACACAACGGGATGTTCGATCTAGGGTATAGGCACATAATCATTACATATAAGTGTGGTCAAAGGTTTCCAAAACAAGCTCAAAATCTTAAAAGAAATCAGGTGGACTCACGAGCGGTGTCAGTACTCTGGGTCCGTTCGTGGCTCCTCCGCAAAAATAGGGAGAGCGGACTAACGGGCAGATGTGGAATGCAAATTCGTTGTTCGTCCGATCTCAAAAGTCTCAATGGCCGAGAGGGTTTAAGTCAAACGGATCTACGGACGGACGCATGAGTGTGGATCCGTTCGTTGATCAGCACAGCTTTAAAATGATAATTTTAAGTTTTGTGCAGAGCGGATTCACGACAAGTAGATCCGTTCGTTCGTCTATTCGTAGAATTTTAACAAAACAGAGCCACGAGTTTTAAAACTCATTTTTGGCTCCAAAGAAAGGGACATAACCGCAGGGAGAAAAAGCTCTACAGGGACTTCCATTCAAGCTTCCCTTGGGTGGTTTTTCTTGTAATCTCAAGCCTCAAGGTTCAACTCTCAGTTGTTCAAGATATGGCTTTCTTCCCATTTCTACTTTCTCTTTTCTTAGATTTGGGATGAATCATCTCAAGTTGTGATCATGTCTTGATTTTGCTTGTAATCCCATAGCCATGTACACCAAGTCCATACCAAACCGATTGGAACTAGGGTTTTTGGATGTAAATCAAGCCCTTTTTGACCAATGGCACTAAGTTATTGGATCCTTGTTTGATTACTGCATCTTTTATAAATTTTCAAGTATTTTAGAGATTGTTGCTATGTTTGTCATGCCTAGTTGAATTTTACTAGAATTATGTTCAAGGTTTTGGCTGTGGAAAAATCCTCAATTCATAATATTTTGGGAAAACTTTCCAAGTTCAAATCTAATTCTTTTACATGCCATAAAATCTCATAGAAAATTATCACATTGCGTTATCTCCAAGCATATTCCCTTGTATATATGATTATTGATAAAATCCTTAGAATCTTTTCTCTTTTCCTCAGATAAATAATTCTTGTCTCTTGTTGGGATATTTTCATCCAATAACTTGGTTGGAATGTAAAGTAACCAAAAGTATATGTTGTTCACATTGATCTCATTATTCACATCCACACATTAGGGATCTCACATGGATTTTACATGTGCATTGATCTTATTCATTTCTCTTTACTCCAAACATCTTCCTATGGTTATCATGTTTCATTTTCCCATATATGTTCTTATCGCAACACAGTTTTCATATCTTGTAGACATTTCACTTCTATAACTTTATTTGCTAAGCATAAAACTTAAATTATCGGGGTAAGACAGGTCACAAGGGGTGAGGGAAACAACATAAGAAGGAAATAAAAGCCTAACATAGGTTGGTTCATCAAGACAGGGCAAGAAAACCTTTTCTGGCTTGGGCGATTTTATGCCTGGTTTTACTCAAATATGAAATCGCAGGTAAATCTGCCTGAGACTGAAACCAGAATAAACAGCCTCGGTTAAGCACGGATTTTCAGGTGGTTTTTACCTGGGCTGAAACCGTATGTAAAATCGTCGGGCCTTTTTCTGTAAATTTAAAGCCTGCGATTTAAAGGCTCATTTTCCTCTTTTCAAAACACAACTCTAAAGTTTTGGAGAAACCCGAACTGCGATCGTACTTGCTCTCTCCTCACTCCTTGGTGGATTTTAGTGCTCCAAATTACTCCTCAATAACATCCAATCGCATTCAGGTACGATCTCTCTCTCTCCCATCGATTTCTTTCTCTTGGAGAAACCCCAAAACACGATTCAGGTTTTGGAAACTTGGGGTTTTTGCTTCCTTTTTGCCTAATATGTTGTTTGTAACCTAATCTTAATCATTTTCTCACCATAAGCAATCTATACATGGGCTTGCACACAACTATGGCATCTAATCCAAGGATTTGGGTTGGATTTTGAAAAACCAAAACCTAATCAAAATTTTCTCTTCTCTTTTGCCATATTTGATTCGATCTTACTAGATAGGGCTTAGCTTACATTCTCAAAGTTGTCACAAATCATAATTACTTGTTTCTTATGATTCAATCTCCCAACCACAAAATCTAAAATTTTCTTTAAAGTTTATAGCATGTTTCAAGATCAAATAAGTCCATATTTTGCTTGAACTCACTGTTTTGCATAAAGCATTACTTTCTAGGCATATTATGACCATGAATCTTCATTATTTATCATGTCATTCACAAAATGGCCATGCCTTTCCTTTTTTTTCCAACTTCTTAGATTACAATTGGATAAAAATCAGAATTTTCTAGCCTAAGAATCCTATTGTAATTTAATTTGCTTTGAAAGGAAAATCAAGGGCTAGGTTTTGAACTTCACAACCTTACATTGATCATCTACTTAGGCCTTAGCATTCAAGGTACTAATTTGCTATCAATCTTGGCTTATGGCTGCAGGTTAAAACAATCAATGGCTCCAAGAACACAGCGTGTATGCGTTGAACAAGTTGCACGAACTGTCCTAGATCCACTATGGTTTTAAAAGATAGAGGACCAAGAGCTTTACCAAGACTACTTCCGCTTCAAAATATAGTGTAAGGACGGGATGTAGTGTTGGATGATCTCAAAGCTTACATGGTGGGGCAGAGATTCGAGGCATTGGGGTAGACCAACATTCTTAACCTTCCTGAACCATACTACCTGAAGCTCAATCAAAAGATACCAATCTAAACACCATAATTGTTCCAGATTCTCTGCTTCGGCATAACTGTGTCTTTCCCAACTCAAAATGCAAGATCCCATTTGTTCCAACTCAAAACATTTGATTCTGTTTATCTCAGATTAAATATACAAGTCCACCATTTTCAAAAGAGAAAAGGAAAAACTAAAGGAAAAGTAAAAGAGCTCTACAAATATCTATCCTAAGACAAGAAACTAGAAGAACTGATCTGGGATAACTTCAATTTGTTGAGAGAAAGCTGGGCTAGACATTGCACCACTGCCACCACCGTGACCAAGAAAGGTGTTGATGTCATCTACCCCGCTCTCGATACCCTCTAGGCGCCGAGTCTGGTCAGAGAGTTGCTTCATGACCTCATCGAAGCCATCCATCACTCACAGGTTCAGCCGCCTGATGGCCATCAGAATGTCAATACCTCCAGTTTGATGAAGGTATATGGGTTCCTTCCTGGTGAACAATAGGTCTTTGCTTCCGCAATAGACACATTAATAATGCCAGATAGTTGTTTTGCTGTGAAGGCTATAGGGACCCCTTGACACATGAAACAACCCGATAGTTTTTGTTGGAATAGATGAAATCATGAATGTTGAAATGGGAAGGATATGATTGCCTCCCAAGAAGATTTGAAACAATTTGATATTTGTAATTAATCTTATATGTATCTCTATTTATTTGCTTAATTCTCTCTTGTTTAAATCACTGTTGATAATTGTGGTTGGTTATGATTGATTCATTATTGCTTATGAATTATAACATATAGTTGCCCATTTAAGATCTACTTAAGACTCAACCAAGCAATTACATAGTTATAGCTTAACAGCCTATGGTTCAAGTCCTAAGTGCCATGTTTCCAATTATCTTCTAAGTTCTTGTTTCACCACAATCAATCTTCTCCTATGTCTGCACACAATCATTTATGTTCTTGAAGATTTTTAGTTTATAACCTAATTGTGGAGAGTAAATCAAGAGTCCGTAAGACTGTGGTCGGTGCAGAGCATCATTGCTCTGATACCACTCTGTCATGCCCCCATCCCAGACAAGGGATGAAATACAAGACAAGGGGTGACTAGGACAACGCGTGTCATCCTACTAATCTGCCAGGATCACTGACACAGTGTCCCAACGCATAGTCATAACCAATATTAAAATAATATACTATCAGAGTACGGAAAGGGGAATATTACATTCCAAAAGATCAATAGTTTTGCGGAAGCGTATAAAATCAAATAGTTACAAGATGATCAAAGCCTAGATGATAAATATTGTAATTAATCTATTTTCCATTACCATCTAATAACTATCAACAAGGGTATAGCAGTAAATATTTATACATGGGCCTACGCCCTAAAATAAACAAAAGGGGAACAAGTCCCTTGAATTCTCACGGCCCATAGGCACAATCGTCACAAGGACACCCGTTGCCATGTTCCTCTAACACAGCTTTCGGCTCCTCCGTACCTGCATCATAATCTAAAAAAAATGTGTACACGAGGGGGTTAGCTCCACTGAGCCAGTGAGGGGATGGGGATGCATAAACACACAATTCACATAGTCCAATGATGCATGCATATGTTAAATAAAATTTTCACCTAACATCACAACTAAGTCAGAGGTATATGCTACTGTGACAACTTGAGAGACACTGTGGGTCACTTAACTTATCGCCACAATGAAACCTCAATTGTCACCTGGGACCTACGCCGATCGAAGCCTCCAAGACCACTCAGTGGCAGACCCCTGATAACCAATACTACCATGACTGGTCTCTCCCACCTCCACAGAATCCGGTGTACTGATTACCCAACACCTAAACCCCTGTTGGTAAGGGTCGTAGCATAAGGGTGTAAAATCATAGCCGCAGATAAACTACATGCAAGTCCTATCGTCCCGAGAGGTAATCCTGGCGCATCAACTTTTCATCTGATTTAGTGCCCAGTTACCAGCACGGCACGGCTCATACAGTTCAACATGACATTCAATATAATTACTTCATAAATGTATATAGTATCCGGGGTTTCGGCATCGGCACCCACCGGCACCGAGACCCGTCAAAGTAAAATATCTCCAATCAACATCATAACAATCATATATATAAATATGTAATATGCGTAAGCATGCTTAATAATTTATAATGATAACATAATATACAATGCAATAATAATATCAAACCCAAACAACCAAACCCACTCACATATAAGTTATGTTCCGATGTTATGAGTTGTCGCTGCAATTAAGTAACACGTCGCAAGACGAAAACTTTAAACCTAAATAAAGAGTAAAAACAGGGTTAATTAAGTAAAGGGACGGATCCTCAAAAGGTCTCCCATAAATCATTTAAGTATAAGGTTTCAGAGACAGGGTGGTTTTATGGGTGGTTTCATGCCCAATTCCTGCAACCACATGTAAATCCTAGTTAACCAGGGGCTTAGGAAGGTCTCTGCCAAGGGTGATTTTACAGGTGATTTATCTCAGAACATGAAACCGCACCTAAAACCGACTTTAACATGGGCTTATTCAGGGGGTGGTTGCAAGGGTGGTTTCTCGTAGGTCTTGAAATCGCATGTAAAACCATATACCTGCAGAATTGAAATTTGAAAGGTTTCTCACCAGGGGTTCCTTTTCCAAGGGGTTTAAAGGTAAGGAGGCTTCAAGGAAGCTTCCTCCTAGGTCCATTAGGGTTCTAAGACCTCATTAGGTCCATGTAATCCCAAGGATTTAAGAGGGAAAGCAAAGAAAACCTAATTTAGGACATAATAGGGTAGAAACCTTAAATTTCTCAAATGGAAAGAGATTGCTTAGGCTTAGAGCTTGTAATTGAGTGAAATAACTCCACCATAGTCTAGGTTTAGAGGTTCCATCGATTCCTTGGGTTCCAAGAGAACCCTAGGTCGAATCTCTCCCATTTCCCAAACCCCAAAACCCAAAATAGAAGAAAAGAGGTGGGATTTAATGGTTTACCTACCCTCAATATAGAAAAGCTTCACGTAGAGGGCTCCACAAGGTGAGGTTCCAAGCCTTCAGCCAAGCTTTTTCATTCTTCTTCCTCCTTTGCTCCTTCATTCTTTCTTCTTCCCTTTTTTCTTCTTTCTTCTTTCTCCTTTCTCTCTTCTTTCTCTCCTCCACGATTTAGGTTAGATGGGAGAAGTAAAGAGAAAGAATGCTTCTCCCCCCCCCTTTTATCTTATTTATAGAAAGTGACTTGGGTCCTTTAAGTTAAATGGGTCAAGAGTTAAATGGGTGAATCCAAGACAAATGGGTCATTAGGCCAAATGGGTACTTTAAGTTAAATGAGTCAAGAGGGCTTAATGGGTTGACCCATTAGTTCTATTTGGGTAGGAGAAAGAAATACCCAACCTTGGGTCAAATAGAATGAGGTGGACCCTTAGGTTAAATTACCACTTAAGCCCAATGGGCCTCTTAAGCTAATGGGCCTGCCCACTAGTTATAATTAGGAAATAACCTAATTAAAAGATGAGCTCACATGATAAGGGTATAATTGCTCTTCATATGTTTTCCCAAGGCAAGTGGGGCTCACAATTAAAATTTTTCCAACTCAACTAAAATAGCCCGGGCAGTCCAAACCTTGACCCACACTTCGAGGGCATCGAGGAAAAGGGTAAATAAATAAAATTAAGGGCTAGCACTTACTATTTTCTTATCATGGTTTGTCCCCCATGACCCCGAATAGTTTCCTCCACATGCGACTCGTACGGTGGTCAATAATTTTGTAGCTGGGTTTGACCACCAGTGAGAACAGTTCACCGGCATATGTGGCAGTGATAACTACACATCACAGAGAAGAAATAATAATTAATTATGATCCGGGGTGCTGGTATAACAATGATAACCGAAGTATTTTTGGTTGAAAAACCAAATGACTGGATAATAGACACAGGTGCTACGAGGCACATCTGTGGGGACCGAAACTCTTTTTTGAGTTATTCTATTTTAGATGATAAGGTCTATATGGGCAACTCTCAGTCAACCAAGGTTATTGGCAAAGGAAAAATTATTTTGAAGCTCTCTTCAGGAAAGACACTTGTTTTGGATAATGTGCTGCATGTGCCGGAAATAAGACGCAATCTTATTTCAGGGCCGCTTCTCAACAAGGCAGGAATGAAGTTACTTTTTTGAGTCTGACAAGCTTGTAGTTCTGAAAAATGATGTATTTGTGGGCAAGGGTATCTTAGCGATGGTTTATTTGTATTAAGTGTTTCTGAGATAATAAAAGAAAAGCCTAGTGCTTCTTCTGTTTACTTTATTGATTATTATAATTTATGGCATGGTAGATTAGGTCACTGCAATGCATCTTATATTTCTTATATGCATACGAAAGCCTTAATAGACAATCATATTAAGCAACCACTGACAAAGTGCCCCACATGTGTGAAGGAAAAATTCACTAAAAGACCACATAGGTCAATGGAACGACAAATTGGCCTTCTTGATTTGGTGCATAGTGATCTTTGTGACTATAAGTCACTTGAATCTAGAGGAGGTAAAAAATATGTTGTTACATTCATAGATGACCACTCTAGATTTACCATGGTTTACCTTCTTAAGTCCAAGGATGAAGCAAGTAATGCTTTTATATCTTATAAGGCAGAGGTGAAAAATCAATTAGGGAGAAAAGTGAAAAGGCTTAGAACTGATAGAGGTACTGAATACTCTAATCTTTCTCAGTTTTGTGAGGACCATGATATTATTCATGAGACCACCGCCCCTTATCAACCTGAGTCTAATGGGGTGGCAGAAAGGAAGAATCGAACATTGAAGCAAATGATAAATTCAATGCTCATAAGCTCAAGGTTACCCTTAGACATGTGGGGGGATGCCATGTTATCGGCATGTTACATTTTAAATAGAGTTCAGCACAAGAAAACCGGATTGTTACCCTTTGAATTATGGTATGAAAGAAAACCTATCATAAAGCATTTAAGGGTATGGGGTTGTCTAGCCAAAGTGGCTATACCAGAACCAAAGAAAAGGAAACTAGGACCAAAGACATGTGATTATGTTTTTGTTGGATATGCAGCTCACAGTACTGCATATTTATGGTTATTAAAATCATAGATGATGTGTTTGAAGAAAATGACATCATTGAGTCAAGGGATGCAGAATTCTTTGAGAATGTATTTCCTCTTAAGTCTAACCTATTAGAAAGTAAGGTTGATAGTAGTGTATCATCTTTTGGACAAGAAGTGTCAAAGAAAATTCAACCCATATCTAGTGATTCAAGTCAATTACGGAAAAGTAAAAGGCAAAAGAAAGCTACTTTTTCGGATGGTGATTGGGTTATCTATCTTTTAGACAATGATCCTTTATCGTATAAAGAAGCGGTGACATCTTTAGATGCCGTGTTATGGAAAGAGGCCATCAAAAGTGAACTAGATTCCATTCTAGCCAATCACACATGGTTATTAGTTGACTTACCTAAATGTTCCAAAGTGTTGGACACTAAGTGGATATTTCGAAAGAAATTGAAACTAAATGGATCACTAGATAAGTTTAAAGCCTGGTTAATAGTAAATGGCTTTAGACAAAAGAAGAATATAGATTACTTTGACACATTTGCTCCAGTAGCAAGAATAACTACTATACGAGTAATGATGGTTGTTGCGTCTATGTATAATTTGGTTATACACCAAATAGACGTGAAAACAACGTTTCTAAATGGCGACTTGGTAGAAGAAATATACATTAAGCAACCTGAAGGTTATGTTGTGCCTGGACAAGAACACAAGGTGTGTAAGTTGGTTAGATCACTTTATGGACTCAAACAAGCTCCAAAATAGTGGCATGAAAAACTTGATTCGGTACTTGTATCGAATGGTTTTCTCATAAATGATGCTGATAGGTGCTTGTATAGTAAGTTCTATAAAGGCAAAGGTGTGTTCATCGTACTTTATGTAGATGACATGTTGATAATGGGAACAAGTTTAGACATTGTAAAGCAAACTAAAGGTTTCTTAATGTCTAAGTTTGATACAAAGGACATGGGGGAGGCTGATGTAATTCTTGGAATTAAGATCATCAAAAAAGAAAAAGAGATTATATTATCCCAATCCCATTATGTTGAAACCATACTAAAGAAGTATGGTTATAATGATTTATCATCGGTTAAAACACCTTTGGACATTAATTATTTTTTACAAAAGAATTTGGGGGAACCTGTCTCCCAAAAGAAATACTCACAAATCATTGATTCAGTTACATATTTAATGAACTGTACCAGACCAGATATCGCTTTAGCAGTTAGGAAATTGAGTCAATACACTCATAATCCAAGTATAGAGCATTGGCATGCCATGACAAGATTATTGTGATATTTAAAGGGAACGATAGCCTATGACCTTCACTATAGTGAAAAACCAGCCGTGTTAGAGGGCTATTGTGATGCTAACTGGATTTCAGATACCAAGGAAACATTAGCAACTAGTGGATATGTTTTCACACTGGGAGGTGGAGCGATTTCATGGAAATCGGTAAAGCAATCCTATGATACAGGATCCACCATGGAAGTTGAGTTTATAGCTTGGGAAAAGGCGGGAACTGAAGCAGAGTGGCTTAGACCTTTGATGGTAGATATTCCATTGTGGCCAAAACCATTGCCTTCGATATCACTTCATTGTGATAATCAAGCGGCAATAGCTAAAGCTAAGAATAAAATGTACAATGGAAAGAAGCGCCACATCCGCCTAAGACATAATTTTGTACGACATTA
This sequence comes from Telopea speciosissima, assembly GCF_018873765.1. Lineage (NCBI taxonomy): Eukaryota > Viridiplantae > Streptophyta > Magnoliopsida > Proteales > Proteaceae > Telopea > Telopea speciosissima. The sequence goes on along the minus strand of NC_057922.1, from coordinate 30,849,062 downwards.
TATTAATGAAGGAACAATAGCTATTGATTTTGTGAAATCTGAAAGCAACTTAGCTGATGTTTTCACAAAATCGTTGCCTACAAAAATAATTCATGATTCATCTAAGGGAATGAGCTTAAGGCCTGTGACATAGGTCATGTGATGGACACCCAACCTATGTGAAGAGGTAAATTCCTGAATTAGGTTTAAAGGGTACAAACGAAGTCACTAGATGATCTGTCTAGTACTACTATATTTTTTGCTCATTCTAGGTAGATAGGAAAAGTAGTACCACCACAAAGGAAGGAGGATGAGTCTTATAGACTCTTAATCTAGTCGGATCTCATGTAAAGTGGGGGTGTGTTAACTGTGGTGCACACTATGGACTGACCTAAATAGATGTAGGAAGTGAGGCCGCTACCGATGAGAATTTTAGAGGCGAATTCTCTAAACATCTATGAGACCAGGATAGGGGACAAGGCCAGTTAAAAAATATCTATCTTTATAAAAGGGATATCACAAACGGTCGACTAGTAGGATGTGGCTGGTGAACTAGTCGGCTACACCGATGAGGAAAGGTTCAAGAAGTCTGACTTCACCTGTACTCTGTGGCGTAGTTCATCAGACCTAGTGTAGGTTCAAGTCCTGAAGACACCTGCAACGATGTGTCCTACTATGTCTAATATACTTATCACTCGATATGTATCACTATTTTGAAACTTGTGGGAGAATTGTTGTATTATTATTTTATAGAAGCACTTTTTGAGTCAAAACACTTGTTTCAAAAAGCACTTTTTCAAGTGTGTCAAAGTTTCAAAATTATGTTTTGTTTCATTCCCTCCTCTTTTGTTTCCCTCCTCTATTTTGTTTGAAATTGGTTGTACTCTCTTGTGTGCAAGAGGCTAGAATTGAGCTCAAGAATAGTCCCACATTGGTTGTGGGAGAGTTACTTGAGGGGTATATATATAGGATTGTCTCCTTAAGGTGTGAGCCTTTTGGAGAGGTAGTAACCCTACCCTCTAGTGTGTGGGGGGTCCTTGGGGTGCTTTTGAAAAATGAGCGCGCTCCGAGCTGAGCCAAGCAGGGCCTGACCGGACAGTGGCCGAGGTCGAGGCCAGGGTCGGGGTCGGGGTCGGGGTGTGGGTGTGGGTGTGGTAAAAACTTATTTTTTTATATAGGATAAGTTTTGCACTTAGAGTTTTAGTTTTCATATTAAAACTCGGTTTGGTTCACCCATGGTTCACTATACGGATGAACCATATACACCTATTCGTACACGTATACGGATAGATACACCACCTCCCTGTATGTGAAGGAAATACGTACTATCTGTACGTTCATCCTTTGTATCTGTATGGATATATCCCTTCATGAAAGGGTATTCCAGCTCTATATATTCACCAAGACATGCTTGCCTTTGAAGGTACAACAGAAACGTATTGTCTCTGCAACAGTCCGTTCCAAAGACAGATACTTACTGTATTTTCGTTTAAGTAATAAGAGGGTTGTATAGCCGTTTGGTATCCTTAGTACTCGTATTAGGTTCTGCAACCTATACGTTTAGGAGTTGTATTTATCTTGGAGGATAAGATGCAAGGTCAACCCCGTTGCAGAAGAGGGGGCATCTAAATCCTTAAGGAAAGTGTCTTTTAGATATGACTCAACTTGGTCGTCCATGCTTCTTCCTTTCTGGTCCGTTTCACTCTGCAACTGTTGTGCGATAACAGGTATTTCTCTATTTCTGTATACCTGATTTGTCTTACAGTATATACCTAGTATAACAAATATCTTCCCCTTCCCCTCTAAGCATCCATAATATCAAACCCCTCCCCTGGGTTTTGAATAATGATAATGCCCTCCCTTACTTCTGAAAGATTCTATTAACCTTACCTTAATCATTAAAGCACGCCATTAAATGATGACATAACATTTACAAATTTTCTAAAACCCCATAATACCTTTAATATAATTTTATTTCAATTTTGCCCTCTTCAAATCCAAAACCCTTTTTGTGTCTGCTTCTCCCAAGAACCCCTATGCGTTTCTTCTTCTTGTTCTCTTCTACTAGTTCTATGCTTGGAATAGAAATAAAAGAAAAACAATAGGGATCCGATGCTTATTAATTGGGATAGAAAATGGAAAAGGAAATCAGAGAAGTGATGGGATCAACAAGGGTAAATTAGTGGCGGATGGATGTGGTCATGGCTGGAATTCAGATTGGGGTTTTGTTTAGGCAAGGATGTGGGTCAGGTTATAAGTGGAAAGAAATGGAGAGGAGAATCGGTGATGGTGGGATGAAGGTTTTTAGAATGAAAATGATAAAAAATGAAAGAGAATAGCGATGAAAGGAGAAATAATGGCTAGTGGAGATGATGGCGATTTTGGCAGAGATGGTTTTTGAGAATGTTCCTATGATTTTGTTGCATGCCTTGTTTTGCCTTGCTATTTTTATGGTCCTTTTTTTTTTTTTTGGTAAATAGTACTTCTATTCAAATAAATGACATGAATTACACAAGGTTTGGATACAAAGTATAAAAAACCAGGGAATGGAATATAGCTTAAGTGTCTCACATGTCATTGACACGGCCTTCCAAACTAGGGGATTGGAAACACCAATACATTCCCTAGAAACAAAGTTGTAACCACAACCAACAAAACAAAAGGATATATGAAAAATATCCTTAGGGGGTGAGAAAACCACTAGTGGAGTAGCAATGGTAGCCAAAGCCGTATGGGTATCCACTTTAATCATCCTTGATCCCAACATTCAAAATTGACCAATTGTAACTTGAATACGGCAAGCAGTTGGGTTTGGCCTTGAGATTCTCCAGTCTTCTTTTCTGACATCTACTCTGGCTTCGGCTCCACCCTTGGATCTATGACCTGCATCCTCAAGCTTTTCATGATGGGGGGATTTGACACAAAATCCACTGATGCGATCAGGATTCTCCAAGGAAGATGGATCGTGCTTATGCAAAGCAATAACTTGCCATGGTTGCCAATTAAAAGACTGGACCATCGAACCCAAACGTTGATGAGCATTAAGTGATGGAGCCGTTTGAGATGCACTAGGCGGGGGACCCCCTTGATAAGCACCAAACTTTAAAGCCATGTGATGAGCACTAAATTCAATAACCGTTTTAGGAGCACTAATTGATAGTGCCACCCGCTGAACACCATATCTTGAGACCAATTGAAGAGAATTAAAATTTGGAGAAGCTTAAATCAAGTGATGTTAAGATAGAGAGTAAAAATCCTTAGAGCAAATTAAATGCATTCCTGTAGTTTGAAATAATATCAAAGCACCCCTTTAGTTTTATTATTTCAAAAACCCTCCAATTTCTCACGGTGTTAGTAAACTATTAGTTTTGTAAATAAAAAGACTGTTTTACCCTTTTATTCAGTGACCTATTTTAGATCTCCATTTTACCTTTATTATAATTCTCTCCTCAAAATCCCCAAAAATGAATTAGGATTTTGAGGAAGAGATTTGCCCCCGTCAAATCTTTAAACGAGTTAGAGATTAAAGGGAGTTATAGAAGAGATTTCAAGTTCGAAATATGCAAGAAGTATTCGTGGCTTTGAGAGAAAGATAGTAATGAATAGGAAATCCATCCAAATCGTCACTGAACTTCCCTTGCAGATCGCCGGAGAAGACAATGGAAGTTAGCCGAACGCCGGAGAAGGGTTTGGGCTTACCCTTGTCTCATAAGGGTAAAATAGGGTTTTTGAAAAATTTAACTACAACTAACGGTATTCACTTGACGGTAGGGGTTTATTTGTAAGTCGTCTACAAATTTAGGGGGTGCACATAAATAGTAAAATTAAGGAGGTATTTTGATATTGTTTCAAACTACAGGAGGTGCATGTAATTTGCTCAAATCCTTATCTTATTCTGCGGTCTTGAGTAAGTAAAAATAACGGTTCATTACTCTCAAAAATCCTATTGGAAGAGAAGGTTTGAAGAGGAATGACTGACGATCAGTATCGGTTCTTGCAGAGTTTGAACCTTTGTGAGGGAAGAAGAATGTTTGAAGCCTAAAAATGATCCAGATTCGGAAAAGAGAAGGTTTAATTTGCTTCATCCTGAATCTGAAGTTCTACATTACTTCACCAAAAAAAGGGAAGCCTGGGCTTCTATCTCCAAAGATGGATGAAATTTTCTCTATGGCAGGAAATCGATGAGGGGTTTCATTCATTAATGATACATAAAATTATATGCCAATGTCTTCAATCACTACATCCGTATATTATACTTGGTGTCCCTTAATCTTTCATCAAACCAGAAACTAGCATTTACAGAAACAGTAAAACCCTTTGAACTGATGATCTATTGGCTGTGGAACCATTAAGCCACAACTTTGTACTACACTCATTACTTTGATTTTTGTTTCAACCGAAATCCCTAAATTCTAAACACATAGCTACGGTTTTCTTTTTTCCCACTAAACGATTTTTCAATTTTCATCCGAACTCACTCCGGAAGCAAAACAAAACAGATTGAATACTTAAAAAGACCCCAGAAAATGAAGTGCACGAGAGTCTCAGCCTTCTCTTTTTCTCGTCTCCTCTTCATCTCATCGCTGCTATTCCGATATGTACTAGATCTCGAACTCAGTCTCACAATCGAGGGAAAGATCACTACCGAGTCTCCTTAGCGACACCAATGGAGTTTGGAGAGTTGAGCTGGGTTTTCACATTAGAAAACAAAGAGGATGAGAGATGAAGGAGAAGAAGATGATTCGATTGGTTCGGCCATGGTGAAGAAGAAGAGGGGGAAAAAAAAGTTTGAGGTTAGACATGAGGTTGCAGGTCGTCAATGGCGCCCTTTTAATATATATAAAAAAAAAAAAAAAAAAAGAAGAAGAAAAAGAAAAAAAGAGTCAATGGCGCCTCTTTTTTCTCTGGATTTCCCTGTGGAAGATTGGAAGACTTTTACCTTTTCTTTATTTCAATTAATGGGTAATATCGTCTTTTGAATTTCTGTTTTAACACTGTTAGCCACCTACACTACGGTGGATAGAATCTTTCAAAAAGTAGGAGAAGATATTATCATTATTCAAAAGCCCGGGAAGGGATTTTTTTTGGGTTGAAACCCAAGGAATTTGATATTATACATACTTAGGGATGATATTTACTCTTTAAAGATTTATTTTGCCATTTAGCCGAAAATACTTGACGTGAGCAGAGGACGTTTACGTAAAGCAACTGCTAAACCGGTTTCTCTCACGAAGAATTCTTAACGTAAAACACGGTTATTAGATCTCAAACTCGAAGGTTCAAATTTTTTTTTTTTCGCTCTGAAATCATAATATTAATTTCTGTATGGACTCCGGACAATCTCTTTCTCTTCCCCGTGCATATCCAGCCGATATTGGGGCCTCAATAGATTAATATGCACAGGGAACGAAAGCCTCTGTTTTTTAACAGAGTGTTTCGTAGTTGAACTTCGTGGTTGCGAAGAAGATTTGTTTGTTTTATTGATTTGGGTTTTGTGTTTAATCATGAAGTACGAAACCTCTCACCGAATTTCTGGTTTTTTCTTTGTTTAATCGGACATTGGCGAGGGAGATAGTTTGGGTGTACAAGTTCCAGTTCCAAATTCACTTCGTTGTTCTAATTTTTTGTATATCTCCACAAAAACATGTATACTTATTATATTATTTGCTCAAAAATCCAGTTGGTAGAATTTTGATAGTTGTGTCAACTGAATTTTCGTTTAATCATTCATAAAATGGAGAATCCACACAGAATTTCTTTATTAGAAGACAACGGTGATGAAAATCAAGTGATTGTATGACAAAGAGGGCTCGCGATGGGTAATTTCCTTGGCGAGTTTGTATTGCCTCTGCTGCTTTTAACAGGTATGCCATTTTGGTTCTGGGAAGAATATTTCACCAAAAATTTCATATATCATAGCCTTTTCATATACCTTAAAGATTCTGGTTAATCCACGGGTTTTGAGAAAACGTGAACAAGATAAATTCTTGAGTAAAAATTATGTTTCACCATTTTTGTTGATAATTATCCAGGTTCTAATTTTTCTGGTTGTCTTTTATTCATTTGTGTGTTTGAGTTTGATTAATCCCTGGTGTAATTGAAGTCTTTAGTAGGGATAAGTAGATTAAGAGTGTAATTGTGAAGGTGTTAGTATATAGATGAATATGAACTGAACTTTGATTGTCTATACAAGTACAACGAGTTGGATAAAGAACAATTTCAGTTGGTCTTTGAGCACTTTATAAACAGCTTTTGTTCATCGTTAGCAAAAGGAGTACATGTAATGAATGAAAGTTTTGTGTGAAAATTTTAGATCACATGATCATACCAAGTAAGAGCTGATTGGAGGGCAAGGATCCGTGTAGCTGACCCCATTTAGTTGGGAAAAGGCTGAGTTGTTGTTGTTGTTGTTGTATGATCATACCAAGTAAGTCTCTGATATGTGGATAATTTTCAAATATTGCTTGATGTGAGCCATGTATGGTTAATACGTGTCAACAAAAATTTCATGAGTCAACATACATATTGTTATTCCATTTTCCCCTCAAGTGTTTAATGGTTTCTTCTTCATGGACTTCCTTCACTGGTCAGGTTGTCCTAGGTTTTTATTTAAGGAGAAAGTTTTCCTCCACCCATAGAGGATGGTCCACCCACTGTCATAGGGTTCACAAACCCCTATAGGGTTTTGGCATGTTACCAAAATACACTCCCAATGCCCTCTCCCGCCTCCTGCAGCCCCACGGTGAATGGGGTCCCATTCACCATGGGTGGAGGAATACTCAGTCCTTTATTTAATGCCAAAACAATAGAATCCTCACCATAACCTGAAATTTAGTGACCTATATCTTCCCATTTTTCCAGTCTGCCAAGTTTAAGATTGGAAAAGATGGGGAATACCTATTTGTTGTCTAGCTTATCTAACTTCTTTGGAACTTGTCAGCTTGAACTCTTAAATCTTAATTACAGTGTTTTGTGTAGCAATGATCATATGGGATCTCTTAGATTTATTGTAGATATGGCCTCTGGAATGATACCTTGAGCATGTAGAGAGCTAAGGGGGATTGGATTTGACTTCTCATGTCAGAATTTGGTGAAATTTTAGGGTTGCCTGTTCCGTCATCCTCATTATTCCTCAAAATCTCAAGCTTTTCAGTTTTGATTTGCTTGACCAAATCTGCTAGTCAATTTGGGTGGTCTGAGAAGAAAGTGAGAAACAGCCAAATTGGCTTGGGTGTTTGGTGGCCAATGCAGATTTGATGTGAGATTTTTTAGATTGTTCTTTATAAGTCTAGTTTCACATCACATTTTATTGGAAACATAGTTCATTTGAAAGTGTTAGAAAGTTTACAGCTGCTGGTCAGTTCTGGTTTTCTGCATTGTGTTTGTTTCTTTATTTTTCTTGGTTTATTTTCTTTTAGCTACTTGTAGACCCAATACTTGTGGGTTTAGGTTTGTTCTGTTGCTTGTTTTCTTGGTGGTCTGTACATTTACCACCTACAAGATTAATTACTGCACTGATTCTGAGACATAACTGCAGTTGTCAATTTTAATTTCTTCCCCATTTTTTTTAGAGAAGGAACAGGAAAAAAGGGCTGTGGAGGGGCCAAACCGCAGAAAAAATATGGACAGTAGAGAACCCCAAGAGTTAGAAATGCAGTTAGTTTACCTCCATTCAACACAAGAGAAGTTTCCCATTGATCTAGTATCAGAAATATTAACAGACAAAATTCTGAAGTTTGAGAAGTCACCAAATGAGGTTGCCTTTAGCCCCTATTTACCAGCACGAGTTGGAGCAACATAATTGTTGAAACCCAGTCATTCCTTGCTCTCCAAAGCGGCCAAATAATAGATCCAAGGATTAACAACCACAATCTTTTACTCTTCTACTGAAGCTGTTAACTGATCCATCTCTTTAGGAGAACAAAAAGGTTCTGGAGGCGCCCAATTAACCCATGTAGAGGCAATAATATCTCTCAAATACTTGTACTGCAAAAGGGCAGCTATATAGGAGATGAGACACAGTTTCAGCACTCCCAAGGCAATATAGGACATGTGGCAGCACTTGTCCTCTGGAAATTAGATGATCAGTAGTGAGCTGCTGTCCCTATAATTGGTTCCCCAGCCCAAAAAAAAATAAAAATAAATTGATAGTGTATCCTTTGGTCGATATCAAATCCATAGGGAAGTCATTTTGATCTTGTTCTATGATAAACAGCCAACCGATATTTCTTTGAGAGGGAACAACTGGGAACGAGATCTCTTGACTTACCCATTGCTATTCGAAAGGGAACAAGATCTTGTACCCAACACCCTATTGCTAAGGTGGTTTCGTACGACTCTCTTTCTCCTTCATATCATACCTTTGTGTCTTCCTTGTCATCTATTTCCAGTCCCCAGAATTGGCAGGAAGCTATCACAGAACCGCAGTGGAAGGCAGCCATGATTGAAGAAATGCAAGCTGAAAAAGAATGGTACTTGAGATTTGGTCTCTCTTCCACCACATAAAAGGACAGTGAGTTGCAAATGGGTTTTCACTGTAAAGGAAAATATGGATGGGATAGTGGACCGGTACAAGGCTAGGCTGGTTGCAAGAGGATTTATCCAGACTCATAGTCTGGATTACTAGGAGACGTTCACACTAGTTGCAGAAATGAATACCATCTGTGTGATTCTTTCTTGTGCTGTGAATCTAGGATGGGATTTGCAACAACTTGACGTTAAGAACTCATTTCTTCATGGAGAACTGGAAGAAGAGTGTACATTGAATTCCTCTTGGTTTCTCAGGTTAGAAAACCAAGGGAAAGGTTTGCAAGCTCAAGAGAGCTCTGTATGGATTAAAGCAATCTCCTCGTGCCTGGTTTGGTAGATTTCACAAAGCTATGGTGTCTGTCGGTTACACTCAAAGCAATGTTGATCACATTCTGTTCATTAAGCAAACTGGTTCCAAGATTGCTATCCTCATTGTGTACGTTGATGACATTGTTGTCACTAGGAGTGACACAAAGGAAATTTCTTGCTAACCTTGGTCAAGAGTTTGAGATCAAGGACCTAGGTAAGCTACATTACTTTCTTGGTATTGAGGTTCCCTGCTCTATCAAGGATATCTATCTATCTCACTGGAAATATATACTTGACCTTCTATCTGAGACAGGGATGTTGGGTTGTAGACCTTCAGATACTCCTCTTGAAGCGAATGTTCATCTCATTAGTAAGACTGGTGATCCAGTGGATAAGGGACAATATCTGCAATTGGTTGGAAAGCTGATTTGCCTATCCCACACTTGTCCTGACATTGCCTTTGCTGTTAGTCTGGTAAGCTAGTATATGCATGATCCCTACTCCTTGCACTTAGAAGCTGTGTTCCAGATCTTGCGCTACTTGAAGTCTGCACTAGGAAAGGGAATCCTCCTCTCTTCTCATGGCTATTTACGAGTTGGGCCTTCACCAATGCTGATTGGGCCAGCTCTCTAGATGATCGGCGATCTACCATCGGTTATGACACTTTTGTGGGAGACAACCTGGTTACTTGGAGGAGTAAGAAGCAAACAGTTGTTGCTCGGTCTAGTGTTGAAGCTGAATTTCGTGCCATGTCTCATGGCATTTGTGAGTTAATGTGGCTTCAAGGTCTCTTAAAAGACCTGGACCTTCCTGTTTACCTTTCTATGATGCTTTATTGTGACAACAAGTCCGCGATTAGTATTGCTCCCAATCCAGTCCAGCACGATCGCATCAAGCATGTGGAGATAAATCGTCATTTCATTAAAGAAAAGTTAGATCAAGGACTGATTTGTGTTCCCTTGAAGTAGTAAGTTGTTTCATCCTATTGTATGCAAATTGGGCATGTGTGACATCTATGCACCAACTTGAGGGTGGAGTGTTGTAATATTGGGTGTAATATGAGTATAAGGGTAAATCTGTCCATAGGGGCATTATTGTACTTGTACCTGTATTTCACTTATTATAAATAGAATAGGGTTGTCACTCCGGCAGTCTCATCATTCCTCTCAATCAACACAACCAAACCAAACTGGCCCTACATTAGACAGGCATGTCTTTTGTCTGAACGCCCCCACCTTATCCTGGCTATTTTGTGGTTGGCTACATGTAATCTGGTCTCATTATTCCTTTTAATTGAAATAACAGAATCGAGATGCTTCTGATAAGATTTAGTTTTTGTTCTGTACCCAGGTGCTGACATAAACCTTATTCATCCAATCATGCCAATCATGCCTATGTTATTAAATATTGTCTCAATACCACCTGTTATAGTATTGCCTTTTGGCCCAATTCTGCCACTAGAGGTTCCATCTTCTTATTTCCTTATATCATCAAGGTAATTTATTGTAGTATACTCATTTGATGCAAAAGACCTGGAATTGTATTCATTAGCACTTCAAACTTCAAACTTGCGATGTGCAGTCATCACCAGCATTTTCGATAGCTACACTTTTTGAATAATTAAGGTTTGGAAAGTGGTTATGAATTTTCACTGTATGATCTATCAGCTTTATCTCCAAGGTTTGTGTATGTGCATTTACATCCATGTTCAATTAGTTAATCTTTTCTTCTTTACTGTTTTATGCAGCTTCTGTACTTAATTGGAGTTTGATTTCTCTAGTTGATTTGCTAGTGTTTCTTGTCATTCAATTTCGTGCTCCAAAAATTGGTACGGTGCTTGCTCTCTCTCTCTGTCTGTGTCTTTTCAAGTATAATTTTATTCTGTAAAATTTGTAAAGCTTTCCATCCTTTTTGTTGTTCCAGACTCTTATCTTGTGCAATTTTGTTGGTATGAGACTATCTATTCCATTATTTTTCTTGGATAATTGATGCTTTATGATAATAAGTAAGAAAAGATGTAAAGGTACAACCTTCCAAAGTGAAAACCAGCTCAAAGAGCTATCCAAAACTGAAACAAATTTCAAAAGCCTTCCATTAATCTGGATATAACTTACAAAGGGTTAGCATTCCCAAAGCATAGTCTAGGATGTTGTCAAGTTGTCAGCCACCTCATTAGCACTTCTCCGCTTCCACTGGAATGAGTAATTAATTTGGAGACTATATGTTGTATAAGTCTGGTATAGCGAATGTGAGACCATCGTTTTTAGATTAGGTTTCTTGTCCTCTACCAAAACATGGTGAAATCACTTTCTAATTTACATATTCACCCCCACCTTTAAAGCCATTAATTCAGCCCTTATAGAGTCACCTTCTCCAATTAGGTCATAAAAAACACCAATGACTACCATTCCCCCCATAACTGATAGGACCTGAGTCCCTGAAAAACATCCATCCTCATTCATCTGAGGTAATCCCTCTGGAGGAGGCTGCTATGATGTTACCATCATATCCGCTGTATCCTCAAGAAAATCAAGGTTCCCAATCCCTAAAGAGCTTATCAGCAGAATTTTTCCTTGAAGAGATCATGCCCTCCCTGCTGCTCTACTAGCAGCCATGGCTTTGATTTTGTCAATCACCTTATATGTAGTAAATTGGTCTTCCTCATTAAAATTGTCTTCTTGCCAAAAGGGACCAAATGCCAATGCCTAGGGAGCTTCTGCATTTCTTCAGGAAACACCCATGGCATGTGAAACTAGGTCAAGAAGTGGAGCCAAACTTGTTTGCAAAAGGAATTAAGAGAATAGGTAGTCAACCAACTCAATTATCAATACACATCAAACAGATGTTGCGAAAGGAATTAAAAGAATAGGTAATCAACCAACTCAATTATCAACACACATCAAACCAAGATTCTAAATCTCGGGTTTCGACCAGCCTGAAACCGAGATATGGTCGAAACTGGTCGAAACCTGGTACTTTTTCCCAGCCAACTCGAGGCTGTGGTTTCGAGGCCCAGAAATGGTTTTTTTAGGTCGGATTTTTTGTACACAGCCTATTTTTGACATTCTAAACACAATGCATGAACTATTTTCACAAAAAAAATAAAAAAAAAATCAAAATGGTACTTGTAGTTATTGACCCAAGTTTACTAGTGTACGCTGAAGGATACACTAAATCTGGTATTATAATTATATAGTTCACAAAAAGTTAGAGTACAAGAACACTTAATAATACATGTTGTCCAAATAAACATTAAGGTGCTCCTTCTTTCTCAATTCCCATGTGGAGTTTCTTGGTGGGTCTAATCCACGAGCTGTGCACCACTGAATATTTTGGAGCCGTTCCTTTGGTTTTTATAAATCAGAAAATTAAAAGAATAATTGGCCTACCAAAAAAAATCCTACTCCATACAGTTGTAGATCGGGCCATTGGTGCTAATATATATAAATTTCAACAAATTCTACCATGTATTCAACAATGTTGTACAAAAAATTTGATTTTTGGGTAGAAAACATTAATTCCTTTGAGAAGAGAGGTTCAAACACTGGATTAAGAGAGTTGCTGTAGGTTGTAGATGCACCAAACGAAGAAACCTCTCGAAGAAATCCACACTTCTGAGCTAAACTCCCACTCCCTGTGTCGAAACCACCGAGACAGTGTATGTTTCGATCGAAACTTGCGAGAAATGTCAAGTTTCGATCGAAACTTGTCATTTTTTGATATGCAGGTTTGGGTTAGTTCAAAATGGTTTTGACCAGTTTCGACCGAAACCAGTCGAAACCCTGTACTTTTTAAACTCCCACCTTAACTCGTCTCGGTGGTTTCGGTTGGTTTCAGCCGAGTTCTCTTTCCATGCATCAAACGGATGTGGGGTGAAGGGGTCACTGCTAGATGTGTCTTTTGTTATCTATTACAAGAAATCATTTTATTGGAACTTTGGATTTCCTGCAGTTTTTGTTCATTGGATTCACCAGTGCATTTCTTCTCCCTGTTTCTCGGTCTTGATCAACGGCAGCCCGGCTGGTTACTTCTCCTCTAGGAAGGGAATTCGTCAAGGGTGTCCTCTTTCCCCCTACATTTTCACTTTGGCCCTTGAAGTGCTCTCTCGAAGTCTCCAATATTACACGGATTAGCATCTCATCTTGTTCATCTCCAAATGTAAGGCTATTAAGCTCACTCATTTAGCCTTCACAGATGATCTCATGATTTTCTCAAAGGCATCTTTGTCTTCCATTGAGGCTATTATGGATTGTCTCCAACAATTTCAGTCTCTATCGGGCCTAAGTATCAACTCCAGAAAATCCTTCTTATTCCTGGTTGGAATTTTTGAGGCTGAAAAAGCAGTTTTGGCTGAAAAATCTGGTTTCAACATTGGCCTTCTTCCAGTCAAATATCTAGGCCTTCCGTTGATCCCAGGAAGGCTTTCTGCCCATCATTGCACCCCTATGTTGATGCCATCCGAAAGAGGCTTCAATTGTGGAAGGGCAAACTCCTATCCTATGCAGGTCGGCTGGTCCTCATCAAATCAGTTTTGCAATCCTCCTACATATACTGGTCAGGCATTTTTGGTCTTCCCAAAGCTATCATCAAGTCCCTTGAGTCTCTTATGGCTGCCTTCCTTTGGCAAGGAAATGACTGCTCTAGATTCCTTCACCCCATTAAATGGGCTTCTGTTTGTCTCCCTAAAGAGGAAGGAGGGTTGGGCCTCAGAAGAATCAAAGATGTTAATTCAGCTGGCATCACCAAATTGATTTGGAAGCTTGTAAACAAGGGAAAAAGTATTTGGGTGGACTGGTTTTATTCAGGGCTGCTTCGTTCTGAATGAATTTGGTCTCGTCCTTTTCTGATGCTTCTTGGGTGTGGCGCAAGATTCTAGACTATCGTCCTGCTGTTCTCGGAGCCATTTGCTCCCATATTGATGATAGGGCCTCTACCAAACTTTGGCTGGACCATTGGCATCCCATGGGAGTTCTCCTTCACCTTGTCCTGCCTAGAGCTATCTACAACTCTGGTCTCTCTAGGCAGGCCATGGTTGCTGACATCATTCATCTGAATGATTGGGCTCCCGCATCTACCTCTCATCCGACGCTCAATGTTATTTGGAATGCCTTGCCATCTATCCTTAGAAGATCCTCTGGGAGGGGAGATCGAGTAATCTGGACATCTTCTTCCTCTGGTTCCTTCAGCTCCAAGGCAGCTTGGGATCTCTTAAGATCCAGAGGCCCTCCTTCTCCTTGGCGGAAGCTTCTTTAGTTCAAGCATCACATTTGCCTTCACTGTTTTACGACCTGGCGGGTCTTCACCAACTGCCTCCCAACGCAGTCCTTCCTTCTCCACTGTCAGATGGCTGTCCCCTCCTTGTGCTGCCTCTGCTGGAACGCGGATGAAGATATCAATCATCTTTTTTTTTTAGTACCCCTTCTCCTTTGTTTGGAAAGGCATCCTTGCTAAGTGCTGGTTCAGAAGGTGGCGCATTCTTCCTTTCGCAAGGGAGTAGATCTGGGTGGATATGACCTTCTCGAGGTCTTCTTTTTGTGACATTGTGGGAAAGCTAGCCTTCTGTGCTGCTATTAATCACATTTGGATGGAGCGAAATATTAAGAAATAGACCTCCAACTCTCAGTCTTTTCGCTAGATTTGGGATTCCATTTCTTTTGACATTAAAGCCAAAATTTCTTTGGTTTCCCTTTCTTGTATTGTTTCTCTAAGGAATAGGCATATTGTTGCCTCCTGGGGTCTCCCTCTCTCCTCCCTCTAGGCCTCCTGATGCAGATTCATCATCAAATAGGGCTTGTTTTGATTGGGAATAAGTGTAGGGTTGGGATATATATATGTTGGGCCTTTGTTCCCAAGGGTTTTCTATGTATTAGGCCACTTTAGTGGGCCTGAAATAGGGGTATATAGGTTGCATACGGGATTAGCCCAATACTTAGTTTTTATTTTGTGTTTTTAATTGAACCGGTTTAAATTGGTTGCATCCAATTGGTTCAATTGGTCTAATTTAAGTGAAGTGATCCTATTGGCTAAGAGGTTCTTATATCCTATTGGCTACTAGGGAATCTTCTTTATTTTAAGTAGTTTAAGTTGTTTTAAGTCATTAGGACTCTATTTTGAGTCTATTTGAGTTTCCTAGTCAGTTTAAGTTGTCTAATAGGTTAGGGATAAGGTTAGGCCATTCCTTTTTAGTGTCTAAGTCTATTTTTGAGTCTTCTATATAAGTTTGTAAGGGAGGCCAGCATTGTACACGAATTTGATTAATGAAAAAGCTTTTGTTTGTTGCCATAGCTGCTGCTCTGCTCTGTTGAGTGAACCTTGTGAGTAATATCAAGCCTACCTTGTGGGTAATATCAAGGTGAAGGGATTGGTGGACTCCGATCGACTCCTTGCATCTTGTAGATCGGGAGGTCCTTCTTCTAGTTCTTCAAAGCTGCTACCATTGAAGATTTAATCTTTCAAGTAAGTAGTTTATTAATTCAGCATTTAACCTTCTTCTTCTAATCCTCTAACCTAAGCTCCATCTACTCCTATTATCATCCCTTCCATTAATCCATAGATCCATTAGAACCCTAAAACCCTAAATCCAATTCTGCCCTAAATTGCAGAATTTTGTAACTCATCCAAACCCTAACTTCTTTATACCAAAATAACCCCTTAGACCTGCCCATTAATACCCTATAAACCTCTTTCCTAAAATCTGCCCCTAAACCCTAGATCTTACAAACAGTCCATTTTCATAAGGCATCCTACCCAAAACCCTAGAATTCCAACCTCAACCAAATTTGATCCAACTTATACCATTAGACTCATAAAATTCTGCACATCGTTACCAAATAAAACCCTAAGTCGAAACCCTAACCATAACCCTAATTCTGCCCTAATTAGCCTAAGCTGTCCCAATCGGCCAGCCTTGTTAAGAGATCCTATTACCCTGGTTCCTAGTGGGATTACTCCTACCTAGGACTACATTACCTCCTCTTCCCCTTGAGGCCTTCTTGTATATTTGTGTATTCTCTCTCTCCCTCTTTAGGGGGCTGTTGTAGTCCTCTTTCTCTTTGGTAATGAATTTTTTAGTCATCCAAAAAAAAGATGAGAGAAGAAGAACACAAAGAAAGAGAGGAGAGTGAGTTCGGTGGAATGTTGTATGTTGGAGAGATGTCTCCTCCATACCTATATTACTTTATTAATAATATAAAAGAAATTACATACACCTCCCTAGTGAGGTAAAAGGTAAACAAAAGGGAAATTACAATATAAGACAACTAGACAACAATCTACTTCCTAAAGTACTCTTATTACATAAACTCTAACACTCCCCCTCAAGCTGGAGAATAAATGTAATGCATTCCCAGCTTATATAATACTATAATAAGGTCTCAAACTGGAGAGAAGTAAGCCTTTTGGTGAAGATGTCTGCCAATTGATCACCAATCTTCACAAAAGGGGTACAGATACAGCCATAGTTAATCTTCTCCTTGATGAAGTGCCGGTCCACTTCGATGTGCTTTGTTCTGTCATGTTGCACTGAATTGTGAACAATGCTTATAGCTGCCTTGTTATCACAATAGAGCCGCATAGGTCCTTCACTGTTAAATTCCAACTCCTGGAGGACCTGGACCAATCGTCTCAACCATATGAGTTCGCAAACTCTATGAGCCATAGCCCTAAATTCTGCTTCTGCACTGGATCTAGCTACCACAGGCAGTTTTCTGCTTCTCCATGTGACTAAGTTACCCCCCACAAATGTGCAATAACCAGATGTAGACCTTCTGTCTGAGATGGATCCAGCCCAAGCGGCATCAGTGAAACCTTCGACTCTCAAGTGATTGTGCCTAGCATACAATAGTCCTGTCCCTGTAGAGGACTTCAAGTATTTGAGAATGTAGTATACAACATCCAAGTTCCGACGCTTGGGAGCATGCATAAACTGACCCACCACTCCCACTGCATAAGAAATATCTGGGTGCGTCATTGACAAATAGATGAGCTTCCACACTAGCCTCCGGTACTTCTCTGCATCAACAAGAGAGGGACCACAATCTTCTCCTAGTTTGTGATTCTGCTCAATTAGAGAACTTGCTAGTTTGTAGCCCAACATCCCTGTCTCTTTCAACAAATCAAGAACAAACTTCCTTTGACATATGTTGATTCCCCTCTTGGACCTTGACACTTCAATTCCTAAGAAATACTTCAAGGGACCTAAATCTTTAATTTCAAATTGTTGAGATAGGTAGGTCTCTTCAACCTAGCTATCTCAGCTCTGTCATCTCCAGTCATTACAATGTCATCAACATAGACAATAAGGGCTGTAATAGTACCATTACCTCGCCTGGTAAATAAGGTATGAGCCAGCTTGACTCTGGGAATACCCATTCTTCAAAATCGCCTGCCTGAACCTCTCAAACCAAGCTTTTGGAGACTGTTTTTAACCATATAAAGCCTTCTTGAGGAGACACACCTTCCTTTCAGCTGAAGAGAACTTGAAGCCAGGAAGGGCCTCATGTACATTTCCTCCTGTAAATTAATATGGAGGAAAACATTCTTCACATCCAACTGATACAGTGGGCAATCTCTATTTGCTGCCAATGATAAGAGGAACCTTATAGAATTAGACTTAGCCATAGGAGCAAATATCTCCTGATAGTTAATCCCGTACACCTGACTGTACCCTTTGGCCACCAACCTTGCCTTGTACCTCTCAATTGCACCATCTGACCGATACTTGATTGTGTAAACCCACCTGCATCCAATTGGAACTCTCCCCCTGGGAAGATCTACCAATTTCCAAGTACCATTTTTTTTCAAGAGCCATCATTTCCTCAAACATAGCTTGCTTCTACTTTGAGTCAGACATAGCCTCAGTGACATTCTTGGGAATGGAAACAGAGGAGAGGGCAATAGTAAAAGTAAGACTTGTAGGATAGAGACTATCATAGGAAACAAACTGGGCAATAGGATTAATGCAAACTCTTTTCCCCTTTCTAACAATAATAGGAAGGTCTAAATCAAAAGGAAGAGAAAGGATGTCACCTAGCTAAGGAGGATGGAGCTTAGGATGTGGATCCAAAGAGGACTCTTGGTAGGTCTTCTTCCTCCAGCAGCTTTTTTGTACTCATTTAACTCCTTCGTATTGTCAGAACCAACACTTGATTGATCATCCATATCAACAACAACCCCTTCTTTTGGTTTCCCAATATCAAACAGAAATGGAGAAGTAGGCAAAGGTGGGAGGAAAGGGATATCAACAACCTCTTCATTCCCACTATTCACTGCCTGAAGAGGATGCTGATGAGGAGTAAAGAAAGGTATAGATTCAAAGAAGGTGACATCTTTGGAGAGGTCGCATTCAGAAAGAGGGATGGTAGCACCTTATACCTTTTGTTAGAGGAGGAATATTCAAGGAAAATGCATTTGAGGGCTTTGGGGTCAAGCTTAGTCTTAGTAGATTTATTGACATGGACAAAGCAGATACACTCAAAAACCTTGGGAGGAAGAGAGAAAGCAGAAGTCTGAGGAGACAATGTTTCCAAAGGGGATTTGGAGCCAAGAAGTATAGTAAGCATGCAGTTGATTAAAAGGGCAGCAACAAGAAGAGCTTCAGACCAAAAAGTTTTAGGAACATGCATGCCAAATAAAAGACTCCTAGTGACCTTCAATAAATGACAATTTTTCCTCTCAACTACCCCATTCTGTTGGGGTGTGTCAATACAAGCTACCTGATGGATGATGCCATTATCAATGAAAAAGGTTGGAGGCCACCATACATGTACTCCCCTCTATCATAACGAACAATTTTGATTTTAGTTTCAAACTGAGTAAGAACTACCTGATAGAAATCTTTAAAGGCATCATAGACATCACTTTTATGCTTCATAAAAAAGGTATCACCAACAAATGAAATGAAATAACGGTAACCAAATAAAGATTTAGTGGGAGAAGGTCCTCAAACATCAGTATGCACAATACGGAAGGGAACGGTGGATCTATTGCCACTGTAAGGATAAGAAGAACGACAATGTTTAGCAAATAGACATGGTTCACACTGAAATACATGGGAAGGAATGGAAGAAAATAAGTGTGGCAATTTTTGTCTCATAACACTGAAGGAGGTAGCCTAAACGTTGATGCCACAACTTCACAGAGTCAACAGTACTGTTGTCACTATGCCCACATGCATAGGACTGAGAAGTTGTTAGAGGAGATGTTCCTGGATCAAGGAGGTAGAGTCCTTTTTGCTCACGTCCAATGCCAATAACCCTCTTTGTCACCAAATCCTGAAAAACACAATGAGATGGAAAAAAAGTGACACAACAATTCAACGATTTGGTTAGATGACTCATAGATAAGAGGTTAGTGTTAAACTGAGGAACATGAAGAATGGAGTAAAGGGAGATAGAAGAAGTGACACAGATACTACCCTTACCAGAAATAGAAGAAAGAGTACCATCAACAACCCTAACCTTTTCCTTACCAGAACAGATAGAGTAGGAGTTGTGATACTGAGATATGCCGGTCATATGGTCAGTGGCTCCAGAGTCAATGACCTACGTAGAGGCAGTAGAAGGAGCAGATGTAGAGGCTTGTAAAGTGGAAGCTGGAGAGTCTGGCACTGTAGGTGTAGAAGCAAAGCTATCTAGATATGACAAAACCTTGCAAAATGCTGTAATAACATCATCCTGAGTGAGAGATCTAGTGCCTGTTCGTAGTCCATATGGATATCCCATAGGTTCAACCTCAGTCATCATAGTGTGTGCTTTGGCTCCCCTCTCTTGCTGTCATGCATACCAGAGGAGTAGCCATAAAGTATCCAACATCTCTCTCTAGTGTGTCTAGATTTCCCACAATGGTCACAGCTGAATCTATCCCTGTCATTCCCTTGGGGTGGAACCTGGACTCTTCCTCCAACAGCTGACATAATGTAGGAATACACGAAAAAGTAGGGATGATACCCAAACACAATGGGAAGTACACACTCTACCCAAATAGAGACAATTCTTCTCAGTTAAGACTTCTCCAAACAACCTGTGTCGATGCACTAATCCTAGACAGCTTGCTCAGTTAACATTAAAGGTGATCTCTTCAAAGCCATTTGTAGCTTCTTCTTCAAGCCCAGCCAGCTTGCTTAGGTCAATCAGACTTTCATTTGCCTCATCCCTAAAAAAGATGGAGCTACATTCCTGTCTGATTTTAGACCTATCTCCCTTTGCAATATTCTTTACAAGTTCATTGCCAAGATCCTTGCCAATAGAATTAAGGCTGTTATCTCCTCCCTCGTTAGCCCTAATCAATCCGCCTTTATTTCTGGCAGAAGCATTGCGGACAACATTATCCTTTGCTCTGAAATTATGTGAGGTTTTGACCGCAAATCTCACTCTCCGGCGGCCCTGATGAAATTGACCTCCTCAAAGCATTTTACTCCCTCCGCTGGGACTTCATATGCGATGTGCTCTCCCAAATGGGCTTTCCCCCTGCTTTTGTCCGTTGGATTTATGCCTGCATGTCCTCCCCCTCCTTTGTTCTTGTTAATGGTTCCCCTGCTGGCTTCTTTCATTCCAAAGTCGGCATTCGCCAAGGATGCCCCCTCTCCCCCTTCCTGTTCTCCCTGGCTCTAGAAGTCCTCTCTAGGAGCCTCCAAACCAAAACGGATCTACATCTCATCTCTCCTATTCCCAAATGCAAGCATATTAACCTCACCCATCTGGCCTTTACAGATGATTTGATGATCTTCTCAAAGGCTTCCCCCTCTTCTATTTCAGCCATCATGGATTCCCTCCACCTCTTTGAGTCTCTATCGGGTCTCCGTATCAATCTCCTTAAATCCAAAATCTTCCTTTCTGGCATCCCCGAGTCAGACAAAGAGACCCTGCTCCGTTTGACTGGGTTTTCCATTGGCTCTTTCCCTGTTAAATACTTTGGTCTCCCCTTATCCCTGCTAGGCTCTCTAGTCACCACTGCGCTTCCATGCTGGACAACATCCGCAAGCGTCTCCAGCTTTGGAAAGGTAAACTCCTATCCTATGCTGGCAGACTTGTGTGCATCCAATCGGTCCTCCAAGCTTCCTACATCTATTGGAGTGGCATTTTTGGTATTCCTAAAGCCACCATCAAGGCTATGGAGCGCCTTTTCTATGCTTTCCTCTGGAAAGGGAATGATACATCCAAATTCCTCCACCCTACTAGCTAGAAGTCCATCTGTCTCCCCAAATCTGAAGGAGGTCTTGGTATTCGTCGCATTCGCGATTCCAATACCGCTGGCATCCTTAAGCTCATTTGAAAAATCTCCTCCCGTTAGGATTCCATCTGGGTCAATTGAGTATACTCCCATCTTCTCAATAAGGATACCATTTGGACTGCCTTTGTTCCCTCAGACTCCTCTTGGATTTGGCGTAAGATCCTCCTTCTCCGTCCCCTCGCCCTCCATGCTACCTCAACCTTCATTGTTGATGGCTCCTCCACTTCCCTTTGGCTTGATCCTTGGCATCTGTTTGGGGTTCTTTTCAATGTCTTTGGGCCCAGGACGATTTATTCTTTTAGCCTTCCCAAAGATACCTCTCTCTCCTCCCTCATTTCCCTTGGCTCTTGGACCCCCACCCCTATCTTAATCCCTCTATTCTCTCCATAGTTGTCATGGCGTCCTGGCGCTGGAGAGGGTTGCATGGCGACCTACGCCATGGCGTCCCTCTTTGATTTCTTCTTCCTGTCTCTCTTTCCCTCTTCGATTTCTTCTTCCCTCTTCGATTTCTTCTTTCCCTCTTCGATTTCTTCTTCGATTTCTTCTTCCTGTCTTCTTTCCCTCTTCGATTTCTTTCGATTTCTTCTTTCCCTCTTCGATTTCTTCTTCGATTTCTGAATTTTCTTCTTCAAACTTGAGAAACAATAGAGAAAAAATAAAACATGGCTTGAGTATACATCT
Organism: Telopea speciosissima; assembly: GCF_018873765.1. Taxonomy (NCBI): domain Eukaryota; kingdom Viridiplantae; phylum Streptophyta; class Magnoliopsida; order Proteales; family Proteaceae; genus Telopea; species Telopea speciosissima. Next base: position 30,827,336 of record NC_057922.1, on the reverse strand, counting down.
ATTAACACATTAAAAATAGAGAAAATAAAAAATAAAACATGGCGGGCGACATGTCGATATATCGACGTGACACCCCTCCACCGACTTGGATCGCCGTGAAGCCGTGACAACTATGATTCTCTCCCACATATGGCCGTCCCTCCCCCCCTCCTCATGCGGATAAGGTTCTTTGGCTCCCTTCCCCCAACGGCCTTTTTAGTTCCATCTCTGGTTGGAATTTTGTTCGAGACCCTTGCCCTATCGCCCCCTGGCACAAATTAATCTGGTTCAAAGGTCATATCCCTCGCCACAGCTTCACAGCCTGGAGAACTCTTAGACTTTGCCTTCCTACCCAAGTCTTCCTTCTCCGTCGTAATATCCCGATCTCCCCATCTTGTGCCCTTTGTTGGAATGGCCATGAAGACATACATACCCCACCTCTTCTTTGCTTGGCCATTTACCTCCACCATTTGGAAAAAAGCCCTCTCCACGATCTGGCTCGCTGTAGGAGACCCCTGGCTTTTGATCGAGAATGGCTCTGGTTGGATATGACCTTTTCAGGGACCTCTATCTGTGACACTATTGGAAAGCTGGTTTTTGGTGCTGCTATTTATCATATTTGGATGGAGTGGAACCTCAGGAGATGGACTTCCAACTATCAATCTTTTGCTCTGATTTGGAAAGCCATCTCCTTTGACGTCTCTTTGCTCAGTATTACTCGCCAAAGTCACTTTTTGGATACCCCAAGCTTAAGGAACAGGCATATTGTTGTCTCTTGGGGTCTTGATTTGTCTCTTTTACAGTCTACCACCTTTGCGTAGGTTGGGTTGCTCTTGCCCCTTTTCTCCTCTCTCTTGTATATCCCCCCTTTTTCTCCCTGCCATAGTTCGAGAACTCGCGAGATCTCGCCGAGTTTCTCGGTTTTTTGAAAAAACGAGACAAGACTTAAGGCGATTTTCAAAAGTGTGAGATCTCGGATCGTGGTTCGATATCTCGTTTTGAACCATTTTTATTAGCCATCTTGTCTATATCTCGCCGAGATCTCGGGTCTATATCTCGCCGAGATCTCGTGTCGATATCTCGGTTTGATCCATTTTTAATGCCCATCTACCCTTTTAATGGCCCTTCGCCTCTTCTATACCCTAGGATAGGAGAGTTGGAATATGTTGATGACAACACTTATATGAGTGTTGTGGCAAACTATGCGCAAAACGATAGCAATACTATGATATGGGAATTCTATGTGGATATGGTTGGGGTTGAATACATTAACATATCACATTTTATGTAACATTTGTTTAAAGATTGATGTATTGTACACTTTAACATTTCTAATGCTTATTTAAGTTGTTTTACATTAATTGAATGTTTTGATTGTTTTCTATTACTAAACTATGTGTAGAGTTGTTAGCTTTTAGAGTGGAAGAAGGAGAAGAGAAGAAAGCTGTAGAGAGTAGCCATGGTTTTGGTTTTGGTGTGTTATGTCTCAAAACAAGAGACTAACATGTTTATATTGAAAAGAATATATAATTACACACAGGCCCTTGGCCTTATACAAATGACATAAAGAATACATAAAGGAGGGGTTATGTACATATATAGCCTTGATACAACTATTCTTAACACTCCCCCTCAAGCTGGGTGGTATATGTCATACATGCCCAGCTTGTCTAACATAAAACTAAAGTGATGAGAGCCAAGTCCTTTGGTGAAGATGTCTGCCACTTGTTCATTTGTCTTCACAAAAGGAGTACAAATAGTCTTAGAGTCTATCTTCTCCTTGATAAAGTGTCTGTCAACCTCAACGTGCTTTGTCCTGTCATGTTGAACTGGGTTGTGAGTAATACTTATGGCTGCTTTGTTATCGCAATATAGACTCATAGGTTCAGTTGCCTCAAATCCCAATTCTAGAATAAGTTTCTTCAACCACAAGATTTCACACACACCATGAGCCATGGCTTTAAACTCTGCTTTAGCACTTGACCTGGCTACCACAGGTTGCTTCTTACTTCTCCAGGTGACTAAACTTCCCCCAACAAAGGTACAGTATCCAGAGGTGGATCTTCTATCATAAATAGACCCGGCCCAATCAGCATCTGTATATACTTCAATTCGCAAATGACCAATCCTAGAGAAGAGAAGGCCTTTTCCGGGGCATGACTTCAAATACCTGAGGATCCTGTAAACTGCATCAAGATATCCCATCTTGGGTGCATGCATAAACTGACTCACCACTCCAACAGCGTAGGTGATGTCAGGCCGGGTGAGAGAGAGATAGATTAGCTTACCTACTAATCTCTGATACTTTTCAGCATCCACAGGGGGTTCACCACAATCTTCCCCTAGTTTGTGGTTCTGCTCAATAGGGGAGGAGATTGGTTTGCATCCTAAGTAGCCTGTCTCTGTAAGTAGATCAAGAACAAACTTCCTTTGGCAAACATTGATCCCTTGCTTGGATCTTGAAACTTCAATCCCCAGAAAATACTTCAATGGACCGAGATCTTTGATTTCAAACTGCCGAGCCAAATAAAGCTTAAGCTTTGAGATTTCAGCTTCACTGTTTCCCGTGACCACAATGTCATCAACATAAACAATGAGAGCCGTAATAGTGTTGCCCTTCCTTTGTATAAACAATGTGTGATCAGCTTGACTTTGAGTATATCCATTTTGTAGGAGGGCTTGTCTGAACCTCTCAAACCAAGCCTTAGGAGACTGTTTGAGTCCATAGAGAGCCTTCCTAAGTCGACACACTTTCCCATTGTCACCAGGATGCTTGAACTTAGGAGGAGAGTGCATATATACTTCTTCTTCTAGGTCACCATGTAAGAATGCATTCTTTACATCAAGCTGGTACAATGACCAATCAAGATTTGCAGCCATTGAGAGAAGTACACGAATGGAGTTTTGCTTGGCCACCGGAGCAAAGGTTTCCTGATAGTCAATGCCATACACCTATGTATAACCCTTGGCAACAAGTCTTGCCTTATACCTCTCCACAGTACCATCAGACTTGAACTTGACTGTGCATACCCATCTACATCCAACAGGGATTCTCCCTTTAGGGAGTTCAATAAGGTCTCAAGTGTGATTCTTCTCAAGAGCCAACATCTCTGTGTTCATTGCTTCTTTCCATTTTGGATATGTCATAGCCTCTGCTACATTCTTGGGAATAGAGATGGATGAGATAGCCACAGTGAAGGCTATACCTGTAAGGGAGATAGAATCATAGGAAACAAACTTAGCAATGGGATTAGTACATGCCCGAGTTCCCTTGCGGTGAGCAATAGGAAGATCTAAGTTTGAGGATATAGAAGTAGAGGAAGGTATACCTGTCTCGATGAATGGAGGCTCAGGATGAGGAGACGAAGAAGGATTTTGGCAGGTCTTCCTTATAGGAAGCCATGAAGAAGGATTTCTTTTGTCCTTCGTATACACCAGTAGCTCCCCTTGTTCTCTGTTCTACTGTGCACTAGGAGGCTCCGCCTCAACAACAGTATCCACAGAAGGTTCCCCCTCAACAACAGTATCCACATAATTTTTCTTTCCTTTGTCAATCTGAAAAGGGGAAATAGGGATAAGAGAGGAGAAAGGAAATGAAACAAACTCGGGAACCTCTTCACCCTCAACATCACCACCAAGAGATGAACACTCCCCCTAAAGAGGTGACTGAAAATACGGTATGGTTTCAAAGAAATGGACATTTTTGGAGAGAAGCCACCGACAAGTAGGAGGATGATAGCATTTATACCCTTTAGAGGTGGAGGAATACCCAAGAAAGATGCACTTTAGGGCCTTAGGATCCAATTTAGTGCGGGCAGATTTGCTAATATGTACATAGCAAATACAACCAAACACCCTTGGAGGAAGAGAAAAGGAAGAAGACCTTGAGGGTAGAACATCAAGAGGAACCTTGAAGTTCAAGACACTAGATGGCATGTGATTGATAAGAAAGACAGCAGTGAGTAGGGCATCAAACCAAAAGGTTTTTGGAACATGCATGGTAAACCAAAGGGATCTAGCCACTTCAAGGAGATGGCGATTTTTTCTTTCAGCCACCCCATTTTGTTGTGGGGTATCAACACTGGCCACCTAATGAATAATGCCATGGTAAAAAAAAAAGGTTTCCAAATAACTATACATATACTCCCCACCTTTGTCAGAGCTGACAATTTGGATCCGAGTGTGAAATTGGGCATACACTAACTCAGAAAAAATTTTAAATGCAACATAGACATCACTCTTATGTTTCAAAAGGTAAACCCAAGTAACCTGAGAATAGTCATCAATGAAACAAACAAAGTAGCGGAAGCCACGCAAAGAGGCAACAGGGGAAGGCCCCCAAACATCAGTATGAATAAGATGAAAAGGTGAAGTAGATCTATTACCAGTAGATGGATAAACTGTTTTACAACTTTTGGCAAATAGACAAGGTTCACAGTGAAAAACATGAGTGACAGGAAAAGAAGTAAATAAATGTGGCAACAATTTCCTCATAATAGAAAAGGAAGGGTGCCCCAAACGACAATGCCAAAGCAAAATATCCTCCTGAGTACATCCACCTTCTTGCCCACAAACATAGGATTGAGCTTGCACAACAGGGGAAGCACCAGTCTCCAAAACATACAAGCCGTTAGCTTCACAACCACTGCCAATCACCCTCCTCGTCACCAAATCCTGAAAAAGATAATGGGTAGGAAAGAAGGTGACAAAGCAGTTCAAAGATTTAGTCAATTGGCTAACTGAAAGAAGGTTAGTGGCAAAGTTGGGAACATGAAAGACAGACTTCAAGGGTAAAAGTGGTGCAACTTGGATATCTCCCTTACCAGAAATAGAAGAGAAGGAACCATCAACAATTTTTACCTTATCTTTCCCAGAACAAACAGAATAGGAATTATATAGCTGAGACCTACCAGTCATATGATCCGTAGCACCTGAGTCAATGACCCAAGGTGTAGTACCGGAGAAGGAAGAGGCCTGCAGTGCAGTGGATGTAGGAGTAGCAGAGGAACCATCCAGATGGGCCACAATCCGGCGAAATGCAGCAATGTCTTCTTTGGAAAGAGAGGAGGGATCAGATTCAATGACTCCAACACAAGCCTTAGGCCCCTTCTTCCGCTGCCCTTTCAGTCCCCCAGAGGAATCAGAAGGGTGCTTCCCATGGAGATCCCCACAAAAGTCCTTCGTATGCCCAGATTTGCCATAATGGTCACATAAGAAGCCGCCCTTCGCAGCTCCCTTAGCAGCCCCCTTATCAGCTCCCTTAGTGGAGTCCTGAGGGGTGGAAGAAACCAGAGCAGAGTGCTCAACAGTGGGAGCAGTCCCCATGGTACCCCTACGGGTCTCCTCACTCTGTAGATATCCACACACCTCCTCCAGTGAGGGAAGACTTGAGCGGCCAAAGATTTGTACCCTAAGAGGTTCAAAATCAGAATTAAGGCCTCCAAGGAGAAATAAGACCCTCTCTTTCTCAAACAACCGGTGCACTTTGACCTCATCATCAGGACGCAACTGAAGATCTCTATAGTGATCATACTCCTCCCACAGGCCCACAACAAGACTATAGTAGTCAGAGATGCTTCTATCACCTTGGCGCAGGCTAACAATCCGTTGGAGAAGTTGGTACACCTTTGTAGAGTCCCCAACACGATAAAAGATACGGGCCACACTGTCCCAAATGTCTTTGGCAATCTCCTTGCCCAGAAATCTTTTTCCAATCTCAGGCTTCATTGAGAAAAGAAGCCAGGCCATCACAAGAGAATTCTCAGTGTCCCATTTGGAGTACCCTTGCTCGGTAGGGAGGGGAGCCTTGATGCTGCCATTGATGTATCCCATCTTCCCCCTACACCGAAGAATCAATTTCATGGATCGGGACCAATCCAAATAGTTGTGGTTCTCAAGCTTGGCAATAGGAAGTTGGATATTGGGGCTCTCAAAGGAAGAAGGGAGAGATGGAGTTGTTTCCACAAGGGGCAAGGGTGTTTCAACATTTTTCTCACCCATATTTGATCTTAAATCAACCACTTAGAAGATGTAAACAGCAGTACTTTAAGCAAACAGATTTCTCTCAAAACAGTAGGCACAAAACAGGGCAAACAATAGCCAAAAAAAGGCTAGAAACACTTGTAGATCTTCAGAAAATACTCAAACAGCAGCGGAGTAAAGATGAGTAATGCTCCTTACCAAAAAACGATGCAAATGAACCATAAACAATGGCCAAACAAGGCTCTATTGAAGAGCAGGTGCCAATCTAGACTCTAGTCAGGGAAATTCTAGCGGAACAGCCAAACCGAGATCTCTTGTGGATGAATGGATGCTTGCAGAAGGCTTAAGAGGAGCCAAGGAGATCAAAGAGGACCCCCAAACGAAACTAAAACACTAAGAAGCACTCCATTTGGATTCCAAACAAGAGAGAAACAAGTTGTAGAAGATAACCTAACCAGACCTTCAAACAGCAGCAACAACCAAGTGAAAGAAAACCTTCTTCACTCTCCAAACTTCCTTCGAACACTTGCAAACAGCAGGATCAATGCTCTGATACCATGTTAGCTTTTAGAGTGGAAGAAGGAGAAGAGAAGAAAGCTGAAGAGAGCAGCCACGGTTTTGGTTTTGGTGTGTTATGTCTCAAAACAAGAGACTAACATGCTTATATTGAAAAGAATATATAATTACACACAGGCCCTTGGCCTTATACAAATGACATAAAGAATACATAAAGGAGGGGTTATGTACATATATACCCCTGATACAACTATTCTTAACAAGAGTAGGGTATTTTAGTACGTCGTCGCCCTCAACGCCTACCAACCTATGGTCCGAAGTGAAACTCATATTTGGATTTTGTTTTTGCAAAATCTGATAGTGCCATTGTGTTTAAATGGCCTAAAATAGGCTGAATACCAAGTTTCAGACCCAGAGTAGGTCTAAAACCCACCGAGATGAGGCTTCGAGTCGGGAAAAAAAAATGCACCAACTCGGCGAGATCTCGACTTGACTCAGTTTTTCCCAGAATCGAGTTGGTATCGAGATCTGAGTTTTAGAACCTTGCTCCCTGCCCCCTCTTGGGGTTGGTAATATATTTATGCACCAAAAAAAAAAAAAAATCCTAGACAGGCTGAGGAAACACACTTACAAGATGGGGGTAATGCCCAAAGTCAAATGGGGAGTATATTTTCAACCCAAAAAAAAAAAAAAAGGTTTCAAACACTAGTGTCCAGCAACCCAACAAGGCAAACATCTCAAAGAAATTCAACACCACGACATTCTTTAAAGTATAGCTTCATCACACAACCACTAGAGAAGCTCAAACAACATTGCTCACTAACACCAAGCAGTCCCACTTCAAAAAACAATATCCAAATCAAATGGGGAGATCACACTCAACCCAAATACACAGTCCCACTTCGAAAAAAATTCCAGCAAGGGAAAAACAAGCTCCAATTGTAAAGAACTCCACTCAAACCAACCCTCCGAAGGGTAACAACATCGTAAGACAACTCAAGGATCCATATGAGGCATTCCACAACCATTTCATGACTGGAAGTCATCATATATTGGATTCCAAATGCAAAAGAACGAAGAAAAAAAAAATCGAAACTGACTATACCTGGCAGTCCACACGAAAGTGAGTTCTGTGCTAACAACTCGTATCTTCAACCTTGTAGACCATATGGCCCATTCAAAGGACCCCTGCGAGATTCCTAGGAGCTCCAACAACATTTGAGAGAAAGAGAAGAAGTCCCAACACAAACTGGCTGGCGGTAACCCTAGGTTAGGGCTGGCGGTAACCTTGGGTACTGTTGGTGATGTTTTGAGCTTCAAGAGAGCTCATATTCAACCATGAGAACTTCTTGTAGGCTTCATTCAAGACTTATCTCATACTTCTTCAATGGGTTCACATAGTAGCCTCTTCCTTGGAATCCTTTTTTCCTAGGATTCCAAAGAGAGGTGGAAGAGAAGGGTAAGCTGAAATATGACTCTCAAACCATAAAGCTCTGATACCAAGTTGAAATTTAGGAGATGAATATGAGAAAGGAAGAAGTGAGAAGATGAGAGAAGAACACAGAAAGAAAGGAGAGTGAGTTCGGTGGAATGTTGTGTGTTGGAGAGATGTCTCCTCCACACCTATATTACTTCATTAATAATATGAAAGAAATTACATACACCTCCCTAGGGAGGTAAAAGGTAAAAAAGGAAAATTACAATATAAGACAACTATACAACAAACTAGTTCCTAAAGTACCCTTATTGCATAAACTCTATCACAATCCAGATTTTCTCATGTGATGCCTTCACCTTTTATGGTTAGATTGTTTCACCTGTATGTTGTGAATTACAATAATTGTCAAGCTTTTCTTCTCCCCCCCAAAGTCTTCAGATGAATGGTTACACATCTCTATTCTACAGGATTTCAATTTCGGAGGCAATCTTGGGTTCCATGGTTTATTATTTTCTTCTCCTTACTTGCCATTCTCCCACAAGTGATATTCTATATCATTTGGGCAGTTGAGGGTGATGATTGGAGTGTAATAGATTCTTGGTGGGCAAAGTTACTCGGATATGTGAGGTAAATTTTTGTCTAATTCTTTTACTCCTTGGTTTAGATTGTCTGCCATAAATTTTCACTTTTTGTTTTACACTCTTGTATTTATTGATGTTGAACTCTTTTGTAGAGTCCAGCCCTCGAGATCTCCATCTGTCATTTATTTTTTGGTCGTCCAGCTATTAACAGCTGTTGTTGCTCTAGTTGAAATCTATGGGAGTAGTTTTGTTCTGATTCCATGGCAAGACACCTATTGGGTCCGTTTCTTATCATGCATGGAGCGTTTAGGTTAGTTGAAGAAAAGTAGTTGTTTTCTACAAATTATTTTGTATATTCCTATGTATTTTTATTCTTCACAGTACATGAATCATATGATGAATTTTAATTATTTTTGAATGGGAAGATAAAGATGAGTTATTAAATGGCAGTTTTACACCAGTAAAATTTATCAAAATAATATGAAATGAAACCATAAATCTTCAATAAGTTATTATTTTTCCCCTATCTTGTACAGTAGCATAAATTGAGGTTACCATTGGCTCTGCAATTAGTTTGGTTAACAATTCTGTCCAAAATATCTTGATTTTGATGTGAATTGCATTACAGCTTGTTGCTTAATTGGATAAATAATACCAAACGACAGCTGCTTATCTAAATTGACTGAACATACTGCAGTTTTTTTTATGCTACTGCATATTAAAGATTTGCCTTGTTGGTTTTATCTCATTGACGCTTCAGTCATGGTTAAGTTTATTTGCATATTATTAAAGTAATTCTATTGCCATGTTTTGAATTGCTTTTGGATTAATTTCTTGTGTTGCTGCATGGAAGGTACCCATCTTAGAGTTGTTTGCTGCTTGCTATTGCCTGCTATTCAGCTGGTTGTGGGAATTAGTCGTCCCTCCTGGGCTTCTCTACCATTCTTTATTTGCAGCTGTGTTGGACTTGTTGATTGGTCTCTAACAAGCAATTTTCTGGGCCTTTTCAGGTAACTGTTTGGTAATTAATTATTTCTTATCCACTCATTCCTTGTTCCCAGAGGCAATTTTCCTTTATATTTCAACTTTCAGTTGTTAGTCTCTTTGATGGCTTAGTTCTGTATATATGGGTTTGAAGGTGGTGGCGGCCTCTTCTATTGTACACGGGCTTCAACATTGCCCTGCTTTATGTGTATCAGCTCCCTATCGTGTTCCCGAAGACGTTCCAAATGGTTGCGGACTTCATTGGGTTCTACAAAATATCTTCCATCTCAGAGTGGACAGAAATCGGTTCTGGTCTTTCTCTTCTAGGTTTCTACTACATGGTAGACATTAATATCTACTTATAAATTAGTGAACCTAGTAGCTAATTGCTGACAAAATTATCTTGTTCGAGTGCTGAAAGTTGATGCCTATTCTGTGAGACTGTTTAAGCTTGTTGTTGAATAGAGGTCCCCAAGGTTCTCTCTGAGTTGTATATATTATTTATACATGATTTTTAACCTTTTATTGTTTCTCCGAATTTACCATTTTGTTTAGTCTTTAGGTTATCTTAGTTAGATTCTAGGTTTAGGAAATAAGAAGGGAGAAGAAAGAAGTTGGAGGAGGAAGAAGATAGCAAGAGAAGAGAGAAGAGAGAAGAAAGAAGAGAATATTAGGCTGTAATCGATTGTGTTGGAGAGGCTTCTCCATACACCATATATTCATTCAATCATAACTAATAGAGAATTACATCCACCTCCCTAGAGAGGTATAAGGGAAATAAAGAAGAAAAAACAGAATTACATAATAAGGCAACTAGTAATAGAACTAGTTCCTAAACTACCCCTATTACATGACTTCTAACACTCCCCCTCAAGCTGGAGAATATATATCATGCATTCCCAGCTTGCTTAGGAAAGAGCTAAATTGATGAGAGCTAAGAGCTTTGGTGAAGATATCTGCCAGCTGATCACCAGTATTCACAAAAGGAGTACAAATACAGCCAGAGTCTATCTTCTCCTTGATAAAATGTCTATCAACCTCAATGTACTTAGTCCGGTCATGTTGAACGGGGTTGTGAGCGATACTGATGGCAGCCTTGTTGTCATAGTACAACCTCATAGGTCCTTCAGTGTCAAATCCCAGTTCCTGAACCAGTCTTTTCAGCCAGATGAGCTCACACTCTCCATGTGCCATAGCTCTAAATTCTGCCTCAGCACTAGATCTGGCCGCAACATGCTGTTTCTTACTCCTCCATGTGACTAAGTTACCTCCCACAAAGGTACAATAGCCGGAGGTAGATCTCCTGTCTGTAATGGAACCAGCCCAATCGGCATCTGTGAAACCTTCCACTCTCAAGTGGTTGTGCCTTGCATACAACAGTCCTTTCCCTGGAGAGGACTTCAAATACCTCAGAATGCGATACACAACATCCAAATGGCCACTCTTGGGAGCATGCATGAATTGGCTGACAACTCCCACTGCATAAGAGATATCTGGCCGAGTCATAGAGAGATAGATAAGCTTCCCCACTAGCCTTTGATACTTTCCCGCATCAACAAGAGAAGGACCATAGTCCTCTCCTAGTTTGTGATTCTGCTTAATAGGAGAGTTTCTTGGTTTACAGCCTAACATCCTGTCTCTGCACAGTCAAGAATAAACCTCCTCGACATATGTTGATTCCTTTCTTGGTCCTTGATACTTCTATTCCTAAGAAGTACTTGAGGACCCAGATCTTTGATCTCAAATTGCTTGTGCAAGTAGCTCTTCAATCTACCTATCTCACGTATCATCTCCTGTGACCACGATATCATCAACATAGACAATGAGGGCTGTGATAGTACCATTACTCCGCTTGGTAAAGAGAGTATGATCAGCTTGGCTCTGGGAGTATCCATTCTTCAGAATAGCCTGTCGGAAGCGCTCAAACCATGCCTTTGGTGACTGTTTGAGACCATATAGTGCTTTCTTAAGGAGGCACACTTTCCCTTCAGCTGAAGGCATCTTGAAGCCTGGTGGAGTGTGCATGTACACTTCCTCTTCCAAATCACCATGAAGGAAGGCATTCTTCACATCCAACTGATATAAAGGCCAATCTTTATTGGCAGCCAAGGATAAAAGAACTCTTATCGAGTTATGCTTGGCCACAGGAGCAAATGTCTCCTAGTAGTCAATTCCATAGACTTGACTGTACCCCTTGGCCACCAACCTTGCTTTGTATCTCTCAATACTGCCATCAGATTTATACTTGATTGTATAGACCCATCTGCATCCAACTGGGACACGTCCCTTGGGGAGGTCAACAAGTTGCCAAGTACCATTCTTCTCAATTGCCATCATCTCCTCAGACATGGCTTGTCTCCACTTTGGGTCAGACATAGCATCAATGACATTCTTGGGAATGGGAGCAGTAGAGAGAGCACTAATAAAGGCAAGGCCTGTAGGAGAAATTGCATCATAGGAAACAAACTGGGATATAGGATTAGTACAAGTTCTTTTCCCTTTCCTAATAGCAATAGGAAGGTCCAAATCATATGGAGGAGAAGAAATGTCACCTGATTGAGGAGGATGGATCTCAGGATGTGGATCTGGATCTGAAGAGGACTCTTGGTAGATCATCTTTCTTGTATTATGCAAGCTTTCATCTTTTTTGTATGTAAGGTGGTAATCCTTCTTTACCTTCTCTTTACTAGAACCACTTTCAACAACCAATTCTGTATTCCCCCCTGGTTGATCATCAATATCAACCACATCTACAGTCCTATGTTTCCCAATGTCAAGCATAAAAGGGGATGTAGGTAGAGGAGAAAGAAAGAAATCATCAGTAGCCTGTTCACTCCTACAATTCGAAGAGGATGCTAAAAAGGGACAAAGAAAGGGATAGACTCAAGAAAGGTAACATCCTTGGAAATGAGACAGCGGCGGGAAGAAGGATGATAACACTTGTACCCCTTGGTAGTAGAAGAATACCCAAGGAAGAGACACTTTAGAGTTTTGGGGTCAAGTTTAGTGCGAGCAGATTTGTTAATATGCATATAACAAACACAACCAAAGACTCTAGGTGGAAGAGAAAAAGCAGAGGCCTTGGGAGATAAGATGTCCAAGGGAGATTTGAAATTAAGAAGCTTGGTAGGCATACGATTGGTGAGAAAGGAGGCACTGAGAAGAGCTGCGGACCAGAAGGTCTTGGGGACATGCATGCCAACCAATAGGCTACGGGTGACCTCCAGTAGATGGCGATTTTTCCTCTCAGCAACCCCATTCTGTTGGGGCATGTCAACACATGCTAGCTGATGGATAATGCCATGAGTAGTAAAGAAGGTTTAAAGGCCACCAAACATGTACTCTCTCCCTTTATCAGATCGCACAATTTTGATGCGAGTCTCAAATTGAATAAGGATCATTTGATAAAAATTCTGAAAGGCATCACAAACATCACTCTTATGCTTCAAAAGTACAGTCCATGTGGCATGGGAAAAATCATCAACAAAGGACACAAAGTAACGAAAGCCAAATAAAGAAGTAGTAGGGGAAGGACCCCAAACATCAGTATGCACAATATGAAAAGGAGCAACAGTTCTATTACCATGATAAGGATATGAAGACCGACAATGTTTGGCAAACATACATGGTTCACATTGAAAAACATGAGAAGAGGCAATAGATAAAAATAGGTGGGGCAATTGTTTCCTCATTACTACAAAAGATGGATGGCCTAGACGGCGATGCCATAACATTACAGAATCTACAGAACTACTATCATTTCGACCACACACATAGGCAAAAACGGATAAAAAAAGTTGAGGCCTTGCTCCTCACGTCCACTACCAATAATCCTCTTCGCCACCAAATCCTGAAAAAGACAGTGAGAAGGAAAAAAAGTGACACAACAGTTAAGAGATTTAGCCAAATGACTCACAGATAAAAGATTCAGGGTAAGGTTAGGGACATGAAGAACAGAAGAGAGGGAAATAGATGATATTACAGGGATATAACCCTTACCAGATATGGAGGCAAGGGAGCCATCAGCTACCCTAACCTTGTCCTTACCAGATCAAATGGTATAGGAATCATAATAATGAGACGTACCAGTCATGTGGTCCGTGGCACCCGAGTCAATGACCCAAGACTGGGTAGCAGTGGAAGCTGAGGTGGAGACCTGCAAAGCTGAGGATGATGAGGATCCAGCCATACTAGATGTAGAAGATGTGCTCAACTGTGACACAACCTTGCGAACCACTGCATCCATAAAGGTGGAGTCATCCTGTGGGGCATCAGCATTAGTCGTCGCTGCAGAATGAGCTCGAGCTCCCCCTTTACGGCCACCACGACCATGCATACCAGGAGGACGACCATGGAGAGACCAACACCTATCCTTGGTGTGCCTAGTGCGTCCACAATGATCACATTTAAATCTGTCTCGCCCAACTCCACTAGCACCAACTGTCTCCACAGTACTAGCTTCCTCACGGTTAGGCCTTGGGCCTCTACCACCTCTACGGGTGTCTCGAACAAGAATTGAGGGCTGACCTCTTAGATGATGCTGGTGGTGGTGCCATAGTAAGTCGCCTGGTCTCTTCACTCTGTAAGTAACTACAGACTTCACTAAGAGAGGGAAGGGGAGACCGGCCTAACAGCTGGAGTCTAACTGGGTCATAGTCAAAGTTCAGACCACCAAACAAAGAGAAGACACGCTCTTTTTCAAGAGTCAGATACACCTTGGCTTCATCCTCTGGGTTGGTCAAATGAAGGTCTTTGTAGTGATCATACTCTTCCACAAGACTAAGGAACGCACTGTAGTACTCAGAAATAGTGCTGTCACCCTGTTTCAATGAGTGGATTTGTTGATGGAGCTGATAGACCTTGGCAGTGTCACCTACTTTGTTAAAGGCCACAGAGACACTATCCCAAATAGCTTTGGCTGTTTCCTTCCTTATAAACCTCCTCCCAATCTCGGGCTTCATGGAGAAGATCAACCATGTCATAACTGTAGAATTTTCAGTCTCTCATTTATCAAAAGTAGGTGAATCAGCTGTGGGAGCCTTGATAGCACCTGTGACATATCCAAGTTTCCCCTTACTCCTAAGAGAAAGTCTCACAGAATGTGACCAATCTAGGTAATTAGTACCATCAAGCTTCACAAAAGAAATCTGTTGGTAAGTACTCTCATAAGCCAATTGAGGGACAACAGTAGGGGGCTGTGAATCAGCAGTACCAAGCACAGATGCATCTGAAGCAGCCATGATGGAAAGGATTTGACAATAAACAAGAACACCAAAGACAAGTGGGGAGTACACACTCAACCCAAACAAGCAAAAAATCCAATAAGCAGCCTAGGATAGCACACTGCCGAAGCAGTCCTAGCAGCAAATCTCTAAGAGGACTTAAATCAAACACTTCTAGTGCATAACAACAGCAGTCCAGCAGACAGTCCCTAAGAAGAGGCCTCACAAAGGCTTGCAAGGTGTAGTAATAACTTCAAACAAGTAAAAGAGCCTCACAAAGGCTATGCATACACATCCCTCAACCAAGGGAGCATCAAACTGCAGCTCGAAGCAAGAAAAAAGAAGTAAACACTCTCGGATTTACCTGGGCAGAACAGAGGATCCCACACAAGGAGCAAAACTGCTCATATAGCTTCTTCAATCAGCAAGGGAGATCATATCCACTCTCATAAGTGGCCTTGGACGATGCAAAAGGACCAAACCAAGACACAAAAAGAATCTGAGAATGGCAGCAGCTGCAACCTGAAACTGAGACTGGCGGAACTTGGAGCAGCAGTTGTGGGAGATCCAAATCTCCAAAGAAGCTTCAAAAGGTCTCAAGTAGAGCCTTCAATCATCAAAAGAGGCTAGAATGAGCCTATTCCATATTCTTTAAGCAAAGCTGTACACAGAAATCTCCTCTTTGGAATCCTTAGACACAAAGGATTTCAAAGAGAAGAGAAAGAATGAAAACAGGGACTGAACACGACTCTCAAACCTTGAGCCTGCTTTGATACCAAGTTAGATTCTAGGTTTAGGAAATAAGAAGGGAGAAGAAAGAAGTTGGAGGAGGAAGAAGATAGCAAGAGAAGAGAGAAGAGAGAAGAGAATATTAGGCTGTAATCGATTGTGTTGGAGAGGCTTCTCCATACACCATATATTCATTCAATCATAACTAATAGAGAATTACATCCACCTCCCTAGGGAGGTATAAGGGAAATAAAGAAGAAAAAACAAAATTACATAATAAGGCAACTAGTAATAGAACTAGTTCCCAAACTACCCCTATTACATGACTTCTAACAATCTTTTGGGTGTGGGAGATTGTTTACTATGTTGCATATGGAATCAAAGTTGATTGGATGAAGTATCTGGAGTCTTATGTGTATCAGAAAAAAATTAAAGGGGAGATTTTATAGGATAGCTATAGAGGATGAGATCACAAATACTATATGGATTATGGGACAGAATGTTGTGCCTAAATAAACATGTTTGTAGAATGAGTGGAGTGAATGAGGATGTTGTGACAGATTAGTGTAATGATTTCTTCCCTTATTTGGCTACAACAAAAATTTCTATTGCTTTGAAAAAAAATTTAAATATTATATAATAATGTGCATGTATGTCTATACTCTGCAAAAAATGCAAAAGACAGACAAGATAAATTTGCTCTTCGATCATCCTATAGCATGAGCCAAAGTGATTTATGTCATTTAATGCGGTCTTGTTAAAAAATAGGCCTGGTTTTTGTACTATATTGGTTTGGACTTTAGTTTTTGGTATTATTAACTGTAATGGGATGAAGTTAATGGGGTGCTCAAAATTAGTAATTTAATTAAGTAAATTTTTTTTTGGGTGAATAAAAAATATATTACCAAAAGAGAGAAGAAAAACAAGAGCCCCGAAGGGAAAGGGGGAAAAGAAAAGAAGAAAAACCGCCAGCCAAAGCAATGGCTGAGGGGCAATAGCAGCAAAAGAAACATTTGAGAGCCCCCAGGAATCAACAATAAGCCTGTTCCTTGGGGAGTCTGTACAAAAGGAGGGAGGAGCTATCGCTAACTTTGCATTAATTTCAAAGGAGATGGAATCCCAAATCATACGGTAAGATCGAGATTTGGAGGTCCATTTCCTAATATTGCGCTCCATCCAAATATGATTAATGGCTGCACAAAAAGCCATCTTGCCCACAGAGTTACAAATAGAGGAGCCCGCAAAAGTCATATCGATCCAAATCCACTCTCTAGCAAAGGGCAGAATTCTTCTTCACGCAGGCCAGCATTTCTTGAGGATGCCTTTCCAAATTGCAGCAGCCAAAGGGCATTCAAAGAAGAGATGATTGAGGTCTTCATCACTGTTCCAGCATAGGCAGCAAGCAGAAGGAGCAGAGATGTGGCGGCTGCAGAGAAAATCCTGCGTGGGAAGGCATTTGGTGAAGACTCGCCAGGTTGTGAAGTAGTGCCTAGTGATGCTTGAACCAAAGGAGCTTCCTCCAAGGAACCTTGGAGCCATTTATACGGATGAGATTCCAAGCTGCTTTGGAGGAGAAGGAGCTGCCATTGGACCAAGTGACAAGGTCTCCTCTAGCCATCGGCCTTCTTGTAATGGAGTGGAGATCAGTCCAAACAAGATCAAGAGAGGTGGAGGGGATGGGTGGAGCCCAGCCGTTGTGATCCATGATTTCAGCATCCAGAGAGAGCCTATGAAAGCCAGAGGCATAAATAGTTCTAGGAGTAACCAAGGGCAGCAGGATTCCTTTTGGATGCTAGTGATCCAACCAAAGGTAGGAGGAGAGCCCATCTCCAATCTGAGTGCGAATAGCCTGAAGAGCAAGGTATCTACGATCAAGGATATTGCGCCAGACCCAGGAGGCATCCGAAGAGGCAGAGACAGTCCAAAGAGAATCATTCCAAAGAAGGCCTGAATACACCCAATCAACCCATATGCTTTTCTTCTTTGAGACAATCTTCTAGATAAGCTTGATAATACCCGCAGAGTTGACTTCTTTGATTCTCCTGATGCCTAACCCACCTTCCTCCTTGGGGAGGCAAACAGCAGCCCAACTGAGAGGGCGAAGAAATCTCGAGGAATCATTACCCTTCCAGAGGAACGAGGCTAGGAGAGATTCCAGAGATTTGATGGAAGAATGGGGAAAACCATAGACACCAGACCAATATATGTACGAAGCCTCCAAGACTGATCTTATAAGAACCAATCTGCTTGCATAGGATAGGAGCTTGCCTTTCTACAGTTGGAGCCTTTTTCTGATAAGGTCCAGCATTGGAGTGCAATGGTGAGCCGAGAGCCTTGCAGGGATCAAGGGGAGGCCCAGATACTTGACAGGAAGCTTGCCCTCAGGAAACCCAGATTTGTCAAGGAAAGCCCTTTTGTCATGCTCAGAAACTCCAGCAAAGAAGAGCAAAGACTTGGAGGGGTTGATGCGAAGGCCTGAGAGGTCTCTGAAGAGCTGGAGACAGGACATAATAGTATCAAGCGAGCCCAAAGCAGCCTTGGAGAAAATCATCAAGTCATCAGCAAAAGCTAGGTGAGTAAGCTTGAGAGCTTTACACTTGGGCATGGGAGAGATGAGATGCCGTTCAGTACTAATCTGAATTTTCCTGGATCGGACTTCCATTGCCAAGGTGAATAAGTAAGGAGAGAGAGGGCATCCTTTCCGAATCCCTACAGTAGCACCAAAGAAGCCAGCCGGGCTGCCATTGACTAAGACAGAGAACTTAGGAGAAGAGATGCAGTAGCTGATCCAGTTAACAAAGGGCATAGGAAACCCCATTTTGCTCATGACTTGAGCAATGAAATCCCATCTCAATGAATCAAAAGCCTTGTGGATGTCTATCTTGAGCAGAATAGCAGGAGCATGGCTTTTCCTGTCAAAACCTCTGACAATGTCATTGCAGAGAAGAATATTATCAGAAATGTTTCTCCCAGGAATAAAGGCCGATTGGTTGTTGCTAACCACCAAGTCAACCACACTCTTGATCCTTCTAGCCAGGATCTTTGCAATGAACTTGTAAAGAAGGTTGCAGAGGGCAATGGGCCTTAAATCATTCATAGCAGAAGCTCCTTCCTTTTTGGGAATGAGACAAAGGAACGTATGGTTGACACCTTTGATTTGACTGGGATTGAAGAAGAAGCTCTCAATGGCAGAGATGAGATCCTGCTTGATGATGTCCCAAGTAGCTAAGAAGAAACCCATGCTAAAACCATCCGGCCCTGGAGCTCCATTCACCTTAAGGGAATGAATGGCAGCCATAATCTCTTCTTCTTTAGGAATGGAGCATAGAGAGTCATGATAATCTGGAGAAATGAACTTGTTGAGCAGAGGACTAGGGAGGCAACCAGCAGCTCCTTGAGGACACCCAAAAATAGAATCAAAATGCTGAACTGCCAAATCTTTGATATCCTTCACAGTGCTAGCCATGGAACCATCCGGGCGAGAGAGCTGAGTGATGGAGTTAGCATTCACTCTAGCTTTCACAGAGCGATGGAAGTATGCTGAATTGGAATCTCCTAGCTCCAACCATTTGATTCTAGAATTTTGCTTAAGAAAGCTTTCTTCACGGGCTAAGATGGCGGAGAGCTCCAAAGAAACAACCTTCTCTTCTTCAACAAGCTAGCCATTTAGAATATCAGACTGAAGCTGAGACTGAATGGAAGCAAGTCTATCTTTGCACTCTGCAGCCTGAAGAGAAATATTACCAAAAGTGGTGATATTCCAATCCTTAAGAGCTGCTTTGACATTTTTGAGCTTCCTTGAAACAGCATTGAGAGGGGAGGAAAAGGCATGAACCGGCCTGTCCCAGGCTTCTTTGATAAGGGGCAAAAAGGTAGGGTGAGAGGTCCACATGTCAAAAAACTCAAAGGGTTTGGGGCCAAAGGAGATGGAGGGCTGAATGGATAGGGAGATGGGGGAGCGATCAGATATATCCGGGTCGTCAAAGATGGCATGAGATGAAGGGAAGCTTGCTAACCATTCTTCATTTACCAGCACACGATCAAGCTTGTAGGCAATCCTGTTGGAACCAGCTCTCTTATTGCTCCAGGTGAAGGGAAAGCCAGACCATCTGAGGTCTTTAACACTAATGCCCTCGAGACAATCATTGAAGGCTGCCATTGCTTCCAAATCCAGATTATCACCTCCCTGCTTTTCAGAGCTATACCTGATAACATTGAAATCCCCAGCTAGGCCCCATGGCTGAGAGCCAACATTGATAGCCAGAGAGGAAAGGTCAGTCCATAAAGTAGTTCTCTGAGAAGGGCAATTGGAGGCATAAATAACAGAGAAAAGACAAGTGAAATGGCCCAAGCAATCAGCAATAGACAGCAGAAGGAATTGGGAGGAAGTAGAAAGAGAGGTGATGGAGAGAATTTTAGGATCCCATAAAACCCAGATACGGCCATTTGGGTGGTGAGAGTAATTGGAAAGAGAGGCCCATCTAGGAGTGATGGAACTGAGAATAAAAGAGGAGTTTGGCTCTTTAATGTGAGTTTCCAGAAGGCAACAAAAACAAGAACTAGAAGACTTGATGCGAGAGCGAACAACAACTTGCTTCGAGGTAGCATGCAGGCCTCGTGTGTTCCAGATGAGGCCCTGCATCATTTGGGGGAAGGGGGCAGGGGCAACAAAGGCCCAACCAGGCGAGACAAGATAGATTTGGACCTAGTGACGCTGTGGTGGCAACGACAATAAGAGCTCTCCAGAGGAGAGGTAGCCAAGGATGAGGGGCCAGGACGAGTTTTGGTGGAAACCCGAATGGAAGCAGAAATTCGAGTCTCGGGCGAAGAAGACAAAGACGCGGGTGGGTTAAGCTGGCTGGCCAAAGGTGGGTTGGTGGAAGTGGAAATACCCTACCCAGAAGCCGGGATGGGTAAAGAGGGAGAAGTGGAAAAACCCGACCCAGGGGTAGAAGGGTCAGAAAATGGAATGGAGGGATTGAGAAGCTGACTAGGCATGGAGGGGCCCACCGAAGGAAAGGAGGGACGGAGAGGCTGACTACCAACAGGTTCATCGCTGACCAGGGGGTAATAGTAGTCCTAGTATTTAACTCAGACCTCGGGGCACAGCCGTCAGAAGGCAAAGAGGATGCCAGCAGAGGGGACGACAGTGCCAAAGAGTTGGGAGCAGCGTCAAGAGTTCCAGAGCCGAGAATGGAAGGAACTTCCGAAATTTGTTCAGACATGCGAGATCGACTTCTGGGACAAACATCGAATTGGAGAGTCTCGGGGCAAGTGAGAGGGTCATCGTCATCAGAAGGTGCCAAAAGACTGAAGCGGTTCTGATCGTCGTTCCAGGATTGCAGAGAAGACTGCGACAGATCTTGGTGGGGAGCAGCAGGAACCTTTTCCGTCCAAATCTTTTTCCGGTGCCGGTTCATAGTTCTTGCCCTGCTGCGAGAGGGCGATCTGGTTGCAGGCTTATCAGAGCCCACCTTCTCTGTCGTGGAGGAGCAGCAGCGAAAGTAGGAGCAGGATCTGCAAGGTTATCCCCTGGCTTGGCAAGCGGGGAGCAGAGGCGTGAATCGTGGCCGAAGACCTTACAAACCAAGCACTGGGGGGGCTTCCAATCATAGTGAACTTCTTGCTCAAAGAAGTAACCATCACCTTCGTTCACTTTGATAAAGGAAGGCAGATCTTCAGCAGCAGACACCTTGACGCTGAGTCTCGCAAAGGCAAGCCGATCCTTGCGCCTGGTCCTCACATCAGTAAACAGAGGCTTTCTAAGGACTGAACCAATGGTGCTTAGCCTGTCGGTGCACCAAAAATGCAGAGGCAACCCAGGGAGAGAGACCCAAAAAGGGATGGTGGAGGGATCCAACCGCTGGAGCTGAAGCTGGCGATGCCACTAACGCAAGAAAACAGGCTTCTTCCCTACAAGCCAAGGTCCTCCTTCCAGAGCTCGATTCTTATCAAGAGAAGAGGAGAACTTGAAGATAAAGAATCCGTTGTCCAGCAAGTAAGTGTCCAAAGTTCCTTGAGGACGCCACTGCTTGGAGAGAGATTGCTTCACCAGGAAGAAAGGAGGATGAGAGCCAAGGAAGTTTCCCACGATGCAGTTTTCCCAAAGCAAAGCTTCGGTATCCAGGAGGCCAGCAGGGCAGGAGGCTTCTTTAGAGGAGCCCACGATTGTGGGGGGGACGAAATGCAGAGAGAGCCCATCAGCCAAAGGTACAGAGGCAGAGGCATCCCCAAAGAAAGAGTTCCAAGGAGCCGAAGGGGGGGGGGGGGCGCAGGGCTAACATGAGGAGAAGCGGGGTTTACAGGGGGAGACAAAGGTGGAGAAGGGCTAACATGAGGAGAAGCAGGCAACATTCCATCCAGTAGGAAGCTAGAGGGGAGCAGAAATGAAGAAGGAAACAGTTCAGACCCGCCGGGGGAGCCGGCAGGGGAGGGGAGAGGCCAGAGGAGAGTTTCTCTCGGTCATCACTCACATTTAATTAAGTAATTAGTTAGTTGTGGGACCCATGTTAACAGTCCAAGTTGAGGGATTTAGTCTAAGTTGGTTTCTATGTAGTCATTATCTTGTTAGTAAAGTTGGGTTAGGTGTCCAAGAATACTATGATCAGACATATTAGGCTAGTAAGATTTTGAGATCTGGTCATAATTTGTGTTGCTTTATTTTCTTATAAATATACGTGACACCCCTTTCATTGGTATTGGAATAATACATATTTGGTTGTTACATAAATTGTGGACATTCCTCCTGTTTGATCTCAACCAGTCAGATTATACGTGGAACCGAGGGTACAGGGCACGGGGGCACAACATACTCCCCTGCTCCTACCAGGAATGAACACCTGACCTACTAGCTTTGATACCATGTTACAACTGCTTATTCCAAAAGTTCGAGCATTTAGGAAGGGGGCACAACAATGTATATAAACACCCTCTGTACGTGCAAGTTCACACACATGTGACTCTGGACATGACCCCAACAGTGGCATCAAGAGTACAGGGCGCAGGGGCACAACAACACACTCCTCCGGAGACCTGATCTCCTGGTTTTGATATCATTTTACAACTACTTATCCCAATAGCTCAAGCTGTTAGGAAAGGCACACAACAATGTATATCAACACTTACTAAATCTGACTATTATGTCTGATATCAGATTTGATCCAAATATGGCCATCAGATCGGGATCTCTACCTCCTATTCCATTAGTGGGCCCATTACCTGTAGCCCTGCAGGCAAATCAGATCCAGCTGATCGTATCAGTCTGCATCCTAAGATTGTGATTCTTTTGAAAAATATCTTTACCATGGATTAACATAGTCCATTCGCGCAGAGCTCCTCTTCCTGCTCCCCTCCCCCCCGAGCTGCTTCGCCTTCCCCTGCCCTGCCCTGCCCTCCACTTCGTTTGATGAGATCCCACCCCCTGCGCACAATCTCACCCTCACTATGATTCTTCATATATCCTCATCTTCTATATCAATGGGGCCCATGACTCTCCCCTTGGGCCCTATTCCATCCCCCACTGTTGGGCCTTCTGCCTATTTTAACCCATCCCCAGGCTCTGGTCCCAACCTTCAGGCCCTGCACTTAGGCCTATTAGGCCATTCTTCCCATCTTAATGGGCCTCAACCCCTTATTGATAATCATGCCCATCGGGTGTCTATCCCTCCCAAACTGATCCACCACGTGCATTCCTTTGGCCCATTGCCCTCGGGGCAGTCCTTTCTCCTGGGCTCCCCCAGTCCTCCCCTTTTGGCTCGCCCATTTCTGCCCCCTCATACCGCCCCAGGGACGGACCACCCCAAACCTCAGATCAGTGCCCATCTCCCTCCTTCTGATCCCCTCCAGCCCTCTGTTGTCCTTCATCCCCCCTTTCGTGTCTACCGCCAGCGAGATACGAGCTCCCCTCCTTTCCCTAAGAAGTGGCCCCTCCGGGACTTCTCCTTGCCCAACAACGAGAAGATTTTGCTTCTATGGATGTCCATAACCATGTCCTATGCTGAAAAAATTTCCCTTGGCAAAGTGGATTTCCTCTTAATTAAGCCTGTTTGTCAGGTTGTTATTAGGTAGTCCCCCTTTTTTTTACCCTCTTATGGTTTCTTGGGGTTCTTCCCCTTCTCTTGTGCAGGCCTTTGCCTCTCCCCTTGTAAAGGCAAGGCCTTGTTTTTTGGCTCCACCCCCCCCCCTTCTTTTCCTTTGGTAATGAATTTTTATTCATAAAAAAAAGTCCATATTGTGTGGATAATACTATTTGAGGATTTGGACCTTTTTGAAACAAAAGAGGGAATAAAAAAACGAGAGTATTCCTGCTTGCATGTTTTGAATTTTTTTATGAAGAAAGAGAAACTCCCATTAAAGAAATTTTTTTTTTTTTTTTGGTGGGAAATTCCAATGGACTAGGAATCGTTATCACCTCCAATTCCTGCCCGCTCCAATTCCCTCCAATCCCTCACATAGGAGCGGAAATGACCACCTTACCCACTGCCCGAACACACTGCCCAAGGTGGGGTAGGGTGGTCATTTCTGCTCTTATGTGAGGGATTGGAGGGAATTGGAGCGGTCAGCGAATTGGAGGTGATAAAAATTCAATGGACTAGTGCTTTCAAAATTCTTTACTTATAGAGGACTGATGATAATATATACAATGCACATTTCATATCATCATATGTCCTCTTTTTTTTTTTTTTGGGGGGGGGGGGGGGGGGGGTGGGGAAGGGGGAGTATCTGTATAATTACAATTTTGTTTCATTGATTCAGTGAAATTGCCCTCTTTACCTATTGCTTATTATATGATATACGTTACTTTGTGTTTCTGTGTAGCTTATGCAAGAGTATATGACAAATCTGAAATTCCAATACATCAGAACAACATACTTATCATATACAGATGTTCATGAAACAATATAAATGGTATTTAAATAGTAACTGAAAAGTGGGAAGTAAACAACTTGAATTATGATTAAATAGAAGTTCTGAGATGTGATTCTGACATGGTGTCATTAGGCTGTTCTTGATCTGTGCTACTTTATTTACTGGATTATTTACCAGTATGAATGCTGTCATTTTTTATTTATTTCCAAACAGCTATCCTTCGTGAAATGCGATTTAGAGGAAATGGATGTTCTTATGTCCATGAGAGAAGGCAACTTAACTGAGCAACTTCTTCCCTCAAGACATTCTTTTTTCATTCGTGAATCGAGGTAATCTTCACATCTTTATTCTTCATTATACTTAAAACTTCTGTGAGGATGTAGTTTTACTTTAAATTTTGAAATTAAAAGAAAATGCTGCCTGATAGGATGCTAGTAATAAAAACCAAAACTCGTTTACTTCAAATTTTGAACCACTCACCATGGAATCTGATAAAATACTGGTAACATAGACCACTCCAAGGAATTTTTGTCTTTTTGGAAAAAGTTTCTCATAAATCCAGGGTCTTTGTTGCCCTTAGTCACAAATCCAGCAAATTCTGCATAAGCTTTCTTAAAAGGTTGGAGTATAAGGCAGGATGAAACTGCTGAATGCATGTATTTGTCTGCATGTGTGTGTGTGTGTGTTTGGGGGGGGGGGGGGAGGAGATCTTTTGGTGAAATTAGCTGTAGAAAAAAACGAGAACCTAAAATGATGCAGAAAAGAATGGAAATCGCAAACAACCAATCACACAAGGATTTACGTGGTTCAGCAAGATTGCCTATGTCCACAGTAAGATGAGATCTGCTTCACTATCAATTGAGAATAGGGTTACAGCCGCTCATCCTCACATCTCTGTCAGATTGCTTACAGAGTACCCTTGCTACAAATTTATAGCGAAACCCTATATAGGTAATTTACCGAAATACCCATATAGCCCTAAAATATTTTCTTGGGGGGGCTGCTGCTCCCGAACCCCCCCCCCCCCCCGACATGGACCCGCCAGTTTGTCAAGGCCCTGCCGATAACAAAGGTGAACATGCAATCCTCAAGGCCTACGGCCTCTTAACTGCCCTTTGGAATCAGCCCACTTATGCAAGCGACAGGATACAAGACATTGTACCCCAACAATTAGCAGTACAACTGGAAATCTTAAAGAAATTGCGATAGAACCTGATGGAGACTAGGTTTTGTGGATTGGAAGCTGTCCTGCATTCCACTGGTGACTGGCCTGGAATGTTCAGGGTCAGTACTGAAAGGATCAATCCTGTTTGGATAGGGTGGGGATATTCAAATCCCGATCCCTTGTTTCTTTAGTTGTGAGGGATAATATTGATAGAATTTGAGAATGAAATACTAACAAACAACCTTCTATATGATCAAAAGCTGATAGATGAAACATGTTGCTTCTTTATTTTTTATTCTTAATATGCTTTTCATCCATGTTCATAACAGAAAAACAAAATTTTTGGGTTTACTATATGGCAGCTCAGATTACAATGTTACTTGGTGTTCTGCTACTGGCAAGTCTGATGACATGTTTGATGATTCGCAGATCTGGTGTAAGGCACACCAATGTTTTATTGAGGGGAGCTGTTTTTCGGACTTTTAGCATCAATTTTTTCACCTATGGTTTCCCGGTAGGCAGTCTATGACTACTTATTTCACCTCTCTTTTCAGATCTTTCATTCTTTCCTAAATTAATTATATTAATGTGCTATTGTGATGAGATTAGATTTTGATCTCAACCATATTGTTTGTCCTTTCTACTGGTTAGAGTAGGAAATAGCGTTTCCATTATTAATGGAGTTATGGGCAGGGGTGAAACTCGGATTTGCTTCCTGGGGGAGGGGAACACTACCAACTGTAGCAAAGCTAGGGGAGTGAAAAATCGTTGCTCTGCCCTGTTCTACCAACTCTGACACCATTTGCCACAAGAATGATATTTGTTTTAAAATTGGCCGAGACATTGGACCGTTGTGGTTGGCAATCAATGCTCTGACCATCCTGCCTTCACCAAATGGCTTTGAGGGTTAGCGTAGGTTATGCTTTTAGATTAGTATATGTACTATAAAGCAAGGTTTAAAGTATCAGTATCGGGTATCGTATCTATCAGGTGATTTTAAGAGATGTATCGTATCGTATCGGAGATATGTATCAAACACTACAGATACGCATAGAAATGGTCAAGATACACATGGAATTACACTTTTGGAATAAAAAACAATATAAATAAAAAAATATATAACAAGTGTAATGCATAAACACTAAAATGGAGAATAATGTATAACCAAACAAGTGCATTAAATTGAAATTGTTACAAAAGATGAGGTTTCTTACATGTTGTAATCGTCTATAGCCATGAAGAGTATTGGATGATGCAAAGGATGATGTTGTAGAGCTCTTTGATTTGTTTTTTAGTCCAAAAGTGTGAAAAACCAAAGATTAAATGCAAGATTTTAGATTCTTGGTTGAAAGTTTTCCGTCATTTTTCCTTTAGAATAGGAGTTGTATCGAGTGTGTAACTAAAAATGGCTTTTTTGTGGAATGTATCGATGGTATCGGTATGTATCAAGCCGTATCGGCTGGATATGTATCTATATGTATTAAACCACCCACAGAACCCTTTACTGGATGTATCGATGGTATCGATATGTATCTGTTATATCGTATCGACCCGTATTGACTGATACATTTTGATACAATCCAAGATAGTCCATTTTTTTTTAAAAAGAGACGTATGGGTACCGACCGATTCGATACGATACGTACCGATACTTTAATGTTTAAATTATGCTATAAAGTCTCTTTTTTTCCAGGGGTGGGGGTGGGGGTAGAAGACAACAGGAAAAACAAACCCTCTTTAATAAGGTTGCAAACGAAGCAACCAAAATGTAATTACAACCACAATCCAGCAAAACTCAAAAAGAAA
Source organism: Telopea speciosissima (assembly GCF_018873765.1). Lineage (NCBI taxonomy): Eukaryota > Viridiplantae > Streptophyta > Magnoliopsida > Proteales > Proteaceae > Telopea > Telopea speciosissima. The sequence continues at coordinate 30,800,066 of NC_057922.1, read as the reverse complement.
AACAATGCTCCCTCTTTATATCAACCCAAAAAAAATAAGAACCCCTCTTTACATCCAAACCCCAGCACCCACACCTCACCTCCTCCAAACCAATTTTGCTTACCTGACACATCATTCAGCCTCCTATTCAAAATCACATCCCATATCACCCTAACCTCCTCTTTTATAAAGAAAACAGTCACTGGAAGTCCTCTTTCTTCAAAAACGTTATAGAAATTACACGTTCATTGTTTCTGGGCAGAAGGTACAGGCGAAGCCTATTTCCATCCCACTGCCTTAATCCCTGTAACGAAATCAGTCCTTGAAGCCAGCACCTGCAAACACAAAGGAATAAGAGAGAAGAAGAAGAAGATAAGACAAGCTGCAAGGAGAGAACACCTCACAGTTTGGCTGAATGGCCTTACTGTGAATAGTAGGGTTATATTAATATAAGAAAATAACGTGTAGACCATTATACCCCTACTAACACTCTAACAGTACATGTACTTAAGCCATAATAAAACATAGGGAAGAAGAATGCTGCCCAGTCACGTGGCCCCTGCACCAGCGCCAGGGCCAATTAGGGGACAATCAGGGGCATTGACCGGGGGGACTTTTCCTTTTGTAGGGGATGGGGTGGTAATTGGGGGGGGGGGGTTGTGTCTGGCGTTGGCAGCATGTGACCAGACATCATTCTGTTTCCCTAAAACATAACTTAAGAAACCAAAAATGCCCAAACTGCCCTGCTGGCTGCTGCTAGCACTAGAACATAGACTCTAACATTCCCCCTTGAGCTGGAGCATATACATCACCAGTTGATGCAGATTTATCACCAAATTTGGCTTCTTTGCTTAGGAATAAGTCTAGGGTTGGGTTATATACATGTTGGGCCTTTGATCCTATGGTTTACAGTGTAATAGGTCACTTTTATGGACCAAAAGTATGGGTAATAGAGTTGCATACGGGATTAGCTGTTTTAATTCCTTAGTTTTATTTTTATGTAATTAGTGGTCATGTGATCACTTAAGTGATCATGTGACTTGGTTAAGTGGTCATGCGACTATTTAATTAGGGAGAATGTTCTCTGTGCCGTAGCGCAGGCTGTGCCTAGGCACATGGGCAGCCTGTGCAGGGGGGCAGGGTGGTCATTGCGCCCACCTCCATGTGCCTGGGCGCAGCCTGCGCTGCGGCACAGAGAACAGCGCCCCATTTAATTATTATGTAAGTTGGGCTGGATTAGGACTCTATAAGTCCAACCATGTTTTGAGTCTATTTCTTTCAGTATTTCAGTTTCCTAGTTAGTTTAGGTTACCTAATAGGTTAAGGATTGGGTTAGACCTTTCTTTTTTGGTGTAGGAGTCTATTTTTGAGTCTTTTATATAAGGTTGTAAGGGGCGCAAGCATTGAACACGAATTTTGATTAATGAAAAGCTTTTTGCTGCTCTTCTTCTTCAATGAAGATTTTTGTCTTGTGTTTAATCAAGGCTGGTGGGATTGGTGTTTTATACAATTGACACCTTGCGGTGTGAAGCCCGGGTGGTTCGTTCAAGCTCTCTTTGTTCTTTTGAAGCCCTACTTTCAAGTTCAATTCAAGTTTTGATTTTTATTCAAGATCTACAATCAAACAAGCTGCTGCCAAGGAAATTTTGCAACAACAGTGAGCTTGAATCATCCCCATCCCCAACAATTTTTGTTCTAATCCTCTCACAGCCCAAACCCTAGGATTCCCCCTTTTCTTTTCAATTTTCCCATTACCTAAATTCTGCCCAGACCAAACCAGCCAGCCAAATCACACCAAACTTTGATCGAATTCTCCTGTCATACCAAGGAAAACTCAATCCAAGTGGTTCCCTCATCTAACCATCATAAACCCTAAAATTCCCATCTTTCCCTCATTCAAAAACCCAAAACCCTAACCTCTACATTGTTGTCGATTCTGGTTCGCATACCTAGAACCTTTAAACTTTAACAGGACCTTAAAGAAGAGTCCCCAACATCATTTAACCCTAACCCTACCATCAAACCCTAGATTCCATTTATCCCTGCCCTAATTTTGACCTACCTGAATTAATGTTCAGATCAGATCCTGGTTGTCTGGCTCCTAGTTTTATTATTCAAACCTAGGACTACATTACCCATGCCCAACTTGGAACAACCTTCTCAAAAAGCAGGACGAAACAAGGGCTTGGTAAACATATCACCCAACTGATCTGCAGAAGAAACAAATAGAGTGGATATAATTTTTCTCATAAAGACCATAAATACGAAACATATTATTATCATGTGAGAAACTTTCCTACAGATCATCCCAAACACCTTTAGTGGTAGGGTGGAACATCACATTAGCTGCAACAGAACGTTCTGTATTGTTCCAGAGCCACACAAGGAGGGTGTCGTTCTCAAACAATTATTCAGCATAATTTTTAGAATCAAAAGATGGGAGGTGCAGACATGAGATATTTAAGCTTTCCATTGGCATTTATATAAACTTCAGCCTCTCGCCCATAGTAAATAATTAGAAGCTCCGCTGAGCTTAATGGAAGTAATTTGAACATTCACATTATCCACAGAAGGTTTAACTTCAGGCATCATGGCAAACTCCAGCAGCCAATAAAACTAGTCCAACAAAAAATGACCAGGCAGAATATAGAACCAGCAGTCCCCAAACCAATCAGCAAGAATAGACACTGGCTGGCAAGGAACAATTGAGCAAACAGCAATCCGGCACACTTTCAGAAGTTCAGCCACCAAGAAAGTAAGCCCATTAGAAAAACCTGCAAGTAACACTTCTAAATATAGCAAGAAATTCGAGGATTTAATGGCTAGAGCCCCCAGAAAACTCTGATATGAATCCGATGGTTAGAACTCCAAATCAATCACAATAATGGAAATAGCAAGTTGCTAAATATATCATGAAAACAATGATCAAATAATGTAACATTCTATCAATGTATCTATATGTAGAATAGGCAAACAGATCATAAGATGGAGAGAAAACACCTTAAAATTTTCCAGCCTTCCAAACCATATGACCCGCAGGGAATATGATTGAACCATCAGCATATCTGATCAGCTCCCAGATCAGGTCGAGTGTAGGTATGTGCAGCCGTGCATGAGAAAAATCTCTCAAAAGTTGAGAGTGATCTGACGGCTGGACTGGGAAATACACAGCCAGTCACTAAAATAGTAAGTGGTCAAGAACTTGACTGTAGAGTGATCTGATCTTCAAGAACATCTACTAGTAGATTATACGATGAACGAAAGCGATCCATCAATCACCAATCAAGGGAGAAGCAGTAGCAACCAATTGGAATAAGAAGAATAAGTAACTTTCTGTGCAAGCTTATTCAGAAAACTCAGAAATTTCAGCAACCAATTGGAATGATATTCATGTCAACATATAGAATGAAGAAGATAGGATAATAGCAGTAGTGGAAACCCTAGTTTTGTCTTCACACAATTAGGGTTTCAAAACACATAAGGCAGGCATAGGTTGATGCTGAACCAAAAAAAGGGGAAATCTGAAAGAAAATCCTCAAAGCAGAAACAAGAAGAAAGGTATTGGATCTTCAACACTCTGATACCATGTAACGAAATCAATCCTTAGACCCGACTCTCAGTCTCATCCCCCCATTCACATATAAATTCTGATTGCTCATAGCTATCTGCTTCAATACTTGAAAATCTTTCATGATGTACTTGAAAAATTACCCCCACCCTACTACAAATCTGAACAGCCTTACCAACAAAGTTGCCAATCTGATTCTACAATGTCTGTTCCTGTTTTATCAAAACACTCCCATCACCTCTCCGATATCCATCCCACCACTGCTCTCCTCCCACAAACCTTCATTGTGAGTACCCACACTACTGGAGTCCACCCCTCTCAAATTCAAGTGATTGAACAACCCCACCAACCATGGATACTCTATTCCTCCTCTCCCTCCACACCAGTTTCTCCACTTCTTCCTTTCCCTTTCCTTTTTTCTGATCCCAATGAACCACAACTCCGAAGCCAGCCTTGTTCTATAAAAGGACTGTCCACAATGTTGCTAGCTCGTTCTTTCAGATTTTCCACATTACAAAATTCTGTTGACATCTGTTTAAGACGTTGGTAAATGGGATTGGATTGTGTGAACAGCTTTTTTCGAAGATTATCATTAGACATTTTTGGCTTCCAAATAGATCTATTGTTGTTTGGAAATTATCACCTTGTATGGTCAGGTTATGCCCTGAATAAGGTCTGGCCACAGATCAGGTTATGCGCTGTTTAACCCGAGAATAGAACACAGAGCAGCCCCTCCTTAAGAAATTCCCTGAATGGTCAGGAGTCAAGAATATTTACTTCTTAAAATTTCACCCTGCAGGAAAATGGTGCCAAAACTACAGATTTGTGGAAATTGAGTGATGGGATTGGTTTTTATAGACCCTATTGGGTTTTCCCTGTAGTAGAAATGCCTTGTTAATACTTTATTGGCTTTTTTCCCCAATCTTAGCTGTACTTTTGAAATTCAGTCTCTATTTTCAGTTGAAAGTCGTTCTTATCTTATGTGTAAAACTTTCAGTGGTGAACGTGACAGGTCTCCTTGCTTGCTCTCTCATTTTGGAGTTTCCATTTTGCAAGTTTATGTGCATTCGGATTACTTGCCTATGTTGGCTACATTCTCTATGGCTTCCCTTCCCTCTTCCGCTTGCACCGGCTACATGGGTTGGTTCTTGTCTTCATTCTTTTGTGGGCTGCCAGCACATATATTTTCAATGTGGCATTTGCTTTCCTGACTAAGAAACTGCACAAAGTAATTCTATGCCACATCTCTTCATAGAATTTTCCTCAGTTTTAATAGAAGTCTTAGAAGATTAATGAAGTCTTTTCTGGAACATAATTTCAGGACATGGAGATATGGGAAACCGTTGGGTTGTGGCATTACCCTATTCCTGGGTTCTATCTACTTGCACAATTTTGTCTTGGAATTCTTGTTGCCCTGGGTAATCTTGTGAATAATTCTGTTTTTCTGTACTTATCTGATGCGGAAGGGCAATCCTTGAATGATGATCGTCCTGTAGAAGGTGAGAGAAGGCATTTTCTATGATTAGTTATGTGAAATACTATTGTTTACTGTGACAAATTTATTTCTAATTGTACCTGACCATGTTCTTTTTAGAGTCACATTTTGCTTGGATAGTGTGGAAAAAGTTAAAATTAACATCTGCTGTTCTTATTAGATGTTCATGACTCCATCTAATCAGCACAATATCTGTTTTATTGGAAGGCCTTTCTATTTTTCTTTTAGGTGCTAGGCAGGTTTTGTAAAGGTACTAGAGTAAAACTTTGATTTATCTAATAAGACCAGGTACAGCAGTGTTAACGATGTCATGCTTAGCTAACTAGTTATTAGGCTAGATTGAATAGCTACTGTAATAAAATAAGAAGAAAGAAGAAGAAGAGAGGAAGAAGAAGAGAGAAGGAAGAGGAGAGAATTACTGTAACTTGATGGGAGTCACAGCCGTACCTGTGACAGCCCCTATTCATTCAAATAAATAATACGATTGACAATAGGCAATAGGGCATACACCAAAAGACCAAAACACCCCTGAGGGAAGGAATCGTGAATTAGCTCTAGCGCTAATTCACGACTTCCCTCCCCCTTATTACGACAACTTCTAACAGCTATGATAACCATTAAGGCTCTCTTTGGTTTAATTTCGATTTCGCATCCAGGGGGTGATTTCAACTTTTAAAGTGTTTGGTGTGATTTTTGCACCCTGTTTATGGAAAATATGGGAAACAGAATGTAATAGAAGTCAAAATTCCGAAGTGACTGGGGTGCTATTTCATGATTTCAATTTCGTCGATTTAAACTCTCTCTCTCTCTCTCTCGTATCTTCTCTCACCCCCTTCTTTGCTATCCCATCCCACCACTTTAAGATTTTATGTAATAAGGGTACTTTGGGTACTTTGTTATTATCTTGTATTGTTTTTTTTTTTTTCCTTTTACCTCCTAGGTTACCTTATATTAGCATGGGGGTATGTATGTAATTTCTCATAATATTACGATATTGTATGCACATTCTTCTCCTCCTTCCTCTCATCTTCTGTCCTCTTCTCTTTCCTTAACTTGGTATCAGAGCTCTGGTTTGAGAGTCGACCATTAGCTCGTGTTTCCATTGTGCCTCCTCTTTTGGAATCCTAGAAGAGTAGAGGGCTCCTATTGAGGCTGCACTATGTAAGAAGACCTTCGTAAGGTGTTCTCTCATCAAATAGAAGACTTAAGATTAAAGATTTGAAGCTATGGAGATAGATTGAAGAACAAAGAGAGCATAAGGGTTACCACCAGTTCTCTGGTTCAGACTCCCTTTCTCTCTCATCATCCACCGGTTGGAGATGGTCCAAGTGTGCTGCAATCGCCCAAGGGTCTTCTTCCACCCCCATGGTCTCATTTGCTGAATACTTTTGTGGTTGGAGTACAACTCCTCCCATGGACTGCCAGGTACCGCCAGAATAGTTTTTTCTGCCTCTTTTGCATCTGAAATGTTATGCTTGATGCACTTTAGTGCTGCTTATTGGTGAGTTATCCTATTTGGCTCGTATGAGTTGCAATGTGATGAACCCACACCTTGAGAGGTACATGTGATTCAAGTTTCTTCAGGTTTAATGGTTTGTTCGCTTGCTGGATTTTTTTCCCTGTGAGTACTGGGAAGGAGTTTCTAGATAGAGTGAATACTCCCTATCTGGTTTAGGTATCCAACCAGCTTTCCAAGTGTATTTGCGTATCATGTCGGAGGTTAGTGGACCTACAGAAGGTTTGGCTAGTGGTTCGAGCAGTACCAAACCCAGTCTTATATAATGCGTACACCACAAGACATCCGAAGATTCTATTTCTTATTTTATCGTTGGCCAAACTTTGAATGGCCATATCTCAGCCATCCGATGTCCGATTTGGCTCATCCAAGTAGTAGTTTTCTTGTCTTTGAGAGCTCTGTCCACCTGAAACACAAGAACACAGCAGTGGTGAACAAAAAAAAAAGGAAAAAAACCAAAAAGGGTGTATGTGCTTGTCTGTAATACATTGGATGCTCTCCACCAACACTTTTAAGGCCTCTTGAAGGTGCATTGAAGACAGAGGAATGGTGGGTGAGCTCTATTGAAGATATTAATGGTGCATTGAATTGAAACATTGAAGAAAAGCAAGAAGAGGAAGGTTGATTGTGTGGTCCCCCCATGGCTTTGCACACTTGAAAGCTCAAGTTTCTCCATCAAGGACAGAGTTGATAGTTCCAGTGGGATCTAGCACATCTCAGGGACATCTCAGATTACCAAGGTTGTCACAGATCAAGGGTTGTAAGCATTTTCTTCACTGCATTAGTTTTCAGCTTCATCCCTGTTATGTTGTATGCTCATAGTTCGAGAACTCGCGAGATCTCGTTTTTTTTGAGAAGTCAAATCAAGTTGCCATACGAGTTAACAAAGTACACTTTCTCGGTCGAGATCGGGTAACTCGACCCCAACTCGACCCTGTGAAAAACCGAGATCTCGACCTATTCTAGCTTGTGCATGATTGTAGGGCATTGTGTATAAGCCCAAACCTTTATTACATTGTAAGGGGTGTTCAGTGGGTGCTATCTCTGTACTGGCATTGTATGCCCTTTCAATTCTCTGCTGAATAAAGCGGGTGTGAAACAATCTAGAGGGGGGTAAATAGGTTGTATCTAGTGGATTGGGTACTTTTTGCAAAATAAATCCCACAATTAAAAATTGAGATACTAAAGCAATCACAAGAGACAAACGATTTATAGTGGTTCGACTCCAAGAGTCTATGTCCACTCCTCTCAACACTTGAGAGAATTCCACTAGATGTTTCATTTTAGTGCAATAGGTGGGAAACAACACCTTTATACAATCTTGTTACTGGACAAGAGAATCCTTTACAACGATCTTTTAAGGATAAGAGGATTCGTGCATAGAATCTTTAAGGAAGAGCATCCTTGCAACCATCTAAGTGTAGTTTAGGCTGATGCACACTTATTTTGATCTAGAGTTCTACCAACTCTTAGATCATCATTAAGATTCAAATATAAAAAAATAAGTAAAGGAAGGATAATACCTATTCTGAAGAGTACTTACTGTGAAAAATGATATGAGAATGTATGTGTGCACAAAACGAAGGCTATCTCAACACTTCTTTGTTGAGAAGATTAAAATCACCGTGACGAAAGCCTCAATAGTTGAGTTGACTTGAAACAAGATCTTATGATGATGACGTTCAACTCAAATGAATAAACAAAGGACAAAAAGGCTTCAACAAAAGCTCTCAAATGAATCGTATCCTATGCCTCAAAAGTTGTATTAAGTTTGTCCTTTAATGGTCTATTTATAGCCAAAAAGTGAGCAATTTGAATCTCCAACGGTAAAAAAAGGTCATATTTTGGGTCTACTGGTCGACCTATTCATGAACTGGCTGGACCAGTTGAAAGAGCTATTGGACAACCGGCTTGATACCGGTTGGACTTTCTCCAGCTTGTCGGGCCAACCAGTTAGACCAGTTGCCAACCTCTGTGGAGCCGGTACGAACCAGTGGCTTCTGCCACTAACCGGTCAGGCCGGTTGGTGCTATTTCAGCCCAGTTTTGCTCTATTTTGATTGGGTCTTTTGGGGCTTTTACACAATTACACCAATGGTCTTTTAACATATTTTTGGCTTTTTCAAGGGTCCTTGGGCATCTCCTAGAGTCTATCTAGGTTTATGCTTGTATGGGTATGCAAGTATGCAATATAATGCGAGTATGTAATGCAAGTGTATGTGCAAGTGTTCTAAAACAGTCTAGGTGCACACGAGCATCTTGAAACTTTGTCTTCAGTCTTCGAGTGTGTCTTGAATTTGATCTTCTATTTTGTATCATGTCGTGAAGCTTTACCTTGGCTTGACTTGACGTGATAAGCTTAACTTGACTTTACTTCATAAGCCATGATCTTAACTCTTCTTCAAGTTTTGTTACTCCAATAGAATAGTGTCTTGATCATTGTCTTACATCAATGAGTAACTACAAGTCTTTGCATATACATTACATATATTCAAGTGTTTGTTATCATCAAAACTTAGTTGTGAACATTCGGGAATGTGAGATTCTTGAATGTGTAATTCCCCAACATCTACGTGTGGGTGCTCCTAGCTGTAGGTGCAGCAAAAGTAGAGTATTGAGCAAATACGAAGCTCCAGTGGCATTGCTTTGTGGATGTAGGCAACTTGCCGAACCATGTTTATCCTGTGTTGTAGGTGTGTGCTGTAGGATGGGTGTACACACCTGGTAGGATTATGAGATTATCAGTTTTGTACCAACAGACTCAACTAACATCAGTGTGGGAAAGAAAATTGAAGAATTTGAGGTCGCTGATTCACCCCCTCCCAATGACAGCCATAGATTGACAGTTATATCCTACAAGTGTAAGGTATTTGTTAACAAAACAGGTTTGTGGAATAATGCTTGAATAATCAATGAGATAAGTCAAGCTCTCTATTTATAATAATAATAATAAAAGAGATTACAAGGGGAAACACTATTCACGACACTGTTCACGACATCACGTGAACAGTGTCACAGCCCTAATTACATTTCTACCCTTGCTCATAAATACATAAATAAAAAATAAATAAAACACCCAAAAGACCAGAATACCCCTATGGTATTCTGGTGTACATAATTTAACACTCCCCCTCAAGTTGGTGCAAATATATCAATCATGCCCAACTTGACTAGAATGGGATGGAACAATTTCCCAGATAATCCCTTAGTGAAGATATTAGCAACCTGATCAGCAGGCTTCACAAAGGGAACACAAATCAACCCTTCTTCCAGCTTCTCCTTGATGAAATGTCTGTCCACTTCAACATGTTTAGTGCGATCATGTTGTACCGGGTTGTGTGCAATGCTGATTGCAGCTTTGTTATCACAGTACAACATCATGGGAAGATGAACAAGAATACCAAGATCTTGTAACAAGCCTTTCAACCAAAGTAACTCACAAATGCCTCGTGCCATAGCCCGAAACTCGGCTTCAGCACTAGAACGAGCCACCACATTCTGCTTCTTGCTACGTCAAGTGACCAAATTGCCACCTACAAAAGAACAGTACCCAGAGATAGACTTCTGATCTACAGAACTAGCCCAGTCAGCATCGGTATATGCCTCTACCCGTAGGTTACCATTAGGAAACAGAAGAATGCCTTTTCCAAGAGCTGACTTCAAGTAGTGGAGAATCCGAAGAACAGCCTCCATGTGAGAAGAATAGGGATCATGCATGAACTGACTCACAGTACTCAAAGAACAACGAATATCCGGACGAGTGTGTGAGAGATAAATCAGCTTTCCCACTAGGCGTTGGTACCGGCCTTTATCAACAGTTCACCCTCCTTTTCTTTGAGACGAACAGTAGCCTCCATAGGAGTATCTGAAGGGTGACATCCTAACAGACCAGTTTCAGCCAACAAATCTAGGACATACTTCCTTTGGGAGAGAAAGATGCCCTTAGAAGATCTGGCAACCTCAATCCCAAGAAAGTACCTTAGCGGCCCTAGATCTTTAATCTCGAATTCCTGCCCAAGAAACCTCTTCAACCGGCTGATCTCATCCCCATCATTGCCTATAGCCACAATGTCATCCACATACACTATAAGAACAGTGAGCTTCTCACCAGCCCTCTTTATAAAGAGAGTATGATCAGCATTACTTTGCTTGTAGCCAACAGATGTCATTGCCTTGTGGAACCGACCAAACCATGCTCGAGGTGACTGCTTCAGCCCATACAATGCTCGCTTCAATTTGCACACCTTGCCTTCATTATTGTCAGAAGAAAAACCTGGTGGAATATCCATGTATACCTCTTCACAAAGTTCCCCATTTAGGAAGGCATTCTTCACATCCAACTGTTGAAGATCCCATCCAAGATTAACTGCACACGATAGTAAAACCCGAACTGTATTCAATTTTGCAACAGGGGCAAAAGTCTCCTGATAGTCAATCCCATATGTTTGGGTGAAGCCCTTTGCAACCAAACGTGCCTTATACCGATCCACAGACCCATCAATCTTTTGTTTGACCACAAACACCCATTTACATCCCACTGGTTTTTTTCCTGGAGGGAGGGTTACAAAATCCCAAGTGTGGTTTTTTTCTAAAGCTCTCATTTCTTCCAACATAGCTGCCTTCCACTTTCCATTTGTATATGCTTCCTGCCAGTTTTTAGGAATAGGAACAGAAGAAAGAGAGGACACAAATGCACGAAAAGATGGAGAAAGAGAACTATAAGAAACAAAGCGAGAAATGGGATGCAGGGTGCAAGTCCTAGTACCTTTTCAATGAGCAATAGGTAGATCGGAAGGAGAGGTCTCACCACAAGGAGGAGGAGGATTTGACCCCTGGGTTGGCAATTGGATAGGTATTGGTGCCACAGTGGATTGATGCTGCCCTCTGTTGGAGTGTCTCTTGTAGGTGATGATATTAGAGTTGTCAATTTTCTTCTGAAATTCACTGATGGTTCTCTGGACTAGAGTCAACTCCCCCTGACAATGATCATTACTACCATTATTTCCTACATACTCCCCCTGTAAAGGAGTCCCTACAGATGAAGGGACAGCAGCCAAAGGAGGCTGGGCAGCAGCCAAAGAAGGCTGGGCAGCAGCCAAAGGAGGCTGGACAGCAGCGGTAGGAGGCTGGGCAGCAGTGGTAGGAGGCTGGGCAGCAGCCAAAGGAGGAATTTCAAGGGGAGGAAATATAAGCACATCTTCACTGGAACCAGAATTCTCCCCCTGAAGATGTGTAGACTGATAAGAGGCAAGACTTTCATGAAAGACCACATCCATACTGACCAAAGTACGACGAGAAGGAGGGTGGTAACACTTATAACCTTTCTGGGTTGGAGAATAACCCAAAAAAATACACCTTAACCCACGAGGATCAAATTTGCCATGAGGTTCAGTGTCTCTGGCATAACACACACAACCGAAAACTTTGGGAGGAACCACAAAGGTGGAATTCCCATGTAAAATATCGGCTGGACTGCGGGAGTCAAGAACACGGGAAGGCAACCGATTAATAAGATAGGTTGCAGTAAGAATAGCATCCCCCCAATATTGGGAGGGAACATGGCGTGAAAACATCAACGCCCTGGCCACTTCCAACAAGTGTCGGTTGACTCGGTTCTTCCTTTCAGCCACACCATTTTGGGCTGGGGTATCAACACAACTTGTCTGATGAACAATCCCATTATCAGCAAGGTATTTCTGAAATTGAGTCTCTGTATACTCAGTCCCATTATCACTTCTCAAGACTTTGAGAGTAGCATTGAACTGAGTTTTGACCATGTTATGGAAATGCTGAAAACAAGAAAAAATTTGACTTTTGGTGTGTAAAAGATAAACCCATGTGTGTCTAGAATGACAATCAATAAAAGAGACAAACCAACGGTGACCAGAAACCGAAGTCTTACGACTGGGGCCCCAAACATCAGAATGTACTAAGTGAAAAAGTGAAGAACTCCTTTTATTAGAAATAGAATAAGTTGAACGTGTCTGTTTGGCCAGCACACAAGCCTCACAAAAGAAATCGGTCTTGTCACAATGTTTGACCAAAGTAGGAAATAAAGATGTTAAGATGCTTAAGGGGGGGGTAACCTAATCTAGAGTGCCACTGATAAGTTTCAGAAGATACTAAGGAATTCTGATGTAGTGGTAGTAATAGAGGTGGAGTGAGACGTCCATCGTCAAGCAGGTATAGGCCACCATGCACTTTACCCAATCCAATCGTCTTCCCAGAGTCCAGATCCTGAAAAACACAATGGGAAGGAAAAAAGGTTACTATGCAGTTAAGATCACGAGTTATACTACTAATAGAAAGAAGGTTAGTAGTAAAATTTGGAATATGTAAAACATTGGACAAAGGAAGGGAAGGAGTGCAGTTAATGATTCCTTTTCCAGAAATGGAGGAAAGGGAACCATCAGCCACCTTGACTTTGTCTTTCCCAGAGGTAGGAGAATAACGATGGAAGAGGCTAGAGGACCCGGTCATGTGATCTGTAGCTCCAGAATCAATGATCCAAGGATGGGAAGCTACAGAGGCACAATGACCACCAACGAAATACCTGACCGAGCAAAGTGTGAACCTGAAGGAGTAGACGAAGTGGTAGTAGATGGTATAGTAGAGGCAGTAGCAATGGAAGACTTTAGCACAAGTAGGAATGCCTGTAAATCCTCTTGAGATAGGCCAGTGTCAGTAGTAGGGGCTGCAGTGACAGACTCAGAGTGATTGGCCTTGGTTTTTGGTTTTTGCTTGGCAGCCCGTTTAGCCTCAAAGTCAGTAGGCTTCCAATGAAGTTTCCAACATTTGTCCTTGGTGTGATAAGGCTTATGACAATGCTCACAAGTAATAGTGCCGATAGTAGTACCACCACAGAGAGAGTGCCAACTGGTGTAGAAGGAGCCGGTACAGTAGTCTGAAGGGCTGATCTGCCAGGGACAACAGGGTGCAACATAGCAGCTCGGCGATTTTCTTCAGAGGAGACCAAAGCATAAGACTGCTCAAGTTTGGGAAAAGGGGAATGGCCCAACACTTGAACACGAATTGGGTCATACTCAACATTCAACCCAGCCAAGAAGTCATAGACCCTGATTTTATCGACATGTTTCTTATAGGCAGCCAGATTAGTAGCATTATCAGGTTGGTAATCAGAGAAGTGGTCCAACTGTTGCCAAAGGTTGCGCAGAGTAGCATAATATTTAGAGACTGTTAAGTCCCCCCGAGTAGTATGAAGAACCTTCTTCCTGAGTTCATAGACCTGTGCATCATTACCAAGCTATCCGTATGTTTCCTTACAGGCTGACCAAACCTGAGAAGCTGTACCAAAAAGGAGGAACCCATGTGCAATGTCCGAAGTCATAGAACTAATCAAATAAGACATGAGAACACCATTGCTGGCAAGCCAGCGAGTTAGGGCAGCACCTGGGGCAGCAGGCATGGGAACAGTGCCATCAATGTGGCCAGTGAGACCACGGCCAGCAATAGCAAAAGAGGCTGACCGAGACCGCAATAGGTAGTTGCTGCCATCAACTTTGATGGGATTGGGCTGAAAAGTATGATAATCTGATTTTTCATGTCCAGGTTGATTAGAAGTTGCAGTGGAATCAGCAGAGTCACCCATAGTTGCAACAAGGCTGTGGAGAATGAAAAACCAGCAATTACACCAAACCAAGAGCTGAAATCAAGGTCGAGTGGGCCAATATGAAGGGCAAAACAGCTCCCAAAAAATCAGCAGCAGCAGAGAGATCCCTTCCACAGAGATCGACAATGTCAGGGTTTTGGAAGAGAACCCGAAATTGGAGATCGATGTGGTGATGGGGATCCAAAAAAAATTGACGAAGAAGCTTGATCGAATCTGTCCAGGAACCTGTAGAGGATGTACTTGATGAAGAGAAGAAGCTCCAATAAAAAAAACAGCAGCAAACAGCCCAATTCCCAAAAATCGATAATGATCAGGGTTTTAGAAAATCCTAAAAAAGAGGAATCGATTGGGAGAAGGGGTCTTCAACAACCAAAAAAGGCTTGAGGGCAGCTGGTCCAGATCGCAGATGAGTGTCCAATATGCAGAAAACCAGCCTTGATCAATGGTAGTGGCTAGGGCTTCAAAATTCTAGAAACTCCAAAAATCGCAGACAGGAACCAGCAGCAATCGAACCAAATAAATTATCTCATAAAGGGGAAAAACAGAGGTGGGAATAGGGCAGCAACTAGATCATATGATCACCTCTGTAGTGCTGCCCTCAGGAAGGGAGGAGAAGCAAAGGGGAAAAAAGGAGAGAAAAGAAATCGAGAGAAGGGGAGGAAAGAAAAAACGATAGGAAGGGGGTGGGTTTTGAAAACTTAGATCAGAGAAATTTTGGCTCTGATGCCATGTTAACAAAACAGGTTTGTGGACTAATGCTTGAATAATCAATGAGATCAGTCAAGCTCTCTATTTATAATAATAATAAAAGAGATTACAAGGGGAAACACTGTTCACGACACTGTTCACGTGAACAGTGTGAACAGTGTCACAGCCCTAATTACATTTCTACCCTTGCTCATAAATACATAAATAAAAAATAAATAAAACACCCAAAAGACCAGAATACCCCCATGGTATTCTGGTGTACATAATTTAACAGTATTATTGAGACTTTAGGATCTTATGCATTTATACCTACTGTTAACTTGCTGATTTATACTTATATTAGTTCTGTAGTCCGTACTTGTTTGGAGTTGGTTAGTGATCCTATCTGGGTTAGGGATGTTCCATATCTAGCCTTACATAAGGGCCTATCCGGATTGGTATCGGGCGAGACTGATACCGATTATTAAATCCCTGGTGGGTGGTGGAGAGAGTGGTGGGGCTTGAATTTGTAATTGGGCTGCAACTTTTCTTTCTCAGGGTTTTTTTTTTTTTTTTTTTTTGGGGGAGTGGGTTTGAATCCTTGTTTTCTCCACACACAAGGACAGAATAGTAATACTTGCATCTTTTCCTTAAACTCTATCTCTTGTTTTTTTTTTAGTTCTACTTACATTTTATTATTAATTTATTATTGTTAGTAATTGTGATGTACTTCAGCATCACATAACTGTGCTTCATTTTATCTTAAATTGCAGAGATGGAAGAGACGAAAGTATTGATTGTAGCTACAATAGCGTGGGGTCTGCGCAAAAGCTCTCGAGCTATTACATTGGCACTGATATTTCTTCTTGCCACGAAGCCTGGCTTCATCCATGCCATATATAGTATGCTTGATATTTGCTTTCTTCATCTTATGCTTAATTAAATTTGTTCCTGTTTTTGCGTTAATTGTGCATCCAAGAAGTTTACTAATATGTATAAGTTGAATGGTTAGCCTCCAATTAGCCATTCAACTTATGAGGCTTGAGTGATAATATGTGACATGATTCAAAGGAGTTTACTGATTGGTGCCAAATTCTGTTCCATCCTCTAGTGGTATTCTTTTTGGTGTACCTATTGAATCATACTGTGAGCCGAGAGTTACGTCAATCCCTGATTCTTCTATGTGAGGCGCACTTTGCACTGTTGTACATCCTTCAGCTTAATATGATCTCCAATGCTGTGGAGCAAAAGGGTTCTTTCACCATGGAAATCCTGTCACAGTTAGGTATGAATGTGCATTTAGTTGGTTCCCTTAAAGCTATGATCATGGGTTTTTTTGCTTAATTAGTTTTTTTTTTTTAAATATATTTAGCAAATTTATAAATGGCATTTGTAAGAAATGTTTTGCTTTGTTATTTCTATTGATTTCTGTATGAATTGATGCAGGTCTCATGGACCATGTTACATCCTGGGATTTCTTGGAAATAGCTGTACTTGCGTGTTTCTGTGCAGTTCATAACCACGGGTTTGAAATGCTCTTTTCATTCTCTGCAATTGTGCAGCATACTCCCTGCCCCCCGTTCGGATTTAGCATCTTGAGTGCTGGTTTTAACAAATCAGTTCTGCTGTCAGTTTATGCTTCCTCAGTTGCTGGAGAATGCCAGTCCAATAACCCTTCTTATGGTATAACTGCTCCCAAGATTTACTGTATCTTAGAATGATTAGTCAACCTTTCTTGTTTCTCTTTTGATTAAAAAACAGGAAAAACTGTGCTGGATGAAACTCACAATCTTCTGTAGTCTATACATTGTTCGTCATCCTATGCGATCTCTTTGATTAGTATCATAAGCCATATTTTTAACTACAAGTGAAAGCATGTAAAATATTTTTTTTTGAAATTTTATTAATGAACTTGTAGCCAAGTTCTGTAAAAACAAAAATGTAGTAGTTTGTACAAATCTTAATTAATTGCCACATATAGTAAGAAGCAAATTATGTTACAGCGTAACCCTAGTAAGTCAGATCCCTGATTCAGATGAAACCTATTGAGAAAGAAACGAAAGAGTATACATGGTTGAGGATGGGATACAAAGTAGAGACTCAAAGACCTGTGATGAGGACATCAGAGTAGGATTTAGGACTTATCAGAGGAGACGCAGACACATGTCACTTCATTATGGCTAAATGAGCAGTATTATGTGTAGTGCTTTTTATTATTTTGTTGTACTTTTATTTGGGGCCAGACTATTTTATTTTGTTGTTGTGTTATTATGTTGTAGTTAAATGGGTAGTTATTTTAGGAAATAACTGTTTAAAGGTTTAGTAAGTAGTTATATGGGTAGTTATTTTAGGAAATAACTTTTTTTTTGTGCAATGTTATGAGGCCTTTTATACTTATCATGGGAACACAAGGAATGGATGAAATCTTTTGGGAACTTGTGAGATTACTCTCTTACCTGCAGCATGAGTGACTCTGCAATTTTTTGAGTGAATCCAAGATGGTGTGAAGCCAAGATGATCTTATTTTTTCTTGTCATTCTTCTTCTTCTATCCACTCCTCCTCTCTTTCAAACTCTATATCAACGGCAGACTATCCCTGTTTGATCCCTCAAATCCATTGTTGTTTATTCCATCATATTTCTCCCAGCCTCCATTTCCATTTCCTAAGAGCATTCCATTTGTTCTTTCAAATACAGCAGCCCATAAACCTCAATAAATCATACTTGTTGGCTGGAATAGGACTGATTGTGACGAAAGATGTGGTATCCCAAATTTCCCTTGGCCAAATCTCTAAGCAACCAAATGTTCCCTTCTTGCCTAGACTTGATTATTGCTAAAGTTCTTACCAGTTGTTGAATCAGTCCTAAAATTTTCAATTTTTATCTCAACTTCAGCCCCCCAAATACCTTAGATATTCTTCTACTCTATCAACATCAAGGAGGCCTTTAGGACAGAACCTTTGGAGTTATGTAGTGATTCAGCACTTATTCACAGCCTTCTAACCCATGGGACAGCAGCAAAGGAAGCTACTGATCTATCATGCCTCTCTTATTAAATTTTCCTTTGCATACTTAGCATAAAATTCTACATATATGATTTGTTTATTTCTTTATCTATGGCTATAATTGTTAAGAAGTTCTGCATGGATGCTGAGACATATGAGTTGGATACGTTTCAGTTAGGATAATTTTCTAGGTTTCCCAAACCTGTCCTACACTAACCTGTGTTCCATTAATCACAATCCTGTGGCATTGCTTGTGGTCTAAGATTTTCCCATCAAAATGTTCCCTAACTAATTTATTTGTCCTTTCACTGGAAAGTTCATTTAACTAGCTTTCTTACAAATCCAAGATCATGCAATTTGGATGTAAATTTATGGCAACTTAAGTGAATCAGTGGTTTAGCTTAGCTAACCAAGCTGTTTAATAAGATTATGAGCATGGTTTAAAGTATCGACCGATACGATACGATATGGACCGATACGTATCGGTGTTGGTCGATATCGATACGTCTCTTTTTTTAAAAAAAATGAACTGTCTCGAAGTATATCGAAATGTATCGACTGATACGGACCGATACGATACGATACGACCGATACGTATCGATACCATCGATACGTCCAGTAAAGGGTTCAGTGGGTGGTTTAATACGTATCGGACGATACGGCTCCATACAGATCGATACATCACCGATACGTACCGATACATACCGATACGCACCGATACATACCGATACGTACCGATACTAACGATACATTTCATAAAAACGCCATTTTCACTCACAGACTCTATACAATTCCTAATCTAAAGAAAAAATGAAGGAAAACTCTCAACCAAGAGTCTAAAATCTTACATTTAATCTTGGTTTTTCACATTTTTAAACTAAAAAACGAATCAAGGAGTGCTACAATATCATCCTTTTGCATCATCCAATACTCTTCAGGGCTATAGACAATTACAACATGTGAGAAACTTCATCTTTTATAACAATTTCAATTTAATGCACTTGTTTGGTTATACATTATTCACCATTTTAGGTTTTATGCATGACACTTATTATATATTGCTTATTTATATTATTTTTTATTCCAAAAGTGTATTTCCATGTGTATCTTGACCATTTCTATGCGTATTTGTATTGTTCGATACGTATCTCCGAAACGATACGATACGATACGTCTCTTAAAATCACCCGACCGATACGATACCCGATACCGATACTTTAAACCTTGATTATGAGCACAAAGAAACTGTCAGATGAATGGAGGAGAAGCATTGTGGCTCCGCTTTACAAAAATAAAGGTGATACTCAGAGTTGCAATAATTATAGAGACATAAAACTAATAAGTCATACTATGAAGTTATGGGAGTGGGTTATTGAAACCCACCTGGGACAAGAAACTACTATTACGGGGAACCAATTTGGGTTTATGCCAGGAAGATCCACGACAAAAGCTATTTACTTAGGAGACTCATGGAAAGATTCAGAGATTACAAGAAGGATCTCCATATGGTCTTTATTGATCTAGAAAAGCTTATGACAGAGTCACTAGAGAGTTGATCTGGTAAGTACTAGAGAAGAGAAGTGTTTCAAGTAAATATGTGGACATAATTAAAGCTATGTATGATGGTGTGGTGACTAGTATAAGAACTGTGGGGGGTCAAGATAATGAATTCCGAATTACAATTGGGTTACATCAAGGATCAACATTAAGCCCTTATTTATTTGCGCTTATCATGGATGATTTAACCAGAGATATTCAAAATGAGGTTCCTTAGTGTATGCTTTTTGCTGATGATATTGGTGGTTGAGACACAAGTAGGGATTAATGCCAAGTTGGAGTTATGGAGATCAACCATGGAATCAAAAGGTTTTAAGATAAGTAGAATGAAGATGGAGTATATGGTGTATAACTTTAGTTACACTCAAGGTACTAAAGCTCGGAACTCGGTACCAACTCAGTCCCTTGAAAACCGAGTCGAGTCGAGATCTCGGCGAGATCTCGCCGAGTTGGTGCATTTTTTTTTTTTCCTACTCGAAGCCTCAACTCGGTGGGTTTTAGACCTAGTTTGGGTCTGAAACTTGGTATTCAGCCTACTTTAGGCCATTTAAACACAATTGCACTATCAGATTTTGCAAAAACAAAGTCCAAATAGGAGTTATGTATCGGTCAAACTTAATTTGGTATGCATGAATGCTGTCAAAATCGCTCTAAATGAAAATATTTTCTTAGACATCAAAACAAATGAATATTTTACCGCACTTTTGGTTTTTAGCAATGTTTTACCATATTAAGATTTATAAAACTTTTAGATTTGAGAAAAACCCCAGCATTAGAAAGTTGAAAATTGCACCTACCGTCGAAAATCCAGTTTTTGTTCTTGAACTGGGGGGTTGACTTTTTTTCCTTTTGGAATTTGATTTTTTAACTATTTTTATTGGTAAAATAGGGGGTATTTGCTTATTTGTGAATAATATCTTAAGTAAATGAAATACAAATACAAAAACATTTATACAAATACAAAAACATTTACTTAAATGATATTAGGCATAAATAAGTGTCTTTCTTAGTTCCTGGCCTAAGTAAGTGTCAGTATACCAAGATTTTCCACCAAGATCTCGAGATCTCGGCGAGATCTCGGTCGAGTTGTTGCACTTTTTTTTATTTTTTTTGATAGGTGAGTTGTTGCACTTTTGCAACTCGTATGCCAACTCGTCTCAGTTTCTCAAAAAACCGAGAAACTCGCCGAGATCTCGTGAGTTCTCGAACTATGGTTGCAGTAAAGGTGCCTAAAAAATCCAACTGTTGCCACAGAGTACACATGGTGTTATAATATTGTGAAAGGGACAACTCTAACTGCTTGGTAGAGTGAATCTTTTGACGAAGTTCATAGGACTGAGCGGCATTCCCAACTTGAGAATACGTGTCCTTGGCTGTTGTCCATATCTTGGCTGCCGAATCGAGAAGAAGATAAAGTCCGGCAATCTCTTGCTCCAAGGAATTCACCAAATAGGACATAACCAGAAAATTAAAATTCTCCCACCGATCTTGGACAGAACCAGTTTCAGCAGGCCTGACAGAGGTTCCAGTGATGTAGCCAGAGAGACCACGAGAACCGATTGCAAACAAGCATGAACGAGACCAGAGGAGGTAATTGGCCCCATTTTAACTTTATAGGACTGGCCGAAAAAGGAACAAAGTCACGCTGCGATGTGCCATCAGAGCCAGAGGAAGAGAACGTAACGTCAGAGTTGTCAGGCATGGTGACTGGTCAGAAAAAAAATCATACTGGAAAAAAAATCGCAGATTTGTTTACTGCATAGGGGAAAAAATTTTAGGGGAAAAAAGAACCCTTGGTGGGGGACAACTCACCACCAAGGGAGGGTCTAAAAGGATCGCAAGGAGGCGGGAAGTCCTCTTGCAAGAAAAAAAGAGAGAGAGAGAGCTGCGGGAGGGAGGTAGTGGTGTGAAACAGGTGGGGAAAGGCTGCCGGAGGGCTGGCGGGAGGCTGGCGGTGGTGTGGAGTTCTGGCGGAGGTGATGCTGCTGCTAGGGTGACTTCATGATGGAGAAAAGAGAGAAAAAAAACAAAAAAAGGAAAGAAATTTTTAGATCCCATATTCTCGGATTGGCTCTGATGCCATGTTGAAATCCTTGAATAATGGCTTATAAGCAATGTGCCCACAGCCTCTTTATTTATAATCAGACATCATTACAATAAAGGAAATAAAATCCTAGTCAAATCACATGTGCAACATGTGCATAATGAACCTGGACACTTTAATGTATCCGGGTCCGGGTCACGGATCAACGGGTAATCCGTGAACATTCAACAAAATCCTTAAGAAAAGTGACAAGGGTAACCCGTAAAATGACCCAAATTTCAAAAGGGCAGTCCATGCAATTTTATGCCTTCTCAACGCTCTTGAGTTGAATATTGATTTTTCAAAGAAGAAACATCAGTTTGAATGTACAGATACTCATGGATCAATTTTCTTATAACAAAGAGCCCAAACTCTTATGGAGTTTACATGAGCAAAATTCCAGGATATTCCGGGATCATTCTGTAATTTAGGATGGCCTACTTTGTACCAGACATCTTTGAGATGAATCTCAACTGATATGGGAGTGAGATTCATAAATAAAAAAAAAGAAGAAGAAGAAAGAAATGATAGTGAGAGGCACATTGCATGCCTGATTGCACCCCTATTCTTTTTGAGGTAGTCTGCCCTCTCCCTCCTTGGAAAGTCATCAAGTTACATTTGATGAATGTTTGCTTGGAGGCCTTTGACTATTTGGGATCAGAGGCATCTTCAGAAACAACTACGGAGAGATTCTAGTGTTTTTGCTTATGTTTGATAGGGGTGTTGACTCAAGCAGGATACAGAGTTTCTCCATGCATATGGCATCATATTGCTTGATGATGTAAGGAGACTCTTCAACTACAGTTGGCACTTGGCTGGATTGCTCATTAGTTGGGGAAGCTTCTGGTAATACTTACCCTACTTGGGAGATGTTGGGATTGTTAGAGTTGTTAGAATAGTTGGTGTATAAGGGTAGTTCTGTCACTGTCTTGTTATAAGACATGACTAAGTTGTATTTCTTCTTTGTTTTTCTTATTTTCATTTCCCTCCCTAGGGATGTCTATGTAATTTATAGAAGTTTATTAATGAAGCTAATATGTGTGTTGAGAATCACTCAACACACATAATCGATTCTCTCAACCTCTCTTCTATTCTCTCCTCCTTCTTCTTGCTGTAAATCTATTCTCTCTTACTAGAATCGATCCATTTTCAAGTTCTAACTTAGTAACAAAGCTGAGTCCTCTGGTTCGAGAGTCAACTAAGCTCGGTTGCTGTTTTCACCTCTCTTTGGAACCCTAAAAGGATAGAGGGTTCCACTAGAGGTTATAATATGTGAAGTATTACTAATACTAAATTCTTTGGAGTTCCATTCTTTAAACCAACATACAGTGGTGGGAGTTTAGAAGCTGTTGAAGAGGATTGAAGCCCTAGAAGCTACACAGAAAATTTCCGCCAGCCTGTAGAGTGTTCTTTCTGTTTCTCTCTCATCTTTCCATCTTTTGGGGTGAGATTTGGTGCTTTTGGATCGCCTAGGGGTATCCTTTCAGACCCCCACTACTCAGTTGAAGAGAGGAGCAGGTTGAGGAGCATAGCTCAAGTCTTTGATGCTCCCAAGGTACCGCCAGCTCTGTTTTTTGCTTCTTGTTTGAACCTTTTTGGAAGCTGAAGGCATTGGATGTTTATTAGTTAATGAGAATGAAAGCTGTTGGTAGAATAGTGGGCTAGAAAAGAGAGAATGAAAGAATAATTGCTTGTATTAATTGATAGGTAAGCCCCTCTATTTATAATAGAGGGGAAAGTTACAAGAGACTAAAATAGGCGATGTGGGACTAAAACCCACATAGCCGACTTACACTTAATAACATAAAAACTACCCTAAAAGGACCAGAATACCGCCACGGTATTCTGGAGTACATATTCCAACACTCCCCCTCAAGCTGGATTATACAAAGAATTAAAGAAAGAAAATCTAGCTTGAACTAAAGCAAAAAAGAACTCCATAATAATGCTAACACTCCCCCTCAAGTTGGCACATACAAGGTACTAATGCCCAACTTGAACAAAATGGGAAAAAATAATTTATAGTAGAATCCAGCTTCAAGACGAATGCAGCTTCCAAATAAACCTTCAAGAACTTGAAAAAATAGATCTTCAAAACTTGGGCAGACTTGATCAGCAAACCGGGACTGGAATGTCTTCCAAAAAAGGCAGCTTTCACCAATCTTCTATTGTTGCCTAGTGATGAATCTCTGAATGATAATCTTGAAGATAAGTAACTAGGGTAGCGAGCAGATAAATAAGTAGCAGAAAAGATCAAGCAGCGGAAAAAATCAACCCAACTGTAGAACCTCATATAGGTAGGCAATAACCAAACATCTTCAATACTTTAATACCAATCTCCCCCTTACGGCAAACTCAACCCAATAACAAAGTAGATACCCATTGGCAATGGTGAAAACTCTGATCTTCTATGTTTTGCACCAAATGCTCCTGCAAGTTCAACCCAATAGCAAAGTAGATACCCATTGGCAATGGTGAAAACTCTGATCTTCTATGTTTTGCACCAAGTGTTCCTGCAAGTTCTGCTTTCTGCAATGGTTGCATGTATAATGTACATAATTCCCCCCTCACGTGTAGTGCACGTGGACATAACCAAGGTACTAAAACTCGGAACTCGGTACCAACGCGGTCCCTTGAAAAACCGAGTCTAGTCGAGATCTCACCGAGTTGGTGCATTTTTTTTTTCCGACTCGAAGCCTCAACTCGGTGGGTTTTAGACCTAGTTTGGGTCTGAAACTTGGTATTCAGCCTATTTTAGGCCATTTAAACACAATGGCACTATCAGATTTTGCAAAAACAAAGTCCAAATAGAAGTTATGTACTGGTCAAACTTAATTTGGTGTGCTCGAATGCTGTCAAAATCGCTCTGAATGAAAATATTTTCTTGGACATCAAAACAAATGAATATTTTACCGTACTTTTGGTTTTTAGCAATGTTTTACCATATTAAGATTTATGGAATTTTTAGATTTGAGAAAAACCCCTGCATTAGAAAGTTGAAAATTGCACCTACCGCCGAAAATCTAGTTTTTGTTCTTTGAATTGAGGGGTTGACTTTTTTTCCTTTTGGAATTTTATTTTTTAACTATTATTATTGGATTCAAATAGGGGGATATTTGCTTATTTATGAATAATATCTTAAGTAAATGATTTACTGAAATGATATTGGGCATAAATAAGTGTCTGTCTTTATTCCTGGCCTAAATAATGTCTGTATACCAAGATTTTCCACCAAGATCTTGAGATCTGGCACTCTTATAAAGGAGTTTGGGTCGAGATTCTCGAGATCTCGGTCGAGTTGTTGCACTTTTGCAACTCGTATGCCAACTCGTCTCGGTTTCTCAAAAAACCGAGAAACTCGCCGAGATCTCGTGAGTTCTCGAACTATGGACATAACAGAGATGATGTAAGAGATAGGGCAAAAACATAATATTCCAGAATTTTCCAAAAGGTGCTAAGGGTAATGGAAAGAGAAGAAATGACTATTTAGAGAATACCATAAACCTCCAAGGTGGTTATGGGTATATGCCGAAGGTATGGTTTGGGAGGTGGTGAAGTGAAAAGAAGCAGTGGGATAATGAACCATGGACAAAGCAACACAGTATTTTACAACCTTCTTTCAATCGATCAAACTAAATCCAAAACACCAATCTACAATGATCAGATCTGAATTAAAAAACAGGTCTGATTTGTAGAAGGAGAATGCACCGTTCTTCAAAATCTTGATCGATCTTCACACAAGGGAGAACCAGTGTGCAAAATTCCAAACTATTAACTCCCACATGCTAAATAGAACTGACGAAGATATTTGGACAGCAATGGATTTAAGAATCTTCAACAAAAAACTTGGATCAGATCTGAGTTTGTGAACAATGCTAGGATCAAGCTCTCAAAGTGAGCCGGATATGAACCAGAAAAGCTTCACATAACTGAATAGGTTCGTAGTTGCAACCAATAACCTTGGAACACACTGTTGTAATCCCAAATAAGCTGATCTCCAGGGTAGTAGATTCGATTCTTCAATAATGAAAGAAATTCGATCTCCAATAGTAGGATACTCAGTCTTAATAATAGGGCAGTAGTAGTCCACATAAAGGCAGCAGTAAAATGTCAACCAGTCATGCTTACAGAAGCCAATCAATAAAACCAGCAATATATGTAGTAAAGCTCAATAGAACCAGCAAATATAAGATAAATAACCCGACAGATCCATAGGTAGTTGAAGCAGCTAGCCACATAGGAACAACTAAAAAAATAGGTTGATAATTGGAGAAACTGAGCCATAAGAATGAACCTGAATTTTTTCCAAAAAGAACTGATGAATGATGCTGAAATATGGGTTGAAAACTCCTCTGATGGTTATAAAACTCTCCTAAAAAAATCAGCAAGAGAGGATTGCCCTAACCCTTAGATCGATTATAGTCAGGGTTTTTTACAAAACCCTGAAAGTGAAGATCGATGTAGAGAAGGGGGCTTCAACAAAAGTGATGATGACTTGTCAAAGGTGATGTCTTCTGGTAATAGATGCTGACCACAACTACGGGAATGGATCTCCAGTTCGAATAACCAATCTCCTTGGTGATTGAGACTTGATCTTCAAGTGGGAGAAGCACAAAAAATTGCAGAAAAAATAGGGCAGCAGCTATCTTGTGTAATATAACTTCTTCAAGCCATGAATAGTTGAAGTAGAATGTCCCTCTTGATGGTAGAAACACCTCCAAAAAACTCCAACAACAGCAATCAACCCTAACCCTAAAATCATGTGTCAGGGTTTTGTAAAACCCTGAAAAGGAGGATTGATTGGGGTTAGGGGTCTTCAAACAGTTGGAAAGAGGCTAAAACTGAGGTCGAGTGGTCCTTGTAGTTGGAGTAATCATCCCTCAAAAAATCAGCAAAAACTGAAACCTGTAACCCTAATGTCGATTTGAGTCAGGGTTTTAACAGGTACCCAAAAATAGTAGGTTGAGAAGGTTTTGCTGTAAAAACAAATCCAGCCATCAGAAAGTATCCAAACTTAGGTTGATTAAGGCTTGTAGTAGTAGGGAATCACCCCTAAAAAATCAGCTGCATCTGAAAAGGGAAACCCCAAAATCGATTGGAGTCAGGGTTTTGAAAAAAAACCCTGACAAAACCCTGACAAGTTGAGATCGATTTGGGTATGGAGGCTGGAAAAGTTAATAAAAGATGGAGAGAAAGAAATAAAGGGAAGGAAGACTATGGAATAGGGTAGAAGAGTGCTGGAAAAGGCTGCATAGGGGGCTCCAACAATGGAGGATCAGTATTCATTAGGTAGAAATCAGATCTCCAAAAATTCTGGACAGCTCCAATATCGTAGGTATGGCTCCAGCAGATTTCGAACAGAATTTTTTTAATAAAAAAGGTAGAAAGGGAGGGGGGCAGCAACTAAATCATTGATATGCTGTGTTTACCTCATTAGTGCTGTCCCTTTATAGGTTGAGAGGAAGAAGAACAGAAGAAGGAGCAGCCGAGAAAGGGAGAAGAAGGGAGAAGTCGATTGAAGAGATGGATGAGGGTTTTCTTCTCTTTTTCTAACCTAGATCAGACTAGCTTTGATACCATGTTGGCAGAATTGTGGGCTAGAAAAGAGAGAATGAAAGAATAATTGCTTGTATTAATTAATAGGTAAGCCCCTCTATTTATAATAGAGGGGAAAGTTACAAGAGACTAAAATAGGCGACGTGGGACTAAAACCCACATAGCCGACTTACACTTAATAACATAAAAACTACCCCAAAAGGACTAGAATACCCCCACGGTATTCTAGAGTACATATTCCAACAAAAGCCTTTCATCCTTTTACTCTTGTTGGGTACTATGGACTGAAGACTCCTGGGTGTTAGAAGGATTTGGTTGATGTTATACATGTATTTGCTCTTTTTATGCCTGCTGTTTTTGGTATTTGCTCCTTGTCTGGTTGATTTAGAGCTATTTGTCTACTAGTTGGCCTCCGTTGTTTGGGTTGAGTGTACTCCCCATTTGAGTAGAACACTATATTAACTGGTGAAGTGTCTGCATATTATGTCGTCTATGTCTGGGAATGATTCTGAGGTCAGTGGACCAACTCCAGCTAGCAGCTTGAGTAGTGGTTTCCCAACTATGGCTTCCTTCGATAACCCCAACACCCAAGTCTCTGTTGTGAAGTTGGACAATACCAACTACTTAAACTGGTCTCGTTTGGTGAAGATGTCCTTGCGAAATAGGGGAAAGTTGGGGTATATTACTGGCTCTATTAAGGAGCCTGCCATTACTGATCCAGGATATCTGAAGTGGGAGACTGAGAACTCCACAGTTATGACTTGGTTAGTCTTCTCTATGAAACCTGAGATTAGTAGGAGATTTATGGACAAGGAAACTGCAAAAGATATGTGGGACAGTATCACCAGGACCTTTGATCGAGTTGGTGACTATACAAAGGTGTACCAAATCCACCGAAAAGTCATTAATATGAAACAAGGTGATAGGAGCATCTTTGACTACTACAACACTGTTATCAGCCTGTGGCAGGAATATGATCACTATAGGTACCTTCGACTGTCCAACTCTGAAGATGAAGTCAAGGTCTACAAGAACAAGGAAGTCGAAAGGATTTTCTCTCTACTTGGTGGGCTCAATCCTAAGTATGAGCCCATTCGTCTGTAGATCTTAGGGAGGTCTCCCTTTCCATCCTTGGATGAAGTGTTTAGTTACTTGCAAGGTGAGGAAACCAGGAGAGCAACCATGGATACTGCACCATCAATGGAGCGATCTGCTCTTGTTTTTAGTTCCCACCGAGACTGGAGAAGTGGGGGGAAAGGCCAAGGGCCAACCCGTGGGGATCACCGTGAAAAATTTAAATGTGATCACTGTGGAAAATTGGGGCACACTAAAGACAGGTGATCAAGTAGCAGATATCTTCACTAAGGGTCTCATTCCTGGTCTATTTAGTACCTTATTATGCAAACTGGGAATGTATGACATCTATTCTCCAGCTTGAGGGGGAGTGTTAGAGTTGTTAGAATCTTTGGTCTATAAGGGTAGTTCTGTCACTGTCTTGTTATAAGACATGACTAAATTGTATTTCTTTTTTATTTTTCTTATTTCCATTTCCCTCCCTAGGGAGGTCTGTGTAATTTAGAGAAGTTTATTAATGAAGCTAATATGTGTGTTGAGAATCACTCAGCACACATAATCGATTCTCTCAACCTCTCTTCTTTCTCTCTTCTCTTCTCTCCTTTTTCTTGCTGTAAATCTATTCTCTCTTACTAGAATCGATCCATCTTCAAGTTATATCGGCAGCCAACTTGAACACGTTTTTGATGATGCCAAGGCTGGTCATCTCTTGCACTTATTATTCCAAACCTGACCATCTCTAGAGAGGTTTTAAGTAGTTGGCAGACCACTCTATATGTCAGAGGTTGGAGCAGTCTTCATCTTTCTTCGATTATATAATTGTTCTTGCCTGACCCCTTTGTATTGGATTAGGCTTTTTAGTGTAGTCCTAGATAGACAAAGCATCTACTAGGAGCCAAGTAACCAGGACCTTTCAAACAGCTTGCCGAATGGATAGGTTTGAGGATTTAGGTCAAGTTTAGGGTAATGGAGGTAAGTCTTATATGGTAATGCTAGGCAGGTTTAGGGGAGTCTAATGAGCTAGGATTAGTAAGGTTTGAGTGAGAATTTAAAAATCAGAAAATTAGGATTTCGGGTTTTGGGAAGGAGGGGGTGATGGAATTTAGGGTTTATACTTTATAGAAGTGGATTTAGGACCAGGGCTTTAGGTTGAGTGTGGGTAGGGTGGAGGGGAATATAACCTGAAAGTGACAACTAAATCAGATGGTTAAATCTGGAGTTATGGAGGTTTCCTAGTAGAGATAGGAGAGGGGTAAAACTGTAATTTCAAACAATTTTAGTAGGTTCTAACTGTTAGATTTGGCTGGGCAGAATTCCCACGAAAATCACTTTGCATGTAACCTTCTAGAAGGGAATAAGAATAGTTGCAGGTTTTAGGTAATGGGAAAATTTAAAAACAGAAGGGGGAAAACTAGGGTTTTAATGGTGGATGGCAATGGGGATCGATGGGCTAGGTTTAGAGGATTAGGAGAAGAAGGGATGGCTAATAATCTTAATCACTTACTTGGAGTTGCAGGTCGTCAATGGCAGCAGCTTGAAGACTAGAAGTAGGTCCTCCCGATCTACAAGTTGCAAGGAGTCAACTGGAGATCCACCAGTCCCTTCACCTTGATATGACTCACAAGGCAACACTCAATAGAGCAAGGCAGCAGCAATGGCAGCAAACAAAAGTTTTTTCATTAATCAAATTCTTGGTCAATGTTTGCCCCCCTTACAACCTTATATAAAGGACTCAAAATTAGACCCCTACATTAAAAAGGAAAGGCCTAACCCAATCCTTAACCTATTAGGTAACTTAGATTGACTAGGAAACTCAAATAGACTCAAAATAGAGTCCTAATCCATTCCAACTGAACAATTAAAAGAAAAACTATTAAAATCACTTAAATTGAACCACTGGTTCAAACCAGCTTTGGACCAGTTCAATTTTATTTTATTTTATTTTTTTTAACCCGAACTTATCTGGGACCCGGGGCAGCCCCTAGAATTTTATTAATTCCCAAAACGAATCAAAGAATACATGGGGGGGGACATTCCGCCTTACCCCAGCCCCTGAAAATGAACACTCACGACCTTGCCTCCACTCAAGCCTCCACTCAAGCCCTTACAATATTAAGCCAAAAAATCCTAGCTCTTAAGCATCAGCAAGCCTGCCTTGTCCTCCCTAAGGATCACCTGAAACCTACCAGAGGGAATATCGTCCTGGTGGAAAGTGGTAGATGAACCCAAGTCACAGGCTAGGTTAGCTAACCAATCAGCCGCTCTATTACTCTCTCGGTATGCAAAGGCCACTGAAGCCCGGCCTTCAGAAACCAAAGGCATGATCTCCTGGAACCAATACCAACCCTGCCACAAGTTACACCTGTTTTGGTTGATCATTCTAACCGTATTAGCAGAGTCCGAGTTTACCACTACATCCCTGAAGCCTAAAGCCTGGCAAAGGGCTAAGCCATCCCTCAGAGCTCTCAACTCAGCAATCGAGTTCGTACAGTTACCATAGAAGTTGGAGAAGGCAGCCAACACTTCTCCCCTCGTGTTTCTTACAACACCCCCACCCCCTCCTAACCCGGGGTTTCCTCTGCAGGCGCCATCAACATTAAGCTTCACAGATACACTAAGGGGACACCAATACACCAGAGCGGGGCGGCCCCGTCTAACCGAAGGGGTCCTAAGTCCAAGGCATTGAAGAATCAAACTGTTCCTGACTGAACCTTGGCCACCAATCTTGGAAGGGAGCTGAACCTCCCTAACCCAGCGTTTAATGCACTCTATCACCGAATTAGCAGTGCGCCGCTTTTCCCCATCCCTTCTAGCATTCCTCTCCTTCCAAAGCTCCCAAACAATCAGGGAAGGGAGGATGCCAGTAATAAAACCACAGACACTACTGCTGCTAGCCGATCCTTGCCAAAGAAGGATTCTACCACGGATATCCTGAGCAGAAATGACAGGAATATCAAAGAGCCTAGAGAAGAATCCCCAAACCTTGGCAGCCGTTCCACTAGAAACCAGGCAGTGATCAGTGGTCTCGCACTGAGGGCTTCCACAACAAGCACATCTAGACACCAGGGGAATGCCAACCGACATTAAGGACTCATCAGTGGGGATCTTCCCATTGAGGAGCTGCCATGAGAAGAACGCCACCTTAAGGGGCATCGTCTGGTTCCAGAGCCACCTCACATAATGTACCACCACGCTAGAACTCCTCACTTCCTGCCAGGCCGATTTGGTTGAGAAGCTCCCATCAGCAGAAGGGGTCCAGATTAGCACATCATCCCTCCCAATCGGAACAAAGTTATGTAGCACAACGCTATCTCTAGCAGCTTCTGAGTCAATGGCATCTAAAACTTCCTGCCTCCACGCTCCGCCCTCATCCAAGGCGTCCTTGACCATCAGGTTCAGATTAATTTGCAGCGGATTGTCGACATGATCTAACAGAGGACCAGCACCCGTCTAGTTATCCAGCCAGAAAAAGCATTGCTAGAACCTAGCAGCCATCTTGACCTGTTCAGCAAAAACTCTTTGAAGGTCAGAGTACTACGCCAAGCTTTCGAACCCCCGCCCTGCGTCCCGGCCAGCATGGCATGTGAGTATCTAAAATATTTAGCCTTGAAAAACCCACTCCACAGAGAGTCCTCAGTGACTACTTTCCAAAGCCCCTTAAGCCTGAGAGAGAGCCCTACATCTTCCATCAGCCGAACCCCCAAGCCCCCTTCATTGAGGGGCCTACAGACCTTGCGCCATCACACCCAATGCCTTCTCTTCCCCCATTCAGAACAACCCTATAGGAAATCAGCAAATATCCCGTAAAGTCTTCTGATGACAGCCTTAGGAGGAACCAGCGTAGCAAGCACATGGATAGGGATAGAGGAGAGGACATGCTTTAGCAGCGTAACATGACCCCCAGATGAAAGCAGCCTTCCCTTCCAACCAGCTCATCAAAGAAACAAATCTTGAGCCTGCCCGCATAAAGAGGAGCTCCCAAATATGTAATTGGCAGAGCCTTTCTAGTAAAACCAGTCACCACTTCGATTATATGGACCCTCGCCAAGGAGGCCCTCCTGCCCACCACAAAGCAGCTTTTTTTCCTGTTAACCAGCTGCCCTGAGAAACCTTCATACCTGCCAATGAACCCCATAATCTGCTTGAGAGAATTCTTCAGGCCCTTGGTGAAGATAATGGTGTCATCCGCAAAGAGGCTGTGAGAGATTCCAGGGCATCCCCTAGGCAACCTGTAGTAAGAAGCATGGCCCTCCACAAAAAGGTTTTTTATGCCCCTGCTTAGCACCTCCTCAGCCAAAATAAACAGAGCTGGGGATAGAGGATCCCCCTGCCTCACCCCCCTAGAGGATTTGCAATACCAGACTAGCTGCCACCCAGCACAATTGAGAACCAGCAATTCTCCACCGGTTTCCTGATCAAGTCAATCCAGGCCTCACTAAAACCAAACTTGGAGAGAACGAGCCAAAGAAACTGCCATTCAAGCCGGTCATAAGCCTTGGCCATATCAAGCTTTAGGATCACATTACCCCCGCGAGTTTTCTTATTTAGGTCCTGAGCAACCTCCTGGACAATGGAGATATTGTCGTGGATGCACCTGCCCTACACAAAAGCACCCTGTTCCTCTTCCACAAGAGACGGAAGCAAGCCCGCCAACCTGGAAACAATGATCTTGGCAATAATCTTGTAAGAAAAATTGCAAAGACTTATAGGACGGAGATCAGCCATTACCTCAGGGTTCTCCTTCTTGGGGACAAGCACAAGGTTAGCAGAGGTGTAGCTTCTAGGGAGGGCCCCCCCTTCAAAAAAATCAACAAGTGCAGCCCAGACATTAGCACCAACCACCTCCCAGCAAGCCATGAAAAAATAACCCGAGAATCCATCAGGGCCTGGTGCACTGTCACGGGATAAAGAATGGACAGCCTGTTTCACCTCCTCCAAGGAAGGCGGGAGTAAAAGACCAACATTCTCCTCCGCCATTACTACAGTGGGAATCAGCGCCAAAAGGTCCTTGTCAACCACACAGCCCTGAGAAGCAAAGATATCTGAGAAATGACGCACCGCCTCAGCCTACACTCCTTCAGGGTCACAGATCCACTCCCCATCCGCCCCTTTAATCTTGTCTACTCTTGCCAGTCTTCTTCTGATATTAACCATAGAGTGGAAAAACTTAGTGTTGCAATCCCTCTCTTTAAGCCAGGAAACCCTGGAGTTTTGTTTCTAGAAAATTTCCTCTAGGAGTAGCACCCCTTCCAAGACTTTCCTGGCCTCCTCGAGGTCTTCCTTAGCCCCCTCACTAGGCCTCTGGTCATAGGCCACTTCCATTCTGCAAACACAATCTTCAGCGTCCTTTACCTTCTGGTGTACATTCCCAAAAACCTCCCTGTTCTACCTCCGGAGCACACCCCGAAGCCTTTTTAATTTCAAGATCAAGACAAGAAGAGGCAGGCCTGCCGCCACCAGTTCCTCCCACCCTCCCTTGACAAACTCCATGAACCCTGGGTGGAGCAACCACATTTTCTGGAATTTAAATGCAGAGACTGGGCGGTTGCAAGCTGCTGAAAAAGAGAGCCATACAGGGGCGTGGTCAGAACAAGTCCTATTGAGATGCGCCACCTCGCTCCTGTGGAAGGCTCCCAACCAAGCTGGATTCACCAAGAACCGATCCAATCTGGCCATGACTCTACTCGCACCCGGGCGACCATTTGTCCAAGAGAAGATACTCCCTGCAAAGCCTGCATCGACCAGGCCCGCACCACTCACAAAGCTGCCAAACTCTTCCAGAGATAAAGAGCAAGCAGGGCTGCCACCAGTTTTCTCCAAGGGGGACGCCACAGCATTGAAGTCCCCTCCCACCGCCCATGGGAGAGTGGTAGAGCAGGAGAACCTAACAAGACTTTCCCACACCTCCCTCCTTTCCACCACGGAGCAGAGACCATGGACGAAAGTGAGGACAAAAACCCCTGCACTGACATCCTCGCACTTCAGTGTCACAAACTGACAATGCTCCTCCAACACAGTGATCTGCATCAAAGAACTCCAAAACACCCAGATACGCTCACCAGTGTGCACCGAATCCAACCCAATCCGCCTTGACACTACCCCAGCCTTAGAGGCCTGTGCTTTTGGTTCTGCAATAGCCACTATGTCCACCTTGTGCATACTTATTAAAGTCTTCAACCGCCTACAAGTAAGCTTATTCCCAATACCACGGGCATTCCAAAACAAGCAACTCATTAAGGAAAGTGCCCCGGAGACGCCAGGGATCGCATCGATTTTGTCACACGCCGCGAGGGTCCCTCCTTAGCCGGTCTCCTCCTTTTGCTCTTCCTTATTTTCTTCCTTCTGTATACCTAGGCAGCACCTAGAAAAAACGCTCGAGGAGCCTGCCACCTCCCTACACGGTGGCCTGCAGGGACCGAAGCAGGAGCTTCCTCCCTTAGCCTGTCCAGAGTTTTCCGAATCCAACCCTCAATGGCTACATTAAATAACTTGAAGCTTTCTAACAGAGCTTCGCGGCTTAAAGACGGCGTCTCAGCCTGACTAGGCACATGGGAATCATCCTTAGCTCTAACATCATTGGCAGCGCCTTCAAAGAACGGGGAATGACCATCGGTCAGCGACAGTGAACAGCCATCAGGCAAAGCAGCCCTAGCAGCACCTGCAGCACCCTCAAAGACAACCACTTCCTACCCTGGAGCACCTGGTGTCACATGCGCATCATCCCTACCGGCTTCAGCCTGAACCGTGGCCATAACTCTCCCAGAGGAACTTCACCCTCCTCCAAGGCCTGTGAAAGATCCTCGGTAAGCGAGAGGACTACAGTCTGAGACCCCTCAAGTTCCAACCCATCTGACACGTCTTGAAGCTGTGCCGAAGCAGCATTTGCGCACCAAGCCAAACGCATGTCCTCCCCAGCAACATTTGCGCACCCAGACTTGCTAACCACTCCCGCAGCCTGCACTGGCAACCTCTCAAGTGGCCCTGTTCCCACAGCCCTGTCCACAGCCCCTTCAATCGAGCCCTGATAAGCCTCGTGTACACCCTCCTCCACACTCTGCCTCCCTGTAGGTCTCCATCGCCCACGACGACGCGCCACAGGCTGCACCCGATCTGCCGCCACCAAACCAGCACCTCGCGAGGTACCTTCACCTCCAGGAATGTAAACACCATCGCCATTTCTACCTTCAACACCAGGCTCCCCAACAGAACCCTTCGCCGCAGGCCAAGCTTGGGCCGGAGCCGTAGGCCCTCCGACAGTATCATGAACCTCAGCGCCTCCTTTCCTCCTCAATTGTTTCCTATAAATGTCCTTAGAATGGCCAAGCTTCGAGCACGAGACACAGTAAGAGGGCAACCTCTCATACACCACCTTCTGGTGAAAACCTTCTGACCCACACCCTAGACGGCAGCGCCTCTCTCAAATCAAATTCAACACAGAACCTTGCTTCCACAGTGCGAGAGCAATTTGCAGTAGCCCCATCGACCTTAAGAAACCTACCAATCGTTCCAGCAATGGATACCAGAAAATTTACTTGGTAGAAATTGATTGGCAGCCCAGGCAATGACACCCAGACAGGAGTGAGAGGCGACTCCCAACCAGAGATAAACCCAGAAGACCGTCGCAGGAGTCGCAAAAGAAAGCCTTGAATAAACAAATGCCCTTTCAGCCCCCCCTTGACAAAATCCGCTGGCGTCGAGAATCGCAGAAGGACCTGGCAAGGATCCAAAGTCGATATGGCGACATCTCCCTGCAGAAAAAGGTTCTTCATGACGTAGGCTTTGATCGCGTAGAGGGAGGGTCTGCCATGGCTGCATTTAGCTATCAACGCATTCTCAAAAGCTTTCTCCGATCGCTCGACCTCTTCCCTGGTGAAGAAAACAGCAGGGTCACCAAAATGGGAGGAAGGCAACTTGACTTCTATAGCAACGGGAGGAGCCAATGACCGAGACACCACTGAAACGAAAGAGGCAGAGGCCCCACCAGCGAGAGCACCAAGGTGAGGAGGGTCAGGGGGTCCCTTCTCCCGAAAGGGAGGACCCGCCATTGACAAACGACAAACCCTAGGCTGTGCCACCAGAGCCTAACGTGTGCACATGTTCATGTTTTTAATGTTTTAAATTGGACCGGTTCAATTTAAAACATTAAAAACATGAACATAAAACTAAGTATAGGACTAAACTATCTAATCCCGTATGCAACCTAATTACCCATATTTTAGGCCCATAAAAGTGGCCTATTACATAGAAAACCCATGGGATCAAAAGCCCAACATGTATATAACCCAACCCTAGACTTATTCCTAATAAAATAAGCCAATTTTGGTGATGAATCTGGCACTTGTAATTTCTTTTTCTTTTCAAAAGAAACTACAGAAGGTTGGGTCTTAATTATTATGAAGGTTTTGTTTTAGAAATAATTGTAACTCAATTGTAGGACTTATGGAAATGGTTGTCAATGTAACGAGACTCTTGTCAAGGAATCCTCCTAATTGATCCAGTTGGATGATGTTGAGATGTGTTACCCGATATTATAAGGGTATTTTTGGTTTTTTATTTATGCTTTATTTATGTACTTTTGAACAAGGGTAGGATTGTAATTTGGGTTGTGATACTGTTCACATGAACAGTGTCCTGAACAGTGTAGTGAATAGTATCATGAATAGTGTCCTGAACAGTGTTTCCCTTTGTAATCTCTTTTATTATTATTATTATAAATAGAGAGCCTGACTGATCTCATTGATCATTCAAGCCATTCACGAAGTTCCTGTGTTGTTAATATGGCATCAGAGCCAAATACACTCTGATCTAGGTTTTCAAAACCCACCTCCCTCCCTTCGATTTTTTTTTCTCCTTCCCTCCATCGAGCTTCTTCCCTTCTTCTTTCTTCCTTTCTTTTGGTTCTTCTTCTCCCATTAGGGCAGCACTACTGAGGTGATTGTAATGATCTAGCTGCTGCCCCAATATACCTCTTTTTTTATGCCTCTTTTTTGGATCGAGTGGAGCTGAAGCACTGTCTGCGATTTGAAGATTCCTATTTTTTTGGGAGATCAGGCCTCTACATCTGTTTCGGCTGCATCTTCTGTTGTGGGATCTTTATTTGATATTATTCTCAGCCCCTATTCACTTCATCAAAGTGGTTGAAGACCCCAGCCCCTTATCGATCTCTCTTCTTAGGGTTTTCTTCAAAACCCTGACATTAATCGATCTTGGGGTTGGGCTGCTGGTTCCTGCTGCATCTGATTGGCACCCTTGCTGCCTTCATTTGACATCATTCCCAGCCTACATATCTGAGATTTTTTGCTCCAATACAGCCCTTTTCTATTGGGGGTCGATTCCAGAATTTTTTTTGAATATTTTTTGGCTGTTTGCTACTTCATTGAAGATTGATTACCTGCTGCAATGACGGGTTCAGATTCTTCTTCGGCCTCTTCTGGCATTGATGGCCAGCCCCGGAGTGATTTTCTTCCCCTTGCTGCCCCAATCAAACTTGATGGCTCTAACTACCTGAAGTGGTCTCGGTCTACCTATTTGACAGTAGCTGGCCGTGGCCTCACTGGCCATCTTCTTGGGACAACAACTAAACCAGTGGAAGAGGGTTCTCAACTCAACAAGTGGTTATCGAATGATGCGATGGTGATGTCCTACTTGATCCATTCTATGCAAGGGGATATCTCAGACAATTTTCTTCTACTGGACATTGACCATACTAGCTGGAATGGTGCCAAAGAGACTTATGGTCGCACAGGGAATGATGCACAGGTCTATGAGATTAGAAAGAAGGCTAATGCCACTACCCAACAGGAGCTCTCTGTCTCCAAATACTATGCTTCCCTCAAGAACATGTGGCAGCAATTGGATCATTACTCCGACTATCAGCCCTCTACTGTTACTGATCTGGCTGCCTATCGCAAACACGTTGACAAAATACGTGTCTATGATTTTTTGGCTGGACTAAATATGGAGTTTGATCCTATTCGGGTGCAAGTACTTGGGCAGTCCCCTTTTCCATCCCTAGAGCAGGCCTTTGCCTTGGTTCATAATGAGGAATCTCGTCGGGCTGCTATGCTGCATTCCTTTATTGTTGATCGCTCCGCCTTGCAAGTTGCTTCTAGTACTCCTTCTCTTACCACTACTGATGGTGGTACTGCTGTCCCTAAAGGTCCTGTCAAGTGTGAACATTGCAACAGGCTCTATCATACTAAGGCTCAATGCTGGAAGCTCCATGGGAAGCCTGCTGATTTTGAGGAAAAGAAAGCCCGTGGGAAGTTTAAGCCCAAGGCTTATATGGCTGATTCTCCTACTACTACTGCTGCTGCCCCTTCATCTGACATTGGGCTTACTCGGGATGAGCTCCTAGCTTTCTGTCGCATGCTACAGGCCTCTTCCACTGCCTCCACTACGGCATCTACACCTGCTGCCCCTCGTGGTTCTAATTTTGCCTCAGGTACTCCAGTCAGTAGTCTGTGTGCATCGGCTATATCCAGTCCTTGGATTATAGGTTCCGGTGCCATTGACCACATGACTGGCTCCTCCCATGTATTTCATCTTTATTCTCCATCTTCTGGCAAAGACAGTGTTCGAGTAGCTAATGGTTCCCTTTCTCCTATTAATGGGAAGGGTTCAATACGCTGCTCACCTACCCTTTCATTAAAATCTGTTTTGCATGTTCCGTCCTTTTCTACCCACCTTCTCTCTATTAGTAGTCTAACTAGAGATCTGAACTGCAAACTGACTTTTTTCCCTTCTCATTGTGTCATACAGGATCTGGAGACGGTGCGCACGATTGGGGGTGGTAAGATGCAAGGTGGTCTCTACTTACTTGACCCGGGTCAGCCTTCTACTTTGCATTCGGCTTCCTCTACAGCTCATCATTTATAGTCCACCTCGTCCCCTGACCTGCATCTCTGGCACTGCCGACTTGGTCATCCATCCCTTAGTACTTTGTCTCTTTTGTTTCCGAGCTTGATCAAGCATTGTAATAGGAATGAGTTTTTATGTGAGGCTTGTGTTTTGGCCAAACAGACTCGTTCCAGTTATTCTTCATTAAATAAAAGAAGTGAGTTTCCTTTTGCTTTGGTTCATTCTGATGTGTGGGGCCCTGCCCGTTGTACTTCCCTCTCTGGTCATCGATGGTTTGTCTCGTTTATTGATTGTTATACTCGTGCCACTTGGGTGTACATGATGAGCCATAAAAGTGAGGCCTTCCGCTGTTTTCAGTTATTTCATCGTATGGTTCAGACCCAATTCAATGCCACCTTGCGCATTTTACGCAATGATAATGGCAAAGAGTACATGGAGGGTCAGTTCCAACTTTATTTGGTTGCACATGGTATTGTCCATCAGACCAGCTATGTTGACACACAAACTCAGAATGGGGTTGCTGAAAGGAAAAAGACATCTCCTTGAGGTAGCCCGGGCCATTATGTTTACACGGCAGGTTCCTTCTCATTACTGGGGTGATGCCATTCTTACCGCTGCTTATCTCATCAACCGTGTGCCTACCCGTGTCCTTAATGGTCGTTCCCCCGTTGATCTTCTCCAGGGTTCCTCCTCCTTTGTGGTTGCCCCCAAAGTTTTTGGTTGTGTTTGCTATGTCCGCAATCATCATCCTCATGGGAAATTTGATCCACGGAGCCTTCGGTGTATTTTTCTGGGCTATTCTGCGACCCAGAAAGGATACAAGTGTTACCATCCAGCTTCTCGTCGTACTTTTGTCTCCATGGATATTGTCTTCCATGAGTCCTTGTCATATTATTCCCAAACACCTCTTCAGGGGGAGCAGGATCAAGGTTTTGAAGATGTGTCTGCTATTCTTCCGGCTTCTATTTAGGGGGAGCCCTTTGTAACTTCAGCTCCTATAGTGGCTCCTATTCAGGGGGAGCGTAGACTAGTCAGTCGAATCCCTGTTGATAAGGTATATACCAGGGAGCGCACAGGACAAGTTGAGACTACCACCACCACCATACCACCTCCACAATCGTCTGCACTTGATCCAGATCCAGACCCTACTACATCATCTGGTAAGGATCCTTCCCTTGACTTACCTATCGCTGTTCGTAAAGGCGTTAGGTTATGCACCCAACACCCCATCTCCAATGTTGTTTCCTATGATGCTTTATCTCCTTCCTATCGTGCATTTGTTTCTTCTCTTTCCTTTGTTTCTATTCCTTAGAAATGGCAGGAGGCGATTGTAGATCCAAAGTGGAAAGCAGCCATGATGGAAGAAATGACGGCCTTACTTAAAAATGAGACATGGGAGCTAGTTGTTCTTCCTTCGGGTAAGAAACCAGTCGGGTGCAAATGGATATTTGTTGTCAAGCAGAAGCCAGATGGAACAATGGATAGATATAAAGCCAGGCTTGTGGCCAGAGGCTTCACTCAGACTTATAGGATCGACTACCAGGAGACATTTGCCCCTGTTGCGAAGTTGAACACTGTCCGGGTCTTACTGTCTTGTGCTGTCAACTTTGGCTGGGACCTACAGCAGTTGGATGTAAAAAATGCATTTCTTCATGGGGAGTTGGAAGAGGAGGTCTATATGGATGTTCCTCCGGATTTTTCCTCTGACAAGACCCATGGGAAAGTTTGTAGGCTCAAAAGGGCACTCTATGGGTTGAAGCAATTTCCACGGGCATGGTTTGGTAGGTTTCATAAAGCCATGGTCTCCTGTGGATACAAACAGAGTCATGTTGATCACACTCTGTTCATCAAGCGAAAGGGAGAAAAGGTCACTCTTCTCATAGTTTATGTTGATGACATAGTTGTGACTGGTAATGATACAGATGAAGTTTCTCACCTAAAGGCTTTCTTGGGACGGGAATTTGACATAAAAGATCTAGGACAGCTAAGATATTTTCTTGGGATTGAAGTTGCCCGTTCTCCAAAAGGCATCTTTCTCTCCCAGAGAAAGTATGTTCTATATTTACTATCAGAGACTGGTTTGCTTGGTTGTCATCCTTGTGACACTCCCTTGGAAGCTACTACCCGTCTGCA
Source organism: Telopea speciosissima (assembly GCF_018873765.1). NCBI lineage: Eukaryota > Viridiplantae > Streptophyta > Magnoliopsida > Proteales > Proteaceae > Telopea > Telopea speciosissima. Next base: position 30,758,925 of record NC_057922.1, on the reverse strand, counting down.
AGAGAAAGATGGTGAACCTGTTGATAAGAGCAGATATCAACGATTGGTGGGCAAGCTGATTTATCTGTCCCACACCAAACCAGATATTGCCATTGCTATGAGTCTTGTGAGCCAGTTCATGCATGATCCTTATTCCACTCACATGGCTGATGTTCTTTGTATTCTCCATTACTTAAAGTCAGCTCCAGGAAAGGGGATCCTTTTGTCTCCTCATGACCATCTTCGCATTGAGGCTTACACAGATGCTGACTGGGGTGGTAACCCTGACAGGAAATCTACCTCCGGCTATTGTACTTTTGTTGGAGGAAATCTAGTCACATGGCAGAGTAAAAAGCAAAATGTTGTGGCAAGATCTAGTGTTGAAGCTGAATTCCGTGCTATGGCCCAGGGCATATATGAGTTACTGTGGCTTCAGAGTTTACTCCTTGATATCCGTGGTTCTGTTCATCTTCCAATAATGTTGTACTATGACAACAAAGTAGCAATTAGCATTGCCCACAATCCAGTGCAGCATGACCGTACCAAATATATGGAGATTGACAGACACTTCATCAAGGAGAAGTTAGAGAATGGGCAAATTTGAATTCCTTTTGTGAAGTCTGGAGATCAACTGGCTGATGTCTTCACCAAAGGGTTGAGTGGGAAGTTGTTTTATCCTAGTCTAGTCAAGTTGGGCATGTGTGATATCTATGCCCCAACTTGAGGGGGAGTGTTGAGATGTGTTACCCGATATTATAAGGGTATTTTTGGTTTTTTATTTATGCTTTATTTATGTACTTTTGAACAAGGGTAGGATTATAATCTGGGCTGTGACACTGTTCACGTGAACAGTATCGTAAACAGTGTCGTGAATAGTGTCGTGAACAGTGTTTTCCTTTGTAATCTCTTTTATTATTATTATTATAAATAGAGAGCTTGACTGATCTCATTGATCATTCAAGCCATTCACGAAATTCCTGTTTTGTTAACAGATGATTATACTGATTTGATTTACTGGTAATCTCAGATTGGATTTCATAAAGTTTGAAAAATGGCCCTCTGAGAACCTAGTGATTGAATGTTTGCAGTACTGAACTACTGATCGACTCAAACTTCCCTTGACATTCCATGGTAGATGGAAAATACTGTTCAAGGCTTCTTTGCATTTGGAAATTTTTAACATGGTACTAACCTAATTTCATCATTTTTTTTTTTGTGTGGCTTTACTCATATTGTGTTCTTTGCTTTCAGAGAGAAGGATAGCGACATATCTCAGTACAATAGGGCTGAAGTTTCTGTCTGTATACCGATCATGTGGAACCTACATAGCATTCCTTACCATTCTCATTGCAGTATATCTGGTGACACCTAATCATATATCTTTTGGGTACCTTTTCTTTCTTCTTCTCTGGATCATTGGGAGACAACTTGTAGGGAAGACAAGAAATCGCCTATGGTTTCCCCTTAAAGTGTATTCACTTATAGTGTTTATCTTCATTTATAGCTTGAGCATTTTCTCCAGCTTTGAGACGTGGTTGTCTGGAATAATTAATCTTTATCCTGACCTGGGCTATAACCCGGAAGCCTCATTATTGGAGAATGTTTGGGAATCCCTGGCTGTTTTAGTTGTCATGCAACTTTATAGTTATGAAAGGAGACACAGCAGGAACAATGGATTAGATGATGCCCATCAATTGGAACATGGAGCCCTCAGTTTTTTCAGAAGATTGTTAATTTGGCACAGTGATAAGATCTTATATCTTTCCTTGTTCTATGCATCATTATCTCCCGTCAGTGCATTTGGGTTTCTGTATCTTCTTGGCCTGGTCATCTGTTCAACTTTACGTAAAGGTTCTAGGGTTCCATCCAAGTTGTTTTTAGTTTATGCAGGATTCTTGGTATTGATTGAGTATCTTTTCCAGATTTGGGGTAAACTGGCTGAGATGTTTCCTGGTCAAAGGCACTCTTCTTTGTCCTTTTTTCTGGGTTTTCAGCTGTTTAAGCCCGGATTTTGGGGTCTGGAATCGGGATTGAGGGGAAAGGTTCTTGTGATAGTTGCTTGTATCCTTCAGTATAATGTCTTCCATTGGATGGAAAAGATGCCAAATGCTTTTGTTAATACAGGGAAATGGGAAGAGCCTTGCCCACTTTTTGTCTCAAAAGAAGACGAGCCAACCTGCATTTCTGTACATTCGGAGGAAAGTAAACCATCATCACGTACCAGCTTACTATCTCTGAAACAAAGAGCTACAACGAGCAAATCATGGCCATCTTTCAGCTCTGGTATGCATCAAGGGTCTGCTCCCATGTCTTTTGAAACAGAACCACAAGGTAATGGCATCGGAAAATATTCATTTGAGTATATCTGGGGAAGTTCTAGAGAAAGTTATAAGTGGAATAAGAAGAGGTTTCTTTCCCTGAGAAAGGAGAGGTTTGACATGCAGAAAATTACCCTAAAAATATATTTGAAGTTTTGGATAGAGAATTTATTCAACCTCCTTGGCCTTGAGATTAATATGATTGCTTTACTTCTTGCAAGCTTTGCAGTACTGAATGTGATATCTATATTATATATTGCATCCCTTGCTGCCTGTGTCCTTTTGGACAGGCGCATTATCCGTAAGTTGTGGCCCATGTTTGTCTTGTCATTTGCTACAGTTCTAACTCTTGAGTACTTAGCTATGTGGAAGAATTTGGTGTCTTGGAATAAACATGTTCCCAGTGAGACAAAAGTGCATTGCCATGACTGCTGGAGTAGCTCAAATCTTTATTTCAACTATTGCAAAGACTGTTGGCTAGGTATATTTCTCTCCGACAGAATTATCCTAATATGCAATATGTACTTTCTTTTTTGTGTACAGTCTTTGACTCAGAACATCAAATTTATAATGTCAACCTTAATTGGACGTGGACCCTCACAATGGCAGTAAAGATTTGAATTTCAAAAGGGGACTGTCTAAATGACACCTCTACAGGTGTATTTAGAACTTGACACCTCCTTTTGATTGCCCCTTGTCCTTTTTTTTTTTTTTGGATGAATAAAAAATTCATTAACCAAAGGAAAGAAAGGGGAGGGGGGGGGGAAGGGAAATACCAGCACGAGCCAATAACAAAGCCTTGCCTAATCAGGGCAAGGACTCACAAAAAAAAGGGGAAGAGCCCCAACAGAAACAGCACACTAAAGAAAGGGGAGATGCCTGAACTAAAAGCAACCAAAGCCATCCATTGCGAAGCAAGCTATCCAGGATCCATTGGCTCACGACAGAGGGCATGACCCTCTGATATCCGAGCTTAGAGGCAAAATCCTCTCCGGCCTCTTGTCTTATTCCTAAAACTTCAATAAGTTAAGGGTAAAAAAGGGGTTTTCAAAAATAATTTCAAAGTGATTTATCATTATGTCATTATCAAAAGATGTCATTGTCTTGCACATAATTCGAGTATACATGTGAAATGACAAAATTTGCCCTCTTTGAAAGAAAGTGTTATACTAAAAGGTCAAAAAGTAAGGGTACAAATTATTTGACACCTTAAGGGTGTCAATAAGAAAATGAGTCAATCATCTATTTGGGTATACATTTCCTTGACTTATGGATTGAGTGAATATTTGGCTTGATGAGATTATAAAAAAGTTCGAGGTAGTTAGGTGAGATTTGATGCTATTTTAGTACTATTCTTAATACTTGTTTGATCAGAAGAGGCAGTCTGACAGATCTGGGTTCATTATTGATTTAGGGCTTAATGCGACTCCCCCTCCCCTTCGGTCACATCATGAAGATCCCCTGCCCCTCAAATATTCTAACATAATCTTTTGTGCTGATTTTGTAGGGTTTGTCGTTGATGATCCTCAAATGCTTATCAGCTATTATGTGGTTTTCATGCTTGCATGTTTCAAACTCCGTTCTGATCACTTATCTGGTTTCTCGGGTTCACGGACATACCATCAAATGGTATCTCAACGTAGTAATGCATCAGTTTTGAGGGATCTCTCATTCGACACTAAAAGCCTGTGGACATTTCTAGACTATCTGAGGCTTTACTGCTATTGTCATTTATTGGATCTTGTTCTTGCTCTAATTCTAATAACTGGAACTCTTCAGTATGACATTTTGCACCTTGGTTACCTTGGTTTTGCTCTCTTTTTTTTCCGATTGAGACTTGAAATACTGAAGAAGAAGAATAAAATCTTCAAGTTCTTGCGAATGTACAATTTTGCTCTTATTGTTCTTTCCTTGGCGTATCAATCTCCTTTTCTGGGGGATTTCAGTGCTGGGAAGTGTGAAACAATTGATTACATATATGAGGTCATTGGATTTTACAAATATGACTATGGCTTTCGAATAACTTCAAGATCTGCACTGGTTGAGATTGTCATATTTATGCTGGTATCACTGCAATCATACATGTTTTCTTCCCAGGAATTTGATTATGTTTCAAGATACCTTGAAGCTGAGCAGATTGGAGCCTTAGTCCATGAACAAGAGAAGAAAGCAGCATGGAAGACAGCGCAGTTGCAGCACATTCGTAAATGTGAGGAGCAAAAACATCAGCGCAACTTGCAAGTGGAGAAGATGAAGTCTGAGATGCTCAACCTACAAATCCAGCTTCACACCATGAACTCCACTGCAAACTATGATAATGCATGTCCTGAAAGTGAAGGCCTCAGAAGAAGGAGAACTACTTCTCTAAGCTCAAATAGAGGAAGTGCAACCCCAGATAAAGAAGAAAGTATTATGAGGAAGCAGGATCTGCATAACAGTACAGACTCATTATTCAATTTTGAAATGCATGATTCTCTCAGAAGTATAAAAACTGAAAGTCCTTCAGCAGCTGAGTTTGCTCAGAATCCAATGGATTCTCCTCTTCGTGAAATCACTGAACTTGAAGAGAAGGATGCTAATGGTTCATTTTTGGATTTAGGTGGAAGAGAGAAGGGAAAAGGCCAAGCAAAGGACAACCCATTAAAATCTGCAGTACAGCTCATTGGTGATGGTGTTTCTCAAGTACAATCATTGGGAAATCAGGCAGTGACCAACCTCGTGAGTTTCTTGAACATAGCCCAAGAAGATTCAGATTCTAATGATCACTATTCCTCTGCAGAGGATAGTCTGTATGATGAGATAGAGAGCCAGAATGTGAGGTATGAGCATTTGGGTCGAACAACTTCTGTACAATCTGGAAGTGAGAAGACCACATCTGAAGCTGCAAGCCTGCAAATAGGAAGAATCTTTCGTTACATATGGTCCCAGATTCGTTCTAATAATGATCTTGTGTGTTACTGTTGCTTTATTGTTGTCTTCCTATGGAACTTCAGTATTCTTTCAATGGTCTACCTTGCAGCTCTTTTCTTTTATGCCCTATGTATCAGTACTGACCCAAGTTACATTTTTTGGGTTATTATGCTGATCTACACAGAAGTCTATATCTTGCTTCAGTACCTGTATCAAATTATCATCCAACATTGTGGGTTGACCATCCAGTGGAACCTACTGCAGGAATTAGGATTCCCGGCTCAAAAAATTACGTCATCTTTTGTTATCAGCACTTTGCCTCTGTTTTTGGTGTACTTATTTACCCTTCTACAGAGCTCAATAACTGCAAAAGACGGTGAATGGGTGTCGGTTACAGAATTGAAATCTTTTAAGAAGAGAATTCTTTACCAGGAAGAGATTCTTGTGATTTCTGGTTGGAAGGGCAGAGTTCAACGGTTGCTCGTACCAGTAAAAAATGTCATGATAATGATCATAAGATGTGTATGTAGATATTGGAAATCACTGACACAAGGAGCAGAATCTCCTCCTTATTTCGTGCAGCTTTCAATGGAAGTTAAATTGTGGCCAGAGGATGGCATTCAACCAGAGAGGGTTGAATCAGGAATAAACAAGTTGCTGAAGAATGTTCATAATGAGAGATGTGAGGAAAAGAACCCTGACACTTGCCATTCTGCAAGCAGGGGTCGTGTTCAAAGCATTGAAAGAAGTCAAGAAAATCCAAACATTGCCCTGGCTGTTTTCGAGGTGGTATATGCTTCCCCTTTGACAGAGTGCCACCCAAAGGAGTGGTATAAGTCTCTAACTCCTGCATCCGATGTAGCAAAGGAAATTATTACAGCTCAACGTCAAGGGCTTGTTGAGGGGATAGGATTTCCTTACCCTATACTCTCTGTGATTGGGGGTGGAAAAAGAGAAATTGATCTCTATGCCTACATATTTGGTGCAGATTTGGCGGTCTTCTTTTTGGTTGCCATATTCTATCAATCTGTCATAAAAAATAACAGCCAATTTCTTGAGGTGTATCAGCTTGAGGATCAATTCCCAAAAGAGTTTGTATTTATCTTGATGGTAAACCTCTTTTTTTTTTTTTTTCTAATCCATCAATGTTTTATACCGTATTATTTTTGAATTGGGACTGACATTAATATAATTGCTATTGATAGCTGGGAATGCAACAAATTAATCATGTTTCTGCTTAGTCAAACTTTTCTTCTGGGGCTTAACAGTGTTGGCACACTAGGTTACTGGGCTAGGTTCAAAGGAGCTTGATTCTGTGAGCTCCTGAATGGTTGCATGGTTCATTTACTGTTGTTATTATGTAGATGTCTTACATTTGTGAACATTTAATGATTCAACCATTGCCTTATTTTATTGATCAGTTGAAGTTGTAACAGTTGTGTGGGTTGGTTCTCTGCATGGATCATAACTTCTTCAACTTATCTAGGTTCCTTAATGGGATAAATTGGTTTCTTCTTGCAGATTCTATTTTTCTTGATTGTGCTTGATCGCATTATTTACCTCTGTTCATTTGCAACGGGAAAAGTTATATTCTATCTTTCCAACCTGGTCCTCTTTACATACTCAGTCACAGAGTATGCTTGGTACATGGAGCCTTCACACCGACGTGCCGGAGGATTAGCACTCCGTGCTATCTATCTCACAAAGGCAGTTTCTCTGGCACTGCAGGCCATTCAAATTCGATATGGAATTGCTCATAAAAGCACTTTATATCGGCAGTTCTTGACAAGTAAAGTTTCACAGGTTTACTACTTGGGCTTTCGACTTTACCGTGCCCTGCCTTTCCTATATGAGTTGCGATGTGTACTTGATTGGTCATGCACAACCACATCTCTGACAATGTATGACTGGCTGAAGGTAAGTTCCTTACATTCTTATCTTTCTGTATTTAGTTTAAGTATGAGTCTCTATATCTTATACTGCTGCTACTAATGTTGTGGTTAATGTGATAATTATCTCGTGCAATTATCAAAAATTGTGTGGTAGCTTTGATGGATTGGTCAGTCCACTACTACCTTTTTCCCTTATATACTACTTCCCATAAAGGACTGATTACAAGACTAACGGTGATTTGACAGCATAAGCAATAAGAAATCCAAAATAGAATAAAATTTCCAATGTCACAGGATATGATTGGTTAGCTGATGTTTCAAAATTTAATGTTGGTTCATTGGAACCATATAAACCCATACCCGGCAAGAAGGAAGTCAGTAAGTAGTGTATTGTGTAGTGACGTGCTCTGTTTACTCCCATGTGTCCAGCATAGTTGTCAAGGCGTTGCCTTGGCGTCCAGGCGCTTTGGTCGACTTGGGCTCCTTGGCCACCTAGGCGGTCGCCTTGGACGCCTTGTTCACCTACTTGGTGTCGCCTTGAATTTTTACCCTCTCCAACACCTTGGGTCGCCTATCCGCCATGACAACTATGGACTACCCCCATGTATAATTTTAATTCCTATCCCCTGTACATTTCATAAATATTCCCAATTTAACGTCCCAATCCCAGACAAGGTTCAAGGCACTGCTCTTACGAGTACCGACCCAGAAGGTCACAAATAGACATGTACAAGTAGTAGCAAAAGTCCCAATATCGCATACAACACAGCGGAAGCTTAAAGGTTAAGTTACATTTTAAGAGTTAATTTATGCACTGCTGGCAAATAGCTACATTATGCTTAAACAAACGTCTGAATCAAACATACCAAAGTGTTATTTACAATTCAAAAAGTCAATTGTTCTTAACATCACGAAATGTCTTTTGGGCCTAACCTTGGGTTCTCAACGCACATACACTAGAGTTGAACACATAGTACTAAAACTCGCGAAATTTCAGTCGAGATATCGAATATTTCGAGTATCTCGACCTGTCCGAGACGAAACTCTAGTCCGATATGAAAAAATACAATATTTCGATCGTCTCGCAAAATTTCAAGCCAATATCTCATCTCGCGAGATATTAACCTTAACTTAAAAAAAGTGCTTTATATTATACACTGTTTCATGAGACTCGATCGAAATTTCAACCGAGAGCTCAGAACAGTCCTCTTTTTCGAGTTTTTGGTCTCCAAAGCTCATTTTTCACTCATTGTTGGTGATTTTGGGTTTGTTCTTTGAATCTTCTCGCCGCATCTACGCTGGAAGCACCTTCTTATCACATCTGTGAAGCCTTTCCACTATTCCAGGTAAAACCATCTTCTCAAAATTTGTTTTTTTTGAAAAATGCATGATCAATATTTGTTTGTTTATGATGAAAATAATATATGTCAGATACCGGAGGCCGATCTACAAACTCACGATGTCGAAATTTTTTTCGGTATATGTATTATTTTGTTATTTTTTAGCTTCAAAATTTTGATTTTCCTACAACAAAAATCTAAAAATAATAGGGGTTATGTACATTGTATGGATATCAATTAAATATATGTAAGACACCATTGGCCGATCTACAGCCTCATAGTGTCAAAAATATTTTTCTGTAAATAATTAATTATTTTAATTTTTGGAAATTATAAAAAATATTTAAAAAATTCAAAAAAAATGGAAAAAATAGGGAAAAATATGAGGTTTTTGTTTTAAAATTAATGAAAAATATAAAAGTAAATTGTACATGTTTTTTAATTGCTGCCCATTTGCATATCATTTCGGTTTTGTTGTGGTAGGCCAATAATTATTTGAAAAGTATTTTAAAAAAATATGAGGATTAGGGAAAAATACTAAATAGCTATAAGTAAATTCTACATGTTTTTTTATTGCTGCCCATTTGCATATAATTTCGGTTTTGTTGTGCTAGGCCAAATTTATTTGAAAAATATTTTAAAACATTGTTTTTAAATATGAGAAAAATATAAGGGCTAGGGGAAAAATATTAAATAGTTATATACTTGTGTTAGTGCTCTTAAACTAAAAGAATTGATGTGCTTCAATGATTAATGAATTGTCTTTTATTCATGCAACAGTAAACTAGTCCGATTATGGCAGACCGTGGTAAACGACAGAGCCAGAGGCAGGAGGGGCAGAGGCAGGCAGCCCAGGCCCAGGGGGAGGAGAGAACACCCAGGCGCACTAGGGGTAACATTGCATGGTTGCACGGCACTCCAATTGATGGGGATAGAAGAAAAACACAATGCAATTACTGTCACCAGAAGTTTTTGGGAGGTGGTGCACCTAGATTCAAACAACATCTAGTTGGGAATTCTCCTGAAGTGGTCTCATGTCATATGGTCCCTATTGAGGTATCTAGGGCTGTCATTTAGTACATGAAGGGAGGGAGTAAGAGAAGGCTCAGAGGGAGAAGGCAAGGGTATACCTTGAGGATGCAGTGAGGTGTACAGCGGGAAGCTATGATGATGTTGATTATGGTGATGATGATGGCAGTGATGATCCTATCTATGTTCTTGATGATATAGAGACTGAGCGAGAGGCTAGGGATTGGAGACGAGCACAGATGATGAGCAAACTCACTTATCATAAGGATCAGGAGAGACAGAGAGTAGGTGATAGTGGAGGAGCTGGTACCTCTAGAGCTGGTGCTAGTGATAGTAGAGGAGCAGGTACATCTAGAACAGGTGGTAGGCAGGCTGGGTTGCCTAATCTCTTTAGGAGATCACAAAGTATGAGGGCAATTCCGCCTCCACCACCTCCAGTAGTACCACCACGAGATGACCCAGCACTTCACCAAGCACCTGGTGTTTATAGAAAGAAAGGCAACAAGCAACCAAAAATCAAGGGAACATGGAAAAATCCGAAGGGGATGGTGAAGGAATCTATAGCTAAGTGGATGTTATATAATACCATCCCAACAAACACAGGACAAGGCCCCTTTTATCAGACTATGATAGATTCTATTGTTGAGGCTGGCCCAAGGTATAAGGGGCTCACCCCATATGAGATTATGAATGTGTATTTGCCTCAACAGAAGAGAGAGCTTCAAGACTATATCAATGAAATGAGGGGGATGTGGGAGAGCTATGGGGTGACCATAATGTGTGATGGTTGGACTGGTCCTACAAGAAAGTCCATCATCAACTTTATGGTGTATTATGATGGGAGGACAGTCTTTCTGAAGTCTGTTGATGCATCCAAGGAGAAAAAGTATGCAAAGTATATCTACAAACTGTTGAAGGAAGTGGTAGATGATGTAGAAGCGGGGAACGTTGTCCAAATTGTAACGGACAACGGAAGCAACTACAAGAGTGCCGGTGAGAAGTTGATGCAAAACAGTAAGTACCGGTTGTTTTGGGCTCCATGTGCTGCCCATTGTATAGACCTCATGTTGAAGGATATAGGAAAAATCAAATTGGTACAACATGTTGTGGAAAAGGCAAGGCAAATGACCAACTTTGTCTACAACCATTTGTTTGCATTAAACCTCTTGAGGGAGAAGTGTGGAGGTGACTTAGTGAGGCCGGGCATAACTAGATTCGCCACCAACTACATTGCACTCAAGAGTATAGAGACCAAGAAGTCCGGACTTAGATCTATGTTTTCTTCTGAAGACTGGTTTAACTGGAATGGGTCCAATACCCGTGGTGGTAGGGAAGCACAAGCTACCATTTCATCAGATGACTTTTGGTCACGGGTTCGAGTCTGGACTCTAGAAACATCCTCTTTGCGAAAGCAGGGGTATGGCTGTGTACATTATGACCCTCTCCAGACCCCACAGTGGTGGGAGCCTCGTGCACTGGGTATGCTCTTTTACATTAGGCATACATAAGTGTTTGTCTTGGTTTCTGGCATAACTGTCTGTCTTGGTCTGAAGTCAAAACTCCTATTTGGACTTTGATTTTTCAAAATCTGATAGTGTCATTGTGTGTAAATGGCCCAAAATAGGTTGTATACCAAGTTTTATAACCTAACTAGGTCAAAAACCCACCGAAACCATGTAACTAGTTCAAACAAAAAAAAAAAAGTGCATCAACTCGCCGAGATCATAGTCCAACATGGTTTTCTGTCTGGCCGAGTCGGGGTCCGAAACCGAGACCTCGAACCATGGACATTATCAATCCCCTGAACACTTGCCGCACTAGCACCAACAGCATCACCAGAAGATTGGACTACATAGTCCAGACTGTGTTGTGTCTACTGTCTATAAGGTAAAGACCTTTCTCCTCATGCCCACTGCCAAAAGTCCTCTTCATCACCAGATCCTGAAAAAGGCAATGAGTAAGAAAATAAGGTGACACTACAGTTTAAGGGTTTGGTAAGATGATTAATAAATAACAAGTTAGTCTTTAAATTGGGTAATATGCAAAACTGAATCAAGAGAGATAGAAGGGGTGGCTTGAATATTGCCCTTTCCCGAAATGGATGAACTAGTTCCATCATTAATCCTAACTTTGTCTTGACCCGAACAAACAATGTAGGAATCAAAGAGGATAGACATACCAGTCATATGGTTGGTGGCGCTCGAATTTATAATCTAAGAAGTGGATGAGGCAGGTGCGGAGGCATGTAGAGTAGAAACTGAAGTACTTGACTGGGCAAAAGCAGATGTGGCTGAAGTAGTACAGCTCACCTTGGCTACAACTTGTCTGAAAAGCTCATCTCCTTACATGTGAGAGTATCAACCTTAGACAGGGAACAAAAGTGGGTTGGATAGACAAGTTCTTCCCATTCTCCTGCCCTGATATTTGTATTCAATCAATCTATCTGGAGATTATCCATCTGTGTGTTTTTTTGGATGAATAAAAAATTCATTACAAAAGGAAAAGAGAAGGGGGGAGGAGCGCACAAACATAATGGCAAACAAATTACAAGACCCTGCCTTTACAAAGGGGGAGGCAAGGGCCTGAAAAAAAGAAGGGGAAGAACCCCAATAAACCACAACACACCAAAATCAGGGAGGCAGCGCACTAGGGGAGGGGCATAGCAAGCGAGGCCAAACGACAACTAGACAAGCAGCCCAACTAATGTAGACCCGTCACAAGTGATAATTAGTCCACAAAAGGATTGCAAACTTCAGGTCCAGCAACAGTAAATACTTTGATCGATTCTCAGATTTGCAGGAAATTTCAGAACATTGAAATAAAAAACAAGAAATCGAAGAAGGGAAAGAAAAATATAGGAATAGGAGGATAGTCTCTCAGACATGGGTCTCTCACCCAAAGCCTCTCACCGTATTTTGGTCTCTCACCAATGGCATCTCACCATACTCTCTCTCATAGAGTAAAGCACGAAGCTATGAATTTTTTTCTCAATCTTATTAATCAAATTCGTGTACGAAGCTTTAGCCCCATACAAACTTATATAGAAGACTCAAAAACAGACTCAAACACTAAAAAGGAAAGGCCTAACCCAATCCTTAACTAATAAGGTAACATAAACTGACTAGGAAACTAAAATAATGAAGAAACTAACTCAAAACTGAACTCTAATTAAACTAATGAAGTAAATCGCGGTTTCCTACTTTCTACCTGTGAAACCCGGTCAAATTTCCGAAAAAATTTGAACTTTTGGAACTTGTGTGATTACAGGTTCCAGCACTCAGTCTATGGTAGCATCGATGCTATGGGCTGCATCGGTCGAGGATATAGAAGAATTACTCGACACACCTATGGAGGACTCCGAGGATCCTTCCCAATTTGCCCTTCTGGAGTCAGAGGACCCCTGTGAAACCCCGCACCGGAGTTACCTGTGCCGGATCTGTTGCCTGGAGGCTATGCAGAGGCTCTCCCTCAATTAAAATTATTGTAAGTGTAATTTAAATATATTTATATATGTTGTTGTACGACCGAATAGAAATTTAAGGGAATTTTAGTCAAATTGCCTCTGTGGGACCCAGTTCCCCAGTGGGGAATGCTGTTCCAGACAGTTACCCGTGTTCGGATGATCTCTGATATCGTCCGGCATCACATTATGGTTAGAATAACCAATAGAAACAGATTAATAACTATAAATAGTTTTAGAAATCAATTTTGGGAATAATTTCTGTCCAAAGGACAGATTTACTCCTTAGTGCTTAAGTAGTTAGATATATATCAAAAGCCATTCTAATTGATCACTATTCACAAGTCTAAGGGAGCTGAAAATTTCGTTCCAGCTTGGGAAAGAAGGAAAGAAAGAGGAAAAGAGAAGAAGGAAGAAGAAGGAAGCTTACACTTAGGGCTTGTCTTCCATACTTGGGATTAAGCTTGGAATCTGCATTGGACGGCTAAACTGCACAAAAGAAGGGCTGTCTGCATCTGTTTTCATTTCTGAAATTCAGGTAGGCCATGCCTCCATACTTTCCATCTTCCTCTTCCTCTTCCTCTAATCTTCAAACATATTAGACCTAATTAATTCCTGCCATTAAAGCTCTAAATTTGAGCTCAAACAATAGGAATTCTACCCAATTTCCTGCTGTTCTAGTGCTAATTGGGTTCAGCCATGCCTGAACCTTCATGGCTGTACCTCTAATGAGCCCAATTGCTGTTTCTAATGGCCAAATCATAAACCCTAAGCCAACTAATTTAGGTTTAAATTATGAATCCCCAAATTTGGGAGCCAAATATCAAATTGGAACCCCAAAAAGGAAGACCCACCTGGTTATGAAGCTGGACTATGAAATTGGGGCTATGCATGTAAAGATCTGGCCCTATGGAACAAAAACCCCAATTTCGGACTCAGGGCCGGATGCAGTTGCAGACCTAAGGCCGGTCGACCAGCCCTGAACCCCTCTGAATCCGGCTGGTCCTTTTTCTGCCCCTGCTGTCCTAGTGTATTGGGAATTGCCCTAGACTTCTATTGGGACCTAATAGATGCTATTCTTACATGTTATATAGGTCTGTATCTGCTGTTCTCTGACTGTTTTGCTGGGTTATCTAACTAGGACTAAACTACACTACAGGTAAGGGGACCTGACCTTAATTTAAGCGTGTTTATCACTTTAATTTCGCTGTTATGTTGAATGCCATATCATGCATCATTAAAATTATACAGATGCATATAGTTTCCTAGCTTATGATTTAATGCATTAGAATGCATTTGAATTAGGCTGCACATTGGCATGCTGCATTGCACTGCATTGTTATTATTATTATGTGAAATTGTTGATGGTGGAATTCAGTGCTCTATAACTCACTTATCATGCTTGTATCATCATAAATAGACTGCACTGGGCTAGGTTGTTATTCATTACCCAGTACTACGCCCCTTACCAACAGGGGGAGAGGTGTTGGACAACCCGTGGTAGGTCCGATGTATTAGTTCCGGGATGCCATCTTCTGTCCCATGTTAGCATGTGTACTCCGCTGTGGGAATAAACAAACAGGGTTGGTCTTTGGGGGTCTGTCGGGGTCCGATGTGTTAGTTCCGGGACTGGCGGGTCCTCACCGTGGTAGAATGGTTTTGCTTGGGTGATCGAAGGGTTAGTTCTGGGACCGAGGTTAGCATCTACTACCAGTAGTACTTAGACCTCATGAGACTTAGTACTTGTGCTAGGAGCATGTTAGTTTAGGGCATGCATCATGGATTTATTGTGTTTGTATGCTTGTACCCCCTTTACTGGGCTCAGTGGAGAGCTCATCCCCGTGGACGCCCTTCTTTTACAGATTAAATTGCTACCATTGTTGTTGCTGGTTTTGTGGGGACTGCTCCTACTGAGGATGCTTCTCCTGCTGCTGGAATTGATACTCCTCTCTTTGTTGAGCACGATGCTCCGTGCTCCTGCGATGCCTGCGCGTTCTCTTGAACGTCCAGACTGATCAGGCTACTTCCTTTCCTTTTGTTTATAACACTTTTGTAGTAGTTATAGTGATAACTTTTTGGTTTATTGAGTTACAGCTTTTGTGAATCACCGATGTAACTCTGATGTTCATAGTTGTTAATATAGTATAATGTTATCACTAGTTCTTCCTTACTATTGTCTTATTTCTCTATTTACTGCTTCCGCTGCATTAAATTCTGATTATTGTGAATAAGATTGTGCATAGAACACTGCACTTGCGATCCTGGTGGGATTGATTGGGTGTCTGAGACATCCAGTCTCACTTGGCCCTTATTAACCGGGCCGGGGTGTGACATTTAAGTGGTATCAGAGCGAAACATGCTCTAATTCTATTCGCAGTCAAATTCATGATATGGCAGCTCTTGAACTCATTAACCTGAAGGTGAGTTCAGTTAAGGATAATTAAAAATCTCAACTAAAAGCTACCCGGTAAAAATGGAATTGATTGTGAAACTCAAGTTGAATAAAAAGATAAGTAATTATATATATATGTACTTGAGATGTCTTTACAAAATTTCAGCCCTTGGGTTGATTTAGTACATCAGTGTAACACACTGAACTAGGACCTAGTCCTTACAAGTTAAAGAAAAGGAAATACAGACTACTACTACCATTAACTGAAAACAAGTAAAGTGAAACCTAAACTAGGATAGGCACATGACATCACTGCTGTGGTGGTGGTGGTGGTCCCTGACCAAAGAAGAAAGACCTCCACTGGACTAACTCGGTCTCCACTGCCTGAACACGACCACTCATATCATCAAAACCCTGCTTCACAGTCCTTTCTAAACTACCAAACTGACTGAGGAGCTGTCCCCAAGGGGTACCATCGGTAGGGACAGCTGATGTCGAAGAGGAAGCTCCTGCATGACTATGAGTAGCATACTGAGGAAGACTGGGTGGATCTCTAGGTACATCTGCAGTCACCCTCTCTGTAGTGTCCTCTGCATCAGTGGTCTGGCCCTGCTCAGTGCAGTCAAGATGCCCAAGCTCTGGAGAGAATGGAGGAAGTTCTATACTCATCTTCACCAGAGTGAGACGGTTGATGCTCATTCTCTTCTCTGTAGAAACCTCCTCATTCCTTAAGTTTACTCCAAACCTAGGAAAGATTTTGGTCAGAAGCCTACCAAGCAACAGGTTACCCCGCCCAGGATTATCATGTAGATGTGCCATGGTGCACATGATAGCATAAGGCAGGCAGATCTGGTAACCAGTGCAGAGACAATAAGTGGCTAGAATCTGCATCGTAGACAACTCAGTCCGGTGGCCACTCTTCTGGACCACGTTATGACCACAAATCCTAGAGAGCACACGAGCTGATGGGAGTAAATCCAACTCAGATTTTGGCCTATCGTAAAACTTCCCATTGGTTAGAACTGAATACAACCATTCTAGCTCCTCATCAGCCAGGAACTCAAATGCTTCAACAGCTGGAGTACAGTACCTCCATTCTCCCTCATGAGAAATCTCTAACATCTGTGCCAAGTCAGCCGTGGTAAAGGTGATGGGCGTTTCCTTCACATATGACCGAATGACAAACTCATCGCCCTCAAAACCATAGGTTAGGTTGCTCAGAAACAGCCGCACCAACCTAGGATAACAATGTCTCTCGGGCTATAGCATAGATAGCCACCCCAGCCTCTCAAACTTCTCCTGGACCTTGAATGCAACAAGGTCAGGTAACACTACATTCCTCTCCTCCTCTACTTTCCTTTCCATAAACCACTCAGTATAATACTCTTCTTCCTCCATACTTCGGAAGTACCTTGGGTTGAACTGAGGTGGAGCAACAGCTCTGCCCCTTCCCCTGCCTCCCTTACCTCTTCCTCTCCCTTCTCGACCTTGGGCTGCGGCCATTTTCTTTTATGCTGCAAATTTGGCAAACAATATTACTTAGTAACATATAAGACAGCAAGCTAGCTAAATTTATTAAGGCATTTGGCCTATCACTATATACATGTATATTCTAGAGCAATATTAAGCAAAGGTGTTAAAAAAAAAAAAATTTGTACTAAGCTAGATGAACCCTAACTATGGTTCTAGAACAACTAAAATAAGAATTACATAGTTATGGACAACAAGGAATGAACTGCTGCAGTATGGGCAGGTCTGAAATAGGTAATAGAAAAAAATAGAGAGAATACATAACTATGTGAAACTTTCTTAAAAGTTTGTAAAGAAGAAGTAAAAACTGCAACCAAAAAAAAAATGATTTTAAAACCTAAGAAAAAATGGGCAAAGGCCCTAAAATTGGGAAAGAAGAACAAATATTAAGAAATTCCATGATTAGGAACAATGGAAGAGAAGAGAAAAATCAAGAACAAGTAAGAAAATGTGAAGCTTCAGCAAGTGTAGCAAAGATAGTTTAGAATAATTACATTTAGTTTAGAAACTTGAGGAAAATAGAGAGAATAGATCTAGACTTACATAAGAAACAAGGAGAACAAGAAAATCTAAGGATTGGAGCACGCACTTGTGATTTGAGGAGTGAATCCAAGGATTAAACTTCAGTTTTTGGGTGTTGGAACCCTAGAATAGTCTTAGGAATCCTTAGAGAGAAATTAGGAAGGAAAGAAATGAGTTTGGGACCGAATTTGGTGGGACCCGAGCTCTATTTAAGTGGCCCAGTTACCGCCAGCCGGTCGACCGGCTCAGCTTGGCTTGGTTCAGCTGTGAATCCGGCTTATGAATCCGGTTGGTTAATTTTTCTTAAGAGGCCACTGACTCCACTGGCGGATGATCCGGCCCTGCCTCCCTGTGAATCCGGCCCTTTTTGGGTTTCCATCCGGCAGACCCAACAAAATTACAAAAAATAAAAAATAAATTAAATAAATTATAATTAGCTAATATAATTATTATGCATATTACTTACGTATAATATGTATATTACTAAGTTTTAAAAACAGAATTTATAAAGGCTATAAGCCTATACCAAAAATATATATAAAGTGCAATCATAATATATAAGTATTAATATATATTATATATATATATATATATATATATATATGTGTGTGTGTAAATTATTATATATATGTGTGTAAATTATATATATATATATATATATATATATATATATATATATATATATATATATATATGTGTGTGTATGTAAATTATAATATATAATATATGTAAACTATAAAATATATATATATATATAATGCAATATATGTAAATAAAATGTACATATGTTATAATGGATCTTATCTTACATGATGATGTTCTATGTATTATGTAAGCACTTTATATATTTATTGTATAATATAATGTAAGACTTACTCGTGTATTTATCGCATTATATACATATATGTGTTATATATATTATAAAATATATTGTGTTGTTTCTTTTAGGTGTCCGAATCGTTGGCTTAACACATAACCACGATTCAAGATGAGTTATGTGTTAAGGCCAATCGAGGAATATGCCTACAACCCTGAACACATCGACGAGTTGAATCAAGTACTCAAGCTACTCGTCAATGACCGCTTGTATCTCCAATCGATCCTCTGAAACGACAGTAAGTCCTTGATGGCCAGGGACTTCTATGTCATCGATCGAAGGGTGGAATACCTTCAAGCTCACACCACTCACAATGAATCCATCCTTCACAAATGAGCGGATAAGCTTCAAGGCCTTCCTTGAACTCTGTTAAGTATGATGAATCATGCTTTACTGTTCTACTGCTTTATATGACTGTGCATTCCATTTTATCAAACTAATGCTTATGCTGATAGTTTGATGTCTATCTTTCTTTGTTTCTCAGCTGATCATTATGGATCCACGGCCTCCTAACACATGTCAGAGGCGTACCGCTGAGGGGCGTGCACAGGCAGCCTCCTCTTCTAACCCTGCCCATAATGATCCTCCAACTGGGGGTACACAGGCAAATCCTTCTCCTCCTGACATGACTTCGCCCGATATGGCTAGTCTTATAAGAACTATAATGGAAGGACAACAACAACAGATGCATCAAATGATCACTGATATGGGTGATCCGTTCCAGGCAGCCATCAGGAACATACAGGCTCCGAAGGCAGCCCCTACAGCCCCTGCGGTCCCTCCCCCTCTTGCTCCACAGAATGACATCAAAGGCCGCATGATGGAAAGGTTCCTCAAAATGCAGCCTCTCACTTTTGCTGGCATCAACAAGGACACCCTGTTGCTTGTCAAATGGGTGAAGGAGATGGAAAAAGCTTTCAATTTCCTTGGCTGCAATGAACAACAGAAGCTTACTTGTGCTGGATACAGACTCCAGTACAAAGCAGAAGCCTGGTGGAAAACCACTAAGCCTATTCTACAAGCTGCGCACCCAGTCTTAACATGGGATATATTCAAGCAAGCTTTCTTTGGGAACTACTTCCCCACCAGTGTGAAAAAGAGGAAAGAAGTTGAACTGGCTGAATTGACACAGGGACCTAAGTCTGTGTTAGAATACCAGCAGAAATTCGAAGAGCTGTTCTTCTTCGCTCCTCCTCACATGGGCACTGATGAAGCTAAGGCACAGAAGTTCGAAGATGGGTTGAGGCCGCAGATTGCTTCGATAATGGCCACCAGACCAACCCAAGGGTACTCAGAAAATGTGCAGACCGCGAAGAAGGTTGAGGATAAGCAGAGGGATGCTTATGCCTGTTGGTCAATCAACTGGCAAGCGGGTAGCCCCATTCTATGATAGGGGTTATAGCAAATTCAGCAAGCCTTCTGGATCTACTGCAACACATCTTTCCCACAGAGAACTCAGTCTGAGTCAACAGTGTCTGGACCGGTGTATGCCAATCCCAGCACCAAAGCAACAGATGCAATGGCTCTAACAAGGACACCAAGCTTCAAATGTTTCACTTGTGGGCAAGCGGGGCATACTTCTAGGTCTTGCCAACAGAGGAAACCTGTGTATTCTACACACCAACCTACCAGTAACCCTCAAGGCCGGATTTATTCTGTGACTGCTAGTGAAGCTGAGGCCAGTCAGAATGTAGTCACTGGTATTTCTTCTAAACTTATACATAATGGTGTTTTTTTTATTGAATGGTATCATGCATATATAATTATCGAATCATGGCATATAGGTACCATTCTTATCTGCTCTACCCCTGCATATACCTTGTTTGATACTGGAGCGACGCACTCCTTTATGTCACCGTCATTTGCCAAGAGAACTTGGGGTATCACCAAAATATTTAGAAGAGGGTCTAGCAGTTAGTACACCTACTGGATCAAGAATAGACTTGAATACACTGTATGAGCCGTGTGCTGTGACAATTGCCTGCAGAAATATGAACGCCCATTTGATACAACTCGATATGACAGACTTTGACGTCATATTGGGGATGGATTGGTTAGCAGCACACAAAGCTAGTGTGCTATATGCAGATATAAAAATAGTATTCCAGCCTAGAGGCGAGAAGGGATTCGTCTTTGTGGGTGATAAGAAGAAGAAACCCAGAAAGATGGTGATTTCAGCCTTAAAGATGAAGAAGTTGTTAGACAAAGGATGCCAAGGATACCTTGTGTCAGTTATGGATACCAGGACACAGGTTATGTCTATGTCTGAGATTCCTGTTGTAGGGGAATTCCCTGATGTTTTCCCTGAAGACTTGACAAGTCCGCCTCCACCAAGAGAGAATGAATTTGTAATTGATTTGATACCTGGAGTGGCGCCAGTGTCTAAAGCACCTTACAGAATGGCGCCGACAGAATTGAAAGAATTGCAAGCTCAGCTTCAAGATTTGTTGAAGAAAGGGTTTATAAGACCGAGTATCTCTCCTTGGGGTGCTCCAGTCTTGTTTGTGAAGAAGAAAGACGGCTCCATGCGGATGTGTATTGATTACAGAGAGCTGAATAAGCTGACGATCAAGAATAAATATCCTTTGCCAAGGATTGATGATCTCTTTGATCAGCTTCAAGGTGCCCAAGTCTTTTTGAAGATTGATCTCAGATCAGGGTACCATCAGCTTCGAAGCAAGGAAGCCGATGTTAGCAAGACAGCTTTCAGAACTCGATATAGACACTACGAGTTCTTAGTTATGTCTTTTGGGCTTACTAATGCCCCAGCAGCTTTTATGGCCTTAATTAACAGAGTCTTTCAAGATGTCCTGGACAAATTTGTGATAGTTTTCATTGATGATATCTTGATCTACTCCAAGAATGAAGAAGAGCATGCTCAACACTTGAGGTTTGTTCTACAAAGACTGAGAGAGAAGCGACTATATGCAAAATTCAGCAAATGTGAATTTTGGTTGCCTCAAGTCAGATTTTTAGGCCATGTAATTTCATCCAGAGGGATTGAAGTAGACCCTGGGAATGTTGAAGCTGTAGTGAATTGGGAAAGTCCCAAGACTGTAACTGAAATCAGGAGTTTCCTGGGCTTAGCTGGTTATTATAGAAGGTTCATAGAGAACTTCTCCAAGATAGCTATGCCCATGACACAGCTTACCAGGAAAGGTGTTAAATTTGAATGGAATGAAGACTGTGAGAACAACTTCCAGGAATTGAAGAAAAGGTTGGTAACAGCCCCAGTCCTAGTCCTTCCTGAAGGGACTGAAGGGATGGTAGTGTATACTGATGCCTCCAATACAAGGTTAGGCTGTGTATTGATGCAAAATGGAAAAGTCATTGCCTATGGTTCGAGACAGTTGAAGGACCATGAGAAGAATTACCCTACACATGACCTGAAACTGGCAGCAGTTGTCTTTGTATTAAAATACTGGAGACATTACTTGTATGGTGAGAAGATTGAGATCTTCACTGACCATAAGAGTTTGAAGTACTTCTTCACTCGGAAAGAGTTGAATATGAGACAGAGAAGATGGTTGGAGCTCATTAATGATTATGAGTTAGATATTTCATATCATCCAGGAAAAGCCAATGTGGTGGCAGATGCACTTAGCAGGAAATCTGTAGATTGGGATACTGGAAGGGTATTCATTGAAGATGAAGTTCTGAAGGATCTGAGTGCAATGAATGTGGAGCTCATATTTGGAGAGACTGGAGATTTGATTTCTGTATTGATGGTGCAGCCATCGCTGCAAGCTCAGATCATTGCAGCCCAGTCTTCTGATGAAGAGTTCCAACGTATTGTAAGTAACATTCGAGTTGGAACACAAAAGGATACAGATTTCTCAGTAACAGCTGATAGAGTCCTGATGTTCAAAGACAGACTGTGTGTGCCCGCTGATACTCAGTTGAAGGATCTGGTTTTGCAAGAAGCCCATCGATCTCCTTACACTGTACATCCAGGTGGTACAAAAATGTACCGAGATTTGAAGCAATACTTGTGGTGGTATGGAATGAAACATGATGTGGCAGTCTATGTTTCTAAATGCTCTACTTGTCAGCAAGTAAAGGCTGTCAGACACAAACCTCAGAGACTTTTGCAGCCTTTAGCCATTCCAGAGTGGAAATGGGAGGATATAACTACGGATTTTGTCACTGGCCTTCCTCGCACTAGGAAGGGAATGGATACGATCTGGGTAATTGTAGACAGATTGACCAAAACAGCTCACTTCATTCCTATAAAGATTTCTTACTCCATAGATCAATTGGCTAAGCTTTATGTGGACAACATTATCAGACTTCATGGGGTACCAGTGAATATAGTATCTGATAGAGATCCCAGATTTACATCAAGATTCTGGAAGAGTCTACAAAGGGCTTGAGCCATAGTTTAGCACATCATCCTGAGACGGATGGACGGTCTGAGAGGACAATCCAGACCTTGAAAGATATGCTCAGGGCATGTGCGCTTGAGATGAGTGGCAGTTGGGATGAACATTTATCCCTGATTGAGTTTGCTTATAATAACAGCTACCACGCATCTACCGAGATGACTCCATTCAAGGCCCTGTATGGTAAGACATGTCGTACTCCGCTATACTGGGATGAAGTCGGAGAGCGACGCATTTTGGGCCCTGAACTGATCCAGAATACCTGTGAGTAGGTTGACTTGATAAGAGAGAAGATCAAGGCTACACAGTCTAGACAGAAGACTTATGCAGATAGAAGAAGACAGCATATCCAGTTCAGAGTTGTTGAGAAGGCATTCTTGAAAGTATCTCCAGTTAAAGGTATTGTGAGATTTGGGAAGAGAGGAAAGTTGAGTCCTCGATACATCGGTCCATATGAGATTATAGCCAGAGTTGGTGCAGTGGCCTATCAGCTTGCACTGCCCCCATCACTTGCCGGTGTACATGATGTATTCCATGTCTCTATGTTGAGACAATACATCCCTGACTCATCACATCTGCTGCCTCAGCAACCAGCCGAGCTCATTGCTGATCTAACCTATGAAGAGATACCAGAAGAGATTGTTGATAGAAAAGAACACAATCTGAGGAATCGAACTATCTCCTTTGTGAAAGTCTGGTGGAGTAACCACTCCGCTACTGAAGCGTCTTGGGAAAGAGAAGACTTGATGAAAGAGAGATACCCTTATCTCTTCAATCTTCTAGGTACGTCAATTTCGAGGACGAAATTTTTATAAGAGGGGTGGAGTGTGAAACCCGATCAAATTTCCAAATAAATTTGAACTTTTGGAACTTGTGTGATTACAGGTTCCAGCTCTCAGTCTATGGTAGCATCGATGCTATGGGCTGCATCGGTCAAGGATATAGAAGAATTACTCGACACACCTATGGAGGACTCCGAGGATCCTTCCCAATTTGCCCTTCTGAAGTCAGAGGACCCCTGTGAAACCCCGCGCCGGAGTTACCTGTGCCGGATCTGTTGCCTGGAGGCTATGCAGAGGCTCTCCCTCAATTAAAATTACTGTAAGTGTAATTTAAATATATTTATAATTGTTGTTGTACGACCGAATAGAAATTTAAGGGCATTTTAGTCAAATTGCCTCTGTGGGACCCAGTTCCCCAGTGGGGAATGCTGTTCCAGACAGTTACCCATGTTCGGATGATCTCTGATGTCGTCCGGCATCACATTATGGTTAGAATAACCAATAGAAACAGATTTATAACTATAAATAGTTTTAGAAATCAATTTTGGGAATAATTTCTGTCCAAAGGACAGATTTACCCCTTAGTGCTTAAATAGTTAGATATATATCAAAAGCCATTCTAATTGATCACTATTCACAAGTCTAAGGGAGCTGAAAATTTCGTTCCAGCTTGGGAAAGAAGGAAAGAAAGAGGAAAAGAGAAAAAGGAAGAAGAAGGAAGCTTACACTTAGGGCTTGTCTTCCATACTTGGGATTAAGCTTGGAATCTCCATTGGAAGGCTAAACTGCACAAAAGAAGGGCTGTCTGCATCTGTTTTCATTTCTGAAATTCAGGTAGGCCATGCATCCATACTTTCCATCTTCCTCTTCCTCTAATCTTCAAACATATTAGGCCTAATTAATTCCTGCCATTAAAGCTCTAAATTTGAGCTCAAACAATAGGAATTCTACCCAATTTCCTGCTGTTCTAGTGCTAATTGGGTTCAGCCATGCCTAAACCTTCATGGCTGTACCTCTAATGAGCCCAATTGCTGTTTCTAATGGCCAAATCATAAACCCTAAGCCAACTAATTTAGGTTTAAATTATGAATCCCCAAATTTGGGAGCCAAATATCAAATTGGAACCCCAAAAAGGAAGACCCACCTTGTTATGAAGCTGGACTATGAAATTGGGGCCATGCATGTAAAGATCTGGCCCTATGGAACAAAAACCCCAATTTTGGACTCAGGGCCGGATGCAATTGCAGACCTAAGGCCGGTCAACCGGCCCTGAACCCCTCTAAATCCGGCTGGTCCTTTTTGTGCCCCTGCTGTCCTAGTGTATTGGGAATTGCTCTAGACTTCTATTGGGACCTAATAGATGCTATTCTTACTTGTTATATAGGTCTGTATCTGCTGTTCTCTGACTGCTTTGCTGCGTTATCTAACTAGGACTAAACTACACTACAGGTAAGGGGACCTTGACCTTAATTTAAGCGTGTTTATCACTTTAATTTCGCTGTTATGTTGAATGCCATATCATGCATCATTAAAATTATGCAGATGCATATAGTTTCCTAGCTTATGATTTAATGCCTTAGAATGCATATGAATTAGGCTGCACATTGGCATGCTGCATTGCACTGCATTGTTATTATTATTATGTGAAATTGTTGATGGTGGAATTCAGTGCTCTATAACTCACTTCTCATGCTTGTATCATCATAAATAGACTGCACTGGACTAGGTTGTTATTCATTACCCAGTACTACGCCCCTTACCAACAGGGGGAGAGGTGTTGGACAACCCGTGGTAGGTCCGATGTGTTAGTTCCGGGATGCCATCTTCTGTCCCATGTTAGCGTGTGTACTCCGCTGTGGGAATAAACAGATAGGGTTGGTCTTTGGGGGTCTATCGGGATCCAATGTGTTAGTTCCGGGACTGGCGGGTCCTCACCGTGGTAGAATGGTTTCGCTCGGATGACCGAAGGGTTAGTTCTGGGACCGAGGTTAGCATCTACCACCAGTAGTACTTAGACCTCATGAGACTTAGTACTTGTGCTAGGAGTATGTTAGTTTAGGGCTTGCATCATGGATTTATTGTGTTTGTATGCTTGTACCCCCCTTACTGGGCTCAGTGGAGAGCTCATCCCCGTGGACGTCCTTCTTTTACAGATGAAATTGCTACCGTTGCTGTTGCTGGTTCTGTGGGGACTGCTCCTACTGAGGATGCTTCTCCTGCCGTTGGAATTGATACTCCTCTCTTTGTTGAGCACGATGCTTCGTGCTCCTGCGATGCCTGCGCGTTCTCCTGAACGTCCAGACTGTTCAGGCTACTTCCTTTCCTTTTGTTTATAACACTTTTGTAGTAGTTATAGTGATAACTTTTTGGTTTATTGAGTTACAGCTTTTGTGAATCACCGATGTAACTCTGATGTTCATAGTTGTTAATATAATATAATGTTATCACTAGTTCTTCCTTACTATTGTCTTATTGCTCTATTTACTGCTTCCGCTGCATTAAATTCTGATTATTGTGAATAAGATTGTGAATAGAACACTGCACTTGCAATCTTGGTGGGATTGATTGGGTGTCTGAGACATTCAGTCACACTTGGCCCTTATTAACCGGGCCGGGGTGTGACACTACCCATATTTTAGGTTCATTAAATTGGCCAATTGCAAAGTAAACCTTGGGATAAAAAAACCCAACCCAAAGCTTATAAGCCCTTTATGTGACTTATCTGCATCACCAACCTTCAAAGAAAGCGCACAAACCGGAATTGAAGATTCCACAAAATGCAAGAAAACCCGCAAAATCACAACATGGTGTCCCAGCAAAGGACATGACTGCGGATGTCCGTACTTAGAGGCAATATCTTCTCATTGTTGGGCAAAGAATAGTCCAGAGGGGGCCGCTTCTTGGGATGAGGAGCAAGGTTAGAAAACTCGAGTCTCGGAGCCATCTCGGCCCAGCCCAAAACCGAGTTAAGCCGAGATCTCGGCGGTGAGTTTGTGTCTTTTTTTTTTTTCCGACTCGGAAGCCCATCTCGATGGGTTTTAGACCTCTTTTGGGTCTGAAAATCGGTATACAGCCTATTTTAGGCCATTTAAACACAATGGCATTATCAGATTTTGCAAAAACAAAGTCCAAATAGGACTTTTACATCGGACCCTTAGTTGGTAGGCGACGACGTATTAAAATAGCATACTATATACATTAATGACATAATTTATGTATATAGGACTCAAACAAAACATTCAATTAATAGGAAAACAACTTAATAAGCATTACAAATGTTAAAGTGAATAAGTGATACATCAAATTGCTCAAGCTTAACAATGTTACAAGTTAGAACTATCATCATATAAAATGAGATTGAATCACATATTCATTTCCCATTTGTCCCACATAGTCTTCCCATGACATATTGTTGCTCCACTGTTGCATATAGTTCTCCACAGCATTCATATAAGAGTTCTCATCCACATATCTCAAGACCCCTATCCTAGGGTATAGCTGTTCAACAGTGGCGTTAGACTGTTGCCATGAAGTGTTAGATCTACTGCTTATGCTACTGTCATATTGAGGAATGTATAGAACTAGGAATGTGGACCCAATACTGGACCCAATGCCAAACCCACTGCTTTGATAGTCATACTCATGTGTTGACTGGCCAAACTGACCATAAGCACTATATTCAGAACCGGTGCTCTGCTGGCCATAATCATAGTGATGATGAGTTTGATATGGTTGCCACGACTGATGCTCACTACCAGTATCCATACTCATGCTTCCAAAACTTGCTAGCATGGTGTTCATACTCGTATCATCATACTGAGGTTGGTTGTGTTTGCGACCCATCCTTCTCTTGTACGTTTTGTTGTGGCCACCATAGTCTTGGTCTTATGTGGCATGTGTAAACTGAGACTCACCAGTGAAACGCACAGGGTCCTCCTGCGTTCCCACATCATTCTAGTATTGCTCGCGCATCCCCTCATGACGACCATCATAATAACCACCACTCTGCATGCCACTACCACCACTACCACCAGCATCACCACCAGTAGGGTCATCACCACCAGCAGGGTCATCACCACCAGCAGAGTCATCACAATCACCATCACCACCACCATCATCATCATCATCAGGAACAGTTCCTGTTGCATCCTCAAAAGGTCTCGGTGACTCTGAATGTGCACGCCACTCTTGTGACATATTGTCGTCAACATCTATACCGATTATGGACGCAATGGTGGAGTCGGGCCTACCTCCAGGCTCATCCATCTCTGGTGCAACACGATCCCTCACCCACTGGAATAGGGGATCCTCATCATCATCAGAGTCCTCCTGGAATATGTTAGCTAGCTCGATGAGATCTTTGTCATTGTTCTCAAATTTTTCACGTATGTGCCTCATCCTTAGTCTCATATTATAATGCACATACACCAGCTGCTCCAGTCATTGACTACCCAATCTGTTCCACCTCTTTAAGTGTATCAATGCGAATGTACTCCAGTTGCGCTCGCACCCACAGGATGAACAAGTTTATGAGAGCACTTTGACTGCTACCTTCCTCAGGTTGGGTGAACTTGTACCATAAAGCACCCACCAGTCAGCTGCATTATAAACATAGAATATTAAGAATATGCGCATTCTAAAGGGATAAAATTATAATTCATAAATGTAATGTCATGCCACATTGCCACCTACCAGGGTTTGACTTTTGTCTACCCCACTGCAACTTTTCGACTAACAGTTGTTGAGGCCTCTCTGAAGAATTTGATCTATTTTCATTTGAAATGTCAAACATTGTTAGGGGTATTAGTATTTTCTATTTAGTAATTACATTCCTTTACTTACTACCAAAGTACCAAAGTCTCATACTCTCACCTCATTATTGTAGTCAGATTGTATCTTGGCATTGGGCTCCAACTTCTCAATAACAGTTTCAACTGCCAGTAACAAATCTGTGTCTAGCCTAAGATTATGCGAGTACTGGTACTTTGGATTCAAATAGTAGGCTAGTTAAGGGGAAACCATGAATATAACTTGTTAGTGACTTAATACTTTTGAGTTTTGAATATGTAAATGTAAAAACTCATATAAAGTTTAAAGTATGTTGAAGTGTTGAACTCACCAGCTTTATGCAATGGATGACTCAAGTGCTTCTCCCACCGCTCATCAATTATGTTAATGTATGACCGAGCACTTCGGGGTATTGCAGCTCAGACAATTTCCTTCATCTTCTCCAGGGCAGCATATATGTGGGGCAAGGTAGGCTTCTTCTCCGTGTCAACCATCCTTAGTACTGCCACCATTGGCTCTAATATGGCAACAACTTTATACAAGTCCTTCCAAAATTGATCACTTGCAATGGTCTGTTGTGCTGCCTTCCCTTCTTCAGTCCTAGAACCTTGCTAAGTAAACCATTGTTCACTTGCAAACATTGACCTCAGACCTACCACCTTCGTCTAAAAGCTCTTCAATGCAATGTAATTGGTGGCAAATCGAGTGACACCAGGCTTTACTAAATCCCCCTTGCATTTTTCCCTCATTATGGCTAAAGCATAACCATGATTATACACAAAGTTGGTCACTTGCCTTGCCCTATTGACCACACTAGCCACCAAAGCTTTTTTCCCCATGTCCTTCAGCATTAAATCAATAGAATGGACTGCACATGGGGTCCAAAAGAGGCGGATCCTCTTACTGTTCTTGTTCATCAATTTCTCTCCAGCCTTCTTAAAATTAGAACCGTTATCCGTCACAATTTGGATAACGTTCTTTGCTCCTATATCTCCCTCCACCACTTGCCTCAGTAGCTTATACAAGTATGATGCATCCTTTACATGCTTTGATGCATCAACAGACTTCAAGAAGACAGTCTTCCCATTACAACTCACCATGAAATTTATAATGGACTGTCTAGTAGGTCCAGTCCAACCATCAGCCATAAGAGTAACCCCATATGTGTCCCACCTTGGTTTCAAACCCTCTATGTACTCTTTCAGCTCCTCTACCTCTTTAGGCAAATATACATTATATAACTCATATGGTGTAGGCCCCTTCCATCCAGGGCCAACCCTCCTTGCAGTGTCATGGAATGCATTATAATATGTTCCTTGTGCTACATTAGCTGGAATGCTATTGTATAGCATGAACTTGCTGAAGGCTTTCCGTACTTCCTCTTGTTTACCACCAAACACTTGCGGGATAGTTGGCTAGAAGGCATCTTGTTGCCTAAAGGTAGATGGATCCTGCTCAAAAATGGTATCTGGGGAACGTACTCGTGGTCGGGCTTGAGGCCGTGGGATATTTCTTTTGCCAATGCTTCTCCTCTCATCTTGTTGCACTGGTGCAGCTGAGCCAGATCCACCAGCTCCTCTTGCTTGCTCATATGCTCTTATATTCTCAAAATGAAAACTTTGCCTACTCTCTGTCAAAGTTTGCTGGTAAATCCTCCATTCAGCCTCTGATTCGAACTCACCAGGTTTAGGCCTATATTCAGTATCATCTCCTACTCTTCCACGGATCTCTATACCAGGCCTCTCTAGAACTGCCTCATCAAAAGCTATTTGTTGTCTTTCCCTCTCAGCTTTCTTTGTTCGTACTCCTCTCAAGTTTTGTGCCATTGCCAATTTCACTTAGCTCGGAACATTTCAACATGAGGCAACATCCTTGCCCATACCAGACAAATGTTCCTTTAACCTAATTGGTCCTCCAGAATTTAGAATCTTTCCACAGTAGTTACACTTTGACTTCTTTTTGTCCTCAGACATCGGGACTCCATGTAGCCATACTATATCCCCCATTGTGTAAGAAATATCTTATTTTTTACACTGTTACATAAAAAAACATGTATTAGTAACTATTACAGACTTAAAGTAAAGTATTAAACACTTAAAGTGTTGTATTCATAACTATTAAACATAATATGAAGCTACTAGAACAATCAAATACCTATCTCTTATTTATTCCCTAACCCTAGTATTTATTTATTAATTAAAAATAATATTTACAATTTTTATTAAAAATAATTATACCTTCAAATATAAAATATTATAACATAATGATGTATTTGACATCATTTGAAGTTGGACATTATGTACAATGTTGTGCATAATTTTCCAACAAAAACAGGTATTTTTCCTTAATTTTATATATTTTTTAACTATTTTAATAATATTATTATTAAATCTGAAAAAAAAATATTTTTTTTAATGGGTGAAAAAAAAAAATGACTCCATGAGGCTGTAGAGCATGCAAACTTGTTTAACATATATTAAAATCACATCCAAACAATAAGTATTTATCCTATATTTTTTTATTTCTTTTTTGAAAAAATTCATTTTTTTTTTCCAGAAATTATAATAAAAAATTTAATAACGCAAAAAAAATTCGGCCTCCATCAAGTGATAGATTGGCCAAAGTTGTGTAACATAACTCAAAATCACATGAATCCACCAAGGTTTCATCAATTTTTTTAAAAAAAAAATAGATTTAGGGAAAATGGGTTACCTTTCAAAAATCCTTCAAAAACTTGATCAATTTTGCAAAAGTGAACTTCAATCTTCAGTTTGGCAGCAAAATCACCTTCCAAAGCTTTCAATCCATGCAAAAAATGAAGAGTAGAAGAGAGGATTTGAGAGAAGAAGTGAGAAGAGAGAGCTAAAGAGGCCTCTTGACAGAACTTGGCAAGATCTGTCGAGATGGCTAATAAGTTATAAGTTAAATGGGTCAAAAACCCAACCGAGACCCGAGAGAGTGCCCCATGACCCAAGATCTCGCCGAGGTCTCGGCGAGATTTTGAAAATCTCTTCAGCCATTTGAACTGTCACCTGAAACGAGAAATAAACCGAAATCTCTAAGAGATCTCGGCGAGATATTGTATTTTTAACACTCGATACCCATCTCGACTCGGTTTTTCGAAAAACCGAGAATCTCGGCGAGATCTCATGAGATTTCGGACCTTGATGAGGAGGGGAGCTTATGTCACGCCAATGGTAGACATGAAGGGGGATCGAGGGACGACAGAGGGCGAAGAAGTTTCAGGGGAGTGAATGCAGGTGGAAGATGTGGACAAAGAAGAAGGGCCAAGAATAGAAGGCCTGTTATCCATCTGTGTATGTTATATGTGGACAATGGTAAACAGTTATAGTTTTCCTCTGAACACAATTCTTAATGATCTATGCAGACGAGGTTGCTGCATGCTACTTATTGTGTCTTCGTAGACCACCAAATTCCTTAGTTTTCAAAATTTCTGTAGGCTCTGGAAGCGTTTCTAATACAGTAATACTAATATGCATGTTTTAAATGTGTCAACCGAGAGTATTTTTTTTATTTTTTTTTTTGGGTTGGTGTGGGTTGTAAGGCTTATTTTTTGTGAAACTCATTTAACATTGTTGAAATTCATGGTTTGATAAATGCCTACAATGGACATCATCATTTAACAATTTTTTTTTTGAAATCCACATTGATATTCATGTCTTAAAATCAGTGCTATGGCAATATTTGACCACACAAGCACCAAAGGTTATGTTGCTTGTAGTATATATACTCCATAGGCACACAACTTATAACATTACAAATGATAGAAGAGATGAACCACTCTATTTGCTGGCATCTGTGCACTAAACAGAATATGTATATTTGTTGTGTCCATTTATGTATAATAGATTTCACAAAGGCCAGCAGCCTTGGTATGTAATATTTCTAATGGATACATTTGTCGGCCCCACAGAGTATTAAACCTTCCCAGGTTCGGACTTAATAAAATGTATTTCTGATAAAGCTGGCTGTTGTATGCTGCTGACTCTATTGCAGCAAACTGTTTAACCACTTTTGCTTATTTTGGATCAAATCCTATGGTTCCATTGGATCATCCAAAGGTCATGGGAGGTAATATAACACAGTGATGGACCTTAGCCTTCGAATAGATGAGAAGTTTGGAGCCACGCTTCTTGGTGAAAAAACTGTGTGGGGATATTTGCCACTCCATAGGCCGGCAAGCCAAGGACTTACCTGTCAAGTTATGTGACAGTTCCAAATAATATTTCTGCAGTTCCCTAAACCACCTAACCTTCTGGACTCCATTCCTGTTTCATTTTAGATTGGGTTTCTGTTTGATTTTTGGGCCCAAAGTCCAAAATTGGTTTCAAGTATAGATTCTGGTTAGAGACGTGAGCAATATTTCTGTTGGCAGATTTGTTGGTATTTATTTTTCACAATTTTCATTTCATTTGAGTGAAATCTTTTTTTTAAAAATAAAAATAAAAACAAAAATTATTGCCCCTTTGTTGAGAAAATGTAGTTCTATGCTTGAGTTGGGAGTGCAGCTTGTCTCTATCCTTTATGTCTCAGTGGATGAAATTCAAATCCAAAATCCAAACAATATTTCTCCTTCATAAAGTTTTTTGTAAAATCAAGTCTCATAGTAATTTCAGTGAGTGGTTGAAGTTGTACTTGCTTTACTCGTAAACTACATAACCCATAGATTAATAACTTGGTATATTACTTTTACTTTTGATGGTCATCTAAATGAACTCTTGGTTGTCTAATTGATTATTTTATCGTAATGAAATAGTTATTTTAGTAATGTGCATATTTATTTTGAAACCTGATATCTATTTATTTTTTCCTTAGTTGGAGGATATTCATTCAAGCTTGTATCTTGTCAAATGTGATGCGCATTTGAATAGAGCTAGACATCAGCAAGGACAGAAGCAAACAAAAATGACTAAATTTTGCAATGGGATATGTCTATTCTTCATTTTAATCTGTGTTATCTGGGCACCTATGCTGGTAAGGAACTTTAGAGCTTAATATTTTCTGATGTAATTTTTCGTAAAAGTAATTTGCTAAATATCATGATAGAATTATGTTTAGGAAAGGTGACAACAAAAATATTGAAAATGCAACCTTTTGCATTAGCCAGACTCCATGGTTCAAAATCCAAAGCTTTTCAAGTTGGTCATGATTGTGTGCTGATAATTGATGCTTGGTGGATCATGAACTGTAATGCTAAAGAATACTTTTTAAAAACCTTTTATAAAGTTGTTGCCCCATGTCTTCCTATTAAGTTTGCAGTTGCATATATTTGTTAAACAGTGATCCCTTATGGACAAGTATCATAGTTTTTTACTGTTAAAGTTTACCATGAGGGGGAGTCCTTGTTAAGTCATGAGAGTTAATTTAGAGTTAGTTTATGTTAAGTCATGTTAATTCATTGTTATTTACTTGAGTTTGTCTCTGTTTGTAATTTGACTCTAGGTAGGTTTCTTAATCATTCTGAATCCTATCGTGGCTCTAGGATTCTCCCCCTTCTTATCCATTGTGATCTCTCTCTTCTTCTCTTCTTCTTCCTTCTCTCTCTCCCTCCTTATGACTACGTAAGGACTGGTCTCAGATTCTCTGTTGCTCCATGGTATCAGAGCTCTTTTAATCAGTTCTTTTTTTTTTCTTTTTTTTTCTTTCTTTTCTTTTTTTTTAACCCGAATATTACCTGGTACCCGGGTGAGCCCCTAGCATTTTATTGGTCTCCAAAAAAGAATCAAAGAATACACAGGGGGAACATTCTGCCTTACCCCAACCCTTGGAAACCACCTCGCACGGTCTAAAAACCACTCAAAACCCACACAAAGCGAGCCAAATAGCAATTCTAACTCCTAAGGACTGGCAGCCCAGCCTTGTCTTCCCTAAGGATCACCTGAAGCATACCGTTGGGAATATCATCCTGATGGAAAGTGTAAGACAGACCCGAGTCACAGGCTAGGTTAGCTAGCCAGTCAGCAGCCCTGTTGCTTTCCCGGAAAGCGAAGGCCACAGAGGTCCGGCCTTCCGTGACCAAAGCCAAAATCTCCTGAAACCAATACCAGCCCTTCCACAAGTTGCACCTTTTCTGATTAATCATTCTGACCGTAGAAGCAGAGTCCGAGTGTACCACCACATCACTGTAGCCTAAGACCTGGCAGAGGGTTAAGCCGTCTCTCAGGGCTCTCAGTTCCTCCTCTTCAATCTCTTTTGATAGTCTCTTAGAGTATTTTATTTGTGGTTTGCAGCAACCTATGCTGCCATATCTACTCTATGAAACCCTAGTTGGTAACAACATGAAAATAAGCTAGGGTTTCCTTCATATATGTTGCTGATGTGTTTCCCTCTACGTCAGATTTGTCAAGCACATGAAGCATACTACAGCATTAATTTCTTGCAGCAGTGATTCCATGGGATTTCCTCACCACTGGTGTTGATTAACATTTTTTTTCTGTCCAAAGAACCCTACTGTAACTTGGCGGAAACTGTGTTTCTCCAGGGATTTTGGCTAGATCGAGATTTCCCTTTTCTGGGAATCTGGCCGTGAGATTCTGTTGATATTTTGGGACTAACTTGTCCCCTCTACTAGGGTCCTTCAATCCTAATTTGGTGTCAATCTAACACCCAGATGTCCTGTATTGAAATCACCCAAATTCTGGGCTTTTACTTTCAAAATTGACTTCTTTTGCTGTGGGTTATTAGCTCTTCATCAGATAAGTGTGATATTGTGGAGTTTGTATCCCCTATTGATCTGCTATATCTCTCTAGTTTTGGAGACCCATCAAAGAGTGTTTACTTTTATCATTGTTGGTTGTCGTTTCCTGGCCAGAGTTGCTCCTTACTGGTTTTATTAATTTCTTTATTGTTGGTTTATTGGGCTGCTGCTCTGTCTGTTGGTTTGTGGTGTCTTCAGTGAGATATTGCTGCTGGTTATTCTTTTATACATAATGGGAGATCAAAACCTCAAGTGGACTCCCTCAATGTCCAGATTACATCTATCAAGCTTAATGGTGCATCCAATTATCTTCTCTGGGCACAGGCAGCTAGAGTTTATATAATCGCTAAATGGAAGATGGACTATCTGACTACATCTCCACTTGCTATGACTTCTGCTGAGTGTAAGGAGTGGATGATGGAGAATGCTACAGTACTCTGTTGGCTATGAAACAGTATATAGCCTTCTGTGATTGTCAATGCAATGTTTCATACCACAGCCAAGGGTGTCTTGGATGATCTCGAAAAAAGTTATTCTCAAGATAAGAATTTGTCCAAAGTATATGATTTATATGAGAAGTTCTTCTGCTTGAAACAGAATTGCAAATCTGTTGGCACCTACTAGAGTTTTCTAAAGGGCATGTGGGAGGAACTTAATGTGTACCAACCTCTTAAAACTGATATTAAAGTTATTAAATCTCAACGTGCTGAATTCTTGGTTGCAATATTTTTGTCTGGATTAGACTCTGATTTTCAGCCTGTCAAAAGCTAAATTCTTGCAAGCGAGATGATCCCATCTATGAATGAGGCGTTTTGTCGGATTCAACGTATTGTGTCTCCCTCCTTCCCCAAATCTGAATCATTGTCATTTAAGGATAATTCAACCCTTACTTCAAATAGTAGAGGTCGTAGCTGTGGTGTTGGTTTTCCTGGCAAAGATCGAGGTTCAAGGGGAGACCGAGGTTGTGGCTACCTTGATCGGGGAGAGAGTTGGGAAAGCATGGTAAACCCAAGGTACTAAAACTCGGAACTCGGTACCAACTCGGTCCCTTGAAAAACCGAGTCGTCGAGTTGGTGCATTTTTTTTTTCCGACTTGAAGCCTCAACTCAGTGGATTTTAGACCTAGTTTGGATCTGAAACTTGGTATTCAGCCTATTTTAGGCCATTTAAACACAATGGCACTATCAGATTTTGCAAAAACAAAGTCCAAATAGGAGTTATGTACCGGTAAAACTTAATTTGGTGTGCACGAATGCTGTCAAAATCGCTCTGAATGAAAATATTTTCTTAGACATCAAAACAAATTAATATTTTACAGCACTTTTGGTTTTTAGCAATGTTTTACCATATTAAGATTTATGGAATTTTTAGATTTGAGAAAAACCCCAGCATTAGAAAGTTGAAAATTGCACCTACTGTCGAAAATCCAGTTTTTGTTCTTGAACTGGGGGGTTGACTTTTTTTCCTTTTGGAATTTGATTTTTTAACTATTTTTATTGGATTCAAATAGGGGGTATTTGCTTATTTATGAATAATATCTTAAGTAAATGAAATACAAATACAAAAACATTTATACAAATACAAAAACATTTATACAAACACAAAAACATTTATACAGACACAAAAACATTTACTTAAATGATATTAGGCATAAATAAGTGTCTGTCTTAGTTCTTGGCCTAAATAAGTGTCTGTATACCAAGGTTTGCATAGATAGGTGTCTGTATACCAAGATTTTCCACCAAGATCTCGAGATCTGGCACTCATATAAAGGAGTTTGGGTCGAGATTCTCGAGATCTCGAGAACTCGCCGAGATCTCAAGATCTCGGTCAAGCTGTTGCACTTTTGCAACTCCTATGCCAACTCGTCTCGGTTTCTCAAAAAACCGAGAAACTCGCCGAGATCTCGGTGAGATCTCTCGAGTTCTCAAACTATGGGTAGACCCGAGTGGGCTCAACAATTGTCTACTATTACTATTACACATAGAACTAAAACTCGCAAGATCTCGACGAGTTTCTCAATTTTTCAAGACCTCGAGACGAGATCTCATGCGATACGAAAAAAATACCCCAACTCGAGCTACTTGACCAAGATCTCAACCCAAACTCCTTTATATGAGTGTCTGATCTCGACCGAGAGGCGAGATCTCGGCAAGATCTCGGTGGTTTTGATCATCTCGGTGGGAAATCTTAAGTAAATGTTTTTGTATTTGTATTTCATTTACTTAAGATATTATTCATAAATAAGCAAGTACCCCCCTTATTTGAATCCAATAAAAATAGTTAAAGTTCAAATTCCAAAAGGAAAAAAAGTCAACCCCCCAGTTCAAGAACAAAAACTAGATTTTCGGCGGTATGTGAAATTTTCAACTTTCTAATGTTGAAGTTTTTCTCAACTAAAAATTTCATAAATTTTAATTTGGTAAAACATTGCTAAAAACCAAAAGTGCGGTAAAATATTCATTTGTTTTGATGTCCAAAAAAATATTTTCATTCAGAGCGAATTTGACAGCATTTGTACACACCAAATTAAGTTTGACCGGTACATAACTCCTTCAATATAAATCAAATTTAAGCAATCTTGGACTTGTTGGAACATTTACTTAAATGGTATTAGGTAGAAATAAGTGTTTGACCTGGTTTCTGGCATAAGTAAGTGTTTATCCTGGTTTCCTACTAAGTGAAACTCCTATTTAGACTTTGATTTTTCAAAATCTGATAGTGTCATTGTGTTTAAATGGCCCAAAATAGGCCGAGTACCAAGTTTCAGCCCCAAAATAGGTCTAAAACCCAGCGAAACCAGCCATCGAGTTGGAAAAAAAAAATACCCTAACTCAACGAGATCTCGACCCAACTCGGAAATTTGGCTGGTCGAAACCTGTACTCGAGACGAGTTTTAGTTCCTTGCTATTACATTTGACCAAAGTTAGAGTTCTACAGCAGCAGCATCTTCCTACACTAATCATTCTTCTACATCTGGAGGTAGCCAGCTTGTCTCTCCATTACGAGATGAACTAAATCAATTACTTAAGCGTATTCAGTAAATTGAGACATCTACTTCTAGATCCACTGCTACCATTGCTCACTTAGGTATTGACGCATTTCGTGCCTCTTGTTCTTCTATGCTATGGGTGATGCAGATTCTGGCCAGAAGAAGAACCAAGGTGGTTCGAGTTAGCCCAGCTTGGACCAGTTCGAACCAGCCAAGGAGACCAGCTCGAGCCAACCAGCTGAACTTCTAGAAGGGGCCTTTGTTGGCTACGATTTGACAGAAGATCTGGTCTTTGACCAGTACCTTCTCCAACTGCTTAGTTGCTAATTTCATTAGTTTCTATTTTAGTGACTTTCCTTGTTTTGTTTTAGAAGGCTGGATTATAAAACCTTAGTAGCTTCTAATTGTTAGTACCTTCTATTTTATTTTATTTTTGTTTTTTGGGGGGTGCAACCTTCTATTTTAGTTAGGATTTAGTAGTTTCTATTTTCCTTACTTTCTATTTTAGATTAGTTTCAATTTTAGAAGTTTCTATTTTTTATTGTCAGCTTGCCTAACCTATTAATAGGCCTCTTATTGTAAGGAAGGAACACAATTTTGAGAATAGAATTTTAGGGCCAAGCTTGCCATCGAATTATGGGAGAACCACCTTGTTTCAACAGCTGGGATAGCTGTGGGTAAGAGACCCAGGCTGAGAGGATTAACCATCTGACAAAGATTAACTAAAGTTATTGCTAATGTTTGGCACTACAAATTTTTTTTATCTAAGCTCATGAAGGTGTGACATCTTTCTTTCTTTCTTTTTTTTTAGGGGGGGGTGAATAGATATCTTTCTATTATATGCACATAAATGGGATAATAGTACCTTTTTTAATTTAATAATGCAATATAATAGATTCATTTCCTTCTGTGGTATATTTGAGTGGTATAAAAACTGTTGCTATTTTACTTGCAGATGTACAGCAGTGGTAACCCAACAAATATTGCAAACCCTATTAAAGATGCAAGTGTTCAGATCGACATTAAGACGGCTGGTGGAAGATTGACCTTGTACCAAACGACCCTTTGTGAAAGACTTCCATGGGACAACCTAGGTGTTGATGTTAATCTGGATCCTCAAGGTTATCTGGATTCGTACAACGTGAATGACATCCAAATGATTTGCTGCCAAGATGATGCAAGCACCTTGTGGCTTGTTCCCCCTGTGGTTCAGGCCAAATTTGTTCAATCTCTCGACTTGGACATGAATATTACATTTTCCTGGGTATTTACCAGGGATAGACCGAAAGGGAAGGAAGTTGTGAAGCGTGAATTTAGTGTTACAAATGAGAATCTTCCAAAACCATCAGACATCAAGGAAGTACTCAATGGTACCACTGACAGTTTTAGGATATATAATGTTTATCCAAGATTTTTTCGGGTGACTGGTTCTGGCGAAGTACGGCTTTTAGAACAGGTGTTATTCCTTGAAAAATAACTCAGTTTCTTTGTACAAATACAGCTACCATAGCTTCTCTCATCTCCTTTCTCTGGCTGTCTAATAAGATTCCTCCAATATTATGATTCTGTTGTATTGCACACACCACTAACTATTAAAATCATGCAGATTGATGACTTGGTCAGTGGGGATCTTTTCATGAATAGTGGAAGTCCTAAATGGTGGTCCTTCCATGATATCAATGCATCAGAGTTGGATGGATGTGGAGGATTGATAGGACCTATGGCGGTCATTGTTTCTGAGGAAACACCACGTAAGTTATCAAGAAGTACTTCAGTTTCTACTTCTAAAGGCCGACATCATTTCAGTTTATATCTCTTTTGGTTTCACTTTCAACTTTCTTTACTTTTCCAGAGGGTATTCTTGGCGAAACTCTTAGCAAGTTCAGTATATGGGGTCTCTACATTACCTTTGTGCTAGCAGTTGGTCGGTTCATCAGGATTCAATGCTCTAACTTGCGGATGAGAATACCTTTTGAGAACCTCCCTTCCTGTGAGAGGTACACTACCTTTTAAGTTCTTACTGGTGCCTTTCATTATATACCCTAAAATACGACAGCTAACTTAAAAATGTGGATTTATAACTCACCTTCCCTCCCCCACCAAAGAAGAAATTTTGGGGGGAGAAAAAAAAAAGCTTCAGAATGCATTCCTGTGTCTGCATCTTCTCTCTCTAAAAATTGCGTATATGTTTGCCACATGTAGATTGCTAGCAATCTGTGAGGATATCTATGCTGCAAGAGCAGAGGGTGAACTTGAAGTAGAGGAGGTTCTTTACTGGACCCTTGTGAAGATATACAGGTCACCACATATGCTTCTTGAGTACACCAAGCCTGACTAGATTCTGAATACAATGGATCTCTGGCAGTAATTTATTGGGCTCTAATGCCGACAGTAAATTAACTGACATCAAGTAATAGAATGATAACATTCAGGGAAGCCCATCAGGAGGAGACCCAAAGTCCTGATTGAAGGTTTAAGGAATAATGAGATTGTCACATAGAAGAAGTGATGAAGCACACCTTGACATGTATAATTAACAAAAGGGTCGTCCAAGTTTAGGTTAGTATGCTTGTAAAGCTTGTTGACATGTAAATTTTTATCTCTGAAGCATTAACATTGGCTGTGGATGATTGCAGCCTTTCGTTTGAGGATGTCCTGCCCAGCTCTGTGATTTTCTTATGAGTAAATGTAAATGATTTGTTTCATTTTTTATAATCTTTGAGGTAATATGGTGGGCTGTTGATTGAAGGTTTAAGGATTAATGAGATTGTCACATAGAGGAGGTGGTGAAGCATGCCTCGACATGTATAATTGACAAAAGGGTCTTCCATCTTTAGGTTATTCTACTTGTTAAGCTTGTTGAGATGTAATTTTTAATCTAAACTGCAATGCTTGTAGCCTTTAGTTTGAGGATGTCCTGCCCCGCTCTGCGATTTTCTTACAAGTAAATGTAAATTATTTGTTTCATTTTCTTTCCCCTTTCTTTGAGGCAATATGGTGGGCTGTTGATACTTTCAGGCTTCATTTAAGGATGTCATGGCCGGCGTTGTAATTATCTTTCTAGTTAATAAAAATGATTTACTTGGTAATGAAATGCATGATTAGCAATTCCATATCAAGCTCTATTGACAAGTTTCTACATGATTCTAAACTCTTTATTGCATGTTCTTGGTCTGGAATCATATCATCATATTGTCACATATTTTCCATTTTTTTAGGTTCTTTATAGGGTGACTTGTCATATGAAACTATGGTGAACCAGATAACCAGAGCTTGAGTGCCTTTTATTATTTCTCTCCTCAGGGTCTATTTGTTTCTTCGTGAAAACTAAGTAAATGTTCTGTTTGTTCCCCTGTAAAAGAGAAGGACAAAAAAATATTCCTTTTGTTTTGATGTAAAAGGCAGAAAAATGAGTTTCATTATAAAAAATTTTAAAAAAAAAAAAAAAAAAAACTTTGTGAATCAAATAAATTTTACAAGTAAAACTTTACCCTGAGGATCCGGAATTAAAGGAAAGGGAAGGGAAATTTTTCAAACCTAAAAAAAAAAAATTTGTAATCAATACCCCATGTGATTGTTTAAACTAGTTAAATTTCTTACCATGTTTAGTAATGATATATTTTACATGTAATATTTATATTTTATATTTTAAACCAAAGGGAATTGGATGCAAAGTAAAGTGGAATTTAATGACCAAATATGGAACGATTTGGAGTTAGTGATATTGTCAAATAGGGTAATGATTACAAAAAAAAAATTTTAAGTATGAAAAATTCCACATCCCTTCCCTTTAATTCCCTTTGCAACCAAACAGAGCCTAAGGCTATTTATGTTTTCGTGTACAATATTGCATGTAAAACTTTCATGTGAAAAATGTTTACATGTTGAAAAATTTTCCAAAGTTTGTTCAAGATGTAAATTGTCATAAAATTTATAATCTTATTTGTCATTAATTTTACCTGGTAAAATTATTTAAATTATTATATGAAGTGTCATTTTATCAAATTTGAATTTTTCAATCTCTATCATACGGTTGTAAGAACCATATATAGATCTACGTGTACTACAGATACATAGGCCTTTTGTGATCCATCCAATGAATGTAAGGTGTCCTCAAAATTATTGAAAATTTTACAAGGGAAGAATTTTTATTTATTTTTTGGTAAAGAAAGATCTATTGATTGGAACGAGAAGAGCTCATGCAGTCACAATTACAAAGTCGGACTAGCCATGGAGTGGAATTTGACCATGTAGTCATACACGTTAATGACAAGGCCTTCCTAACCAAGGTATCAGCTACATTATTGATAAACCTTGGAATATGGGAGAACAAACAACTTACAAAGAATGATGTAAGGTGTTTGGATATCTTGGGTGATGGGTAAGATATCAAGAGTGGGGGAAGTGGAGGAGATATAGCCAATCAGCTCTTAGCAATGAGAAATAGCATGAAGGAGACCTGAACGGACGGCCATAGCTTCAGCCTGGATGGAGTTTCCTGCTTCAATAGGCTCTGAGTGAGACTGCTGTGATAATGCTTCCACGCCAATCCCTGATAATGAAATCTGCTCCTGCTGAAGAATGGATCCCTAAATGATGCATCACTGTTAAGCTTTAAGGTTCAGTGAGGAGGGGGGGGGGACCAAAAGCTTAAAATAGTTGGATGCTAAACAGTTGATCGAGTAGGTGCATGAGAAGAATTTGCCAACCAGAATTCCTTGAATGCATGAGTTGCCATAGAATAGACCTCCATAGGGGAAGGGGATTTGATATCCAACAGAGATGAATTTCGCGTCCTCCATATATACCAGCATAGAAAGGAACAGAGGGTTACCATTGGACGACCAGATTTCTTCTCAGAGGACATGAATTCAGACCATTTGGATAGCCACCTTGGTAATGTATCAATTGAATTCATCGGTAAGCGAATGGTAAGGGGGCAGCCAAATCATACTGCACGAGCAAATGGGCATTCAATAAGGATGTGATTACTGGTTTTAGGGAAGGAACCATAGCGGTGACAGCTGCCATCTATTGAAATTTTTCGGCGTTGGAGACCTTCACCTTGTTGAACACACAGTGCAGATGGCAGTGACTATGTGTTGGTTGTCATTGTTGTCAACACAGTGCATGTGTGTTGTTGGTGTCAACACAATGCATCTTGGTGTAGTTACATGCAGATGGTTGTGCAGGCAGTGATTGGATAGTATCCCCACCATCCCCAGTAGTTCTTACAGTGTTCATACTGGTAGTGACATCATTTCAGGGGCTTGGCAGTGTATACAGAAGTCCCAT
The DNA here is from genome assembly GCF_018873765.1 of Telopea speciosissima. Lineage (NCBI taxonomy): Eukaryota > Viridiplantae > Streptophyta > Magnoliopsida > Proteales > Proteaceae > Telopea > Telopea speciosissima. The sequence goes on along the minus strand of NC_057922.1, from coordinate 30,715,719 downwards.
AGTGTTTGGGAGTCATCCAGGGGCATTTTCGTCATTTGGCAGTGATGTGACACGTGATGCTGGAGCATCCGAAGATTATGTAGCAGCATGAGATTGTTCATTGCAGTTTTTGGAAGCTTTAAATAGCCTTGGGTGAAGGCTAGGTGTATTAAGAATGTTGATTTCATAGGTTTCCGCACTGGCAGCGTGTTCGTCGGCATTTTTGGAAGGTATAATGATAGAACTAGGTGGAGCATTCTGCATGAGTATTTTAGTTCGTCGAGTTCTCTTCGAAATGCAACTGGAATCGAGCAATTCCGAGTTCAGACAATGAAGTTATAGCGATTCCCGTTTGGTCACCTAAAATGAAGGGCATTTTAGTCAATCCGAATTATTTTGGGGTTTCCTGAGAAAATCAGTAAGGATTTTGCTGATGTGGCTAATTTTGATTGGTAGTGCTCATCGTCACAGACACATGGCCGCAAAAGGCACTCAAATTGGAGCTAAAACGAAGAAATTATGGCCTAGATTCCATTTCAGGCTCCTTGGTTGGTTGAAGATGCATAAGATTCCGATCGACAAGATAACATTCAACTGAGATTTTAAATTTTGAATGTGCGGTCTAGATTAATTCAGATCTGTAGACTCTATGGTCCCTGATTGAGTGCAGCGCATGTGTAGAGAAGTGGCTAGAAAGATTCTCTTTGGAAGGATCTCATGAGCCTTGTTAATTCAAGATATAAATGATGAAGATCCAACGGTCTAAGATCTTTCCCTCCTTCACCGACAGATCTAACGGCTTGTAGGGCGCCGTACGAGACAGCCAATAGGAGCGCGAAACGTCACCTGCCACTGTCAGCCTTTGACATTGACTTTACCTTGTGATACTGATCTGACGGATGGGATCTTAAGCGATCTGACGTATGAAAAACATGTATATTTCAAAATTAAGATCTGACGGACGATGACAATTGTGCTGATGCCTTGGCGCTACATGGAATAAAGCGGCGATATAATACTTGCGCGCGCACATGTACACGGCCCTCAAGATTCCATTTTAAGCTCTACGAATGGCCCAACTTCTAAACCCGATATCTCACTCATCCAATGGCCAAATGAGGTGAACTTTTTTTTGATTTTGGATGATTTTTCGAGCTCTATCCATTGCTGTGCTAAGAGAACAGTGAAGAGAAGCAGAGGTCGCCGGGAGAAGGGTTGCAGCCCTAAGAAGTGTTGTATACATCTAAGATTTGAGTCTTCCTCTCTATCTCATGTCTCCATCCCTTCTTTGATGCCATTGATGTTCTGAAATCATAGAACCAGAACTTCTTTAGGTGGTTGCAGCCAAGAAAGAAAAGGGCAAAGAGAAAAGGAAGAAGAAAGAAGAAGGAGAAAAGAAAAAAAAGGAAGGAAGAAGAAAAGATGAAGGGAAGAAAAAGCAAATAGGTTTGAAACCCAAATCTCAGATTCGGTGGAGGAAACAAAGAAGAAAAGAAAGAAGAAAGAAAAGAAAAAAAAGGGAAGAGAAAGAGAAGGAAAAGGAAAAGAAAGGAAAAGAAAAGAAAAGAAAGGAAAAGGGGAGAAGAAAGTGGTTTCTTTATTGCTAGGAATCACTCTAGAGCATCAGTGTTTAAGCACACTTGAAGATTTCAGTTGTCCATCAAATTGGGAGAAGCTGAAGATTCCAGTGAGCCACTAGAGTTACCAGACTCCATCTTCGGACATCAGTGATCAAAGACAGTGCATCGTTGTGAGATTCTCTACACTTTGTTGCCTGTTATGTTTGATATACTGTATTTCCATTGTATATGTTAGCAGTAGGGATGAATGTTGAGACCTATGCTAGATGTGCTTGACATTGTAGGGTATTTGTATAAGCCCAATTATTTTTGTTGAGTTGTCCAATTGCATCTGAACACAGTGTTGGTTACTAGTGGGTGCTGGGAAATCATTGGGGATAACACCCTTATCTCTATATTTAGGGATAGAAGCAGGTCAGATGTCTTGAGTCATAGGTGTGACTAAAACATCATCTGCCGTGGATGCGGCCTCTCAGTTTTATGTTGGGAAAATTAGTGATGAGTAAATGCTGAGGTCCAAGTGACCATTACTCTGTGCACGTAGGCAATTTGTTGAAGCACGTATATCTCTGTGTTGTGGATGCTTGCTTGCTTTGGTTAGAAGTGCCTTTCTGCAGGATGGGTGTACACACCTGGTAGAGCCTTTGAGTCTGGCTGGGGTGTGTACACGACTTTGTGGCTTGTATTCAGATCCTTCAGTTGTGATTGAGTCAGTGTGCTTGAGTGAGGGATCTCCAACAGTTGACATAGCAGCTCTTGGCAGCAGTATCAGTGACTGTGGTTGTATGAGACTGGGTCAAGATTGCTTTTAGAGTGTGATTGTGTGCCTGTGTGTCTTTTGAGAAGACTGTGTGGGTGGTTGTGGTAAGTGTTAGAGATCTCAACAGGTGAACTGGGAGTGAACCTGTTGAGGGAAAAGATTTGTAGAGTCCACTGATTCACCTCCCCCTCTCAGTGGCCATCACTGTTCAACACACCTGTGGCAATACCCGTTGCACAAGCTTTCCAAAGGAAAGTTCTAATTTTGGGAAGGGTTGGGCATTTCCAAATGGTCTTCCAAATTGATTCTTCAACGACAAGGATAGTGCTATGGGAAGATGAAGGGAGTACCTAGTTCATCCTTCTCTACTGATTACATAGAAAATGATAAGCTGATTTAACATTGAAAACACCATTGCGGGAGCCTCCCCAAAATCTGTTTGTCCTCTCTCGAAAATATAAGGAGTTTGATTTGTGAAATGAGAGCCTTGTCTGTAGGGTGGAAAAATTTGGACAAGGGATCCATCTTCCAGCTCATGTTCTCATGATCAGTTAGCTGTGAAACCCAAACCAGATCACAATCTTGGGGGGGCGAACAGATTTAATTTTGAAGTGTGAGGACGTTGGAAGCCAATTGTCCTACTAAATGTTGACATTTTCACCATCACCAATGATCCAAATATGGCCATCGAGCAACACAGAGCAGCCCAGAAGAATGCTTCTCCATGCCCAAGAAGGAGAAGAGCCAATTTTTGCTTTGAGGAAAGTGGAGGGAAAATAAATCTGCTTAATAAGTCTGTTCCAATGGGAATCAGGAAAGCTCCAAAGTCTCCAAGCTACTTTTTGCAAGTAATGCTAAATTGTGAAGTTGAGGTTCTCTAAAGCCCAAGCCCCCTTTTTATTTGGAATGGCATAGTCTATCCCATGAGATCTATTTAATTTTTTTTGTCTTCCTGGCTTCCCCAAAAGAAATCTAAAGATATTTTCCTAGTATGCTTGTGATGGGCAACAAGTAACTTAAAGTGGGATGTTGCAAATCTTTGTCAGCCTGGGATAATAACTGGTTTTTCCGAAATTCCCATATCTGATGGAAGCCCAAGATTATTTCTCAAGGTCATGGCAATATTTGATTTTCATGATTTGGGCGAACCATCTTTGAATGAGAAGAGGAGTATTGGGGCTGAAAGTCATTACCAACTTTGCAAGATTAATGGACTGTCCGTAGGGATGTAAATGGATCGGATTCGACTAGGATAGTGCTATATCTGCATCCACATCTGATTAGCTTTCGGACGGATTCGAATAGTGCTAAACAGATACAGATACGGATCGGATATTTTATCCGTTTACATGTAAATATAGCTTTTCGGATAGCTATAGCTTATCCGTATCCGCATCCATTTAGCTTTCGGACGGATTCGGATAGTGCTGAACGGATACGGATACGGATACGAAAACGGATTTCGGCTATTCATTTACACCCCTAACTGTCCGTTGGCTTCACAGAAATTGTTTAGTCATTACAAGGGAAGAATTTATGGTTGAATGACGTTGCAACCCATGGGCACTGACTTTTATTGAACTGCATAAATCTCTAGGACTGCAACCCCCAATTTTGTTTGGATTCTGAGAAATAAAATAAAAAATGGGAATATGTTCTCTGTGGGGAGGGGGGCAGACCACGAACACACACAATAGGGGGCGAAATGACCGTCTACCCCCCATGAAAGGTAGAAATCCCGTACTTCGAGATAGTGTAAGTGCTCTCATTGGTTGTCGTGCTTGCGTGGCACCTATGCTCCCCTAAAAAAAATTCTTTTGCATTCTGGTGCATTTTTTTTTCTCTCACTAACTTGCCAAGGAAAGTTGCGCTCTTACTCTAAAGTCTAACCAGGTAAATTTTTTTTGGAGACCTTTTTCCTACGCACTGCATTTAGAAAGCTCTAAATTATCCAAAAAATCTAGGGGAAATTTCTAAGATCCACTAGATAAAAAAATTAATTACAAGATAAGTGGGTTTTAAATTCATTTTACATTCATCAATCTTAATTTTGAAAAGATTTACTTAATACCCAGAGTTAGTTATTGGTCATGCCACCTAAGAAGAAAAGCCTAGTGAACTTCCGAAATTACCCCAACTTCACCTTAGCCACACTCTTTGGCTTCTGTTCACCCCTGAACTCTACAATTCACACGTTGCTGTGCCATCTCTGTATCTCTCACCGAACTCACCGACGTTCCCTCGAGAATAACAAAGAAGAGCTTTCTCATTAGTTCTTCAGCCTTCATAAGCCAGTCAAGCGTACATGTTGTGGAGTTATAAACCACAGGCCAAATCATTTTTGTGTCCAAATTTGCAAATTTGAAAAGAAAAAAAAAAAAGAAATTAAAACCCCAAACCTGCTACATACAAAATTTGGAGAAGAACGCAAAACACGGGATTTACACTGAAAAGGCTCACCAAAGTTGCTTATTGCTCAACATATATTCTATCTAAACCATATAAGAGAATAAAAACAGGAAATGAAATCAGAAATCCAAAAAAAAAAAAAAATTAAAAAAAAATTAAAAAAAATCTGATCAAAAAATCAGCTAGCTTGAAGATGACGAGGGATAATGATTGGAATCCGACCAAGCAGTGTCGGAAAACCTGAGGCACCATCAACCCATCATCACGACTCCTCCTCTCTCCTTCTCCTTCTCCATAAGAAGTTCTATCTTCTCTAATAGTGGTAATGGATGCCGCTGTAGTAGTTGCCGCCAAAGAGCTCTAACCTTCTTCTTTCACTGTAAAGAAGAAAATATGAGAGAGAGAGATCTAGAACACCCTTTCCTGTTATCTCTAAAGTTGGGCGGTGCTGCAGTGGATACGGTAAGATCCAGAAGGAAAGTAACAACAAATAAAAAAGGATAATTCGATACTATTCAATCTAGTACAAGTGAAAGGTTGGTGTTCCTATCATCGGAATTTATACTAGTATTTAGATTCTAGAATTAATAGTTTATCAAACTAATATGTCGCCTCTAGTTTTTACGTTTACACCCTGTACATTTTACTGGGTTACAATGGTGACGAAGAACTAATGAGAAGCTCTTCTCTATTACTTGAGGGAAAGTCAGTGAGTTCAGAGAGAGAGAGAGAGAGAGAGAGAGCGGGTGAGTTGCAGAGGTCAGGGGTGAATAGAAGCTGAAGAGTGCGGCTAAGGTGAAGTTGGGGTAATTTTGGAAGTTCACTAGTTTTTTCTTCTTAGGTGGCATGAACAATAACTAATTCTGGGGATTAAGTAAATCTTTTTAAAATTAAGACTAATGAATGTAAAATAAATTTAAAACCCACTTATCTTATAATTAATTTTTTTATCTAGTAGATCTAAGAAATTTCCCCAAAAATCTATCATGTGACAAGTATGGGTATTAAACGGTCCAGTTTCAATATAATCGGTTCTGTATGATTCGATGCAAGGATTTTTAGGTGAAAGTGTGAAACTTGAACCGAACTGTATATTAAACGGTTTCAGTTTTTGCAACCAAAACCTTTAGCTTTAGTGGAGTATTCTAATTCCATGTGCGAATGGATACTTTATTGGATGTGGGTCCCATTATATATTTCTACATAGATCATGTGTACATTTTGTTAGCATCTCTTAAGATTTGGCATTATAAGACCTTTTTTCATGTATGTATAAAATTTTCCGAGTTACGTCAAGGAAGGGCTGGAATGATTATACCCCCTGCTGAATTATCTTCTAAGTTGCGGACTAGGAATTCCATTTCTCCTCTTAGAAGAAACGTTCAATACAAATCTCTGAAGCTGTTGATGGGCACCGCGCAACGTCAAGCCATACCTGTGGAGATCCAAATCAGCCTTCAACCTCAGGTTAACCCAAGAAGCGGAACTTCGAGGATTCCAAGCTGGGCTCGAAAAGTCACTTTCATTGGACTATCAACAAGTGATCTTCTGGACTGATTCTCAACAGCTTTAAGACTTGGTTGGAGGAGCCACAGGCTGCTCTTTGGCCGTGGGAGTTATTTGCTCTTCTTTTTGACATCTCCCACACCCTTTCTTCTTGTCGGTCTGTAAATACTATTAAACAACCTAGATCTATTTTGCAACTTGTAGACTTATTAGCTAAGTATGCTAGGACAAACAGGTATACTACGGACTGTGTGCATGATATTGTACCTATCATATCTAATTAATTAATATTAATATTACTTTTTCCACCAAAAAAAAATAATTTCCGAGTATATAATATTGGGAGAAAGAATGCCACCTAGCTGCGCCAGCGTACGCCACCCCTGTGCCCAGACACAGGGGTATTCGTAATGATCGACGCACCCCTTGGAAAGATGGAAATAAACAAGATTGCGGTGGTCATTTCGCATGCCCCTGTGTCTGGGTGTAAGAGTGGTGTGCGCTGTGCAACCTGGTGGCGTTTTCTTTCCCTATAATATTTTACATGAAAATTTTTCTCTATGTAAAATTCTCTTACTTTTTTAATGTATTTGTTTGTATTTTACAATAAACCAAGGATAAGAGATCGTTGTCTAGTTGCGTGGCTCTTACACCAGATCTTTATCACCTTTAGTTCCCTACCCGGCTCAATTCCCCAGTTCCTCTAACAAGGGCGGGCTGGAAAGACCACCCTACCCTTGCCCAAATACTATGCTTGGGTGGGATCCACTGCCCCTATTAGAGGAACTGGGGAACTGGGCTGGGTAGGGAACTGGAGTTGATAATTTTTCCTCTTACACTAGCATGGGGCCAATGAGAGCACGCATAGGAGTTAGGACCATCAACATGGGTGAAATTTTTTTTTATTTCATGAGTGCTTGGGATAAATTCATATGCTGCTATATCTAGGCCACACAAACTAGCTACATTCTTTCTCCTTTAAAACTCATTGAAACCTTCATATTATATGGTGGGCCTTGAAAAAAGACTTGGTCCCCTAACACCACTACCCCCACCTTCGCATTCTATATCAGAACTACATCAGCCATTACGCAATAAGCCATGTCATTTTCCTCTGACTGATATATTCCTCACTAGTCAATAGAAATATGTAGAACAAATTGACAGAAAAAGACACAATATCATTTAAATAAATTAAGAAGATTTTTTTATAAAACATATAACAGAAAAAATAAAGTGTACCCTAGAATCTGGGGAAGACAAAATGGTTAAATGGTGGGAGGAGTATATGCGCTTCGTGAAACCTGTATGAGTATGACTCTCATGCTTATCTTTCTGCTAACTTCTTTATCAGTTTGTATCACTCATTCCATGCACCAAAACACCATTCCCTCTCTTCCCTCCCTCATTAAGAATTGAAAGGTTCCTTTTAATTTTAAATAATATTTAAGAAAAATAATCATAATAATTCTTAATAAATTATCCTAATATTCTCTTTTCCCTCTTACACTTAAAATTCAATACATGTTGATATTTCTATAACAGGAAAAAGAAGCACATGACATCGGAGTGCAGATTCCAGCATAAATGCATTTTCATGTAATGAGATATGTGGTTGATGCTGCCATTCTCTCTCTTATTTTACCCATGTGGATTATACAATTTTATGCACCATTGGCACCATGGCAAATCCTCCCCCTTTCTAATATATGGGAAAAAGTTTCTCAAACGCTTGTATATTATCTTCTCTAATGTGAGTTTTTTTGTTTTTCTCTCTCTCCTTTCTAGACCATGTGAACCGCATGTAGATTATATCCCTTGTGCTACCATTGATGTGGTGTGGGAGATTCCCTCCACACTAGCATCTAAACCTTTCCCCATAATATATATATGGGCTCATGTTCATTGTGCTGCAGTGCAGGCTGCGTCCAGACACATGAGCCTACCACTCAAGGGGGTAGGGTGGTCATTGCACCCACCCCCATGTGTCTGGCGCAACCTGCGCTCCTGACACAGAGAACATTCTCCCTATATATATATATATATATATATATATATATATGGGATAATGGTTTCTGTGGGGGGAGCATGGCACCTCCGCCTAGACACATGGGGGCGAATTACCACCCCGCATGATGCTTCCGCAAGTACTTCTGTTGGCCCCTGCATGGTGTAAGGGCCACATTCCCCCATAGGAAACACTTCCCTAACATATATACAGATTTTTCAAAAAAATAATGATTAATACACAATAAAAAAGGGAAAAGGCTTGGCACACTGACCACATGTCGTAACCTAGCGCTCGTTGTGTCTATATCTCTCTTTTCCCTTTGAAATGACCCCCTGCCCCTCATGTATGATGTCCAGTCTCGTGCCTCCCATTGATGCCACCCGCTAGTTGCTGCACGCGGGCAGTGTACCTATCCTCCTTCCAATATTTATTTTCTTTTCTTTTTTTTTTTTTTTTTGGGGGGGTGGGGAGTGGGGGTTTGATTTGGAAAGTAAATTGTTAGGTAGGAGGATGTACATTTTGTGTATTGGGGAATTATGTGATTAATATGTCACGTGACAGATAGGCTAATAGTGTATGTAGGTTGTTTTAACCATGGTTAGCCAATGCAAGAACAGGTACGTAACCATGGTTACTTGGTCAGTTAACACCTAAAATTAAACCTCCTTTCTTCAAATGCTTAAATAAAACATTCCATAAAAACATATTGAGAGAGAGAGATCGAGAGGAGGCAGGAGGCTCATGCAATGCTCTAAGTAAAGGAACAGAAACGAGGAGGAACAAGGAAAATAATAAAATATCTTTCGATTTTCTCTAGTCTCTCTGATGATATTGGACTGAGGGTTCCATCGATCGATTGAGCAAGAGCTATATATTGGGTACTCTCGATTGATCGGTGTTCATTACAAATACGGTTCTATTATTTTTATATTCTGTTACGGATCCTTTTTTCTATAAATCTTGTGAAATTCATTTTAGTTTATTGTTTTTTCTCCCTTCCCGGTTAGATTTCTGATCAATATATTCCATCATCCATGTCCGTTTTGTTTTTTGTACGATAGATTATGGGCTTATTGTGTTGCATGTACGAAATTTTTATCGTTTAATTTGCAGGATATCTTATTCATGCATTGGTTATTAATTTTCAAGTTCTGGGTTAGTTCCGTTTTTTATCAATTTGAGTATTTCGATGCAGGAAACTGAATATTTTCCCTTTCTTACCGTTCCCAGAGGTATGATTCTACGATTTATTATCTTCGTTGATTCCGATGGTCAATTATTAATTTTATTTGTTTGATTGCCTGATAGTTCTGTTACTTGATTCTTCGGTTTATTGTTTATTTCTTAACTATAAGTTTTTTTCTTTTTCATTTTCTTCTCCCCTCCCCTGTATACCCGTACTAGTTTCGGGAAATTGGTGCTGCATTGTGGATTTAAAGATAGAAGTTTCGTAAGGCCCTGTGAAGATCTAGAGGAAATTGGCATTGTGCAATATATAATGGCAGCGATGGTGGCTAGGGGTAGTAGTAGTGGTACCAGTAGCACCAGTGCTCAATTGCCTGTGTCGTTATCAGTCCAAGAGAAAGGAAGTAGGAACAAGAGAAAATTTCGAGCTGATCCACCTATAGTTGACCCAAACAAGCTTCCTTCTTCAGAATGTCCTGGTTATGAATTCTCTGCTGAGAAATCGCTACAAAACCCCAGTCATGAACAATGTGTCTGTGATCTATTTGGTCTTAACCAAGACCAGCCCGATGCTTTAAGACCTGATGTTAGCTTGTCAGATACCCTGGGACAATCTGAAGTCAGATCCACTCGGCTTAGAGAGGACCTAGAATCAGAGGAGTTCCAAGAGGCTAACTGGAATGATCTTACAGAAAGCCAGCTTGAAGAACTTGTTTTGGATAATTTGGATACAATTTTCAAGACCGCCATTAAAAAGATTGCTGCGTGTGGGTACAACGAAGAGGTTGCCACAAAGGCTGTTTTGAGGTCTGGCCTTTGTTATGGTTGTAAGGACACTGTATCAAACATTGTTACTAATACATTATCATTTTTGAGAAATGGTCAAGATATTGATTCCTCAAGGGAGAACTTCTTTGAGGACTTACAGCAGCTGGAGAAGTATATATTGGCAGAAATGGTTTGTGTGCTTAGGGAGGTTAGGCCATTCTTTAGTGTTGGAGATGCAATGTGGTGCTTGTTGATATGTGACATGAATGTAGCCCATGCTTGTGCAATGGATGGTGATCTTTTGACTAGTTTTGATGGTGATGAGGCCCCTGGGGGTAGTTCCTCTGTTTCTACACTTACCCAATTGAAATCAGAGGCAATTTGTTCTGAACTCAATCTCCTAAATCATAACAAACCAAATCCCGTATTTGCTTGTCCTCATGCATCTCAATCTGAAACACCAACTGTGACAGGTATCCCAAATTTACCAAATCCCCGCAACCCCCTTGTTCTTGAAGGGCTACCCCGAGAGAAAGAAGGCCAAATTTCCCAATCTGATAATGCAGAGAAATCCTCCAATGTTACTGGGAACCGTGTCCAGACCAAATCCCAGTCTTCTGCTTTAGAGGAAAAGCCAGCAGGAGGTAGAAAGGGTCATTCAAACAGTTCAAAAAGAGAGTCAATCCTCCGGCAGAAATCACTTCATCTGGAAAAAAACTATCGTGCATATGGGTCTAAAGGGGCTCTGAGAACAGGGAAGCTCAGTAGTTTGGGTGGTTTGATTTTGGATAAAAAACTGAAGTCAGTCTCTGATTCTAGTGGTGTAAATTTGAAGAGTTCTTCCTCGAAGACAAGTAAGGTTGTGGGAGTTAATGTGTCTCAAGCTGATGGAATCCATGATCTTTCAATAAATGCTGGAACCTGTACACCCTCATCTTTTAACCCAAAAACTTCCAATACTCATACACTGCCTACAGAAAATGCCCCATCTGCATTTACTACAGCCAATACCCCATCTGCACTATCTTCAGCCAATACCTCATCAACATTGCCTGCAGCAAACACTGAGCTTTCTCTCTCGTTGCCTTCAGGAAGCGACACTGCTTCAAAGTCCCTCAGCTGCAATACTGATGGCAGTTTACTTGGGATTCCTTATGACAAGACCTTGGGTAGGTGGGTTCCACAGGATGAGAACGATGAGATGATGCTGAAATTGTTTCCCCGGGTGAGAGAGCTACAGAACCAGCTCCACGAGTGGACTGAATGGGCCAATCAGAAGGTCATGCAGGCTGCTCGTAGGCTGAGCAAGGACAAAGAAGAACTTAAGAGCCTGAGGCAAGAGAAAAAAGAGGTAGTGCGTCTCAAGAAAGAAAAGCAAACACTTGAGGAGAACACCATGAAGAAGCTATCTGAGATGGAGTATGCACTGGGTAAGGCTACAAGCCAGGTTGAGAGGGCTAATTCAGCTGTTCGCAGGCTTGAAGTGGAGAATGCTGAGCTGAGGCAGGAGATGGAGGCTGCTAAGGTACGTGCTGCAGAGTCTGCTACAAGCTGTCAGGAAGTATCAAAAGGGGAAAAAAAGACGCTGAAGAAGTTCCAATCATGGGAGAGGCAGACAGCCCTGTTTCGGGAAGATCTTGTTACTGAGAGGCGGATGCTGGCTCAGCTGCAACAGGAACTAGAACAAGCTAATGATTTGCAAGATCAACTTGAGGTAAGCTAAGCTATGTGTTGTCCAAATAATTGAACAGTAAAAGCTGATCTACCATTGACATATGATGTTATACATGGCAAATGTGCAGGATGTGCGGGTGGGACTGCGACCAACCACTTGGTGGTGCTATGTCAGGGCCTTTATTGTGCCAACAAATTGACCGGATTGGATGCTATGACAATACAATTTACTGTATTTGTTTGGATGGTGAGAAAAAAATGAAAATTGTAACTGTTTGTATAAAAAATCTGTAGGATCCAATCAGGTTGGTTTATTGGCATAATTCCTGGGCTGAACTTATCACCAAAAACTGGGTCCCATCCATGAGTATATGTGCAATTGCTATAGCATCCAATCCAAAGAAGCATATGTGCAATGTATACCACCAGGAAGCATTTGTTTATCTGCCACACCTTATTTATATTCATCCATTAATGAACAAAACATGTTCCCCCCCCCCCCCCACCTCAAATTTCGGCAATTTGCAAGTACTTCTCATTGAACAACCATGCTTCTTAGATGCATTCAATGATTCAATCTTGCCTTAACATTTTCTTCTACTGTTATTGCTTGGCTTTGTTAACTCTCTCTGATTCCCCTTTTTTCTTGGTGTTGTCTGATAAGAAATGGGAAAAAATTGCAGGCTAGAAGGAAACAGGAAGAGAAAGCCAAGGTAGAGTTTCTGACGTTGGCCAGTTTCATAAGAAAAGAAAGAGAACAAATTGAAGGTTCTATGGAAAAGGAGGAAGACATGATCAGGCTGAAAGCCGAAAATGATCTTCAGAAATATAAAGATGATATCCAGATGCTTGAGAATGAGATCTCTCAATTGAGATTTAAGGTTGACTCCTCAAAAATTGCCGCGCTACGGTGGGGCATTGATGGGAGCTACTCTAGCTGTCTGACAGATGGAAAAAGTGCATCAGGTCTCAAAGGGATCCAGTCCCCGTCTAAAGCGGACACAATGGCTAATTTCCAGGATTGCTTGGGAACTGGAAGCTTGAAACGTGAAAGGGAATGTGTAATGTGCTTATCTGAAGAGAGGTCTGTGGTTTTCCTTCCATGTGCTCATCAGGTTGTTTGCACCAAGTGCAATGAGCTGCACGAGAAGCAGGGTATGAAGGAGTGTCCTTCTTGTAGGACCCCCATCCAGCAGCGTATTTGTGTACGCTATGCTCGCTCTTAGATTATATACACCTACCTTGGTTAACTAAGTTGGGTCATCTGAATAATGAATTGTTTGGACCCTAGGAATGAGTAATGCATCTGAAACCATTTCTTTTGAGGAGTTAAGACAGTTAAGTTTCCTTACAAAATATGAGTTTTTACTGAATGTTTTATGATTTCCCTCGCTTGGGTGATATATTAACCAGGTAAATGTTCATCATTCCTTAAAGTGCATCAACTTGGATTCCGAAGTACAAATTTTAAGATAGATTTCTCTGTCAGTCGCTGACAACCTTTTGTTTCAGCAGCCATCTACTCATGTGGGAGGTCCCAGTGTTAAATCCTCCAGTTATAGGGAGATGCAGGATGCTTCTGATGAGTCCATCTTGTTTGTCCCTTCTCAGTCTCTGTCTCACCTAGTGAGGCTGGAAAATAGTAAGAGTTTTGAATCTCCCAGTTATTGGCTAATGCTCCTTCCATTGAGGCCAACCGGTTTTTCCCTTCTGAGTCATCTTCTCACCTAGGGAGAAAGCAATGAAGTCTATTTGGCTGTTTTAAGGTGCATTGACTAAATCTTTGGCAGGGGCTTGGCATCGGATGTGTCCTTTTTGTCCTAATGATGGTTTTTGGGGCACTAGCTCAGAATAGTTCTTGAGGGCTTGATGGATTTACAGGTGGAAAAGGATAAGGACAGATTGATGGGTGTTATTTCTCCCTTCATTCATCTATTCTTGAAGTTGATCTGTTCTTTTTATGCAGCCCTTAGTCTGATCTCTGGTGTGAAATCCTTTTAACTGCAACTGCTTTTGATCAGAATCGAACACATTCATTATGCTCTTAATATTCTTGTTCACAAAGGGTGTGGTTTTATTGCATCTTGGTTAACTTTGCCCCTACCTATACTATTCTTGCCTTTTGATTTTTTCCAATGAGTTACTCCATAATATTGAAGAGGAAAATAGTAAATTTAAGTCATATCCCTTCAAATAGATAGTATAATCTAAGCCTTCTTGTTCTCAAATCGTTTGGCTTCCTCCTTTCTGTATTGATATAGTTAGCCAATATATTTCGACCTCTCTTTTTTGTATTTTCCTTACTAGTGCCTCTTCTTGTTTCTCTGTCTCAAGAATATCATTGCATAATGATCGTCTAGTACCTTAGCTGCACTTCGTAGGTATTGAAGTTCTTTTGCAACCACCCTGAAAGTTGAATCTCTGTTTTCCAGTGTTGTTAAAACATCTCCTTCAGTTTCACCTGTTTCTTGTCTACACTCTGTTGATGATCTCCTAATCTTTTGTAGGGGAGAGGTAGGATAATAAGAAACTTTAAGAATTGGGTGGATCTCTTTTAACTGTCGTTGGCCAATTCAGTTGCCAATTCATACTTGATTTCTAGGGTTTACGTCGATTCTGGCTGGGCTGACTGTATCGAATACTACTTTCCAATATGTTGCCCTTAAGAGTTCCCAAAACCGCATCTGTTAAGTGGAAATGAATTATCCAAAATACCAAATGCTCATAGTCAAGAGTTCCATGAGTAATAAGTTATTGCTGATTGAAACAGAAAAACCTACTGTAGTTGCCCAAGATCCATAGTCCTTTCCTTTTTGTTCTTTGAAGTTGTGGGTCTATTCAGATGGTCAGCTCAGAGAACTCCAATCTGGATTTGTCTAAAGTGGTCAATCCATTGTTAGGGTGTAGAATTGCCAATTCAGAGACATGATACACCCATACAAGAGATGGGGATCTTCAAACGATCCATATTAGGTTCACTCACAAATGAAGATGCATTTGCTAAAAGATTAAGCTGTGTCATATTTCCTTTTAGGAACATGAAATGAGATTGATTATATGTTTACCGATGAACAAAGTTTATAGATTATATAGCTGGAACCATTCAGGGAGATGTCTTACAATTCATCAGGAAATGGGAAGACTTCTCCCTGAATGGTTCCAGCTATATAATCTATAAACTTTGTTCATCGGTAAACATATACTCAATCTCCTTTGAAATATATCGGCGATAATTAATAAATGATTTTTATGTTCCTCCATGGTTTTAGAGAAGACTAAAATATCATCTATGTAAACAACACAAAATTTTAGATGGCTAAACAAACTATCCATCCATCTTTGAAAGATTTGTGGAGCATTCCATAATCCAAAATGGCATAACAGTCCATTGGTAATGCTTATAATATGGTACACTGAATGCAGTCAATGGTTTTGACTCATCAGTTAACTTTATCCGTCAAAATCCAGATTTACAGTCAAATTTGCTAAAAAAAATTGCATCTCTTATTTTATCTATTAGAACATCTTTTTTAGAGATAAAGTATCCATAAAAAATTAAATGTTGATTCAAAGCACGATAGTTGATTATCATCCCTGCCTTATTACCTCTCTTAATCTCAGCATGGTTTCTTACCATAAAAGCTGGACTTGAGTGTGGACTTGTTGTTTCTTCAATCAGTCTTTTGGATAAGAGTTCTTTTAATTGAAAATCGAATTCTTCAATATCTTGTTTGACATAAAGTAGATGATTAATCCTGATGACTTTATTAGGATTATTAAGTTTGAGAGAACAAAATCTAGGGCTCTTTGCCCATAATTTTAAAGGATTTTCATCAAAATTTTCTTTTAATTTTGGAAAAAGCCAATGTTGTTCATTGATCTGGCAAATTTGATGAACAGCAAGAGTTGGTGTAAATCCTGTGTCACAACGATATTTATGATCCTGATTTAGGGGAATATCTATAATTGTTTTCTTTGAGGTTAAAGAAACAGAATTAGTATTTATTGTAACAGGTAAATAATCTTGTATGAAATTATTTCCTAGAATAAGATTTCCATGCATAAAAGGAAAACATAGAATTTTTGGAATTAAAAATTCTTATTTTTCTAGAATAATAGGAATATTACTAGCTTTATATATAATTGTTGTTGGTTTTTCAGAAACCCCTATAGTGCTAATGGGTTTATCTAACTTTACCCATTTTTCCATTGGAATAGCATTCCATCTACAGCAGTATATTGTTGCTCCTGTATCAATTAGGACATCCAATTTATATGATTTATATTTTAAAAAATCAAAGAAAGCAATGACATATGTATGTCTCTTTTGTCCCTGATGAGCAGAAAAAATACGTTCTTCATTATCTATAATTACTTGTTTAAACCTAATTAATGTTTTGATTTTCTCAACATTATTAATATTTGAAGAGTTACTAGATTGCCCTGAGTATAGTGGTATTTTACCTAATTTATATCCGACAATATTTACTGGATCTTTATTTATTCATTCGGATAAGGTTCTAGTTAGAGACTTTTTATCTCTTCTATTACAATAAAGATTTCCTCCTGAAGCTTGAATATCCATGGTGTGGTATTCTAAAGATCTCCAAGGTGGTATTATATCTTTTATAAGCCATTGTTTTGGCAATCTTAAGTCTGTCCAATTAATAAGCCTTGGTTGAATCTGTGTGTCAAATGATTTTGGTTCAAAGATTTCAACAATTCTTTTATCAATTGGGTATATAGAAGTTTGTGTAACATTTGTTAACTCATGTCAGGATTTTCAACCGATGAAAATGTTATGATTTTTTGATTTCATACCTATTCCTTGAGTTTTAATTATTAAAACAACAGATTCCTCGATATTAGGATCTGTAACCGATATGAAATAATTTGGTTTTATTCTACACCAAACCGTTCCTACAACAAGATTTGATTCCATACCCCCAATTAGGGCAGAAACCGGATCTTCAATGAGCCGTTTGTCTAAAACAACCATTAATATAGGAGTATCTATTTCTTATCAAAATAAAACTGTTATTTCAATCTGAATAACTCCTATATGTATATATTTTATTTGAGGATGTTTTTTACATAATTTTAAAATTTTTTCTTTATTAAATATAGGAATTTCTAAATTGGCATCATCTGTTGCTTTAGCTGTAGTATTTCCACTAGTTTGATCAATATATCTTTTTGACCAGAAGTTTAACTTAGAAAGTTTATAGATATCTTATTTTTTAATCATTTTTTGCTTTTGAAAAGTATTTAAATGAAAAACAAGATCTTCATGTACTAGATTAGATAAAGGAATAGTATTCATTTCTTGTTCAGGTACTGATTTGAATACTTCTGTTTCTTCAGTTTTTTCGGAAGAAGTTAAAACTTGATTTGACTCTTCATTCAGCATGAAAATTAACTCATCTTCTGAGTCAGAATCAGTTTCACTATTTATAGAAAATAAAACATTTTCAAAATCTGAAATGTCATTTTCATAACAGACTTCCTAATCATTTTCTTCTATAAATTTAACCATTTTACGTGCCCCTTTTCCCTTGTTTGGCAAGAGTTTGCTTAATGTCTTAGTTCTTGACAAATATAACACTTACATCCTTTTTTAGGAGTAGTAGCTTTTTTGTTAGTATTCTTTTTTTTAACAAATCTGTCTCTTATGATAATGTGGTTAAGGCATGTTTTTATTATATCTAGTCCATCTAAATTTTTTAAACCTATTTTTGTTAAAAGGTTTAACTGATTTATGAGGAATGGGTTTGCAACCAAATTTCCAATTGTCTTTAAGAAAAGAGTTACACAGTATAGGTGTAAGCTTCTTTTTGATTTGCTTAGTAGCCTTTGCTTCTAGACAATGAGTAATTAATAACCTATGAACAAAATTTATTCTATTTCCTAAGGTATCAGTACTTCCTATTTCAGTACAATATTTAGGATATGAGGAATGACATATTTTATCCCAAGGAGGTACTAATTTGTAGAAAAATTGATCGAACCAAAATTTTGATTGTTTTGAGTCGAGAAGATGATAATTCTTTTGATATATTTTAGCAAAAGAATCAAATTCAACCATACTACATAGTTTTAATTTTGATAGTATATAATTTATATCTTCTATAAAAGTATTTTGTGAGGTTGTTCCACAAAATTCTCTTTTAATTAAAGCAGTAATATTATGAAGTATTTTTCAGGGGTTAATAAGTCTCCCAGTAAAGCTGCTTTTTCAACTTTACCTTCGTCAGAGTCTTCCCATTTCCTGATGAATTATAAAACATCTCCCTGAATGGTTCCAGCTATATAATCTATAAACTTTTCTTTAGCCCATGTTGATTTGTAATTTGTTATGACGAGAGCTAGAGATTAATTGTTTGCTCATAGTGTTTATAAGCAATGTGAGTTAAATCTAAATATGTTCCTCCTGAGGCTACATGTTGTTTGTTAAGATCATCCCTTCTCTGTGTAGTTGGGATAGGCTCGTCTTCAGAAGTATGTTTTACTTCTTCAGATAGGTTATGACCAAAATCAGATCGTAATCCCATTTGTGGTCTAAATAGGTCATCTTGGTTTAGATGATCAGAAGAATCAACCTTTCTTTTTCTTTTGGGGTATGGGTCTTGTTCATCTTCTGAAGTTGAGCTGGATTCAGATTCATCCGTCTCAGCCTGAATTGTTTCAGTATCTAATTCGTCAGAAAAAATCTGATATTCATGTAAGCTGAACATGGTTTCATGTTCAGAGTAGAGTTTTTGCATCATGGATAAGAGTTTATTTTTCTCATCCGGGTCATTTTCATCTATGAAACGTTTTTTCCAGTAATCCATTATTTCTTTTAATGGATTAAAATCAGATTCTTCAAATAAATTACTTGAAGTATCTTCTTCAAAAACGTTTATGGTGTTTTCATAAAATAAATTAGTACGATGAACATTATTTGGGAAAACATATTCACCAACAAAGACCGATAGTTGATCGGACAAAGTTTGCATTTGAGCTTTGGTTTGCTCTTTTAGGTCTAGATCAATAATAGATCCAATAGATTTAATATTGGAGTCTAATTTATTAATTTTTCTTATCAATACTTTTAAAATAAGTAGTTGTAATATCTATCAGCATATTAATAGCATTACAAGCAAAATATATATTTTTGTTATTTTTTACTATATGTAAGCTATGATCATATAAGGATTTATCAACTATTCCTCTAGAAGAAACAAAACAATCAACTGCCTCTATAAAAATCTTGAGTCAGTACATAAAACCATCTTTGGTTGTAGAAGGAACTATCGTAAGCTGCCAATAGATCGATGGTTTTATGCTGACAAAATCAACTTCCCAAAGATATATGGGTTTATCTCAAGACCTTTGTATAGAGAAAGTGAAGAGAGATAGAAATAACTAGAAGAGTTTGCAAATACCTAAAAGAAATCCTTGATTATAACTGTATGCGTTCCCTCTAAAGATAGATCAGACAACAGTATAACTGTTCCTCTAAGCTCTCTGAATAGAGTAGCAAGATTACAAGAGAGGGTTGTTCCTTGCTCTGATACCAAACACATTCATCAGGAAAAAAGGTAAAATACAAACCAGAAATACAAAGTAGAAAGCAGAAAATAAGAAGGCAAGCTATGAAGCCAAGTTCGAAGTGCCTCTTCCAGGTCTTGGTATGCTTTTTAAATAGGCATCGGACTCCAACTGGTTATTAAATCCGCTAGATGAACAGTGAATTCTATCGGTGGTCAAACGGCTCTTCGTGTGCTGGAAGATAAGATCGAATCTTATCACATGCAGTCATCCTGAGCATTTGCTTTTTCAAAAAGTAGATTCTTTTTTCAAAAAATAGATTCCTTTGTGGTGTTAGCACTAGAATTATGGTTCTGCCATACTATCAATGTTATGTTGAATCACACTGCCGTCACTGTCGGTGGACGAGTAGTCAAATCCTTGTTGTTCTTCAACAAGTATCCTCTCTGCCTCAATGAGTTCTTCTGCTTCTAGAAGAAGGTCATAAGGAATATCTAAATTATTTAGATTTAGACAGTTAGTGATTAGATTATCTGTTTCTTGGATTTGTTCATCGGTAAACATATAATCAATCTTCAGATTGGAACAAAAAATTGGTCTGTCATCAGTGATTCTGGTGGTAGTATATCTCCATAGTTGTGTAGCTTCATGTAGTTCTATAAGAGATCCTCTATACATTGATTCTGGGCAAACTTGTCATGCAAGCTGTAATGCCCTATCTTCTTCAATCTTTGGAGGACCAACAAAATCATTTTCATTGGCACGTCTCAGGATCCAAAATTGATATGGTTGAAAGAATTTATCTCTCTGTATTCATCCAAGAGTTCTAAAAATATCCAAGACAATATAATTTTGAATTCTCCTATTTTTTGTGGCATGGTAGAGCATGGTTTTGATCATCATAGGAAATTCTTTTAAGAGATGGCTATTAGGAATGAGGACAAGTCTGCTAACTAAACCCCATTCAATAGAATTAATATCCCAAGGGTCATTTTCTTGGATATAAAAGATAATTCGGAGATGCTTGAATTGATTTTCAAACATGTTTTTATAATAATTTGTTAAAACATTATTAAATTTTACATATTGCTCTTTTTCGCAGTAATATGCAATTTGAGAAAAAAGTTCGGAAGGAAAGAGTTGTTTGTACTTTTCATACAGACAAATTCTTTTAATCCGATAAAACTCACGGTTTTGAGAAAATGTGTCTTCATCAAAAAATTTGGAGATTTCAAGAAAATTATTTATTTTCTCAAAAGTAAAGTTATCGTCCCAATTTGTTTGTTTAACAATTTTGAGAATAAAATTTTAAAAATCAAGATCTTTTTTGAAATGATTTGATAATTTTGTTAAAAGTTGAATGAGATGTTTGCGAAATAGTTTTTTCTATTCGGTAACATGTGCCTTCCAAGCTCCATTGATTTCTTTGTAAATTTCACTAGGAAGATTAGGGTTAAAGAAATCTGAAATTGGTTGAGTTTCAGTGAATGGAAGAGTGTTAGGTGTAGTATTTCTCTGTCTTTGAATGCTCAATTTGTTCTATATTTATAATGCTTCAAGATAGGAAATATCATGCCAATAGTTTGACTAGGGATTTTGGGCATATTGGATCTAGGAAACAGGTGTATGAGTCATTGGCTGTGACTCAAAAGAAAATCCAGGTTGGTTACTTGTGAATGCTTGTTGTGGAGTTGAGTCATTGATTATGACACCTCATCCAGAGTTAAATGGCACAAATGGTAATTGCTCTTTTTTATTCTTTTTCGATTGGATCCAAGGTTGTTTGCCTTTGTCCTTTCCTTTGTCAGGTGGCATGTTTGCCATAGCTGGATGTATTATGTTCCCTGCTAAGAAAATCAGCAAAAGTATTATTAGTTCCTTTGATAAACTCAATTTCAAAAAGAAATTGACAAATGTAATTATTCCAATTTACTCTTCTTGAATTTTCTTTATATTTTTTAGCTTTTAACAAATCTTTAACAGCTTGGTTATCTGTTCTGATTAAAAAAATTTCAGAAGCTAAATATATTTTAAAAATTTTTATTCCATTTTTTATGGCTAATAATTATTTTTCATAAATTATATATTTTATTTCATTAGGTTTAAATTTTTCAGAATTGTATTCGCAAACTTCTTCTTGTTTAAAATTTTTACGCGGTTTACATTTTAAAACAGCTCCCCAATATTCATTAGAAGCATCTGTTTCAAGTATCATATAGTTGCCTGATTTAGGAAAATATATGGGTGGTAAATCTGTGATATCAAATTTAATAGATTTGACCAAGTTAATATCAGAATCAGTCCAAGTAAAAGGTTGATTGTTTTTCAATTTTTCTTGTAATGGTTTTTCTTTTTTAGAAAGATTTTTGATAAAATTTCTACCATAATTTAATATTCCTAAAAATCTTTGTAATTGTTTTTTTATCTTGAATATGTTCAAGAAAATCCTTGATTTTAAGAAGGATGTGACTTTGTAATTGGATTCCATCTTGTGTTAGAATTAATCCTAGAAATTCTATTGAAGTTTGTTCGACTTTAATCTTTTTTGGACTAAGGATTATTCCATGTTTTTGAAATATTTCGACGATAATTAATAAATGATTTTTATGTTCTTCTATGGTTTTAGAGAAGACTAAAATGAGGTACTCAACAATAGAAGCGATGCTTTAAAAACTAAATATGCCTATCTTGAGGCTTAGAGCAAACTTGAAACCCTTATGGTCCATTATGGGTGAGTTTTAAGAGAGAGAGAGAGAGAGAGAGAGAGAGAGGGAAATATCTCTCTCTCTCTTTTTAATGAAGCAATACGATAACATATAATTGTTAAAGGAATCCACCTCAAAATTCTAATAAATACTAAACTAGAATTGTTTAATTACCTTCATAAAAAGATTAAATAGAGTCTCCATATAGTTAATTTGGCAAAGGTTTGAAAAAGAAAAGCACTTTGAGGAAATATGTGGATATGGTTAGAGGTATGTATAGTGGTGGTGACTAGTGTAAGAATTGTTGAAGGGTAGGGGAGGAGGATAGTAAATTTTCGATCACAATTGGATGGCATTAAGATTCTACCGCAAGCATGTATGTGTTTGCACTAATCATAGATGAATAGACTAAATGCTTTCAAAATCAATATCCCTATGTGTATGGTTTTTAGTAATCATGTTGTTTTGATGGATAAAACATAAACAGAATAAGTGCAAAATTGGAATTATGAAGATAAACTTTGGAATCAAAAGGTTTTAAGACAAGTATAATACAAATAGATTATGTAGCGTGCAATTTTAGTAACAATAGGATCAAAAGTGAGATAATGAATCGATGATAGAGAGATAGTGAAGAATGAAAATTTTAGGTATCCAGATTTTTGTTTTGGTGGGTAAGAGGTACTTAAGTTCAATCATAAATAAAGAAAGAGAAATAGGGGATACTGTTGCACATATAATTAGAATATGATGGAAGAGGTGGAGGGATGTGTACGAAGTGTTGTGTGATAGATGTATTCCTTCAAAACTCAAATGAAAAATTTATAGGACAATTTCACGACCAATAATGATGTATAATGTATGAAGCTGAATGTTAGGCAGTAAAAGAACAAAATATAAACAAATTTAGTGTAACTGAAATAAAGACGATGAGATATTGAAAAACATAATATAAGTAATGAATAAATGAAAGCTAATGTAGGAGTAGTTCCGATATTGTGAGAAAGTTGTTTGGTGTAGCATGAACATGTGTAATAGCAGCGTTTGAATGCTAGTATGGAGGGATAATTTGATCCAAATTGGAGGAGCTAAAAGAGTCAAAATATGACTCTAGAAAAAGTGGTAAGAAAATACATGCATAACTTAGGACTAATAACAACTATATCTTTTGAATAAATCTGATTAGAGAAAAAAGAATCATATAACTACTCCCATTTACCATTTAGATGGTTAATGCTGAGTTTAGTGGTACCAAACTAGAGCTGTTTTATTTTTATTTTCGATTTAGTTAGAATAAAGATTGAAGTGGGTCCTCTTGCATGATGAATTTTTTTTAAATTATATTTGCATTATTCAAACAAACACCCCTTGAGGTCATTATAATAAGCTCTTAGAATGTTAGACCATTCCTTGGCTAAGAAAAAAGAAGGTAAAAATGGGTACCTCGAGTCATTTGACTTAATGGTTTATTTGAACAAATATTTACTATAAACCCTAAGTAACAACTTGTCGATATGTCCGAGTGGTTAAGGAGACAGACTTGAAATCTGTTGGGCTACGCCCGCGCAGGTTCGAACCCTGCTGTCGACGTCTTTGTATTTTTGTATGCTCTCCTCCACAGTGTTTTTTTCCTCTTTTTTTTTTTGGTTAATTTATGCTCTCCTCCACCGAGCCGTTGCACGGACCAGTCAACCATCAACACCGGCTTCTCAAGTGAGGGTTGTGAGTATCGGGCAAGATGGCGGCAAGATGGGAGAGCAGGGTGGTCGTGCACAACATAGCGAAGAGACACAACGTGGGAACAATGGCTCGAAGCGCGACGGCATTCGGGGTGTCGGAGTTGATACTTGTGGGCCGCCGAGACTTCAATGCCTTCGGGAGCCATGGCTCTACTTCTCATCTCCGCTTCCGTCATTTTCACTCCCTCTCCGAAGCTCGCGTTTACCTTAAGGTCTGGTATGTCCTCTTCTTCCTTGTCTTTTCCTCATTTTTCAATATTTCAATGCTCGTCGCCTTTCTCTCTCGGCATTTCATAACCCTAATTGAATCGTATGTTGAATCGACTATTTGAAACCTCAGGAGAAAGATTGTGATATTTGTGGTGTAGAGATTACTGATGGAGCTGTTGCTGTGAATCAGCATCCTTTCAGAAAAAGCACTGCTTTCCTGCTTGGCAACGAGGTACTTTATTAGTACTTACATTGAGGGTTCTTTCTTCTTGGAAATGGTTTTTTTTTTTTTCATTCATAAATATTCATCTGCTGCAGTTATACCAATTTATTCATTTTACTTCTGGTAGGGGACCGGCCTTTCCGCCAAGGAATGTGAGATATGCGATTTCTTTGTTTACATCCCACAATATGGATGTGGTACCGCATCCCTCAACGTCACTGTAGCAACTTCCATTATCCTCCACCATTTTGGAGGTAACCTGGACAAAATCTGATGCCATACCTCAATAGACTCTGGAATCTGGATGCTATTTTTCGTTATCTTATGCACATTTTTTGGAGACTTATTGCTTAATCCTCTTAATCTTTAGTGCCAGAGAGCACCTAGTATTTCATATATGTTGTTGACCATCTTTATAGCCACAGAATAGGCATTCTACTCTTTCTGCATTTCTTGTTGTAAGTGAGACCAACATTTATAAATTGGTGTTGGTGTCGGGATTATCCTACTGCTGGCCTACACTATTGCAAGATCAGGTTATTATGCTTTTAAGAAGTTCCTATTAGATATATTCAGTATGTTCATTCAGAAATTGTCATTAATTAAAGAAATGATAAGAGGAAAAAATGCACTAGGTCCATGAATTTTGTTTCAGTTCATCTGCAAAATATGTTAAATTAAATGTTGCCATTTGCGAGAGCCATTTTTCGTGAAATAACGTGCTTTTGTTCTTCGGAATATTCTTTTGATGTTCTGCTATATCTTGTAGATTTGTAGATTATTATGCTTAAAAATTAGGTGATTTGAGGGGGGGTGGTAATGTAGTCCTAGATAGATAAGTGATCTATTAGGAGCCAAGTAACCAGGACCTCCCAAACAACTGGCCGATTGGGATTTGAGAAATTAGGTCAAAACTAGGGTTAGGCTTAGGTAATGGGGTTGGAGCTTATTAGTAAAGCTAGGCAGGTTTATAGGAAGCTAACAATGAAGGTTTGCAGAGGTTTGAGTGAAGATTTAAAATTTAGAAAATTAGGGTTTTGGGTTTTGGGGAAGATGAGTGTGATGAGTTTTAGGGTTTAGAGGTGGAATTTGGACTAGGGCTTTTGGTAGAGTGCTAGGGGCAGTAAGGAGAGGGTTCGGTTGTAATATGGATGGATTTGGATGGCTGGATAGGTCTAGACAGATTTTTTGGGCTTTGGGTTTTAATGGAGATGAGGGGGATTAGGGTTTAAGAGCTAAGATGGGCTTGAGGTTAAAGTTGAGTGGAGGGAATGAGGTAAGGTTGCTGTGGTTGAATTTTGGATCAAAACTGATGGTGGAATTGGGCTGGACAGCTTAATGAAGGTTTGGGGTTTATGTGGATCGATGGGGATAATGGGGGTTTATAGGCTTAGGTTAGAGGATTAGAAGAAGAATGTGAATGCTGAAACAGTAAATTACTTGTAATTGAATATCTTCAATGGCAGCAGCTTGAAGAATGCAGGGTCTCCTGATCTACAAGATGCAAGAAGATGAGAAGAGGATCCTCTTGGTCTACAAGACGCAAAGAGTCGATTGGAGATCCACCGATCCCTTCACCTTGATATTACTCACAAGGCAACACTCTCAAAGGAGCAAAGCAGCAACAACAATGGCAGCACGCATAAAACGATTTTTTAAAGTCTGAAAATTGTGGGGGAGCCTCCCATGATTTATTTATTTATAATATGGCCATAGGCCCAAATCCTAATACAAATCTAAATCACCCCCTCACATAAATCGTGGAAGGGGTGGGACACTTTAATTAAAAGCTAAAACTTAAAAGATTCCCTATCTACCAAATAGGAAAATAAAAACCTAACAACCAATAGGATTAAATCACTTAAATTGAACCATGGTCTGAACCGGTTCAATTTAAATTACAATTAAACTGAAAAAAAAAAAAACAAGTATGGAAAATAACTAGGACTGAAATAAACTAAGGCTCCAACTACTAGGCCCGAATCTTAGAGCTTCTTCTTCTTCTTGCAGATGCTTGGATTTGCATGGGGGGGGGGGAGAGATTTATACGTTTTATCAGGTTCTATTAGGTTCTGTAAAGAAATTAAAGAGAAAGAAGGAGAAAGAGAGGAGAAGAGAGGAGGAGGAGAAGAAGAAGTGCTGCAACAAGTTGGGAGTCACAGCCGTATGAAGGCCTGCCCCAAAACATTCAATATATTAAAAATAACAATAGGGTAAACAGTAAAAGACTAAAACACCCCTAAGAGGGAAATCGTGAATTAGCTCTCCTCCTCTCTTCTCCTCTCTTTCTCCTTCTTTCTCTTTAATTTCTTTACAGAACCTAATAGAACCTGATAAAACGTATAAATCTCTCCCCCCCCCCCCCTAGCGCTAATTCACGACTTTCCTCCCCCTTTCATGAAAACTTCTAACACTCCCCCTCAAGCTGGAGCATATATGTTAATCATGCTCAGCTTGTTACAAATATAATCTACTCTCACACTCCCCAAAGTCTCTGTAAACAAATCAGCAAGTTGCTCCCCGGTTCGAACATGACGAGGAGAAATAATCCCTTGTTGCAGCTTTTCACGAACAAAATGACAGACAATCTCAATGTGTTTCGTTCTCTCATGAAACACAGGATTAGTAGAAATATGAATGGCAGCCTGGTTATCACACCATAGTAACATAGGAGAATCATCACTAAACCCAAGTTCTGTCATCAACTGTTTAATCCATATCAGCTCACCAGTGCCATGTGCCATAGCACGATACTCTGACTCTGCACTGGACAGAGCTACAACGGTCTATTTCTTTCTCTTCCATGAAACAAGATTTCCTCCAACAAACACACAGTAACCTGAAGTAGATCTTCGATCAATTGGAGACCCTGCCCAGTCAGCATCAGTAAAACCTTCAATCCTCCCATGACCATGATCAGTATATAGAAGACCACGCCCTGGAGCTTTCTTGACATAACGCAAAACCCTTATAACCGCAGCCCAATGAGACGTCCAAGGAGAGGACATAAACTGACTCAGTACACTGACAAGAAAGGAGATGTCAGGCCTAGTCACAGTCAAATAGTTGAGTTTCCCTATAAGTCTTCGATACTTCTCTGGATCATCAAGGATATCACCATCATCTGCCGTTAGTTTCAAATTAGGATCCATAGGAGTATCCAAAGGTTTAGATTCCCAGTAACCCTGTCTCTGAAAGCAAGTCAAGAACATACTTCCGCTGTGAGAGTGAAATCCCTTTTCGTGATTGAACTACCTCAATACCCAAGAAATATTTCAGACGTCCTAGGTCCTTAGTCTGAAATTGCTGTCCCAAATGCGTCTTCAAGCTCTCAATACCTGAAGAATCATCTCCTGTGATAACAATATCATCTACATAAACTACCAAAAATATCCTCCCTGCATCAGAATGTCGGAAAAACACCAAGTGATCACTCTTAGACCGAGTCAGTCCAAACTCCAACACAACATCTATAAATCGGCCAAACCACGCCCTTGGTGACTGTTTCAGCCCGGAAAGATCATATATACGTGACAGGTTGTCCTGTCCAAAGTACATGATGTTCAAATATTCTCATAATTCCTTAACTGTATCAATATGAGTCACCAAGTCTGCAATCTGATTTTCCATTGAATTCAGCATCTGGCTCAAAATCCGTACATCGACAATGTCCCATGATGTATCATCAACAGGTTTCGATTTTGTCAAATGATCCTGTTGATCACAGCCAATCAAAGCCAATCGAACCACTTTCTTCCATTGCTGGAAATTTGATATTCCCTGTAACTTGCGATCAGTAATACGATGAGAAGACGAAAGCTCAGTCACCGTAGTCTTGGTCTCAACCATTCTTACTAATTCAGATAATTTAAATAGCAGAGACAGCCAAAGAACAATCCATCAAATAATCCCAATTAAAAGAAAATTGAGAATCACCCCCAAAGTATAACACAACTCAAAGCACAAAATCACGATAAAAAAAAAAAATCGTGAATACTCCCAATGTTGCTGACTTCAAACACTTACTCCATCAACCTTCACGTCCCACAAAAACTCATCAAAATCATCCAAAAATAGACCTAGTTCTTCATATAATCATGAACTGGTCTCTAAACAAAAAACAAAGACAGCATAGGGTGCTGCGCCCCTTCAAACGAAAGACTGAATAGTCTACAACTTGATTGGTTTGTAGAAAACACCTTCAGCCACTGTAAAACCTTGATCAAAAGAGAACAATGGATCTCTGGAAGTCGTGAACCAGTACCTATCGATCCAGCTTTGATACCATGTGAAGAAATTAAAGAGAAAGAAGGAGAAAGAGAGGAGAAGAGAGGAGGAGGAGAAGAAGAAGTGCTGCAACAAGTTGGGAGTCACAGCCGTATGAAGGCCTGCCCCAAAACATTCAATATATTAAAAATAAAAATAGGGTAAACAGCAAAAGACTAAAACACCCCTAAGAGGGAAATCGTGAATTAGCTCTAGCGCTAATTCATGACTTCCCTCCCCCTTTCACGACAACTTCTAACAGGTTCATTTCACCCAATGTGGTTGACTTACTCTACAAGAAGAACGTTTTGTTTCGATCTACTTACTTTCACTGATTGCAGAAGAGGGAATCCTAAATGTTTTGTTCCTTGTTTTCTGAATTCTGAGGATAGCCTTTGGTTTTCTTAGACTCTGTCATGTCTGTGATTATCATTTAAGATTGTTGCAGTAACTTCCCTTAGTGGGACTAAAGTATAACTGAGATATTTGATTACCTCTCCAAATGGAGTTGTATGATTCTTCCTCGTCTAAAGAAGATTTTTTCCCCTTCAAATTCGGTGCCTTCTTTGTCTTCAATAAAGTTCTATATTATTAGTAATGGAATTACCCCATCTTGCCTGTGGGTGCTTTTTTTCCTTGGATTTGTTTCTTGATTCAATAGTAATGTAATATTGTATTTGAAAGATCAAAACAGTACCAAATAACAAGATCTTTATCAAAGAATAAGTCCAGGTTAGGTAGAAATTAGATAACACAAAATCAGATGGATAGATGGGGCTGAAACTCAAATCGTGTTCAGTATTTAGGGGGTGGAATAGATGCTGAAAATCTGAGGATGATCCAAAGGTTGGATGAGAAAATATGAACTATCCTAGTAGTAGTAGGAGAAGGGCAAATTAGTAATTTGGCCAATCAAAATAAAGATCAGAGAACAGAATTATATTGAGTATTTGATTCTGATCACAGAGTAATAAAATCAGCCAAAACAGATTATTATTCGCAGCAAATCGATTCAGATTTTAGAACAGTAAAACAGCAACATATAGGAACAGGGGCAGAATAGAGATTTCACTACAAGTGCATATTGGTAGGTTTAATCTGTACCAAACTTGAATCTACTTCTTCTTTGGGGTTGAAGAACAGTTGGTCAAATTTGGACAGATTCTAATGGCTGGATTGTCCTAATTAGAATTCATGCAAAAAAAAGTCTTGCATATGAATCCCAACTTTGACAAAATTTAATTACTGGAACTAGTAATAGAAGATGAATTGCAGAAAATTAATTAGAACAATAAACTTACTTGAATCGATGGAAGAATAAATAAGATAGAAAACACCCAAGCTTCACACCGCAAGGTGTTTGGATGGATCAAACACCAACCAGTCATGATCAAACACAAGGATTCTTCATATTGGAGAAGAAGAGTAGCAAAAGCTTTTCATTAATCAAAATTCGTGTACATGCTGGATCCCCTTACATACTTATATAAAAAACTCAAAAACAGACTTTGACATTGAAAAGGAAAGGCCTAACCCAATCCTTAACTAATATGATGACTTAAACTGACAGGAAACTGAAATAACAAAAAGATAAAGACACTAACTGAACTATTCCCATATGCCTAGCCTATATCCATATTATAGGCCCCTTAAAGTGGCACATTACAATGAAACAAGGTTCAAAAACTCGTCTCGAGAAGGTGTCTCGACCAGATCGAGATTCTCGAGATCTCGGGGAGACAATGCATTTTTTTTTGGTTTTGGTTTGATGTTTCGGTGGGAAAATGGCCATAGTGGCTCTGAAACTTTAAGAGAAGCTTGTTTTAGGCTTAATAAACATATTTAAATCTTCAAATTATAAAAAAAAAAGCACCCAATTTTGTGCTTTGGATTTGAACCCTTGGTTGGTAGTAAATGTCGAATCCTTATGTAATATTTGCGTATACACATTGTTTGAGTGCTATGAGACATAATGGGCAAATAAAAAAATTAAATAATGCAATAATGGATGAACACGCATAATATTGAATAATTATTCAAGAAATAGTTAAGGACTTAAAGTAAAAAACTACAAAGTATAGTGATGAGTGAACAATGCATATTAAATGGACACCCAAGTACGGTGAACAATACATATGTCATAGACACCATAGTCGCCCATGTCCCAACAATACAATATTGTGAGTCTGTGACTGTCTAATGATATGAACTATGACATGCTGGATCAAGCCCACTCATGGTTCGATGGAACTAACGTGCATTGTCTTCTGTTTGCATGACCTATGAATGCCACATCATAGTGTTCGAGAAGAAAAAAGAGTAGTTTCTTCTTAAGAAGGTCGAGATATCCGAGATTTTTGAGGTTTCATCGAAATTTCGATCGAGTTCCGAAACCATGCAGATTTGGGTCTCGTAAGAGAACTCGTCTCGACCAGGTCGAGATTCTCGAGTTTTCCAAGATCTTGCCGAGATCTCGGCGAGTTTTAGAACTATGCAATGAAAACCCATTGGATCAAAGGCCCAACACATACATCACCCAACTCAAAGCTTATTTGCAATAAAATAAGTCCCCTTTGATGATACTGCATCAATTCTCTTTGGCTTGAAAAAACATGACCTCGAGTTTTGCAAAGTCGAGTAATCAATTTTATATGGTGAACATCCATCTTTAAACCATAACAGAACTATGGCAATTCAAGGATGTTAAGATGTAGTCTTCAAACTTCAAAGTGTGGAGCTTTCTCTTTAAAGAACCATGGTGGCATAACGAACTCTATTTACTCAATATCTAGATCAATATCAAGTGTGAATGTCATATCCATAGAGTCCTCAATTTTGGTAGCATTCTCATCGAAGACTTGAGGCACAAGCTCTATCTCTTCAAGAACAACATCATTAATATTGACAATTTCTTGTGGAGTGTTCTCGACTATTATCTCATCTCATAATTGCTAAGGCGCCTAGGCGAATCAAGGCGGTCGAGAGGGTTAAAAACAAGGTGACACCAACAAGGCGACAAGGCGTTGCGTAGGCGACCAAGGCGACACCAGAATTCAAGGCGAGGCCAAGGCGCCTGGACGCCTAGGCGACGCCTTGACAACTTTGCTTCCTCTTCCACTTTTCAGCTTTGTCTACTTTGATCTCTTATACGTAGACTCTTCAATAGATACTTCTACTGGTTGACCTTCCGCCTTTGAAGCTTAAAGCATTGTCTCTTCTTTATTTTCATTGTTCACTGTGATCACTTCAGCTTTATCTTCAATTTCAGACTCATTTTCTTTAACTAGTGCTTTCTCAATTTCCTTCAGCAATGTAAATTTGAATTCAGCGTTTGCCTTTACATTGTTGGTGTCAAAATTTCGAGCAATCTTCAACTTGCAAACTGAATCTCGTTGATGGAGGCTTGAAGTTGTCTTCAACTTTGAAGAACTTTTGGTGGTAATTTGTTGAAGGGAATTTAATTGATCTTGCAGTCGAGCTCTGAATGTCTGTGGTGAGTATTTCTTCTTCAGTTCTTTTTTCATCTCCTTCCACGTAGTGGGTGCTTTGCAGATAACTGTTGGAACATCTCCAACACCCTACCCATCGGATCAAGTGGATCTTGAAGCCTTGGATTAGTCTCTGCCATTTCTCTGATACCACTGAATGTACTATTGTATTTGAAAGATCAAAACAGTACCAATAACAAGATCTTTATCAAAGAATAAGTCCAAGTTAGGATTTAGGAATCTCTTCCTTGGGCGACCCAAATCTTCCCAACTCTGTGATGTAAATTAAAGAAGGGTCTGTTATGGTGGGCTTAAGAGAGAGGGAGAGAGAATAATAGAAGTAGGGAGAGAAGATAAGGGGCTGTTCCAGGGCTGTGAACAGTACCCGTGAATAGGACCATGGATAATAACTTAGTAGAAAAGAGAGGAGAGTGAAAGAGGGGAGGGAGAGGAGATCACAACCCCACTTTCAAAAAAAACTACTTCTATTCCATCATCACATCATGGAGGCTGCTAGCCTTTACCATCATTTATAATGCTGAAAATAGAATTAAAACTGAATTCTAAACAACCAATTGATGGGCTGAGGTGGAAGTGTTTTAACTGAATAAAAAAAGAAGAAGACATCTTACAGAGAAGGATTCCCCCAATACGCAGGTTCTTTGGAGGAGCCCCAACTGATTCAAGAATGAACTTTATCTGAACCTTATCTACTCTCCATCTCGTGGAGAATCAATAGTTGACAAACTCTTTAATAATAAATAAATAAAGAAACTAACCAATCTGGACTGGATTTATGTATTCCCTATATTTCAGTTAGATAATATAATAGAATAATAAAATTAAACTGCTAAACTTGACCCACGACTTGAATAGACAACGCTGGTTCATTGAACCTGGTCACTGGAAGTGACCCAATTGATTGAACCAGGTTTGAACCAGAAAAACACATTCAGATATGGACCAACCCAAACCAATTCTGCATTATTCCCTCTTTGTTAGAAAAAAAACTCATCCTTGAGTTTTGTAGCAGGGGAGGATTAGCACCACTTGATCAGTATCCACAATTATCGACTTTTTTGGGGTAATTATCCCATGATCAACTGTCAGGATATCTTGACAAACAATGCAAACAACATCTCTCTGATTGGAATCTGACCGTGGAGTTTCAATTGAAATCGGGCCGTCGATCAATTCTTCAATTGCAACCCTGGATCGGACCATGTACTTCAGTTTGATTGTCGCTTTCGTTCTCCACCTCTGATCCACCTTCTGAAGATCGTATAATGTTTGACACCTTATCATAGAAGCAGTTATTATTATTGGCAAGCTTCCAACAACCTGTCCTCAAATCAAGAAGCTCTGTATGGAGATTACAAAGTTCTGTTTGTATTTACGGAAACCATCTCTAATCGAGAGGAGTAAATCGTACCGATCAACCTCCATGATGTAGCCTCAGGTTCGGCTCTGATACCAAGTTGATGTAGATCAAAGAAGGATCTGCTTGGGCTTAAGAGAGAGAATAATAGAAGGGAGAGAAGATAAGGGGCTGTTCCCGAGATGTGAATAATAATACCTGTGAACAGTAACTTAGAAGAAAAGAGAGAAGAGAGAAGAGAGAAGAGAGAAGAGAGGGGAGGGAGAGGAGATCAGAAGCTCACTTTCAAAAACACAAACTTCTATTCCATCATCACATCGTGGAGGCTGCTAGTCTTTACAATCATTTTATAATGCTGAAAATAGTAGAAAACAGAATTAAAACTGAACTCTAAACTACCAATCGATGGGCTGAGCCGGAAGTGCCCTAATTGAATAAAATAAACTGAAATAAGATAAGACATCTTAACAGAGTAGGATTCTCCACTACGCAGGTTCTTTGGAGGAGTCCCAACTGACTCAAGAACTAACTCTATCTACCCTCCATCTTGTGGAGAAATCATTCCTTGATTAAAACACTTCAATAAAAAAAATGAAACAAACCAATCTGGACTGGATTTATGTTGGCTCCGGACTCCCTCCTATCATGCGATTAAACCTCAGTTGCAGGTCTGAACATAACGTCACTGCAGATTCAGTTTCAGACTTCTAAAACCCTTGTTTTGCTTTCTGTTTAAGGAGACCACTTATTGATTTTAGTAGGGGCTGTGAGTTGCGAATCACCATCCCAAATTTTAGATCGACCTGAGCTCTTGCGAGGAAATCATAAACCACCACCGCATCAATTTAGGAGATGAGTTGGCTAGATGGGGGTGGGAGTTCAGAGTGATTCTCTTAAACCTCTCCCTATTCTAGCCTTCTTATAAGAGCCTTGGCTTTGGCCGGTTGTTTTACTCTACCATTTTTATTTCACAATAAAATTTCACTTTTACCTGTCAAAAAGGAAAAAGTCAAAATTATGAAGAGTTCCTCTTGAATAAAACATTCATGTTTAGAAGTGCTACATCATATTTACTGCAGAAGTTTTTGTTCATTGGAGAATCTGTATACTGTACATTTAAATGAAACTCAGCATGAATTCTGCATTTTTATAAGTATTTATGGAAGTGATGGTACAAGTTCATTGGAGAATCTGCATACTGTACATGTAAATGTCCTAATCTTACATTATGTGTATTCAGTTTGGGCGGGCTTCCCTGAGAGAGAACGTGATGGTAACAAGTTTGTCGTTGCTGATAGGCCTATAAAACAGATGAGAAGAAACTACTGCTCAGAAACAGATGAGTCTGTTATCGAGGAGCGAAAAACTAGAAGGGAAAATACTTCTGTTGGTTTCTTTGATTCGAGTGGAACTGATGGTTCAACATCAAACCTTTTAGATACATTATTTGGTAGTTAGTGATGAAAGAAAAGCATTGATCACCTGTACACAATGCCAGAGTACGTTGATAACCTTAAATACCATTCGTAACAAATTTTTTTGGGGTACAATTCCTTGTGTGATCTTCGACATTGGAAGAATTTTCATATCAATTTTCTTGTTTAACATTGCAGATTGGGATTACCATTGAGGAACCCCAAGCTATTTCAATGCTCCACCTGAACAGTTGAGTTGGTTTACAGTTTGAATTCCAGATGGGGATTACCAGAGGAACCCCTAGTTATTTTCTATTCTCCACATGAACAGCTGAGTTAGTTGAAAAGCTTGTACAATTTCAGTTCCACCCTTTGTGAAAACTATACTATTGTGATGAACCGTAGATGAAAGAGAAGATTGGCTTTTACCAGATATGCAAGCCATAACAGTAGTTTTAAAAATCCCAATCTGGATTGGGGTCTTAGTCCCAGATTGTTATTGTGATTGGGGTCTTAGTTCCAGATTGTTATTGTGAGTAGGAGAAGCAGCATTTGGATCTTTATCCCCTGCGGTTCCTGCCCGGTACAGATCCTGCACTTCGGAAACAATCCCAATCTGGATTGGACCTTTATCCTCTGAGGTTTGTTGACCGGTACGGTTGTGCGGTTCCTCTCATAGGGGGGGTCTGAAATGATCATTTTACCCCTTGACTCAACACTGCCCGGGTGGGGTCCACCTCCCTTTTATTAGAGACACTAGGGAACCGTACTGGGCAGGGAACCGCAGGTGATAAAATCGATCTGGATTGGGGTCTTAGTTCCAGACTTCTAGTATGGGCCTATAATTCTAATTCAAAGATAACTGGGCTCCAAATGTTGAGATCTACACCTTGAACAGAATCGGGCTGGGCCATATTCAAACAAACAATGGGCTTGTCTTGGGCTGGGAAAAAGCAACATGGGTTCTGGGCTGAGGTTCAATGGGTTTTGTTTCTACAGAAGGGCTACGTATAGGGTGGTCTGTAGAAAATTTCTAGAAGTTTGAGCAGTGGTCCCATAGATTGTACTCTCTGCAAGTGCAGGTTACTCTCAGTTAAATCTCCTACATGCTTCCGGATGGGGCTCCTCTGTGGCACAGCAGGGTGTCCAGTGCGCAGATCGGAAGGCCACCTGGGCATGCAGCCCAACACACGGGCGCTGCATGCCTGGGTGCTGCAGGCCATCCAATGTGCGCCGTACACCCTGCTGCACCACAGAGGATCCAGGTCCCATGCTTCCTCCCTCTGAAGTCTTCTGATCCGACTGTCATTAGACTCACTTTGCTTTTGGGTCAGATTCAGGAGCCTGAGGTGGCCAACAGGGCCACAACTACTACGTGGTTCGTTCGACAAGTGCCTATGTCCACGGGTAAATGAGATTTGCTTCACTATAATAGAGAACAGGGTTACAACTCCTCGTCCTCACACCCCTCTCAGATTATAGAGAATACCATATTGTTATAAATACATAGTAGAGCCCTGCATAAGCACATATTACCGAAACCCATGTAACCCTAAAAAAAGTCTCGGAGTTCTTGGGGTCCTAATCTACGGCCTCTTAATGGCCCTTTCAAAATCAACATAAAGGTGAACAACAGAATACAAGACATCGTAACATCCCTCCCCCCCAAATAGCTTGCTGTCTCACCATCTCTTGAATTTTTATCTCTTTGCAATAAGCTGGAGCGGCTGCTGCGCATCGTCTTTGTGCGGCAGCGACCATGTGTGCACGGCCGGGCCCCATCAGACGCACATGGCCGCTGCTGCACCGCATGATGCACACAGCAGCGCTTCAATTACGGCTAGCGGATAAAGGTCCCCATCTCCTCCACCAAATTGAAGAGTTTGTATGCTAAGCTCGGATCCCCAACTGATATGGTACATCGTGCACTAGTTTTTTTCCCATTTACATTCTAGACAGCCAAGATTTACAACAAAACACACAGAAGAAGTAACAGGGAAAATGAACCAAGAAAAGAACACCGACCGAGTGAATTTGAAAGTGAAACTCTAGAAACAAAGTTGTATTTGAGACTAATCCCAAAATCTCCAGCCGCCGTTCAATCTTCACCAACCCTTTATTGTCGCCGGTCGAAGCTACACTCGTCGATCCAGCAGATCTTCGAAGATTTGTTCGAAAGTAGGCTGTGGTAGCGATTCTGGTGGTCTTCTTCTTGTTAATCGAAGCTCCACTTGTCGATCCAGCAGACCTTTGCCGACCCGGCAAGTTTGTTTGAAAGTAGACCGTGGCAACATGTCGGCAAGCGTGGACAGTGTGGCGTTGGGTTGTTCGGCACGTATGGGCCCCCCTCTATTGGTATGTATGTGCATGCGCTTAAATTTAGCAGTGTCTATAGCCTGTTATCTAGGGAAGTGGTTTTGACTTGTGACTCAACTCCTAGTCTGGATGACCCAGCCAATGACATGTGAGACCAGATCAATTTTCACTCATTGGTTTTGGATACCGTATATCCATACCCTGCATTTATCATGTTTTCTATCTATTTTATGTATTTTGTTCTTTTGGTTAGCGATGGGTGCGCATGAATGAATACCCTCTTTCTATCAAATAATATATATATATATATATATATATGGGCTTGCACGGTGAAAGACAAAAACACCTCTCTAAGGAATAGAAGAGGAGATGCTAAACCCATAAGCAAGAATACATCATCTACAACAACAGAGGAACAAAGAACTCCTGGATAAAAGATCTACAATTTGGATCCTCTACTGCCGATCTAAGCAGTCGTTGCGCGCAAACCATCGTTTTTCCTTCAAACAGCTGGATAGAGACATTATTCTTCATCACCTGGGGATTTGCGTTTGATGGGTGGGACTAAGGCCCCACAACCATCACTGAAAGACCAGTGAAAAGGACCCAATGATTGCTGGGAGTTCCTACCCCCAATCGTCCGTTACATCAATCAGTTCTTTCCAATGGCCTGTGGCTGGTTTTCCTTGCTTCTCCCATCAGGTAGACACAAAAGGGAGGGTATGACTTTTCATTCCTATTAGTTCTGTCATACAGATTCATATACGAAGAGAGTTGCCTACTTTTGTCTGATTTTACCATAAAAAAGAAGGTTTAGGTATCGTATCAACCTACCCATGGAAATGCTTTCCAGTTCCTATTTCCTATAAGTAGGAATTTCGGCAGCCCTCAACTTCCTTTTAATGGGAAGCAGAGCAATGGAGCCTGTCATGGTTTGGGTTAGTGTCTGGGACGCTTTCATTGAAGTCTCTACTTCTTCACGTCTAGTCGCCTATGGCTAGAACATCTCTACTACTTACATGCACCTCTACATTTAGCCATGGAGGAGAGGTGATGGTGTCCGCGATCCTGCTCTGCCTTTGTTGGCCATCTGTGTATCCATCTCTTTGGGGACAAAGCTCAGTAACCTGGTGCTCAATATCAATGCTGTGGTGAATGTCAAACAGCGGTCCACACCATGTCAGGAAGACA
The DNA here is from genome assembly GCF_018873765.1 of Telopea speciosissima. Classification (NCBI taxonomy): domain Eukaryota; kingdom Viridiplantae; phylum Streptophyta; class Magnoliopsida; order Proteales; family Proteaceae; genus Telopea; species Telopea speciosissima. Next base: position 30,677,383 of record NC_057922.1, on the reverse strand, counting down.
ACAACAGCCCAGGTGTGTTGCCGACCAAATTAATAATGGAGATTCTTTAAAGCCCAAACATTTACAAGCTGCCTTTGGCAGTCAATCCACACTGGATCCTTTGATCTCTTCTTTCTTCTGTGATCTTTCAAAGTTTCCATATTTCTTTAGTTCAATAATTCTTAACCTCTCTCTCTCTCTCTTTCTATTTTAAGTTGAGCATCACAATATAATCTAAGATATCTCTTCTAATATTTCAGATCTGTACGACTCCTACCTTTTTTTTTCTTAACTTTTATTATGATATGACCCACAGTTGATGGAATTGAAAGGGAACCCAACAACAGGAAGCATCCAAAGGGGATAACAAGCGAGAAACGCTGGCCTTTTGCTGAGATTTCAACGGCCCCAAAACCAACCTTGCGTTTGTCATCTTTTTTTGTAAAGCAAGTCCAGCTCAAACCTACACTAACAGAAAAATAAACAAATCAAACCAGACTTTTGTATTACTTAATTTAATTTTCCAACGAAACCACCATGAATATAGCCAAGCTACATTCGTCAATCTTGACGTTTGCTATCAAATTTAATTATTTTGTGTCCATTATTGCGTAAACAACAGCAATGGTTGGCTCTTCCATCTTTTCCTCAAACACCTCTGCTTCAAATTCCGTAGGATGAGAAGCATTCAATCAATCCAAACTGAAAGTCTGAAACCACCCTCCATGGAAAAGTTATTGCTTTACTTCACTATAATCTTTAAGAGAAATAAAGGCATTCGTGGAAGTCATGTCGAAAACTCTAGAAAGCTTTAAATGGATGGATTATATGCCGAGGGGGAGAGCACAAAAGCCTCGAATCAAGTAATCTTATGGGATGAGGGTGGAGTGGTGGACTCCACTAGGGTGCATTCAGGAGTTTGGTACCCCGGGTTTTGGGTGACGTGGAGTTCCAATCAAGAATCTGAGTTGCATGGATTGGGATTGGAGTGGTTAGGTCTCCTTGGAGCAGTTGGGATTTCTTTGCTTCTCTATCTTTCTGTGAGTCCTTTTCTCTCTCCACCGCAACTTCTCAGAAAACCCTACCACCCCTTTTGAACCCTTCTTTGTCTGCGAAATGTCGACCAACCTTATTTCTCAGAAGACTCCTCCCTCTCTCCTTTCCTCTCCTCTCCTTTCCTTTCCAGCCATAATCTAATTAAACTAATCTTACTTTCACATCTAATTCATTTCAGACGATAGAAACTGTAAGGTTATTAGAAATCACCACCAATCGTCTTCTTGTTATGCAATCAAGGGGAGCTACTCAATTAATTTCCTGCAATTCCCAGTTCTCTCAAATGCTAAGCAACCTCAGCCATAAACTTCGGCGCCTCTGTTCTAGACTATACTGGCCAATACGGAGGCGTTCCAAGATCAAAATTGTCATCAGGAGGTTTGGGAAGTGTAACCTGAAATCTTCTCAGGCGAAAGAAGAACCCATCTCCAACGAGTCATCCATCCATCAAAATGGTCAACTGGGCACTCCTACTTCTAAATTCGAGAGGCCAATTCGACTTGCGACTTTCAATGCGGCCCTGTTCTCCATGGCTCCTGCCATCCCCCAGTCTGAGAAGTCTGTTGTCTTTGATTATGGGGAGGAAGATTATCTCAAGGTCAGGCGTTCCATGGAGGTTGATATCAGAGCCAAGTCTGTAAATGATCGTCCCAAGAGCATACTCAAGCAATCTCCCCTGCATCCCAACTCTATGAACAGTCCTGACCATGCTACCAAGCAACAGAAGTTCGCAAAATCAAAATTGAGGGTCTCTATCAATCTCCCTGACAATGAAATCTCATTGGTGCGCAGTAGACAGTCGAGTTTTGCAGAAGCGAACGGTGAGGGGCCTTCTTCGTCGAGCACGATTACAAGCAGGAACCAAAAAGGCAAAGCTCCTCTGAGGTCCAGTGTGAGCTTCTCAGCCAATATGATAATCACTGATAGAGTCGATGAGAGCCGGAGAAACCGTCGATCCATTCTGGAAGTGCTGAGGGAAGTGGATGCAGATATATTAGCTCTGCAAGATGTCAAAGCAGAGGAAGAGAAAGGCATGAAACCTCTATCAGACTTGGCTAGTGCCTTGGGTATGACATATGCATTCGCTGAGAGCTGGGCTCCTGAGTATGGGAACGCTGTGTTGTCTAAGTGGCCAATTAAGAGATGGCAAGTTCAGAAAATATTCGATGATACAGACTTCAGGTGCAAATCCTTTTCCTTCTCCAGAAGTAGTCCTCCTTCCATTCATGTCCTCTGTTTTGATTACTTTCCTCAGTTTAATTATCCGTTAGACCCGAAAATTAAATCAATGAACAAGGGAAACTAACAGGAAAAGAAGGAAGCCGACTCCAATTTAACAGATTAGGAGTTTTGTTGGAGATTGTTGATTCTTTGGCGTGATTCCCGAATCACAATGATTCGCCTATTTGCTCAATTTGACTGCCATAGTTTCCCCTACATAAGCTACCCTTTCACCAACTTTATAGTTCACTGCATAAAAAATTGAAGAGGGACGAAAAGGAAGAAAAAGAGTTCCAGAGCTAGTCAATCACTAAGTTACAGCTCTGTTTTCACTCTTGTTTCTTCCATCTTATCCCTTATTTGGCTTGTTTGTATTTTCTTTAGCAAAACCAACAGGACGAGAGGTAAATAAATAAGATTCAGCCTCAACTAGTCTCATAGAGCTTCCTGTCATCTCAGATGTCTGTTTGTTCATGGTTAGGGACGCATGCTTTATTAGCTCACCTAAGGCCAATAAGTTGGTAATCAATCTTGGAAAGTTTGACAACCATTTCACCTGAGCTTGCCATAGACCTCCAGAACATCCATCTGGTCAGTTAATTCTGCAAAATTTGGGGAACTGGATCTGGTGGATGATTTAGTCAAGGTTACGGATAAAAGGAATCCAATTTACTTCTGCACAAAGTCTTTTCATCTCATCTTTTAGCCCCATTTTAGTAACTGCATCTCTTTGGCATAATTCAAAATAATTTTTCTTGTTTCGGGTTATTCTCTATGAATATCTGACCTGAAACGTTCGCATACCTTGAGAATCTTCTCACTGAAGTACAATAGCAGCACCACTATATCATCATATAAGCCTTCTCTCAAATGCAATGGCGGTGGCTGATGAGGCTTCTTCTGAATTCCTCTTCTTTTCTATCCCCTCCCTTTTTCATTTTTCATCTGTTATATGAAGCATGATCCGACCTTCCACAAATATACAAGCACCACACCAAACTGAGGAATTGTGATCAGTAACTGCATATGGCATCTATTTTTACAGTCTCAACTATTTCTCACAAAGAAGTTCATACTTCTATGATTCTTGAAATTCTAAATGACACTCTTTAAGACCCATTTTGGTGTGCTAACATTGGATACAGGAATGTGCTGAAGGCAACAATTGATGTGCCCCAGGCAGGAGAATTCAACTTCTATTGCACTCATCTTGACCATTTGAATGAGAACTGGAGGATGAAGCAGATAAATTCAATTATCCAATCAAATGCTCAGCCTCACATCTTAGCTGGAGGGCTCAACTCCCTAGATGAAACAGACTACTCTGCAGAGAGATGGTCAGATATTAAGAAGGTAGAAATTCATGGAAGTTTTGGTTCTGTTACCAATTTATCACTACTAGATTAATACTTAATTAGACATTCATTATATTGCAGTACTATGAGGAGATTGGAAAGCCGACACCAAAGGTTGATGTGATGAAGTTCTTGAAGGGGAAGCAATATGTAGATTCCAAGGACTTTTCAGGGGAATGCGAATCAGTAGTTATAATTGCCAAAGGCCAAAGTAAGACTCCCTGGGTTGTAAGTCTAGTCAAATTGGTTAGAATATACTCCTTTCTAAATGTTTGTAGTAATAAGAATTCCACCAATGCAGATGTGCAGGGGACATGCAAGTATGGGACAAGAGTTGATTACATATTGGCATCGCCGGGCTCAGTATACAAGTTTGTTCCTGGGTCTTACTCTGTTATGTCATCGAAAGGGACGTCTGATCACCATATAGTGAAGGTTGATGTGGTAAGGGTAGATAACTGCACTGAACAAAAGGTTGCCTCACGGCGTAGAAGAAAACCTAAACGGAAGGTTGTAAAGATAACAAATCCTTCTTCATCAAGCGGAATATAGAAAACAAATACTTGAGGGTGTCATAGAATTGCTTCTTCTTCTTCTCCTCCTTATTCTTTTTTACAAATATATATATTTCATATTCTTTTTTGGGGGTGGGGAATGTAGAGTTAGTTTAAATTGCATCATCATCCTGAGAGATAACTTGTTATGTAAATAATTGTTTATATCTGAAATGACATTGGAAAGAAATTAATACAAAAGTAAGAGATTTGAAGTGCTCCTTTTACGTCAGTTGTTTGAGCTTGGCTGGCTTAAGCCAATCTGAACAACATTCTTCAAGCTCAGAGCCTAGCTGAGGTTTTCTTCACTACCATTCTTATAGTGTATGGTTTAATAATATGGTATTTGTGCCTTTAAGAGAGGTTTCTCTCCAGGGGACCCTAATTCTGCCATGTGAGGATGTTATAGTAATTTCAAACTGTTGGATGAATAGGAGATCCTTCTTGATAGGCAACTTGTCAAGTTCCTGACTCAAATTTAATGATATGCTTCCATGGATTAGCATGTATTCCCATGAATGTCCATGTACATGTACTGTACTCCAACCAATACTGTACACTCTCCCATTGCCTGGAATTCTTTCTTCTTTGCTAATGGAGTTGCCTAATCTACGACCACCGTCTGTTTGTTGGACGTGTTGGAAACGAATGGATGAGCTCCAAGGAGGGAGGATCGAGGGAGGCAAGAACCATGCTTTCAGAGAAGTGGCAGTCTGAATCCTCTCTGAACTGCGAGAATAATTGACTAAGCCATGCCAAAGAGGGGGTATTCTCTATACTTCTATTAGGGCCAAAACTTAACATCTGAAAAAGAGACCAAGGGGTCTTTCTGTTCATAAATTTGGGCTCCATCCAGTCTTCCACATCGCACCCATATAAAAGAGGCCATCTATACGGCTGTGAAGGGGGACTTCTGTCCAATATGGTATCTACAAGTCCCATATTTAGGTTGGTTACTTTTCTAGTATTTTTGCTTTTGGGTGAAGTGGGGGGCAGCTGGGAGGATGCAAAAGTGCTGCAAGGATGTGCTTTAAATGAAATGGTGGAGATCCTTCACTCCTTTTGGTTTGGAATGCGAGGACAACTGAGGACCGAAATGGGAACCGCTGAAAAAAAAGAAGAAGAAGAAGACGGGAGCTGGAGCCAAAAGGGGAGGGAAAGCCAGAGGGAGGGCAAGGAAAGGGAAGCTGGAGCAGAGAAAGGGGAAGGGGGGGATGTTGCAGCGGGAGGGAGGGAGGGAGGGAGGGGAGGGGCAGGGCAGGGTGGGGCAACTAGAGAGGGGGTTAGGGAGAGAGAGAGAGAGAGAGAAAGAGAGAGAGAGGGGGGGGGGGGGGAAGGACATCCTTCAAGACCATAGAGCCATCATCATGGACATGGATGTATGCAACTGGTTCGGAAGATCGGACTATGGATCCGTTGTTGTACACTTGGAGGAGTCCTCGACAATCTTCCATTGTTGGTGTTAGACATATCTCTCTCTCTCTCTCTCTCTCTCTCTTTCTCATGGGTTAAGGTCTAACCATGAGAGAGGGGGTGTGGGTGTGGCTTTGCACGGAATTAAAGGGGTGGAGTGGGTCAGGGGTTAGAAACTGAAAACTATAGAGGATGTAGAACCACAAAAATAGAAAAAAAGTAATCAAACAACCACAATGCAAAGATATACATGCTAAAGAAAGGTGCCTATGTCCACGGTGAGATGGAGTGTCTTCGCTAGCAATGAAGAATATAATTACAAGCTCTTTTCCTCATGCCTCTCTGTTTACAAAGAATTCTTTGTAACTCTAACAACCCCATCTCTACCAATTTAAAGGGAAAACAAAGAGAGACAATTTCCAAAATTATCCCATGTAAACCTTAAAAATTAATGGCCCTTTGGAGGCGGCCCACAACAAAAACCATACAACACATCAATCCTCAGCAGAAAAACCAAGTGACTAATTGCATTTTTTTCTTAGTGATAATACAAGTGATTAGTTGTTTACCCATTCTAAATTCTAAGAATTTACATGGGGGTTATAAGCATTATATGAACAATTAGGTTTGTCTTCATGGACATGACTAAATTTTGTGAATAGAAAGACCCTAGGCCTCTAGCCCTACGAGCTTTTAACGGCCCTTCGGAGGCGACCAACAACGTAAACCATAGAATACAATACAAGGGGGAGGGGGGGGGGAGGGAGGGAGGGGAGGGGAGAGCCGGAGAAGGAGAAAGAAAGGGAAGAGAGAGAGAGAGGGGGCCAGGGGCGGGTCAGGGATGTTGCAGTTGGTGGTGGAGGGGGTAGGGGAACCAGAGAGGAAGAAGGAGAGGGAGAGAGGGGAGAGAAGAAGATCCAAATTCTACGGGTGGGGTGGTTTTCAGATTTTTAAAGTATTTTTATTAAAAAATATCGATTCATTGGTCGATCTACTACGAATCCCAAACATGCCTGTATCTAACCGATCTAGGTGGCCGATTCAGATTGAGATGGTCCTAGATTGATCTGGATCCCAATTTTTGGGTTTTAAGCCTGGACCAGTAACCCTTTTTTGTAATTGGTGTGTCCCTTGCACTTGACATAGCCTTCCTCTCTACAAACTCATAATCATAAGCTCTATTTAGGAGATTTTTCATTCTCCCATGGAGAAGAATTCACGAATTTAAGGTCATCATTACTCCCCCTATTAGTTGAAGGTCCAAATTACCCCTACCCCCATAATGATACCATTCCATCCCCGTTAATTCAATTGGTGAAGGAATTCCTCCTTAACTGTTGCTTGAGGAGAACTTTTTTTTGGCAAGGGCTTGAGGAAAACTTGATCCCACCTTTTAAACCAAAAAATATCGGGTAGCAAACATATTTTGTAGCTTAAACTAAGAGGTTTAAGTATAAATGGAGTTGTTACCAAACACCTCATCTCAATCAACATAATCTCAACATCACATATTGTTTCAGATACGCAATCTTCTGTTCAAATGTCAAAGAAACCCATCACGATAAGGGATCAAGTTTTT